>NC_080485.1:1325000-1952500 GCF_030265055.1 Doryrhamphus excisus
TGAAAACAGAAATGCCATGGTGTGTTGGCTTCAATTGCCAGTTAATCATTGGATTTATTGTGGAAAAATATCATTAGGACCTACCACAGCCGCACTGATTCTGGCCTTTAGCTCCTCTTCTTTAGCACTGAGAGCTTCACTATGGGCTTTTTCCATGTTGGCCATTCTCTCTTCTGATGATTTCTAATGTTATGATTTGACAATGTGCAAAATGAGTTCATTTGCAAAATACATGAAATCAGCTCGCTAGATAGAAAGACAGATAGACTATTGGGCAGATGTTATATCCTGACCCGCATGATTGTGACAACCTCCTGTTTGACCCGTGTCAGTTCCTGCTGCAAACTCTTCCTCTCTTCTTCATTAACTCTTTCCGCTTCCCTCATTCGGTCCTCCATTTGGACCTGCAGCTGTTTTCGGGCTTCCTCTGTCTTCTGCGCTGAACTCAGTGCCTTTTCAAGCTCTTCAAATGCTACAATAAATAATAAATTATACATGAACCAAAAAATAAGAAAATACTTCCCACGGCATATGGTCTCAAACTTGTTTCGCTCACCTGATTTCTCAGCCTTTTCTTTCTGTTCCTGCAGCTCTTCATTCTGGGAATTAGCCAACTGGAGCCTGGATCGAAGCTGTGCTACCTCCTCCTCTTTCATTTCCAGGGTCTCGTGCATCTGGCGCTTTGTTTCTGCAATCACCATGCCCTATAAACCATTCAAGTTAGTACGCCTTCAATGAGCGTTGTAGTCAGAGTTGAAGACATCTCATCAAACACATTCAAGATACAGCAGATCCTCGCTGTCCGTGGGGGTTATCATCCGGTACCACCAGGGACGGGCAAAAAAAACGCAAGTGATTGAGGTGCCTATGAAATTGTCTATTTATGATGTGGCTCGCCTCCCCAAACCCTCCTGCCAGCTTAACATTGATGTTCTCCTCAGAATTTGGATCAACATTTGCAATGATATTATTATTACTGCTTACCGTTTACTATAACCCTCCCCTTCTCTCTTGCCATTGTTCATTCATGATACAACCCAGGTTTGCTTTAAACACTTGCTAAAACCGATTTAAAAGTATAAAATGCACAAGGACTCACCACTAATAAATGATAATAGACATTGATCAATGAACAGATGCAATGGGAGTCACAGCACACAACTATAGTGCATTCATGGAACACCAAAAAGTGTGAAATCCCAATGATTGAAAATAACATAAAAGTTTATCGTGTGTACTATCACATATTGACACATTGGTTGCTTTTTGGCCAATGAGATGCGTTCACAAACAATGTGCGGGATCATCTGCATATGAATGAAAACGTGACTGAAGCGTAACCAACTTCAAACTAACCTTGTCCTGCTCCAGCTGCTCGTTTTGGTTCTTAACATCTCGCAATTGATTGATCAGCTTTGTCTTCTCTGTTGTGTGCAATTCCTACACATAAAACAAATATATCGGACTATAAATCACAAGTTGTTTTCATAGGTGTCCTCAGTTCCACAACTCACAAAACCTTACGCACAAGCCAAACCTCCACAGTTTAACTGGGCCGGTCTACACCGGCCCAGTTAAACCAACACAGTCGACCCAAATTACAGCCCAGTTTGATGTTAGTGGCAACAGAAGCAGTATGGCTGTACCACTGATGGGTAACCTGCGGCTACTACACACACGGAAGGAAGACTTACTCCCAGCCTGAAGTTTTAAGTGCAAGACAAATCTAAAATTACTAAAAACGTGCAGTCAACCTGCCCTTTGTCACAATTTTCAGACCATCTGCTGTTTGTTATCAGAAAATGGGAACATTCGAGACGTGCCGGGGAATCCTATCATGCCACTGAAGCTAAATGTTACGAAAATTAGGAAAACAATGGTGCAGATGTGTCACACTGACATGCCATTTGAAAACATGCTGGCACTTAGCCAGACACTGAGGATGTTCAGACTGAGTGATACAGCAGTGCACCGTGTCAACGAGATAATGGGGTCACATAGACACATAGTGCTTTTATTGACTCAGGCAGCATTTTAAAAGAAAAGATTAATGACTCTAAACACAGTTTCCAATGACTGGCATTATCTCATCAGATACACTCGATCAGTGGTTCTCAACTGCTTTGGCTGCAGAACCCAACATCACCCTCAATGACTATCGGTGACTCCAATTGCAGAAATTTTACCACTCAAAAAAAGAAAGCAAGCGCATTCACTGACATCGTGACATTCCTTTTTTTTGTTTTGTTTTTTCTTTTTGCCCCCGGGAAATCCCTGCACTAGATGTCCAAAAATTCTGGGAAAGAAGTAATTTGCTTGTAACTGACGGACAACCACAAGTTTCAGTGTGTTATTTGCAGTGACGCAAGTAGATCCTTGACAAGGGGATTATTCACTGTTTAGATGTGTGTGTTATATACAAGTATAATAAAATATATATTATGGTAAACAGTACAGCGTCAGTGTTATACTGCATATAAAATAACACATAATCCACCTTCATCCTTTCCAGGTCTTGCAGTCTCTCCTGCAGCTGCTCTTGCAGAGTTTCATTCTCACTACCAAGCTGAGAGCTCCGTTCCTTGTATGTGCGCATAACTTCTTTGTACTTGTGCAGTAGGTTTTCCTGCCTCTTCACTCTCTTCTGCAGAGCCTCGGTGACTTTAGTTGGATCACTGACGCCCTCTTCTGTACAAAAATAATACAGCGCCATAAAAAACGGTTTAAATGTACTGAAAACATGTATTTTAGGAAGATGAAACTTTTGTCCACCTTCGTGCACTTCAGGCTCTACTTCTTGGTCCCTCAACGGGCTGGATGATGCAGAGTCAGCATCTTCAGTACCAGGTTGCTCACTCTCATGGGCCACAGTACCGTCAGAGACTCCTGTAACTCGTTTCTTCAGCAGAGCAACCTGTGAAAAAATGCTTAATTCTTGAAGACTTATTTTAACTGTGACCAATAACTGTTAAAACTGCAAGTATGCAAATTAAGTATGGTCATTTTGGAATACATTACCAACATACCTTCAAAACTTGTTTGTTTTAAAAAAAAAAAAAAAGGGAAAAGGTGAAACTACTGTAACTGAGGTTTACAAAAGATAACACTGTCCTGCTGCTGACTAATGTACTAGACTACATTCCACATGTTGAGACAATCACCTGAGTTTGGAGGACGGTAATCATCTGATCTTTCTCTTCCAGTGCAGCATCAAACTCATCCTGAAGGTGTTTCTTTGCCTGCTGGTCCATTTGCAACTCCTGAAAAAAACATTCAAGGGTTTAACTTCATGAAGGCAGACAGAAATCACGAAAAAATAAAAATGAACTATTGATCGTCAAATGCAATTATGTTCTCATTGTGGCCTAACCTCCCGTAGTTCTCCTATTCTGCGGAGAGCTTTATCTTGACTTTGACTGAGGATGGCCTTGGGCAAAGAAAGTAGGCATGTACTTATAATTAAGTTCAGGTACCTCTTCCATCATCTGAGAGAATGTACAGATGAGATCGAATATTTGTTACCTGTGTTTTTTCTTTATCTCGTTGCACTGTTCGGTATGCTGTGACCAGCTACAGGGTTAAAAAAAAAAAAAAAAAAAAAAGCACAGTTAGGTAAATGAACCAGTCAACAGGTTGACAATGCAATCATTCTAGAGTTGACTAACCTCTGAGTACTTCCCGCGATACTTTCCCAAGCTGGCCTCCACTCGGACCAAACGATGTAGCAGCTGCTCTTTGGAGAGAGCCTCTGCACTTCCTGGTGACTCCTCAGCCTCGCTCTCGATATCCGAAGGTGGGTCATATGTGGGGGCGCCAGCCGCTTCGTTTTCACCCAAATGTGTCAAGGACTCACGAGAAGTACTCCGAACCAGGCTTTCTTTAGAAGGAGAGCGAAATAGGTGTTCAGCGCGGCTGGCGCCACCACGGATTAAGGACTCCACTGAGGGAACTTTGAGTTGTAGTTTTTGAGCAAAAGACTGTGGTTCTTCTCTCTGTTGAAAAGTCAGACAAAATAACACACAAACAGAACTTGATAATTGTATTCAAATGACAAAATATAAACAACATGGATCAGAGTGGGTGTTCACGCACATGTGGAGATGCGCTCCCATCCCCATTGATGCTTCCTCTGGGCGACCTGTTTGGCCCTTTAGAGGTACTCTGCAGAGATAAATTGTTATTAGAGAGGGCGGTTATGACAGGTGAACTGCTGTCCTGGGCCAATTAGTCCATCCACACCCAGCATGGCACTCCCTGATTACTCCGGAGGGAGCAATATTAGTATTGCTGGGAGCAATGCAGGGGCAATTGGCACCCACATGCAACTCGGGGTGGAAAAAACTGGAGGGGTTAAATACATAAAAAGAAGGCATCTATACAAAACACAAACAAAAAGGGTTAAAACTCCACTGAGCAGCCATGAGGTCAGAATGGACAAACAGTTTCATTAAGTAGGAGAGTCAGCTTTTGAATTAAAGATGCTTGGTAGTGTTGAGTGCTGTTGTATTAAGCGAGCACAAGAGCGTTATAACTGGGCCAAGTAGAACATCAGCAGCTTAGCTGGTTAGCTGGTCAACGGGTTAAAAGCAGATTTAAGAGTTAGGCAAATTATTCTCTCCTGACTTGTCCAGCTCCAAGAGTCCTTATCCTGGTGGCATCCACACCATTTTAGGTTATTTTCTCACATTGGTGCAAAACGTTATTTTCTAATTAGACACTAAGGTGTCCAAGAATGACAGATTTTTGTGCCAATGCTGTGACAAAATCTGCTCTCAACTTTATATTTTACAAAATGAATGCAACATCAGAAGCTAATTTAGTAGTAGTACTTTGATGAAGCTCATGTTTTTATTTCACTCACTAGTTCATTGCATGTATTCAAAAAACATGTCACGTCTAGACAGGAAAGCCCATCTTTGTGTCGCTCTCCTCTCCACGCCTCACACAATATATGATGAAGAATGCATTCAGAACTCTCAATAGTTGGTGCTGAATTTACTGCAAATAGCTGTCACTTTATTTCAAAACACAAGTTGGCAAATTAAGACTTTGGGTGAGCCTAGTGACATGATGGAAATGGAACATGATAGCGGCGTTATGAATTTGTGGAGGAACTTGTCACAGGAAGTCATTAGCGTAGGAGACTGCAGTCCCTTTAACATTCTTTGGAAAAGCTGGCCTTTTTTCACTTTTAGTCTGTAGGTCGTCTGTTGGAGGACACTTGGCCTTTGGGGGGTAGTATCACTGACAGTATGGCAGAGGTGTTGCCTTTATACAAGGGAGTGGCATAATACTGGGACAGGTGTGGTTCACACTCACTCTTGGTGTGTTCTACACATCATACTATTATATATTGTAATTATCCGATTTTAAAATGCTGCGTCACTGTGTGAAAGCACACATCGGCGCAGCAATATCATGCTTTTCTCGGTTCTGTAAAAAACAACCTGCCACACATATACCAAACCTGCTATCAGCCAAAAAGTCTTTCAAACAACAATATAACAATATTTTTATCAGCAAACTGAATCTCAAATGTCAAATTGGTAATTAAACATGACAATGTCTAAACAGCCCTAACAAGCTTGTAATACGCTAATTATATTAGCTGTAAAATAAAATAACTGCAAACAGCAAAATTCATTTTGAAAGAACAAAATCGTTATGTGGAAGTGACCCTCCAGTCAGTTCCACGGTTCTTAACCTGGGTTTCCTATGAGGTCCAAGATAATTTCATGATTCATAATTATGCCCTAACTTTTTCCATGAAATGTAGTGTCATTTCTTTTTTAGTTTATTCAAACTTAGTGTATGTAAGAGACTATAACATTTGATAAACACCGTACATTGTGAACATTTCTGGAGAGCTTTCATCAGGTTCTTAAAGGCGTCTCGGACTCCAAGAAGTCCCAGAACCACTACTCTGTTATTTTGCCTAGCTGCATGAGAGGGACTCTGTAAAAGACAGAATTGATGATACTGATGACATCTGTACTGGACACCACTTCATTAAGACTTTACAAGTGTATTTAACCTGTTTGGTGAGTGTTGCTTCCACTAAAGCCACAAACACATTTACAAAAGTGCTCTTATCTATTTGTTTACTTTGACAATTGGCACAAAATCAAACTGCACAAACAGACCAACAAAAACAAAGCCTGTGATGTACTGTGTATTCACTCCACAGGCTAAATAAAGAGACTTGTAAAAAGAGGGGACCAACAGGCAACCAAAGAGGATGTTGTTGGGGGTCGAAGAGGCAAGCAACTATAAGGGGAAAAGACAGGGGGGCACATTTTGTGACAGGTTGTAATAACAGAGGGACGTAAAACATACATCAGAAAGCAGACAGGCTACTAAACCACAAAGTAAACAATAACTCCCATCAGACGCAGTTAGCCTTGACGGGAGATGCCTTCTTGTTGCTACATCCAAAAGGAAACGGGCGACAGGATAGCAGGGAACAAGCTGTCCCTACGTGGGCCACAGTCCGCTACTGGTTCCCCAAAGGAGGAGTAAGGAGGAAGGACCAGGGCAGGAGGAGGAGAAGGAGCAGTAGAGATGCGGAGGAGGAAGAGGCAGGACGTGAGGACAAACTCACCACACTGGCTACCTGGGCCGTTTTGGGTCGTTTTGAGTGGTCCAGAGCAAAGATAGTATATTCAGAGAGAAAAGCGGGCTCTGCTATCATCCCGGCCAGCACCTGACCCCCGTCAGTGCAGTAACGGGCCGAAAGGTGGTGGGAGAGGAGAGGAACACAGACAGCAATGAGAACAAAACACAATGAGAGTGGAACAGCGCTGTGGGGAGTGTGACAAGAAAGAGAAGAAAGTTTAGGATGGAGGGAGGAATTACAGCGGAACCTCTAAAGTCAAATGCCCCTGACGTTGTGTAATTTGATGATAATCTGATAAAATATGTTTCTAAAACCGCCATCATGCATAATGTCACACAAGTTTTCAGTGTGCCTCATGTGACCTCAGTTCATTAATGTTGTGTTGTCTTTACACAAAAGAGGGACAAGCCTCAAGTTTTGTTTTTTTTTTTTTACTGAGGTTAACTTCTTTTAACACTTGAAAAAGGGAAATGTACAATGTACATTTGCAACAGAAATGTACTAATATTAACTGTGGTTAACCTTTTATACGCTTGTATGGCTATTAATAAAAGTTTGGCAACAGTTTGACCTTAAAACAGATTACAGTCATCTCGCTACAATCCCAGTTCAAACATCTCCCGCTCACTCTAACCGTGGTTTTTCATACATTAATTAATAAATGAAGGGCTGCGTGGCACTCGAGTGGTTAGCGTGCAGACCTCACAACTAGGAGATCCGAGTTCAAACTCCACCCTCGGCCACCTCTGTGTGGAGTTTGCATGTTCTCCCCGTGCATACGTGGCTTTTCTCCGGGTACTCCGGTTTCCTCCCACATTCCAAAAACATGCTAGGTTAATTGGAGACTCCAAATTGTCCATAGGTATGAATGTGAGTGGGAATGGTTGTTTGTCTATATGTGCCCTGGGATTGGCTGGTCCAGGGTGTACCCCGCCTCTCACCCGAAGACAGCTGGAATAGGCTCCAGCACCCTCCAGCAAGAAAACTGAACAAATTTTAGGTCAACCAGCAGCTTGGACAAGATAATGTGTTTGACCTTAAAGGTTCCACTGTGTGTCCAAGAATGAAAGCGCAAGTAAAACATGAATAATGGGAATGTGAAACACTCAGTAACATTAATGTCACAAATAACAGTTTGACGTCCCAGTGTGTGTTCTTGAACATGAGCGGGTTTTGTCATTTAAGTTGTCCAGGCAGGAAATAGAGACTTGGACAGGAAAAAAATGACATTTAATAATAACATTGGACTTGAGGTGTAAAAGAAAACCCAATTTCTCCTTCAGCAATCAATATGAGAATACACTTCCAAAGATGTCAAAGTGTTTAAAGATTTGTGAGGTGAAAAATGACTGCCACCATAATGAAAAACCTCAAAGTAGGAGGCTTGAGGACCCAAATTATACAGCCACTCTCGGCCACTTCCCAAAGATGTGTGAATGCAGGAGGAATACAACTCTAAGGGGCACCATCACTGATCTAGTGTTTGTGTACTAATGCACGTAACATACTTCTAAACATCTAAAGTCCTATGGTAGGATGCAGCAACATCCCTCATCCATCTACCTCAGACTTCTCCGCATCCGCAATAAGAGACTGCTAGGAAGAAAAGAAAACAACAACTCACCGGGGAAAGAAAACATTTGAGGTTGCTTCTTATACACATATTATACATATATTACACATTATAGATGATCTGTTGTGATGCCCGTTCCCGTGCTTCCAAATTAGAAACCTTCTCATCTGGTAGTATAATGAAAAAATACTCATATTTCACTTATATTAGCAAGCTTGGTTAAATCATGTTTGATTATGTTTGGCCATCTCTATTAGATGTGTTGGCTTTTCATTCTAATTCATGGTCTGTTGTAGTGGAAAATCATTATGATGGTTGGAGTGAAAGTGTTAAAAAGAAAGTGTGACCTAAAATGTCTCATTATGCGGCAGCTTTTTCAGAAAAGTTGGTTGGAGGCTTATTTTTTCAATTACATTGCATCTGCTTGTGGTATTATCCATTTGTTTAAGCAACATTGTAAGTGTTTTATGGAACCTTAACCCCAAAAAACGGTATTTCAACAAATATGCTCCATTAGCATACAGACGTGGGCATAGTGTGGAAAACAACATTTGATGTTCCTTTCGTTTTATTGCCATACAGAGTAACAAAACTTAACTAGATGGCAGTAAAAGCACATTCTTTGAAGCAATTATTATTTTACTGTATTATATAAACAAAGAACACCAAAGACTCCCTTATTAACCACTCTGTCATCCACAAATTGCAATCATTTGCAGTTGCAAAGTGCTTGTCAATATTTATTTTAGGTTCCAACACATTGCACCTGCTGTATTTCATACAGGCATGGCCAAGAAAAATAGCATGATTGGAGCATAATAGCATAATTTTGGGCATGACTGTAGTTTACTCGACCCCACTTTCATTGACATGAGTGGGGAACTGCTGAGTGAGATACATAGCTATGATTTTTGCTGGTAAATGAAAGACAGTGAGAAATGATAATCACGCATCAGAATATCCGTCAATGTAAACAAGGAAACGAGGATGTGAATGCATGCAGTGACACATTTGATGAGTTATACAGTAGACGAGCGTGTTTGAGCACTGCTCTTTGACAATTTTGTTGTGTAGATTGGACCAAGCAGGGATTGGTTGAAATGGTGTGAATTGGCATGATTGCAATTTTGCAAAATCCCAGAGGGCGTTGTATTAGACAGAAAATAATGACAAATATTAAGACTAGTTTTGTAATAGATTTGGAACATACAGTGGAGAAATTACAAATTAAATCTGATGATTTAGGTTAAATAGTAAAAGAACTCAATGGCAACATCCTTGAAATATTAAGGACTAAAGGGTTGCCTTTACTAGCTGGGGGGTAGCTTGGGGGTAGGGTGGCAGTTGTTATTGAGGAAGCTCAGCGCAAAACAAACCACAGATTGGGCTCTCACAAAATGATTGCACTTTACTGTACAAAGGTGGTCAGGGCACATAAAGGCTCACCTCTCTATCGCTGGGAGTTGGAGTACCATCATGGGAGAATGGGTGGGTTTGGCTGCTCCGTCGATCTACAGAGCCCGGCTGGGGGGGGGGGGGCAAATGACAAAATAATAGTTTATAATATATAATTAATTATAATTAAAAATAATTAGTTTTTTTTTTTTGCACTTTACTAAAAAAGTAACAGGCAGAAGCATTACCTTGTTAATGATAGATATTAAACCTTCTCATTCAATGGATAAACACCTTATGAAATTAAGTGTGCTTTATCTTTTTCATTGATTTCAAAAACAACCACAAGTGTTAGAAAAACTCCATGTTCCATATCCCTATCATTCATATTGTTATTAAAGTTGCAATACATTTGTTGTAAGTAAGTGAGTAAATTTCAGAAATAACAGCCTCTCCTATCCCACTTCCAATTGCTCTTTGCTGTTTAGCAGGTGATGTTATGAGATGCTACATGAGATCTACAAGCTACTTGATCTACAAGAACAAGATTTTAACATTACATTTCTTAAATAAGTACAAGGACAATATTTTTAATGTATAACAATATATTGCAATCTACTAAATTATTTCTACTACATGACTTTTCATTACTGCGTGACAAACAAAGGGGTTCACTCCGTTCATGCCATTGTTCTATCGAACAAATGTGCCAAGATGCTGAAATCAATGCACGGAGTGATCTCTCTTCCTGCCTGTTTGGAGACGAAAGATGAGGACAACAGGCACTTGCTAATATACTGAGGTCGGAAAAAAATTAAGGTCATCTTCATTTGTTGTGTGATTAATTATCGTCTCAGTCAAGACGATAACAAGACCCTTTTTTTCCCTATGAATGAGAACATTTTCCCCTCCATTCATGAGAAAAAATTACATTTTCAGTTATAACAAATAGCCCACAATGGCACTAAATGAATTTGCCAAGTACCTGTCAACAAAAGTGGATTAATAGGTGTATTATCAGGTGTATAATCATAATATGTAAATAATTAATGTATGGATATATCAGGGATATTTTAATGCATCGTTCACTCTGTTTTTACTCAACTCTATTTTTTATTTCTTTTTTTCCTCTACTGTAAAGTGTCTTTGAGTACTCTGAAAAGCGCTATACAAATAAAATGTATTATTATTATTATATACTTGAGGTTGTAACACAGGTTGTAGGGCACGACATTCCATTGTGAGGTCTACAACAGTGACTAGACAAGTAAATGAATGTGTTCGTTTGATACAGAAAAACGTTGAAAAGGCATGAGCAGGAAATGAGCTCCGACAGTCCCACTGCATACAGACACTATGTGCCTGAGCATCCGTCTACTCCCTTGTTGGTTGTGTCAATAAGAGTCAGTTCACTAGTCTTCGTGTCTACTTCTGACCTGTAGGCAGCTGTCGTGCACCGACGGGATTTGCGTGTGTCAAATAAAGCTGCCATGTGAAATCCACTTGCAGGTTGCAAGCGGTATAGTCACGCCCACAGAACCGCCGGTTACAATTGTAGTCCCCTATCCCCTATTATTCACTGCAAGTTGTTTAAAACAAGACTGTGCAGTTAGTGTTTTTACTGCAAGCGCAGAGCAAACTTACAGAACTGCTAAGTCAGATGAGCTTCAGAGTTAGCATGTTGCTAACGTTTACAAGTAAGTAATAGGCCAACTAAAATACAACATGGGGAGCTCATTGAAATGAGCTTAGCGACGGAGTGAAAGGAAATACACAAATACACTTTACCGTTCGTCCAGTCAGTTTAGTAAACAGATGTTAGCCTAGCTAGATTGCTCTAGGCACACAACAACTAACCTGGGCCTGTGGGGGTGTCTGCGCGTTCCTCTGCGGTGATTGTTCCTCGTTTATCTTCTGTTTGAGCTTTTTGAACATTTTGTCTCGTCGTCGTTGCTAAAAGTGGACGAGAAAACGAGGACGATCGCTCGGAATGAAGTATTTTGTTTTCACATCAAGTGTTCGCTGTTAGACTTCCTTATTCACGCAGGTGATCGGGCCTTCTGCGCATGTGCGGCCAACGTGGAGGAAAAGTATACGTCAGAGATTTAAAGGGCTAGTCGGTGCCGTAATGGCGACTAAAGAAAACGCCCTGTCGTGGAGTTAAAAAAAACTTTTTCACTTCTAATACACACTGGCGTAACAGACTGGATATGAGCTGTAAACTTTGATATTTTATGTCATATCCTCCTTAGGCCCGGTAATGCACTTTTGCCTTCCATACGAACAACATTTCAGCCTTATTTCAAACACTACTAGAATAAAACAGAGGACATCCTGGGCTTTCCAGTGATGTTTGTCCAATTAAATAGAAAACATGTCATCCCAAAATGTGTGCTAAGAAAACCAACATGTCTTACTGTATGTGCACAAGAAATGTTAACTTACTACGTTTGTCTCCAGTATTTTAAACATGTGAATTAAATGTTCTAAGTTTTAGTAACAACTTCAATTTAAGTTACTGAAAGCAACACATTTTCCAGTATCTTCTGCGGAGGACATGAGGACTTACTACATCAACTTTTCCTTCTTTCATGAATAATATTACACATGTAAATAATATATAGTACAGCTCTGAACAGTTTCACATTGTAATTTGTTTAATATAATTTATCAGTATTTTATGTATTTAGTAGGCACTATACCATTGTCAACTACAAAACTACAAAAAGAAACACGCATAGAAAGAAACATTTTCTGAAAAATAAATTATTACATTGTTTTTCACTCAAGACCATTATTTAACACCCAAAAATGATTTGATTTTTGTTTGATTTTTTTTCTGTGATTTAGTGAGTTAATCTTATTTATGGTGAGGAAACATTACACAATTAATCATTTTCGAGCCTGAAGGCCTCACATTAATGTGATGATTGAAAAGAAAAGGCCTAGGTATCCCCCCCCCCACCATTTTACATTGTACAATACACAAGACATTACAGGAATTTTTCTTCTTGAAGCAGTGGGCATAAACAATGGGTGGTTAATGGCTGAGTGATGCAGCATTCCTCCACCATGCTGCAGTTAATGTGCCATGGCATGCAGAATACATTTGCTTCATGTTTTGTTTGGTACGTCTGCAAAATGAATGAATTCAAAAAAGAATTTCTTAACATGTGAGCAGACAAAGCACAAAATAGTTGTAATGTCATTGTTTACTATACTTGGTGGGTGAAACAAATTGCAGCCAACTCAAGTTTAGCCATCAACTGATTTGGATATTAGTTTAGTGCAGGGGTCTCACACTCAATTTACTTGGGGGCCACTGGAGCTCGGGTCTGGGTGAGACTGGGCCGCATCATTTATTAAAAACAAAAATTTTTTAAAAAACTTCGCTTTGGTTCCAGTTTTCTACAAGAAAAGCTCTGATAAAACATTCCACTATTCTCAAATATCTTACTTTTTATTTTTCTACACAAAATAAGATGAAAAATAAACAAACAAATCAAGAAGAAAGATAATCAATCAATCGGTAATAAATAAATAAATATAATAATAATAATAAAACGGCAAATAATAAAAACTTAAGAAACCACATATCGTTGGTGGGTAGACAAATTATTTTTTTCAGATTAAAATGAACAAAGCATTATTAGAGCCCTGTAGACATGACAAAACACGACTATAGTCACATTTATACTTTTTTTTATTTACAACATATTGCGCAACTGCAGGGTCTTGAGACACATGCTAACTCGCAAACTAGAGAGCTAGCGACCTAAACGGTAGCCTTCAAGTTATTTCCTTTAAACTTAAATAGCCAAAAACTTACCACTTCCACACGGATAGCGAGGATAACTATTATTATTATTATTATTTAACCTTTAACATGAACATTAATCAAACGTAATCATTTTTTCTGGGTACATGATACCGTACAGCATCCATATCAAACTTGCGCGAGCCGCACTAACATTAAACTTTCATATCAAGGCGGGGGCCTCAGAATAGTGTCCTGCGGGCCACATTTGGCCCGCGGGCCGCGTGTTTGAGACCCCTGGTTTAGTGATTGAGGGCTGTCCAAGCATCTCATTTAACTTCTCATTTAGCAGGAAGTCATTGGAAACACTAGAAAGAGGTGCAGAATATGGATGATGGGGAAAGCTTTCTGTGTAGCTGCTCTAAAGGTGACCACAACAGCTTCACTTTCACTTTCTCTGTGACTCTGTACTTTCATTGTAGGCCCTTCTTCCATCTTCCTCGGTGATGATAGAATCCAACGCTGTAACAAAATATATTGCTCCTATTTTTACAAGGGGCTACTTTTCTGATCGCTAGCCCAAAATTCCAGGAAGAAAGTTGATGAATTTAAGCTGCATCAAGTGTTTGAGAGTTGTGTCTTTTATTTTTGTTGCAGTTGAGATGATGCCATCTTCAGTATTTGTTTTAATCCCACACTTGATCAAAGATTTGTCTGATCATAACACGATTGTTGCAAAAGGCTGAGTGGTTAGCGCGAAGGCCACACAGCTAGGAGACCAGAGTTCGATTCCACCCTCGGCCATCTCTGTGTGGAGTTTGCATGTTCTCCCCATGCATGCGTGGGTTTTCGGTTTCCAGGGTTTTTTCCGGTTTCCTCCCATATTCCAAAAACATGCTAGGATTAATTGGCAAATAACCTATGAATGTGTGCCCTGTGATTGGCCCAGTCCCGGGCGTACCCCGCCTCTCGCCCAAAGACAGCTGGGATAGGCTGCAGCACGGCCGTGACCCTTGTGAGCATAAGTGGTAGAAAATGAATGGTATGTACCGATACTAAGTGACATCCATACATCCCCTTTAATTGCAAAATGTTTCCCACGTGTTGAATAAACATGAAATGAAGCAACAGCACCTTGTTTTTTTCCTGTTATCAACTGCCCTGCCATCAAACCTGTGTGTAATGTGAAGCCCTGTCACAATCACATTGTCCATGCATGTATTGTTTTCTGCTATAAATCATCAATCATTTGTGAGATAAAGCCATCCTTTCTTTTTCTTGAAAACATGCACTTTTTTTCCAGCTCATTAATTTGTGATGCAGTATCATACGTTCTTCACACTGTTCTGGAAGTAACACGGTAAATTGTAATCTGTCACATTGAAAATACCATGAACTTCTATTGACTATTTTGTACTTTGTTACAGAGGGACATGTTAGCCCAGAGCTTCTATGCATGGCAGGTAAAACTGATTCATGTCATTATGCTGTTGAGCTCACTCCTTTTCTGTGTTGTTCAACATCATTAGTACTTCTCGGAGACTTCCAGGTTTCCAACTGTCTTCTGCGTCCCCATCCTCTGCATTCATAGAAGTCATTCAGTTGGTGTTCAAAAGCGTTTAATAAACAAGTTGTTTAATTATTACACTACAATGAAATATTTTCATTGGAAGGTGCAGGTATACATATACAATTGGCAGTAAGTTAAAAGGTGACATAAAACTTGAACAATAATGTTCTTGGAGAGATTGTCCACTAGATGGTGGTACCACATTAGTAGTCAAGTAATTAACAATTTTTTTTTTTAAATAAAGGCATGCCTGGTCAAATAAAACAACACAATTTCAACAACATAAGACATACACATACATTGCTTGATTGCGTACCATCAATACTGGTGGCAATGAAGCGCAATGTCCAATACTGCTATGTGTTGACTAATATCTACTGACTGTAAAATCCTGTTATGGAGGATTAATTGACAGAAATGCAATTTAGTATTCATAATTATGAATTATGACAGCATATGAATACATTTGTAGTCACAGCTTGGACATAATCCACCTATTGGATGAGGTTGCTAGTTTAACTCATGTTCAAACAAGGCAACTTGACTCCTCGTTGTTAAGGAAGCAAAACAAAACCAGGGACAGACACCGGCAGATAATTAGGATAAACATTCACGTGGCCTTTGCCAAATAGGAATTGCTGATTAGGGCCAAATGTTTTGCACAGTGATGCCAAGCTTTTTGGCAGGACAGATCATTTAGCCCACCAATCTAAATGCAATTACTGTTTCATTGCTGTAGTTATCATTAAAACAACGATCTTTGCTACAGAATGTCTAACTGCTAACAGGATGGGAAAACACGTTACTTGAACCATAAAAGATACGGGACTATTTTCTATTCCAGTGCTTTTCAAAAAGTGTGAGGCAGGCCTTCAAGAAGGGGCGGTGCAATAGCTGAATAAAATGAAGAAAAAAACCCACCTGTCCTGTTCTATATAGCTGCACAATAATCCAACTTTTGGACACTCAGTATGATACATGAAGACAACAACAAAGTGTCAATGTCCATCAAAACTAAGCTTTTTAAAAAATCGTTATAAGCACACAATTCCTGGAGTCACACATCAAGAAAAATGGCCCCATTGCAGTGCATGTTTCTGCAAGCCATTTTAATTTGTCATACAGGGACATCACAGATGTTACCAACAGCATGATGCTTTTTTTTTCCATCAAGGTGAGCCATTTAGCTTTGCAGAGAAGCAGATTGCACATTTTGACTGAAAACATTTTGCACTAGTCGTAGTAGGATAACGAAGCAACAGTGACATGGTAGGGCCTAAAACTGTATAGCAGCTGGTCAGGATGATAGTTAACCATGACATGTCCTTCTATCAGGCCTGATCACTGGATTGAAAAACGTATCTTGAGATAAAATAGAATTTATTTGGGATGACTAAAATACTTAAACTACCATAAATACATGCTTTATTTCTTTTTCTCCCGGTCACCGCACGTGCTCCATCCCATAACGACATCCACTGTTTGAGTTTCAGGCTGCTGCATGCCTTACTGTCACGCTTCATGTCACACTGGGACACTTTAATGTTACCTTCCCACGACAAGTGGATATCTGGCTCTAGAGAGGACGTTTGTACAGGATGGCATGTGCCAACATTCACCAAGCTAATGATTCACATTGCCATGATAGGTGGATGATCTTACATTTGCAGAAATAGCCAGTCTCATAAAAACTAAATCAAGAGACTGAGTCTTTTCCCAGAAAGAGAAGATAGATTATCCCACAATGTAGTCCCCCTTAGGAAATAATTGCCTTTTAAGATTCTTCCTTTGTCTCATCAATCAGGAGTATAACTTTCTTTGTGATTCCAGCAGGAACCAAGAAAAGATGACTCTCAACTGTAAGAGGTGCTGACTTAGCTGCCGCTATTTGCTGTCTTGGAGGAGCAAATAAAAAAACAAAATGGCTATAGAGAGAGATGAAAAAAACAGGAGAATGCAGGACTTCTGGGAATTGTTTGGGCTTGTGTGTGATGAAATGCATTTGCATTGCAAAGACTGCATCGCTGTAAGATTCAGCTGCTCGGGGAGAAAATGGGTAAATAGAGATGTTTTATGAAGCAGGGATCAATTTCTCACAAGGCTGCACTGTTCACAGTAATACACTCATCTCTAGCAGTTGGACTGCCATCCTCCTCAGTGGACAGAGCCAATGGCATTTCCAGATGGCATGAACACCATGGTGCATAAAAGCTGCATATTCATCCCCGCCTCTCTAAACCACCAAACTCATTAGCATAGCACATATACACTCACCCGCCACATACTTGACTTACAATATTCATACTTAAGAGAGGGGCTAAATAAAGTGCTGTAGTACATTTCAGGTGACACTAAACAAACATCTTTATTCATTGTAGCCACATTATTCACTTCGTAAAGGAAGAATCTTAGCTTATTTAGATGTACTAATTACTACTACCTAATACAGTACATAAGTCTATGTGATTCTCAAATAGTGGGGTGTGCCCCCCTGGTGACGAGTCGAGGGGGAAGGCTGGGTGGTGTAAGTGGGGACTTTCAATGGCGGTGTCTTCCTGCCTTGCCAGCATGCGGCCGAAGCAGATACCTGTCAATTCATTCATTCATTTTCTACCGCTTATCCTCACGAGGGTCGAGGGTGCTGGAGCCTATCCCAGCCCTGTCTTGGGGCGAGAGGCGGGGTCCACCCTGGACTGGTGGCCAGCCAATCACAGGGCACATATAGACAAACAACCATTCACACTCACATTCATACCTATGGACAATTTGGAGTGGCTAATTAACCTAGCATGTTTTTGGAATGTGGGAGGAAACCGGAGTACCCGGAGAAAACCCACGCATGCCCCACAGGGAGAACATGCAGAGATGTAGTTAGAATGTTGTATTCTTGTGTTAAACGATGCCAAAGTTTCAGATAATGAGGTATGTACATTTGGAAGTGAGCCCTGGAAGAAGTTTGGGATGGCTGAAAACCCTTGGTTTCAAAAGGTGTGGTAAAAGTGCCCCTTTGCAGACTTCCTTATATGGT
Source organism: Doryrhamphus excisus (assembly GCF_030265055.1). NCBI lineage: Eukaryota > Metazoa > Chordata > Actinopteri > Syngnathiformes > Syngnathidae > Doryrhamphus > Doryrhamphus excisus. Next base: position 1,342,940 of record NC_080485.1, read on the forward strand.
TCATAGTTAAGAAGCACTTTGGGCTTGTGACCAATCACAGCCGAGTGGGCATGCCTGGAGGTGGGCCGTGGGTGGAATAAATTAAGAGACCATTTTGGCAGGAAGCACAAATCAAAGGTGCAGATTCTGGAAAATCTAAAAAGTGTTCTGTGGGTGTTATTGTGTGCAACTGCTCTACAGGAGACCACAACTCATTACAAAGGGTCAAAAAATGAGCACAATAGGTCCCCTTTAAGTTGGACTTCATGCCACACAATGCACAACGTTCTTGCTTTCTAAAGGAAAGCTCCAATGAACATGTAATGACTGTGACAGGAGGAGGAGGAGGAGGAGGAGGAGGAGGAGGAAACAACTGAGTGAAATGATGGCTGGCCTCAAGCTCGTACTTATCACCATGGATGAGAGTTCCAATTAGCTCGTACAAGGACATGAACACATGTCCACACAGATACTCTAATGTTCTGGGATTCGTCAGGCATCTGCCACCGAAGATACAGGCTCATCTGTTGGCCAAAACGTCAGCGTCACCACTGTGCCTTTCCTCCTTTAGCGTCTTTTGTCAAGTGCAGCCTCGGAAGAAAGAACATCTGCATGTGTCTCACAAAATAGCGTTGTTATCTGTCCCCCTCATCACTGTGTCACTGGTAATAAAACAATGCTTTGTGGTCGAGGATAAAAGCAATCCTGCTGATAACAGTGACCCCCCCCCCCCTCCTAGAGAAGGGACTGAGACAGAGAAACCATTAGAGAAGAAGAGGCGCAATAATCGGATCAAGTCCAATAGCGACAAACAACATCAGTCACAATCTCAACCCCCTGCTTTGCTGCAAACATACATCACTAATATTTTTTATGTATGGCTTTTTTCTGGAGTTATTCTAATGTCTACTGTTCACCTGACTGGCAAGAAACATGTGCTTTTGTCCTGGGGGGACACAACTGGTATACATAATGGCTACCAAAATACCACTGGTGCCATGTAGGTGGGAGGAGCCAGACCAATAACTAAAGTAGATATTGGTACCTCATCACCATGTTACTACATGAATACGTTTGCAGACCTGCAAGAAGTGCTTGTAGGTCAGAGGTAGGGAACCTATGGCTCGGGAGCCAGGTAGGGCTCTTTTGATGACTGTATCTGGCTCTCAAGCATTTCTTACCACAATAAAAATGTATGTTTGCTAACATTTTAAAGTAAACATCACAGAAATGACTGTTAAAAATAATATTAAAAATCAAAACTTTCTTATGCATTTTAATTCGTCCATCTATTTTCTACTGCAATATGGCCGACCATATCCATCTTTCCTGATGATATTTTCCAGGTCAAACACCAAAACTTGATTATTACTGGGTAATGCGGTAGTCTACCTCGGTCATTGAGATGTCAAAAAAACATGTAAATGTAAACTTTTCGTCTTTTAGTCAAATAGTCACCTAGCTAAAGCTGCAGAACTAAGCCTTTTGACGAAGATGGCCAAAAGAAAGAAATACGTGTACGGAGTATGGTGCAAAACCATGCAGCAGCAGAAGTTGCATTAATGGCAGCAAGTATTTGATTTATTATTAGACACTGCGCTGCTCACGAAAGTGTGCTGGCCACACCCCATTGGCGTGGGGTAGTGTGCCTGGTCTACATAATTAGAGCCCATTATATCTAAAACTGTTGGTCTTACATAAAAATGCACACATTTTATTGCATTCAATGTTTAAAAAAATGTATATGGCTCTCACAGATACACATTTTAAAATATCTGGCCTTCATGCCTCTCGTAGCCAAAAAGGTTCCCGACCCCTGTTGTAGGTGATGTTTTGCAAGGAACGTCACCTTAGTAAATCCATTTTGCTCAATGAATACACAGCTCTTGCATGTAGGATTAACTGGCAGTAGTCTAACATCACCTGGTGTATCAATTTCCGCACAGATTCTAGTGAATGCATGGGTTACCTTCAGATTTTTGGTGGACTCCCGATGCAGAGACAAGAAGCAGAGCATTGTAACAAAGAAAAAATCTTGAATATAGTCCAAAAAGAGAAAGAAAGCAATGGGGTAAAAGCGTACACCATGAAGCAGTCCATAAGTACGGCAAGAGGAGGCCGGGATCCACTGGGATCCCGAGAAAAAGAGTTCACAACTACAAAGCAAAAGTAGCGTGAGAAGGTGGATAAAAAGTAGCAAACGTGAGGAGTAGCCACAAAGATGATCATGGGAGCCACAGAGGAATAAATAATCCAGCAACATTCAGCAGTCAGCAGTGAGCCTCGGTAGCTGAGTCCTAATCAACTACAGGTGGTCCCAGTGGGTCGCCTGCCGTCAGAGAAGGGAGTTCTGCAGGGAAAAAAAGGAAAAAGCAGGTTCAAACTGTATGCACTTAATCAGCGGAATGTATGCAAACTCTTGCAATCTTTGTTGTGGCATTTTGTTTATTACTTGTAATTGTATTCATTTTATTGAAGTATTTCAATGACTATTCTGTTCAACTTGCATGTCACAAAATTGTGTACAAACATTTTCTTTTTTATGCTGTGGACTCCTCTTGAGGAGCTACACTTGATAGCACAGAAAGCACAGAAAGCTTTGGAGATCTTCCAGAATCTGCACCTATTCCAGCTGATTTTCATGCTTCCCATTAAAACCGTCTGTTTGAATTTATTCCACTCACGGCCCGCCTCCAGGCATGCCCACTCCGCTGTGGTTGGTCACACTCTCAAGCGCTCACGAAGACTTCCGGATAGCAGCTGAACTCAACTTTATATTTATGGCAGTCAGTTGATAAATGGTACAGGATTTGATAATAAACAGCGATTTATCTTTTTAAAATGTCTGCTTTTAACATACAGCCATGTGTGTTGGATCCCGAATCCGATCAGGAAGTAGAGAATGGACAGTCCCAAGTTTCTCAAGAAAAGACTGGTATGCATTTGAATTTTGTTGTATCATAACAATGACAATAAAGATATTCTATTCTACTCTATTTACACAATAATACTAGACGAGCTGTATACTGACCACAAATTATATTCCAGTTTAATTTCTATTAAAATCTAAAATCTATTAAATTGTCTTTGAGGAGAAAATGGTTTCTCAAACTACTGTATAGCATGAGGACTGCTATAATCAATTCTATGGTAGTGTTACTTATGTGTGTGGAGCATGTGATAGAATGCAGCCGTTGCTATCGTGTGTGCAAATCTAAATGAAAAAAGGTCTCGTGCAGAAACATAGAGCCAAGGAAAGCAAAAGGGAAAGGAAATCTATTGGCGTCTGTCAGCATGATAAATGCATTTGAACAAGTTAGTTTTCCTTCGCCCAAAGTCTCAGTGGGCTAAACGAGTTGAGGTTTATAGGAGCGCTACACACAACATGAAGAACCTATAGGCTCCAATTGATTTATTTTTCCCCCGTGGGCGATGCCCCGTTCTGAAGGAGAGAACAAGCGAGGTGAAAGTGGGAGCATACATGAGCATACTCTGATGAGCAAGAAATTCTACTTTAACAAAATATCACTGTTCTGGCTGTACGGTGGTTGAGTGGTTAGCATACAGGCCACACAGCTAGGAGACCTGGGTGCAATTCCCCGCTCGGGCATCTCTGGGTTTTCTCCGGTTTCTCCGGTAGTCCGATTTCCCACGTTCCAAATAATGCATGTTGAGTTGGTCACTCCATAGGTATGAATGTGAGTGTGAATGGTTGTTTGTCTATATGGGCCCTGTGATTGGCTGGCCACCAGTCCAGGGTGTACTCCGCCTCTCGCCCCAAGACAGCTGGGATAGGCTCCAGCATGCCCACGACCCTCATGCGGATAAGGTATTTAAAATGGATGGATGGAACACTGCTCTGTATTATATAGAAAAATGCACCAGTAGCATTGCAAAGTAAAACCACATCATTATATTTTTGCAGTGAATACCTCTCTGTCAGTGTCAACCAAAGCTAAGATTGATTAGGTATGCCTAAATTGTTGCATAGCAATGCTTCATCCCCAAATGTTTGTTGATGAAGATGATTCATATTCATAATTATAACATTTATAGGCGTTTAAACACACAGTTAAGATGTGCATTGCGTCCCTTCACTCCGCGACTTAAAACTGCTGGACTGAGACATTTTCTGCTTGAGGCAACTCACAGCATTCGCTGATGCAGTCATGGGACCTAAACTTGTCTTATCAGCTTTTTTCCTTCAATGAGCTGAGTCTCACGATGCATCTTCACCTTATTTCACCTTTTATTCTGTGCATTCATTGTCTAAATATGCAAAGCGATCGTTTTAGAAAATTAATAAATATTGCTTAAGTTTTACATGTACTCATTATTGGGGTTTGACTAAAAAGTGAAGTCATTTCTGATATTCACCTGAGATGTCTGCTTCCCTCGGTGGGTGGGTGGATGAAAGATGGAGCACTGCAGCAAACTACAACCATCCAACATCCACCTCATGATTTCACTGGTCACACAATGTGTCAACAAGGGACTCAATACAAAATGACTGAAATGGACTTTGCATTAAAGTATACACGAGCTTCGAGAGTAACGCAATAGAAATGCAAAACCTCCAGGGAACGTTCATGTTCATTTTCCTCTAACGGTGGAGAAGCTCCCAGTAAGAGATGACAAACTCCATGAGCGATGCAGTGGCACATTCTCAGCTCCCCACAATGAGTCACGCTGTTACCACTTGAAGAACCAAGTGTTACTACAACACAAAACAGGACAGCTTGGGAGAAAGCTGTCTCTAGTTTTTCCTCTCCACGGAAAAGGTCAAAATTTAAAGCTAAATGGAGAGAATGAATACATTGAGGTGAACGAGTGGTTAAAAACTATAATTGATGTAAGAATGAACTATTGTGTTACATATGAGGTGACAAAAGACATGGCTAGCTATATCTAAACCTTTTCAGCTTGGTTTCTCTATAAGGCCAAAACATATTGTGTATTGCCTTGCCGCTTACATTTACTTACATACATTAATAAAAAAAAAACACATTAGCCTGGGAATTGTTCTTTCACATTCCTTTTCTTCATTTCCTTTTTGATCGTCTGGTTTTCTGTGGCGAGTCTTTGCCTGTCTCATGTTTGTGTTAAAGCCTATTAAACTTCCATCACTTTCTCTGACTCATTGCTCTGCTCTGGGGTCTGCCTTTGACATGTTCGGCACAGAAATGACGTGCCTGCTTGATAACAATAACAATACAATTGTTATTGTTGACATGTTGAACCACTGCACAACTCTTCATCGCTGTCGTCCAGAGATGGACCAATCAGCGGGAGTTTAAGTGATCAACCAATGAGCAGACAGGATGCTAATCAGTATGCTAAACCTGTTGTGTCAGATTTCCCGGAGCTATTTGACCTTTCTAAAAAAAGAATATAGTGATAGTGAAAAAAGCAGCTGCATGGGAACGCTTTGTTGCCAGAGTTTCCATTCATTGACATATTACATTTGCAGTATCGAAGTTAATCTTCAATACTAGCAAGGTCCGGTAGCAGCCAGACAGCTAATCAAAACCATGGGAGACTCTGAATGTGAACACATCGCTCATCGACGTGGCTGGTCACAGTCGCTGGTCACCTCCCATGAGCATGGTTTGCGACGAGTTGGCGATGAATCTCACCAATCGCAGTCGTTTGTCGTGTGGCATTACTACAAGTACTGTGAAGACAGTAAATGACAGTAATAGATTTGGGACAGCACTACGCTGTCAACATTTGCATCCTTCGGAGCTAAGCTTAAAGTGTGGGTGAGAACGTTTGCCAGTTGAAACACAAACAGGGTCTGCATGGGTTGAGAATCAGGCTGAGAAACGTCTTTACAAAGCCGGCTTGACTTATTCCGTATTTTAAGAAACGTAAAGTCACTGTCTTACTCCATCCAACCTTGGCAGCGATGGTGTGTTGAAAGAATCCTGGCTTGTGGACTTAAACGTGTCATGTTGACCACATGTTGGTAACGTGTCTGTGGCACGAGGAAGAGGTCTGTTGGATAACAGAACAAACAATCCATCCAAATGTAGGCCCGCCCAGGGATCACACATAATTGTGGGTCCAGCCAAAATGGCTTCTTATTGGAGGGCAGCGGGGTGTGCGGGGACTGCTGGGCACTCGGTGGGTGCAGTCAGGGGCTAGGGGGGTCGGGGCCAGGTGGGTTGACTGGCGGGGTTGGTGGTGTGCTTCAGCAATGTTCTGGGGTTTTGCTGGGGTGTCCGATGTTCCCACTCTTCTTTTGTTGTTTGTCTTATGTAAGATTCTGAAATAAATGAAGAAGAAGAAGAAACAATCCTGCTGCATTCAAAGACAGAAAGTTGGTTTGCCTTTGCCATCAGTGTGTGACTATCTCATCGAAAATGACTTGACTTACTTCAGACAGGAAGTAGTAATATTAGGGGTTAAGGGTTGAGTTTTACTAAGGGAGTACTTGTATAATATCTTCAGTAGTGTATTCAGGTAGGCTGTGGGCTTTTAAATGATGCTTATTCGCAGTAAGTATGGTAAAAAAATAAAAATCCACCTCACACCATAAGCATGAAGCAGCATAAGCGTGCACCACTGATCCAAGGCACACTGGATCAATGTTTCCAGGTCAAAGCAGCCTAGAGCTGCCAAAGTATTACATTAAAACAGCAGATTCATTTTACCTTGTGTTTATAGTGCCATTTCACCTTATGAACCGCTTTATATTCACCGCTGAAGCCAGATGTTGATTATTTGACATGATTTTCTAACATTCGACTCTTTCAGGCACCTCATTTATTCCAAATCCTCTGAGACAAATGAGTTTCACGAAGGCTTCTTCCGGAAACTCAGTGGGCTGCGCTGGCTAAATTGGCCTTGTCAAGCCACATCTAAATCAATAAACCTTCATTTCTTTTAATGCAACATGGCAAGTGTTTTGTCGTAACCTGACAAGCGAGAACTTTATGGAACTCATCAGATCCCATTCCATCATTAAACGTCCCCCACGGAGCGCTCTGAGCGTGACAAAGGATGGGTTCCACCATATGTTCTAATGACGGTGAGACTGCTCTCGCTCAGCAGGGTGAAAGGAAATCCCTCACACATGCGGCTGCTTCATCACTCAGCCTGAGTGCATGTGTGTCCTCCCTTGTCTCCTCATCATTATTCAACACAGCAGAGCTCACTGCTGCATTGTGAAGGATGGCCTCTCCTCTGTCTGGTCCACATGTCCTCTGTATCACCTGGAGCCGGCCCAGTTAAGATGCTTGGGTGTTTGTGGTGTTTACACTTCACATCACTGAAACAGCTGCTGTGTTTGGCACGTGTGGAATTAGCGGGACTATTGATACACGCGTCGATGCTCAATGAACACACCTTTTGGCTGCTTTACGAAACCAATTTCAATTCCATAACTATTTATTTTCATGAGCTTTGCCGTGTGTGCCTGACTAAGCTGTGATCTTTTTTTTTTTTGCAAATTTCCCCACTGAGGGACGAATAAAGGCACATCTTATCTTATTGAGAAAGTAAACCATTCAGTTCACTGACGTCACAGACATTTTTCAACAAAAACGTAAAAACAAAAACTTTTTCAGCTCAGAACCTAAATTAGGTTGCCAGGACTACCTTTTCTTTTGAAACTTTACACCAAGGTGCTTTTGACAAAAGCCAAAGTGATTTTTCTTGTCTATCACATGTACAAGGTGAAAGTTTGATATTGTCCTTTGATAAAAAGGCACAGGCGCTGTCTACACTTACTGGGATGTGCCATTCTTTTGAAGGTGAAGACTCTCGATGAGCTTTTCCTTTGTTTTGCATTCATATAAATCAATGCTTGCTACCTTTTAGACTTGCAAAAAAGCTATTTATGAACAGGTTTACACTATACATCTCAGGCGAACACTATAGCTATGCCACTGGGTATAATTCATTCAATTCCACCATGTATTCTTTGAGTCAATTACAGGGCATGTTACATTTGGCAACATGACAGCTTAACTAACTCTAAAAGCCTTTGGACACCTGAGATACTTTAGATCAGGGGTCGGGAACCTTTTTGGCTAAGAGAGCCATGAAGGCCAGATATTTTAAAATGTGTATCTGTGAGAGCCATATACATTTTTTCAAACATTGAATGCAATAAAATGTGTGCATTTTTATGTAAGACCAACAGTTTTAGATATAATGGGCTCTAATTACGTAGACCAGGCACACTACCCCACGCCAATGGGGTGTGGCCAGCACACTTTCGTGAGCAGCGCAGTGTCTAATAATAAATCTAATACTTGTTGCCATTAATGCAACTTCTGCTGCTACATAGTTTTGCACCGTACTCAGTATATTTCATTCTTTTGGCAATCTTTGCCAGAAGGCTTGGTTCTGCAGCTTTAGCTAGGTGACTATTTGACTAAAGGAGGAAAGTTTACATTTACATCTCAATGACCAAGGTAGACTACCGCATTACCCAGTAATAATCAAGTTTTGGTGTTTGACCTGGAAAATATCATCAGGAAAGATAGATATGGTCGGCTGTATTGCAGCAGAATATAGATGGACGAATTAAAATGCATAAGAAAGTTGTTGATTTTGAATTTCAATTATTTTTAACAGTCATTTCTGTGATGGTTTGCTTTAAAATGTTAGCAAAAATACATTTTTATTGTGGTAAGAAATGCTTGAGAGCCAGATACAGTCATCAAAAGAGCCCTACCTGGCTCCCGAGCCATAGGTTCCCTACCTCTGCTTTAGATGATAGACCGGACCCTTATGTAATTACAAGGCAATCTTTTTGTAGATTTAATAATGATTTGGAGTGAATGAGAAAGTGGAAAAAGAGACCACAGCGCTCTTTTGGGGGGTTTTGGGACCCCCCCAAAAGGATCTTTTTGTGAACTCTTATTACACTAAAGAAGAGTTCAAGCCAGTTGTTCTTTCATTACATGTTTTGCTAAATTCTTTAAATTTGAAATGTACCCCTTACATAAGCCACAGGTCTGCCAAAAGCCTCACTTTTGTAGATGTTAGGAACTTCTGGTGTCATGTCATTTGTCATCGTTTACTACTCGAGTAACTAGTAACTAGTAACTAGTAAATAAACAAGTGAAGCCCCTTCTCCCTCAAATTCTTTGTTAATGCTCCACATGGTGGTTTAATACAACGCATCAACAATAAAACGAATGTAATACCAGCAAGGAGTCGGTATTCATACCGGTCATGAGTTCACACTAAATGCGGACGAGGGCAAATCTCTAAGGCGCATGTACGTAGCTGCTGGCTTTATGGTCCAATCACTAATTCCAAACACTCTTTGTCTGGTTTGTTTGGTCTGGATTTGTTTCAGCTTGAGTTGGGGTGGAGACGTAACCTCCTCCTGGAGTATACGTATAAAATCCTGGGACGACCTTGCACTCAGTGCACATTAGCCCCTCCCCCTCCCATGACCCTGGGAAGAAATTAGTGCGTGGGCTGTCATCATAAATTGGTTGTTTTGACCTTATCCTTAGCTCATGCACTCTCCACCATGTGAAGAGTACCACAAAAGCTCCGACCTCAATCAAAGAAGTGGATAATTCTGCTGATTCAGCTTTCTACCTCGATTGCTCCCGACATCTCTTTTCTTATATTTGGAGTGAATTCTTTGAATTGACAGACACTGAGAATGTGCAGACAAGACAACTGTGGTGTCCTTGTTTTGCATTCGGCTTTGATTTTGGTGTAAGCCAATTCCCTAGATTAGAAAGCGTAATCAATCCATCCACCTATTATGCAACCCGACATAGCACTGATGTCCTCTCCTTATGAAAGGGACGCCTGCTTGAAACTAAAATGGGTTTGATACACTCGGAAGCTTTGATTTCCTCCCTACACTAAATGCTCCGCAATGAGAGAAAATACACAACATATTGCACGCCACATGAGCGCAGTCCTTTCTACATGAAAGTCACAATTTCTTGAAAAAGATAAACCCAATCTATTCGCTTATTAAGGCATAGTGATTATTTTCAGGCCCATTTTCATGGATCAGCAGATCCAGGTCACCATTCATTTACAGTAGCCACAATCTCCACCGCTTGTCCAGCAACTCACACAAATACACTTCTGATCAAAGAAACTGCAAGAATTTACATTTTGCACCGTTGGATCTTGAGGCCTTGAGTTTTAAGCAGACTTTCAAAATGCAAAAAGAAGAAATGGGAGTGATACAAAAAACAAGAATTCAAGCAAGTAGGCTGATCTCAAGATCAGCTGATCAAAATCCAAAATCTTGGCAAAAATAGAAAAAAAATGATTTTGAGGTTGAACGCAGTATAATAGTAATTTGGGACTTCTTCAAAGATCGCAAGAGTTATGGAACAAAAACGTAAAGTTTTACAACCAAAAAAAATCTTTTGGGGGGTTTTGGGACCCCCAAAAGGATCTTTTTGTGAACTCTAATTACACTAAAGGTCAAGTCAGTTGTTCTTTCATAACTTGTTTTGCTAAATTAAAATTAAATTAAATAAGTTTGAAGTGTACCCCATCCATAAGCCAGAGGTCTTCTTCAATGGAACAAAAGAATCAAGTGGTACACCCAAAAAAATACCACTCACCCTGAGCCAGGGGACGTAATTGGCTGTCTGTCAAGACACGGAATGATCCTCTGCTCAACTGAAGATGGTCACTGTTGCCAAGTGCATCTGCGAAAGAAGGATTTTAAGAACAAAAAAGATCCTTCACCACCACAAAATTGCTGGTTTGGAACTTGAGAGTGAGTACCAAAGAGTACCAAACTTGGGATGCTGAAAGCTGGAAGAAAGTTCTATTCAAAGATGAACAATGCAAAATGTAAATTCTTACAATTGTTCAAGTGGTTTTAAAGTCTGATCAGGAGTGTATTCTTCTTCTTTTAGTGAGAATTAATGGAGGCCTCGTGGTGGCCACTAAATGTTCATCCAGCCGTGACACGTGTGATTACATTTTGACCCTCCGCCTTCAAGGCAATTGACAGGGAGGTGGGGGGTGTGGGTGGTGGGGGGGTTGGGGGTTAATTAGAAATAACAGGAGGTGTGAGATCATGTTCAGGATTTGATATATGCACACCAGGAGGAGCTTAAGTCTCCACTCCAACTCCTGAAGCTGAAACAAATCCTTTATGGCGTGTGGCGTGTTATTGATACACCGCGTGAGTCCAGCTGTATTCTTAATGTATTTCCTATCATAAAACGTCCTCGTTAGCATGCTATTAGCTTGCTACTGCGTGGAAACCAGCCAGCTCTGTTGCCAGTCTAGGATGTCGTCAGCAGTTGACTGTCATTCTTTGCTAACTAACACAATGACGCCACAAGTGTCAAAATGTCAACACGAGACTGAGTCAACAACGCCTCTGCTGCTAGCAGCCATGTACGCGTTTTATTTTCATTGGCGCAGCAAAGCGCAGTTCCGGAAGTGACATAACATAATGACATAGTAACGCCTCTCACCTACAGCCGAGTAAACAAACACTTATCGAGATAGCTCGTCGACACGGTTCAGTATATTTTTCATCAAAATAGCAGTCATGCCAAAACATCGTGCTGCCGCTGGATGTTTACAGTATCCGAGTGATACTGTAAGTTTGTTTTCTTTTCTAAAAGAAGAAGGTTTAACACAAAAACGGACAAGGCAAGACAGATGGAAGCCCGCCTCGAGTTTTTTGTGTTGCAGTGTTCATTTCACTGATGACTGCCTTCAAGGAACGCCTTTACATGAACATTTGGTTTGAAAGTACAGTATAGTATAAATGTGTTTTGAAAAAGAACGCTATTCCACCGGGCCAGTACACAGAAAAAAAGCAAGACAAAAATGTTTACTATGTCAAAGTTGCCACCGAACAGAGTGAGTCATGTCTTATGTGTTTATATAATATCTTCTAAAGATTATTCCATATAGCCAGAAAGCATTTTGGATGTAAACATCTTTTCACAACTATGTTGACGGTGGCTGTGACATCAACAAAATATGAAATAAACCAGGCGATGAAGACCCCTTAAAGCGAATTAATATGCCAATTTAAAACAGCAATGGAAGGATTAGCAACTCCAGAGTAATTTACACTTTCCATTCTGGTTTGAAGGCGACCAGTGTTCTTCTCCAGTATGTCTTAAGTTCTGTTTTGTTCTGCAAGTCCTCGATTTCATCTCCAAATCTTTTCTCCTTGACAACTACTGACATCGCTGAAATCTTCTTTAAACATCTTCTTTAAATCACTTTAAACATCCTCTGTCTGGTCTCATGTCTTCAAATGGGAGTGGATTGGATTGGAATTAACAACATCATTCATCAAAACATATGTTATATAGATAACACAGTATTCCACGTTCCCTGCAGCTTCTGGGTTCCTTCATAACTTTAAAAACAGCTCATATTATAAGGCAGTGCTTGTGTTCGAGAGCGCATATGGATCCGTGTCATCTGTAGTGGAGAGATAGTATCGTGGAGTAAGCTCGCCATTTGCGCGCCACTGAGCCAGTGTGCAGGCTGCAGCTCCCTCGCATCCCCACGCAGAAGGATGGAGCAGACTGTGTGAAACATTTTTTTGATTTTTTTGGTGCAAGGCACACAAAGGGTAGCGGCACTTCCAGCTTCAGTTTTTGCACTCGGGTCGATCATGACACCATGCGCCAGCGTCCTGTCTCCCGACCTCTTCCTCGGCGGCTCCGTGCAAAGTGATGGATTTCCACAAGTGGAGCCTCTTTGATGTCCACTCCACCATGGGACGGGGTGCTGGGGGGGTACTTAAAGCAGAGGCATCCCGGGGAAGTGCACTCGCTGCGGTGCCAGTGACTTTGACCAAAGCGCCCCCACGCTGCTTTTCATGCGGTCTCCGATGAGACGCTTGTCGCTGTCCGACGCGCGAGTGGTGCTGAAATCTGGATGATGCCTGGCCCGCGTCTGCAAGGCTGCCGCTCCCTGCACTTGAACGAGGACAACGGCCGCTTCGTGCTGCTCGCCCTCCTCATCGTCTTGTACCTGCTGTGCGGCGCCGCAGTCTTCTCGGCCATAGAGAGGCCCTCCGAGCTGAGGGCCCACGGCCGCTGGAACGGGACGCTCCGCAACTTCAGCGAGACCTTCAACATCAGCCTGCGGGAACTCAACTCTTTCCTGCGGGAGTACGAGGCGGCCATCGCCGCCGGGATCCGGGCCGATGCTCTGAGGCCACGATGGGATTTTACAGGGGCTTTTTACTTTGTTGGAACTGTGGTGTCAACCATAGGTGGGTGAGCTATGATCATTTATTGTCCACGCAGTGCATCCTCAACTCAAATGTCTCCATTCAACTTAGAACTAAGAAAAAAGCAAATGCGTGTTCCAAGCAAATCTTTCAGCAATCTCTACTTTAAAACAACTTTATCCGTGTGACCCATATTCGGTGATTAATCGACATTACAACAATTAATTACAATATGCTTGCTATCTATTTATCTAGCTATCTATCTGTGCAAAGACAACCAGACTAGATCCCTCTGGACAGCGTGATTTTAGTTATCGTGTATTCCAAAATATCATTCATTTAAGAATGACTTCTGTGGATCGTATAGACTTACAGAATGTTCCAATATCGGCAATAATCTAATATTCATTCATTCATTCCAGATCCAAGCTGTAAGGTAAAATGTTCACATTAGGACCTGCCAAAATAAAACTATATTAAAGCAAAACTACTCACCCTTAAGATGCAAGCTGAAGCACCACCTCTAGTGGTGAATTATATGTATTAGCATCTTGGGAAAATTAACTGGTGTATGCTATATTTACTGAATTTTATTACTCATGTGCAGCTTTTCTGTGTCACAAAACGGTCAACTTGTGGTTCAGTTGTCACGGTCACACACTTACCCTCACTGGTACCCTTAGTTTGGCAAAAAGATTCAAATACTCCACACTTCTGTGGCATATTTTTTCCAGACGATTTTACAGCTTTGTAAGGCATTTGACTTTGATGTCTAAAGTCCTGCTTGGGGACCACTTGCAGCCTGCACCTTGGTTTTCATTGACCCACATTCGAACATTATGAAGGAGGAATGGGCCCACACTGTAAAAAAAAATATATATATATTTGCCCTGTTGCTGAGATGAGGTTGTTATTTTATGAAATATTTTCATCTTGACATAGCTTGGATTGGTTTTAACATATTTAATAAACATAAAGGTACATTTTGAAAATATGTTTGAAAGCTAACCCTTGAAGTAAACTTAACAATAAATGCACCAAAACTGAAGAAAGAAATGCTGATTTACGTCACTTTGGACTTGGAATTTTTCGGCTTCTGTTTTTGTGTATTTTGCTTTCACCTATTTTCAAAAACATATTGATGAATAAATCATACTTGAATGCGGTCTATTTTCAAGCATGAAATGGCTAAATAAACTCAAATACAAAGATAAAGCATTCAAATGATGCCTTGATGATACGTAGTATTCTATCATGGTTACTAGGTGCAAGTAATGTTACAATGATGCTCCGTGAGACACACAAGCACCAGACTTCATTGCCAGAACAGCAGGCTTTTATTGCAGGTTTGAATTATGTCACAACAGAAGCACAACTGGAGGTAGCAGATATGCGGATGCTGAGGTTCACATTGGGAGTGACCAGGATGGATCGGATCAGGAGCGAGTACATCAGAGGCACATTACATGTTCGAGGCCTTTGAGAAGATAAAGTCAGAGAGGCCAGACTGAGATGGTTGGACATGTCCAGATGAGAGATAGTGAATATATTGGTAGAAGGATGCTGCCAGGTAGGAGGCATAGAAGAAGACCAAAGAGAAGGTTTGTGGATGTAGTGAAGGAGGACATGAGGGTAGTTGTGAGAGAAGACAGGGTTGGATGGAGATTGGTTTGCTGTGGTGACCCCTGAAGGGAAAAGCCCAAAAAGAAAGAAGAAGAATAATTATGTCATAACAGGCGCAATAATCGCTTGCATGAGCTACTACTGTGCCGGAACCCATGCCAAGCTAAAACTCAACTCTGAACCACCCGATTTTAAACACATTTACAGCAACACACACGTACTAGTCGTATTCATGCCATCTTTTATTACATATACTCTATTGAGTAAGACCAGTGCAAAGGTGATGGTAGGGTTGTCACTTCAAGTCTAGAGGGCAGTAATAATGTAATATTTGGTGAATTGGAATTGGTGGAAATTCACTTAGGGTCTGGAAGCAAATAACTGCAATAAACATTACTGTAAAAAAAAAAAAACACACGATAAAACTTATAATTTTCTAAAAAAAAAAAAAAAGGTGATATTTAAACAAAAAACAGCCCTAGTGCCAGATTTGTGTTATTAGCATCAACATGTCATTTTTTTCAGTTTTCTCCATATTTGCTGTTGTTTTTTGGTAGTATTAGTATTTTTAGAATGAATCACAGGCTCCTAAAAGTGAGCTGTGGGCTGCAAGCGGTTCCCGGGACACACTTTGGATTGCTCTGCTATCGTGCGACATTATTGACGGCCGAGAGCTTCTCCACATCTTGTGTTTTTCCCTCGGTCATGTGTTACTTTTTGGCTGTGAGGGCTTTTTGGCAAGGGGTTTGACATCTGACTCTGTCTGCCATTTGGAACGGCACACTCGTCACCGGCTATAGGACAGCACCCAAGGGTGTCGTCTGTTGCCACATTTCCATTCAAACCAACTGGAATGTCAACGAGTGGGCCCCCTTCTGCCTCCCCTCCCGAACCACCCCTGTAACATTTACTTGTGCAATAGGTCAGAAAAGAGCAAGAGTCCCTCCTAGGGTAACCCGCGGGCCAATGATGTGCCGGTCTGCATGCCTGATGGCTGAGGCCACTTGACCTGATCAGCAAGAGAGGGCATGAAGTTAAATGATGGAGGCAATGAGCTCAGGTAATGATGTGATGTGGCAGCAGCTGTCCATCTGACCTTGCCCGCTACATGCAACCCTACTGTATATAGTATAGGCTGTGTGACCCCCTGGGGCCCCTTGAAAGCGGAATAATGGACATACGCCACACAACAGACAACTTTATCCACGGCGTCCATGTCAGAGTTGTGTCAGATACTTGCCTCGTGCAGATGATGATGTGATACTCGTGCAGATGATGATGTGATACTCGTGCAGATGATGATGTGATACTCGTGCAGATGATGATGTGATACTCGTGCAGATGATGATGTGATACTCGTGCAGATGATGATGTGATACTCGTGCAGATGATGATGTGATACTCGTGCAGATGATGATGTGATACTCGTGCAGACGATGATGTGATACTCGTGCAGATGATGATGTGATACTCGTGCAGACGATGATGTGATACTCGTGCAGATGATGATGTGATACTCGTGCAGATGAAGATGTGATACTCGTGCAGACGATGATGTGATACTCGTGCAGATGATGATGTGATACTCGTGCAGACGATGATGTGATACTCGTGCAGATGATGATGTGATACTCGTGCAGATGATGATGTGATACTCGTGCAGATGATGATGTGATACTCGTGCAGATGATGATGTGATACTCGTGCAGATGATGATGTGATACTCGTGCAGACGATGATGTGATACTCGTGCAGATGATGATGTGATACTCGTGCAGATGATGATGTGATACTCGTGCAGATGATGATGTGATACTCGTGCAGATGAAGATGTGATACTCGTGCAGATGATGATGTGATACTCGTGCAGACGATGATGTGATACTCGTGCAGACGATGATGTGATACTCGTGCAGATGATGATGTGATACTCGTGCAGATGAAGATGTGATACTCGTGCAGACGATGATGTGATACTCGTGCAGATGATGATGTGATACTCGTGCAGATGATGATGTGATACTCGTGCAGATGATGATGTGATACTCGTGCAGATGATGATGTGATACTCGTGCAGATGATGATGTGATACTCGTGCAGATGAAGATGTGATACTCGTGCAGATGATGATGTGATACTCGTGCAGATGATGATGTGATACTCGTGCAGACGATGATGTGATACTCGTGCAGACGATGATGTGATACTCGTGCAGATGATGATGTGATACTCGTGCAGATGATGATGTGATACTCGTGCAGACGATGATGTGATACTCGTGCAGACGATGATGTGATACTCGTGCAGATGATGATGTGATACTCGTGCAGATGAAGATGTGATACTCGTGCAGACGATGATGTGATACTCGTGCAGATGATGATGTGATACTCGTGCAGATGATGATGTGATACTCGTGCAGATGATGATGTGATACTCGTGCTGATGAAGATGTGATACTCGTGCAGATGATGATGTGATACTCGTGCAGATGATGATGTGATACTCGTGCAGATGATGATGTGATACTCGTGCAGACGATGATGTGATACTCGTGCAGATGATGATGTGATACTCGTGCAGATGATGATGTGATACTCGTGCAGATGATGATGTGATACTCGTGCTGATGAAGATGTGATACTCGTGCAGATGATGATGTGATACTCGTGCAGATGATGATGTGATACTCGTGCAGATGATGATGTGATACTCGTGCAGATGATGATGTGATACTCGTGCAGATGATGATGTGATACTCGTGCAGATGATGATGTGATACTCGTGCAGATGATGATGTGATACTCGTGCAGATGATGATGTGATACTCGTGCAGATGATGATGTGATACTCGTGCAGATGAAGATGTGATACTCGTGCACCTTTCTCTCCACAGAGCACACAAAGAAACACATAAAGCTCCAGGGAGGCACACACTCTAAGCTCACTCAGCTGTGTTTGTGTACGTGTCTGCTTAAAATCCTTTGTGCTCCAGTTGTCTTCCACACTTCCCCACCGACAAGTCGAACCCATAAACTGACTCAGCCATCTCAGGCTGGCAGCGTAAAAAAAAACAGGGGGGGTGATTCAGAGGTTCTCTCTAAAGTGTGTTTCATGCACTTGCATGGGTTTCTATTTGGCTTTCCATCTGGCTTTGATCTGCAAACCACCCCCACCCCCTGGCTGTTGTGCGGCATGAGCCGCCGATATGAAAGGGATGCGGGGCCTCCCCACACAAGGCGTTATCACAGCGGCATCCCCCTGCAGCTCCAGACAATCCTCCCAAACACTCCTCCAACTCCCACCGCATCGTCTCTGAGGATTCAGTTCTACTCTGGTTCTTGGCTGCCCTTGATGCGGCACT
The DNA here is from genome assembly GCF_030265055.1 of Doryrhamphus excisus. Taxonomy (NCBI): domain Eukaryota; kingdom Metazoa; phylum Chordata; class Actinopteri; order Syngnathiformes; family Syngnathidae; genus Doryrhamphus; species Doryrhamphus excisus. The sequence continues at coordinate 1,361,071 of NC_080485.1, forward strand.
AGCTTTGAAGGAGGAACGTTTACCTACAATTTGCTTAGCTTACGCCTGAGCTGATGTGTTGTCCAATTTGAGGTCATATTATAGAAGACAATCAAGGGAGAAATGGGACTTTTTCTATGAACCCAAACAATGATTTCCATAACAGTAAAAAAATGTAAGTACAGCGCTACATCTCCTTCAAATGTGTTTTTTTCAGGACTATATCTTTAAAACATGAGCATGGGATTGATTCCTACCTTGTACACACTTTGGTCAGCAACCAGTCCAGAGTGTAGTCCGCTTTCCACCCAAAGTCAGCTGGGGTAAGCTCCAGCTCACCTGTAACTGAGCAGAATAAGCAGTATATAAATGAACAAGCGCCCACTGTTCCAATAATAATAATATCACACTTCCTAAGGTTTTCTGTAAAATGGAAGTAAAAAGTGTTTATATGTTGAATTTAGTTTTGGCAAGTTTGGTTTATTTTCGATTAATTGATCACAATCTCCAATTCTGCCTTGCCAGAAAAGTTACGATGACGACGTAAGCAGCATCCAAAAGTCATTTTTTGGCTAGCAGGCGGTGATGGAAACCATCATGATGGAGGAGTTATTTGTGTGTACTCGCTGGTCTCTTTACAAAAAGGGAGCAACATGTCAATGAGACCAGCTATGGAATGAATTTGACTGCAGTAAATGTCAGGTGACGCAACAACAGATGGAGGTGGAATGTAAGTGACTGTGGCTGTGGTATTGTCTGTGGGGTAGTAAATGTGATAACCATGAGTATGTTTCAGTTCTACACCCGTGGGGCAGATAGTATTATTGATCCAAATGCCTTACATGCTCAACAGATTTTCTCTGCCAGGGATTATTTCACTTTATTTGATGCTTTATTGTTCTTCAAATTTTGAGCTTCCAGACAGACAGGAGCAGGAGGGGATAGAAAAGAAGAAAAATAAAACAGCAGGCGGAGCGGGGGGACAATACAAAGAGAGACAAAAACACGAGCAAGAACAACAAGTGCAATGACAATAACACAAAAACAAACAGGACTACATCAGCATGTTTTTCTTTAGTTTTGCATATTTTTCGAATTTCTGCAAAAATAAACTTAAGACATCTTTTCATAATATTTCATTTCCCAAAACTGCAACAGTTTATCCTAATATTATGACTTTTTACACAAATATTATGACTTTTTACACTATTTTACACAAATACATTTTTTCTCGCAATATGCCAAATGTATTTTTGAAGAATCTTTTTTTCCTCGTTAGTATGCAACTTTTTTCAATCTTAGTATTTTGTCTTTATTCTTGTAAATTACTGTTGTTTTTCCCATCTATGCTGTTGTTTTGTTTTTACTATTTGAATTTTTGAGTTGGAATTATTATTATTATTATTATTATTTACAATATATTATATTATTTTAAAATTATGTTATAACCTATTAACATTAATCAAAACACATTATTAAACTATTTACTAGTAAATTATTTTCTCTCATTATTTTGACTTTATTGTTATAAAACTACTACTGGTTTTACCAGATTTTACTGTTTATTTTTTTTTGTTTTCTTGTTAAGTTATATTTTTAGTCATGCTGCGGACCAATAAAAAACGGCCATAACCCTCAAAGGCCCATGGGCTGCACTTTGGACACACCTGTTCTAAAACCAACGCCCTTATCTTCAGACATATCTCTGATCAGCTGTCTTGCTGTACTGAAATGTCTCCTTGCTTTCAAGTTGTATTATATATTATATAATAATATAATAAATATATTATATTTGATCACTTGTCATTTCCAAAGAACTTGCCCCTTCTCTTGTCTATTAAGGATGAACATTTTTTTCCTTTGACATTATTATTAAAGTTCCAAAAAATAGGTTACAACATGTCATTGCTACATGTCGACAAATGAACAGAATGAAAATGGCTGGCGACCCCCCCCCCCCCCCCTTTCCAAAGAGTTCATCAAAGGGAGCACTTGAGTGTGTTTGGTTTCTATTAATAGAGATGCTATTTATAACCTCAGCGACTGATTGATAGCTGATGGCTGCCAGTTAGGACAGCTCTCTAAATCTGTTTATGTGACTCGAGATCTAATTTTGATGTGCTTTAATGACATTCTAGAGACCTTTTCTGTTGTTTGCACAGAGTAGCACTGCTCGACTGAGAATAGAGTGTACTCAGCAGTGAAGAGGACCAAGCTAATTTTGGCTACTTTTTCCACATCACATTCAGCTGCAGGTTTCTACACTGCAGTGTTTTTCCATACATGCATTTATTCCACTGTTGAATGGTTTTGGTATGGTATGCGTCATATTGCAACTCCAAATTCCCACGCTGTATGCATTAGAAGTGAGAGACAGGAAGTGAGTGTTTCTTGCGTCATAATCAAATCCAAGCGGTAATAAGACAGAGCATTGAGATGCTCTTTTGTCGTCCGAGTTCACCTTCCTGTGAAATACTTAGACAAGGGGTGTCATGGCCAACCCGCCGCCACAAATAGATCCCAGTCCTGTGAGAAACACTGCATTGTGTTGTGTTACTATCTATTCTTACCCCTGCATGGCTAACACTGCAAACTCCCCCACCCACGCAGATAAGTCAGACATGGATGCACCACCAGCCACAACAATAGTCACCATCTTATGCAAGAGCTGTATGAAAAAACAGATACACAGACAATAATACTCCCATTTTCATAGACATAACATTCACTAATATTGTGTTGGAACGAGTAGTTATTAATACCGCTGATCTCCGGTAACACATTCAGTCCCAAAATGTTCCTTATCTCAGGCGAAGTAGGAAAAGAACTGGCCTCAAAATTAGCAAAGAATCTGACTCTGTGAATGGCGTCTTTTGAAAATGGCCGTGTCGATGGAGTGTGGGATGGAGTAATCAAGGTGGGCTCATCAAACCGATGGGTGACACTGTAGTGTGTACTTCATGTGTACTTCATGTGTACTTCATGTGTGCTGCACTGCAGCTGCAGTACATATTGTAGCATTTTCAACATATAAATGACAACTGTATACGGTAGTGATGGAGATGATCTGTTTTCTAGAGAATGAGTTGGATTTAATCACATGACATGATCTAATATCAGCAATGATACATACTTTATTCATCTGTTGAAAGGAAATATCATTAGTATTCACGTTTGTTGGTAGTTAGACTAAATTGGCCCCCTTATTAGCGTACACAGGTGACTAGAGATGCGATATTCCCAAATTACCCAGCATTTCATTACAGACAGCGACGGTATCTGGTACCAATATAATAGGGTTGGGAATGATAAACTGATGCGATCAGATATCCAGTATCGCTGGCAGCAGCCTCCTGTATCGATATGAATCAGCCATAAAGCTTGAGATGAATTATCTTGGAGACATGGACCAGAGTCAGAGTGTCTTTTAAACAACACGAGAGCCTGGCCTGCTGGTGGAGGATTGTTGCCAACGCTCCATATCTTGTCATGACTGGAGACCAGAATGGATATAAATAGTAGCAGATCAGCTACAGGAAAAAGACATTTTGGAATGTCTTTGGATTATATTATATTATTATAAAAAAACGGGTGAGAAACTTGATGCGTGTATGGATGGATGGATAGGTGTGTTTTGTGTTTAAAATATATCCTTATTGAATCAAATCTTAACCTGTGTATCTACATTTGAATTAATGCATTGGCACATTCTTTTACTGTGATGCCACTGGGATAGGCTCCAGCACCCCGCAACCCTTGTGAGGATAAGCGGTAGAAAATGAATGAATGAACTCAAAACGTACGACCAGTCCAGGGCTGATCCCGCCTCTCGCCCAAAGACAGCTGGGATAGGCTCCAGCATACTGGGATGCAACCCTCATGAGAATAAGCGGTGGAACTCAACAAGTAAGACATTAGTGTTAACGAATTCACAAAGAAGAATCCAATTACATAAAGCTGGCAACAACACAATTTGTAAAGCTGCACATTTTTATGTGGCACAAACATCCGTATAAGAACAAAGTAAAGTGCAAAGTATGAAACACTGGAGTCATACAGTGACATGTTAGATTAGAAATATTACAGGAAGTGCAAGACAATACAATGTGGCATTCAACAAACACAGAAGCGTAGAAGTCCTTGTGTTTTGTTGTGTGTTTTGTTGGTATACACACGCTGTGTGTAGAGTCTGGAGGGCATCCCTCAGCAGCTGCTGATACTGAGACTCAGGACACACAGTTGAAGGAAATGACATTCTGTGCATATCATGGTTTACTGGATGTATATTCAATAATAGTTCATCAAGCAAACTGTGATATAGCACATAACAGCAGAATGCAGCCATGTAGAGTTCATGGCCTTTAAGTGAGGTGAAATTATTATTATTATTATTATTATTATTATTATTATTATTATTATTATTATTATTATTATTATTATTATTATTATTATTATTATTATTATTATTATTATTATTATTATTATTATTATTATTATTATTATTATTATTTAGATGAACCGTTCCAAAGCCTCCTGTGTAGTTAATCCTGTATTGCTGGATGTTGTTTAGGAAAGGTTTATGATCCGCCATCTTAAGATATTATCTCTGCATGACTAATGCTTCAAATTGATTCTTGATTGATGCACATTTGCTCCTCTCTCAGGTTTGTTGTCAAACCCTCAACAAACATGGCTGCTTCATTGTCTCAGATCCATCTCTGTGTAAAGTGGCACTACAGTCGGCAAACCATTTTTACCATAAGAAAACACTGAATTTATGTTGTGTCGTTTTTGGTAACGTACATTAACATGAGCTGAAACATTAGATGTAAGTAATATATTTTAGACTGCATGTGTGTGTCTTTTTTTGAAGGCGTCATCATTCTGCCCTCTACTTTCCTTAGATGTGCTGCTCTGTGAAACGACAGATGAATGCTCAGATGAAATGTCACCAGTAAAAAAGGACAACAGAGGACCTGCAGTCCCACAGACAGCATTGGGGGTCTCTTTAGACTGGGTGCTGTCCTGAGGTCTGCGCACAATTCTCACAAAAAAGGTTGTTTTTGTGTTGCTGTAAAACATAACAAGCCCTTACCTTAATATTCCAACTGATCCACCAAACTCATGCAATAAGTGCATGGAATTAACAATAACATTACAACATTGGCGACAATTTGTGTTGATGGTCGAGTGAAAAGCGATACTTAATACAACAACAGATGACAGTGCAGTCTCTAACCACAGATGTGACATTTCCTGCAGTGTGTTATTCCTGTAACCATGACAACCAGAGCCACCCACCCTTTAAAGTGGCCGGCATCGTGTGTTTAGGGTCACAACAGGGTTTCAAGAGCAATTTTGCTTGGATGACGAATAATCATTTTAGTTTGAACAACTGGAAGTACGGGAAGTTCTGGAAGTTCCAGAAGAGCAGGATGGTCTCTGCTGTTGGACTTGTGCAGACACTTCGGAGCCCTTTTGCAAAGCGAGGGAAACACACACAGACACACACACACACACACACACACACACACACACGCAAACATCATGCTACAATAAGGATATTGCTGAAATTGACCAAAAGTTGATGAGGTTAGAATCCCTGAGTCCAGCTTAAAGGCCTTAAGAGTGCCAGAGTAAGCAGTGTGTGTTCTTCATCGACTGGACTATACAGTACGTCTGCACGCAACTCTTCATCAACTCCTATAGACTATACAGTACGTCTGCACGCAACTCTTCATCAATTCCTATAGACTATACAGTACGTCTGCACGCAACTCTTCATCAACTCCTATAGACTATACAGTACGTCTGCACGCAACTCTTCATCAACTCCTATAGACTATACAGTACGTCTGCACGCAACTCTTCATCAACTCCTATAGACTATACAGTACGTCTGCACGCAACTCTTCATCAACTCCTATGGACTATACAGTACGTCTGCACGCAACTCTTCATCAACTCCTATAGACTATACAGTACGTCTGCACGCAACTCTTCATCAACTCCTATAGACTATACAGTACGTCTGCACGCAACTCTTCATCAACTCCTATAGACTATACAGTACGTCTGCACGCAACTCTTCATCAACTCCTATAGACTATACAGTACGTCTGCACGCAACTCTTCATCAATTCCTATAGACTATACAGTACGTCTGCACGCAACTCTTCATCAACTCCTATAGACTATACAGTACGTCTGCACGCAACTCTTCATCAACTCCTATGGACTATACAGTACGTCTGCACGCAACTCTTCATCAACTCCTATGGACTATACAGTACGTCTGCACGCAACTCTTCATCAACTCCTATAGACTATACAGTACGTCTGCACGCAACTCTTCATCAACTCCTATAGACTATACAGTACGTCTGCACGCAACTCTTCATCAACTCCTATGGACTATACAGTACGTCTGCACGCAACTCTTCATCAACTCCTATGGACTATACAGTACGTCTGCACGCAACTCTTCATCAATTCCTATAGACTATACAGTACGTCTGCACGCAACTCTTCATCAACTCCTATAGACTATACAGTACGTCTGCACGCAACTCTTCATCAACTCCTATAGACTATACAGTACGTCTGCACGCAACTCTTCATCAACTCCTATAGACTATACAGTACGTCTGCACGCAACTCTTCATCAACTCCTATAGACTATACAGTACGTCTGCACGCAACTCTTCATCAACTCCTATGGACTATACAGTACGTCTGCACGCAACTCTTCATCAACTCCTATGGACTATACAGTACGTCTGCACGCAACTCTTCATCAATTCCTATAGACTATACAGTACGTCTGCACGCAACTCTTCATCAACTCCTATGGACTATACAGTACGTCTGCACGCAACTCTTCATCAACTCCTATGGACTATACAGTACGTCTGCACGCAACTCTTCATCAATTCCTATAGACTATACAGTACGTCTGCACGCAACTCTTCATCAACTCCTATGGACTATACAGTACGTCTGCACGCAACTCTGCAGCATCACTAGGAGTTATAAATCTGTGCTGACTAGCGAGGGCGTCCGGCCGCCCACATACTGTAACTCATAGACTCAAATCATCTCAGTGAAGCGATCCCAAGAACAGTTTAGAGGACACAGCAGATTTTTCTGGACTTGGTCTTCTTCCAAATGATGAGCGTTTCAGTGAGCATCAGCAGAGCGAAGAGATAATCATCTCTGTGTGTCCTTTGCAAACCTGCGCTCACCCGCTCACCTGACCTCCGTCTCATTTGTTCTAGTTTGGAAGCGTTCAAATATTGTGTAAGTTTCATTTCTCGTGGTTTCTCCTGACAAGACAGTTTAGAAGTGATCATCGCTTTGCTGACTTGCAGGAAATGTTCAAAAGGGGGATGACAATTTGCCCGCAAAGCAGAAAAGTCCTTTTCCAACCATGTGTATTGTTGACATCTGTAGTCACATGCCAATACACACTCGGGGAACAATGCAAATACTTTGCCAATACAAAAACTACAATATCCAATCTGACAGTATCAATCAAAGCAATGTTATTATGACTGGTGCAAATCAAACGCTCCTTTCCTGTGACAAACAGCCCGTCATAAACTTCTCCAGCTTCCTTGTAAACATACATGACATCGCTGTTTCAGACGAAGACGTATTGCCAAATGCTCTGCAAACATTCCGAGATGAGCGGAAAAAAAACATCGAGGCTCAACACATGGCAGCCTGCTGAAAGGCCCGGCGCTTGTTCCTAATGCTGCAGCATTCCCAGCCCTTTACCATCATTGGAGATACCGCATAGGGTTGGCTAGTGATTGGCTGGCCACCAGTCCAGGATGGACCCCGCTTCTTGCCTGAAGATGGCTGGGATAGGCTCCAGCATGCCCGCGGCCATTGTGCCGATAAGCAGTACAGAAAGAATTAATTATAACAACATTATCTTGAGGAAAATGTTATGTTATAATAATAATAATAATAATAATAATAATAATAATAATAATAATAATAATAATAATAATAATAATAATAATAATAATAATAATAATAATAATAATAATAATAATAATAATAATAATAATAACTTAACCCTAATCAAAATATGTGAATACATTCATAATTATTATTAAATAATTAAATATTATTAAAAAAATAGTAAAGTAGTAATAGGAAAGAAACGGCTGGGAAAAAACTGTAAATAATAAAAAAAAACATCTGCAATTTTACAAGAATAAAGTAAAAATATTAAGAGAAAAAACTCACAATTTAGCAAAAGCTTGTAATATTGTGAGGAGAAAAAAAATCATTTTTGTAGCATTGAGTGGAAATATTAAAGAAAAAAATTAATATTTTTGTAACATTAATTGTTCACAAAATAATGTAAAATAATTATAAATGAGAGATGAAATGGATAAATGAAGAGTGAGAGGAGACCAAAAGAACCCAAAAGAACTTCACAAGCATCTTTGATCATTTCTGATCATGTTTCATGAACATCTTTGCCCCTTTTGTAACATTAGCTTCATTGATCTTCATCGTCTTTCTTCACCAGAATGGAACTTATTGTTAATGTGGCAAATGGAATCGGGTATGTTACATTCTCATTTGAGTTTGCCTTACAGGATGTCATAGTGTGTATTGAGAGATTTGGTGTGTGAGATCCAAGATGAATGAACAAGTAATGCTGGGAGTCGTCCATCCACATCTTCATCACTACCGCATGATTCAACATGCCGAAGGGTAAAATGCAACACTATACTGTATAGATTGTAAGATTGGAATCGGACTTTGTGGGACAAATAGAGGTGTATCTTATCTTATCTTATCTTATCTTAAGATCTTATCTACGACACAATTTTGGCAAACATTTTCATCAAAAATTGAATCATTCAAAAACTTGACTGGGTTGACTGTACCTATAAAGTATATGCGTGACAGTATTGTTTTTATGTGTTTCTTCAAATATTTTATTTTGGTTCCATTTTATATAGTGGATAACATTCATTTTCTTAGTAAATTGTTAGAATAGCAATCCATCTATTTTCTATACCGCTTATCCTGACTGGGGTCATGGGTATGCTGGAGCCTATCCCAGCTGTCTTGGGGCGAGAGGCGGGGTCCACCCTGGACTGGTGGCCAGCCAATCCCAGGGCACATATAGACAAACAACCATTCACACTCACATTCATACCTATGGACAATTTGGAGTGGCTAATTAACCTAGCATGTTTTTGGAATGTGGGAGGAAACCGGAGTACCCGGAGAAAACCCACGCATGCAAACTCCACACAGAGATGTCAGGGAATTGAACCCAGGTCTCCTGTGTGTGGCCTGCGTGCCAACCACTGGTCCACTGTTCCGCCATTGTTAGAATATTCTATAAAATACTGCCTGTACAGTTCATAAATTTGGAACATATGAATTCACTTTACATTATACCCGATGGTCGAATTTCAAATAAAATCAAGCAGTCTCATGGAATTGATTGTGTCCCACTGGATCCACTCTATTTGATTTTTGTATCGGATTCCATTCAGGTGGAAGAGCAGGAGTCCAAAGCCTTCCACCCTAAATGTACTCACCATGAATGCATGTTATTTTTGTCCTTCAGAAGTCAGCCTATTCTCAAGAGCCATGACTAAGATGTTCCTTGAAGGCATCTTTCTGTTTTATTGTTGGATGTTATGAAAATAAACGTTTTGATGAGTCTGTGTTTGTCGCTGCAGGGGTGATAGTCCTGTCCCTGAATCGATGTCCAGTGTTAAATAAGAGATGGCGCTTAACTTTTTGCAAGTTCTTCTGCTGTATGCCAAAGCCTGCATATCTGTTTTGATTGACACGTCGCCCCTTTTGGATTGTTTAGTGTTGCCTTCGCGTCAATTCATCAAGACTAAGTCAAGTCTGACTTGGTCTTTTCACAGTCTCAGTAGTAAATCAGGGTACATGTCATGTGCTTTAAAACTATGATAATGATTACTAGAGCTGGCAATTGAAATTAATCAAATGAATTTTCAAACAAATTCATCAGATTAATCCCATTTGTAACTGTGTGACATGTGCATTTTTTACTGTATTTTATGAACAGTAAGGTAAACGACAGTACATGAAATTAATCACAGTTTTCAAATGAATTAATCATGATTAATCCCATTGGTACCTGTGTGAAATATGCCTTTATTGTATTTTACAAACAGAAAGGTAAATTACAGCACATGAAATTAATCCGTTTACAAATGAATTAATCTTGATTAATCCCATTTGTAACCGTATGAAATATGCCTTTATTGTATTTTATGATCAGAAAGGTAAATTACATTACATGAAATTAATCAGTTTTCAAATGAATTAATCATGATTAATCCCATTTGTAACTGTGTGAAATATGCCTTTTAACTGTATTTTGTCAACAGAAAGGAAAATGACAGTCCATGAAATGGTCAGACAACATTAGAATCACACGTTCATCTTGTGCTATGTGAAGTTGTGTTAAGTTGAATTGACACGGATTATTGTTTACTTACACCACACTTACACGTACCATAACAATGTTGTTGTGATTGAAGTGTCCTTGACGCCGCCGTACGGTCATCCGGTGACAACGAGGAAGTGTAGTGCTGAGGCTGAATGGACTAGACGTGTATTAGTTGGAGATACACGTATGCTGTGATGCGCATGTGTTAATTACACCAAAAACTGCAACATAATGAATGAAACAAATCAGTTACCTCCGTGAATGCCCAGCCCTAATATTTACAGAATATTTCATTTTGTTCAAAGTCAGGTCTTCATTGAGCAATATGCTGTACATGCCTCACACTAGCCTTCTCTAGACAAAGATGGTGCAAAATGACTGCATGAGAGCGCGACCAGAAGATCCGGTAGCATCCCTCAGCAAGCTGAGCATCTCTATCTGATGTGATATAAATACATGTCATTCATACGGAAAGGTAAAATGATTGTAGCACAGTGATAAATGCTTCCAACGCAACAAACCCGATGAATTCCATTACACAAAGTCCTCATCCCGCCTCTGTTGCAGCATTGATACGATGCCCGCGTAAGTGCCATTTTTTGCTGGTACCATCAGAACCATTAGACTACATTTTACTACAGTACACTCACAACTTTGTGAGTAGGTGCATTTTGTTGAACAGTGTTTGGTTGTTTTGTCTTTTTAATCAAGTTTTACAATAAATATTGATCCCGAACGGCTCCGGGTGATGTTGTTGTGTTGAGGTTTGGAGTTGTTTGTCTTTAACTCTTTGGTTGTGCGCCAACATCCACCACCGATCATCAGTGGACATTAGTCATACTTTGAGTTCCTAGCAGAAATGAAAGTCAGATTTATTCTAAAATAAAGAGTTGTGTGATACTAGTAACGTCTCGTAGTAACCTGCCATGTACTTGTGTAATGTTTTAAAGTTAGTTTGGCTTTTTTGGCTTGACAGTGCAGCAATTAACAACGTCAGTGCTTGGTACAGAGCCTGGGGTTGGAGTCAGGTTGAATGGCAACAAAACGCTACTTCCTCATTTATCGTGGTTAACCGGCATTTGGCAGAACACTCCAATTCCACACAGAGTTGTTCCAATGGAGATGCCAACCCACAATGTCCAGACTGTGAGGACTCAATTTGATGCCCACCAAGAGCTCCAGTACCAGTCTTCTGGCGAGGGGCTGGACTTGATTCCACTCTGGTGTTGCCAGCAGTGGGAGGTGACGAACAGAGGTGGCAATACTTGTTGCTTCCCAGCTTAGGGCTTAGGGCCTGTACATTGGAATTCAACCCGTTGAACAAAAGGGTAGCAGTTCAGAATACATACGTGGACTGGAGAGTGCTCCCTCGGGGGACACTCTTGTTTTTTGAGGGAACTTCAATGCTCACGGTGGAAGTGACAGTGGGATCTGGAGAGGCGTGATTGGGAGGATCGGACCCCCTGGTCTGAAGCTAAACGGTGCCTCGTCATTGGACCTCTGCAGGCGTACCTAATGTTGCGAACAGCAAGTCTTATTGTTATTGTTATACGTAGTTATTGTTGTGTCAGCGCCTTTGAATCCTCCTTCCCCTGGGAATCCAACACCGTGAGTGATGGGAGAGTTAAAAGTTGACGTGACGGAGCATTGCCTTATCACCTAACCGAGGCACCTTGCCGTTTTACACAATGTTACACCATCCATTTTATAGGTGTCAGTCACGCTCCATTTTTCAGACTCGACAGCCATATTTTTTTTTTAATTCCTGCAACACTTCATTTTCCATGAAGTATCACCACAATGCTGTGTCAGCACCTTCTGCTGAATATGCGGCGTGAGTGTTTCAAAGGTTCAATCAGGGCAGGTGTGTTTACTCTTGGGAATAATAGCAGAGGCCTTTATGTAGCTAAGCTCTTACTCAAACATGGCCGCTACATACAGTGTCATAAGAAAGCCAAGGACAAGGCCACTGGATCCATCCGAGGGAAGCTATTAATCTGATAGCTGAATGGCTCCTCCTCCCATAAAAGGACACATGGATGGAGACACAAGATGGACAATGAAGCAGAGAACATCTTCATTGTCACAGTGTGTCCCTTAAACGCAGCGGGCTGAAATAGTTAGGGAAGGTCATCATTAATGGACTCATCACTGATTGTTCTGCTGCTTTTTTCTTTGCCGTGATATTATATCAAAATACACAAGCCTGATTCATTTAGATAATGTTCATCAATTCATTCGTTAGACAATGACGTCTTAATTATGGGGTTTAACATTCTTAGAGCCCTGGAGACATAGAATAACAGCCCTATAGCCACTTCTATTACCCAAGAGTAAATAAGCTATTCAAGATATACCACCCATGCTTGTGTGTTCCCAAGGAGAAAGGCGCGAGTGGCAGACAGGAAGCGACGCTCTATGGGTCTCAAACTTCATGTTGAGAAAAGCAGTGGACCATGTATGTGGATGTTGACGTAAGCAGGCCCTTCTTAATATGAATAAGAACATGGTGGACCAGGACTTGATGAGTTGTTTGACAGACGCTGTGGCCACTTGATCAACTTGAGTGGGTTTCCATTTCTGGTTGTATTCTTGTACAGTTGCAGGAATCTTGTTAGCTCTTTAGCAGATGGTCTGGTAATGTCTCAGGACCTGAGACACTCTGTCCTGTCCCACCCCATCAACCCCCACCATGCCACCCGTGACTAACGATTTCCTGTTCGTCACAGAAACACAATCATCAGAGCAGCGGGAAGGCTGGTGTATTCCTCTCCTGCTTCCATCAGACCAATTTAGGACTACTCCCACTGGTGGGATGCAGTCAGACGGGGGGGGGGGGGGCTTGTTTATAAAGCAATTTAATTAAAGACACAGGGCACCAATAAAAGCCACAGTTTGGACTTGTAGTTGCAAAACACTTGCGTGATGAGTCTTTGGGTTCCTCTCAGGTCGTTCAAGGTTATCCCTCCATGATGAATATTCTGTCATTCCTGGGAGTCCATACAGGATATTCCCTCCTTCTAAAGCCAGTCACACATCGTCAGCACTATGATGGCTCCTCCTGACGCGCTATTTTTCACTCAGCAGAATCAATATGCTTTTCTTAGCACAAACTATCCCTGCTTGTTGATCTGCAAGTGAGCTTAAGCCAAATAATGTGAACATGCATACATGTTACATTGCAATACGTCACGTTACAATTCAATTCCACTTGAGAAGTAGGAAGAAGTGAAGTATTTAATGCTTAATTCCGATTAATTCCGATTAGCATCAATTGCTAATACATTTGTGCACTTCCTGTGTTCAACATGTACCATTCGTCTTTTTTATTAGCTTCATTAGCTTTATCAGATGTCATTTATATATATATATATATATATATATATATATATATATTAGATTAGATTAGATTAGATTCAACTTTATTGTTATTGCTCATGTCACTTGTACCGGGCAACAAAATGCAGTTAGCATCCAACCAGAAGTGCAATTATATATATATATATGGTCCCAGTATTGACCCCTGGGGTACACCATACACTATATTTAAGCTTGTAGATGTATATTCTCCTAGCTTCACATATCACTTCCTGTTTGCTAAGTAGCTTTTTACCTAGTTCAAAACTGGTCCCCGATTCCATACCCATAGTTCAAGTGCACTGACAACATCCCAGTTCTTGCATGTATACTCACTATACGCCAGTATACTCACATGTCACCCACTGAGCATGTTTGGGATGCTCTGGATCAGCATATACGTTGTATACGTTGTATACGTTGTATACGTTGTACACGTTATATACGTTATATACGTTACATACGTTGTATACGTTGTATACCTTGTATACCTTGTATACCTTGTATACGTTGTATACCTTGTATACGGTATATACGGTGTATACGTTGTATACGTTGTATACGTTATATACGTTGTATACGTTATATACGTTATATGCGTTGTATACGCTACATACGTTATATACGTTGTATACGCTATATACGTTATATACGTTGCATACGTTGTATACGTTATATACGTTGTATACGTTGTATACGTTGTATACGTTATATACGTTATTTGGGGCAAATGGTGGTCTCACACCAGACACGGACTGGTTTTCAAATCACTCCAATGCAGTTAAAGCTCACATTTTGGAGCGTCCTTTTATTGTTCTCAACATCTTGCTATGCCACACCTTTTGTGTACGTAGAAAGTGTTTTGCAGCTTTTGAGCCCAGCCTATAAAAATGGGAGCAAAAATGTGATGTTTCTAACTTTGTTCAGTACATAATGCGTCCCGTCACCCCAGTTCTGGTTGGATTTCAGTGTTGACAAATATATTCCAGCTAGATGCTGGCGTTACGCAAGGAAAGAGTTGATGCTAATGTTGTTAAGTTTAAAAGACATTTATTCGAGGCTAACTGGTTGCTAGCGGTCGTCTCCGGTGTTGGGCAAAGTGTTATAGGATAGGTACTATATACAGGATAGGTGACTATAGGGATGTTATGTACACTTACAGGGCTCTGATAAGGTTATTGAGAAAGTGATAAACAGGTTTTCTATACTCTATGAAAATATTTCATTTATTAACATTGATATAAAACCTGATATTGTAATTATACAATCTTACTGGAACAGTATAGGACAGTATATTTGTTGATTGCCGATACTATTATTAACCCCCCGCTCTGTGGTTATTGTATCCATATTTGTGCTTCGTCCGGGACATTTGTTTTGGACTAAAAGCTATTGATTAATTAGTGTGTTGAGGGCAAATGAAATGGAGTCGATCAATACTTCTATTAGCAACACTCTAAGTGATTTGTCGCATTGCTTTGACTTAATGAGTCATTGGAAGTTACCATTTGACTGCAGCATGAGAGCTGCTCTTAATTGGGTCGCCCCCTCTAATTGCTGTTGAGCACATGTGACGCCCAACTCACACAGTCCAGTAACGTGCTTTGCTTTTTGGTTTTTGTTCCACCCCCCCCCCATTTTTACTTCCCTATGGGCTTATTACCATTAGAGCATCTTCTTTTGCTCTTAAAACTGTCAAATGGTAATTCATACATCTTCAACTCATAGAAGGTCCAATCTCCCTTCCTGGTTGAATCTCTGGTGCGTAATTATGTTTGCATGAATCATTAGCTATTAGCATCATTAGCATGTTGAGATGAGCATGCTCTAGTTAATGCTAATGAATAAATATGCTCCTATGGAGTTTGGTGGAATTAGGATGTGTTTTTCTGCCTAGTTAGGTTGTGTCGAGTTAAACGACCCTCTGGCTGGTGCTGGTGGACATCAGCAGTATCATCCATCGGGGTTGGCCACTTCCAAGTCTAATCAAGAATCTTAGCCAATAAAGTCATCTTGGTTGGTTTCAGTTTGCTTGTCCTTTGTTCTGTTCGTATTTCGTTGTCCCTAATGCGTCTTGACACCCTCTCTGGAGTAATGGCTCCGGAACGGGATGCCGAATCGATGCCTGGTGCCTTTGCCTCTCTTAGGTCATTTGCTGGGTAATGAGAGACGATCCACAAGACGACTTTTCTCTCTTTGAAGGAGGTGTGTTTTCATACGGGATGCTAATTAATGAAATAGGAAACAAAGGTTTTCCTTTTAGGAGGTTAGTTTGGGGAGCAACTACTCTCGGCCTTCCCTCATGCGTTGTTACGAAAATGCCGTCTCGTGCACAGCTGTTTCTCTTGTGCAAAATGTACACCAATAACCGACCCAACCATCAGTGTCAATCAGTGCTGATCTAAACGAGCCAGCATGTCAACAGCCCTCATGAGAGTGCTCGCCAGTGAGCAAGATAAGGTGGAAAAGCCATTTTGGGTGCCATAAAGGAAGTATTGTCCTGATATTGATGTCATTTATGACCTGCCAAGGATGGTTATAAAGGTGCTCTGTGCCAAAAAAGGAAGAAAGTGCTGCCCTGCAGAGATGAAGGCTTGTCATGATGGGGAGGGAAAAAACACTTTACCTGGGCCTGGAAGTGATAAAGATCAAGCAAATGTTGATTTGTTGACAAATATACAGTCTGCTGTTCAGTGGATCAGAGGAAATAAACGTGAGTGTAAATTGTGTGTGTGTGCGTGTGTGTGTGTGTGTCTGAATAAATGAGTTTGAACAATTTTGACATTTTGACGTGTGTCTCAAATTTTCAGTGTGCCTGAATTTTGCCAAAAAACACAGAAATACTCCCATTGTGTGTCAAGGTCATTTGCATATAGACGTCCTTGATTCCATTTTAGTTCCATTGTGTGTGGGCTACGCTGTTTATGTTAAAGTGGAATGTTTTGGCTGCAGCAAAATGGGGCATTATACTTCAGAAATGACAGCAGCTGAAATGTAAGTTCCGCCGTTTTGTATCACTTTTGCATGTCACACAATGACGATGCACAAACAGGCTGAAATGGAGTTTTATACACGACAGACAGAGAAAGCATTCAGCACTGTTGCCCCCTGCATATTCCATGTGTTTGCAGTATATTCTATATGGTTGGAACTGCAAATCACTGTAGTGTGTGGGACGGAATCACCTATAGATATATGGGGGTGTTGCCACTGTGGCTTTTATTAGGCTCTTCTAGCCAGTTTTCATCAATCTCCCAAATTCAACCCTCCACGCCTTTTTCAGCCAAAGGAACGACCAACACAGCGTCATTTTACGAGAATCCTTTCTGCACTCAAACCCCAAACATCCACTGATGTTCGCATCACAGCTGCACCCGTGACACCGAGAACGTGAAGCTCTTCTCTTTTCTCTGTGCCTCAACACTTAGCGTAATTGACTAGGAAGTCAGATGATAGCAGGGAGCCATATGCTAAAAATGTGGGGGGGGGGGGGGGGGGGGAGCTTTGCAAGGGTTTTTTATAGACATTATGATCTCCCGTTTGACCCCTTGAATGTCCTTGAACGTCCCTTCCCACCAGTGGTGAGAGCAGTAGCTCCATTAGATACACGTGCACATTGTAGCAAGTTTAAATCATGTTTGTTTTTATTATACAGTCAGAAGTATTCACACCAGAGATGGGCTGGTTGTCCGAAGCCATAGATTTGATGACCTTTCCAGTGGTTTACTTTGCCATTTATCTCTCTCTCTCTCTCTCTCTCTCTCTCTCTCTCTGATATTTGTGTGCAGGGTTTTGTGCCCTCGTGAAGTTGGCCACCCACCACACTCACAACTCTGGTCAAATAGTCACATTTTTAGTGCTATGTTTGTGCTGTTTTGTGTAGTAAAAATGAACATTTGTGCTGCTTTTGTTTTTCAGTTATTAACGATTTAAGCCCCCCAATATGGAGGTTGATTATGTAATAAGCCACAAATGAAATCCTTAACTCAAAAAACAAAAGCAGCACAAACGCTCATTTCAACTGCACAAAACAGCACTGATCCAGCACTAAAAAATGAAACTATTTTGCTTTCATTCAGAGCATGTAGGGGGCTGGGTGACCTTTGATTAACCTATCTAATAAACTGTAATAACTCAAAAACGAAAGCAGTACAAACGTTCATTTTAACTGCACCAAACAGCACAAACGTAACTATTTGACGTAACTATTTGACTCAAATTTTGAGTGGGGTGGGGGGCCAACCTCTCAGGTAGAGTTTGTTTGTTTGGCGTGGCAGCCTGTTATTTTAGCCACTTTGATGCTGTTTTGAGACAACAAAATGACTAAAAGTTCAGGCCGAAAAACTAAATATCTTTGTACTGGAACAAAAGTTCATGGAGAACGAACAACAACAAAGCAAATATCTGTGAGCACAAGAAACTACAATAGTAAAAGTAGTTTCAAAAGTGTGGCAACTAAATACACACAAAGTAATTCAGAGCAAGAGACAGTTGGGTAAGACAAGGGAAAGGAAGGATTCTATTGGCAGACACAATAAGACACAGTTGGGTTCAAACCAACTAAAGACAAAATGCTAACATAGCCTAAAGAGAAAATTGGGTAATAAAACTGCATGTGGACCAAGACAACAAAGATTTTGGTGAATGGTGGCCGTCAGTAGCGATGCTAATAGCACACCCCACATAGGTGCCCCACTTCTAAGTGCATCACAAATTTCCAGAAGGATCACCTGACCCAGGAGTCGTTGCGTTACATAAAGTATGTATGGCCTCAAGGATCCCACTTCTAACGCCATTTTTATGTAATCAGCAAAGTCGTGTGCTTTGCCGTGGTAAACAATGATGGTCATGTGACATCACGTTAGCGCCAACCAGTTGTCAAGTTCGTTAACCATTCGGGTTGACTTTGGGGGAGGTCCATGGGGGTACACCATGGACCGGTTGGCAGTCCACCACAGGACACATATACAGTAAACAAATACCCATTCACACTCCCATCTATGGAGACTCTCATTTAGAGTCTCCAATTGGAACCTTGGAAGGACCCATCCCAGGAGAAAAGCCGTTTTTTTTTTTAATCTTTGCGTTTCTTGGCAGGACAACATGCTCAGAAACAAACAAAGACAGAATTCGACTTCCGATGTTTAACGTTTCCTCCATCTCTGCAGGTTTTGGAATGACAACACCTGTGACCGTGGCAGGCAAAGTGTTCCTGATCTTCTACGGGCTACTGGGTTGTGCAGCGACCATCCTCTTCTTTAATCTCTTCCTGGAGCGCATCATCACGCTGCTCGCCGTCGTCATGAAGGCGGTGAGGGAAAGGCGGATCAGGAACAGCGGCCTCCTTCCACCGGGGATTCACCGGGACTTCTCCGCTTTCTGTCTGCCGGGGTGGAAGCCCTCCGTCTACCACGTGATGCTGATTCTCGGCCTATCAGCCATCACCATCTCCTGCTGTGCTTCGGCCATGTACACCCCCGTGGAGGGCTGGGCCTACTTAGACTCGCTGTACTTCTGCTTCGTCTCCTTCAGCACCATCGGCTTTGGGGACTACGTAAGCAGTCAGAGTGCAGCCTACGAATATCAAGGACTCTACCGGGTGGCCAACTTCCTTTTCATGTTAACGGGGGTGTGCTGCATCTACTCGCTCTTCAACGTCATCTCCATTGTTATCAAGCAGGTGCTCAACTGGATGCTGGAGAAGATGAGTTGCTTGTTTTGCCAGCGCTGCAATAAAGCCAGCACCTTCCTGGGCAGACGTAACGCCATCCGACCGGGTTCTCGAGGACGCCAACCACCTGACCCGGATGGACCGTGTGACAGTGACACCGAGGGACGCAGGTTATCAGGGGAGATGATTTCTATGAAAGACCTGGCAGCCTCCAACAAGGTGTCGCTGGCGATCATGCAGAAGCAGCTTTCCGAGTCGGCTAATGGCTATCCCAGGACGGTTTGTGGCAGTTCACGCCATAACGGTTTCTCCGGGGGGGTCGGCGCCCTTGGAATCATGAACAACAGACTGGCAGAGACCAGTAACTCCAGGTAGAGGCTCGGAAAAGGTGCTGTGAAGTCAACATGTTATCCACCATACACAGGAGGGTTTGGATTCATGTGGCTCCAATTTCCACTGTGATGACAGTGATGCCGACTACTAGATGGCGATGGCGATGGCGATGGCGATGGCGATGGCGATGGCGATGGCGATGGCGATGGCGATGGCGATGGCGATGGCGATGGCGATGGCGATGGCGATGGCGATGGCGATGGCGATGGCGATGGCCATGGCCATGGCCATGGCCATGGCGATGGCGATGGCCATGGCCATGGCCATGGCGATGGCGATGGCCATGGCGATGGCGTGTCATCAAGCTGCAGGGTAAATGGCTCTGGATGAGTGACAGCCACTAAACACCCAAAAGGAAACCCGCTTGCTTATGAAACAGAGGAGTGCCACAATGGACTCAAGGGAAGCATACAAAGCAATCTATGTTTGTTGTGTATATAAATTCATATGAATGTCCATAATCAGTGGTGATATTTATATTTATTGAAGACAGAGTATAATCACTGAATGATACAGCACATACCAATCTATGCATTATACATTTCATGCGTTTTTTTGCACCATGTCTAGGCCTTCTGTTGGTTTTTGGATGCCATGTTATGTTGGCACAAGAGTGGCGTTTCTAAGCATGATGTAGCAGATCTGGTCTAGGCTGCACTGGAAGGGATTTACAGTGCGTCGCACCAACAGGCAACAAAGACACATTTTGCAATCCTCGCTTGCTTGCCATGGAAAAAAGAGCAGGGTTAAAGAATAAAAATCCTTTTCTCCAGAGAGTCACCGGCCCTCTTATCAGCTCTGAACACGCTTCCACGGCCAAAGACTTTGACTTGAAGGGTAAAAGAGGCACCTTCCGATGTTTCCTCCCTCTGCTCACAGCTGACTGTGGAAAGGGAAACGAAGGATAAAGCCTTGTAATGTATTCATCGCTCTTTCAACACACAACATTTATTTGTAAACAAAAATAAATGAGACGTAAGTTTATGTTTTTGGTTTATCCCAAAGGCGCATTATGCTCAATGATGCAGGAAGCTGGCTCAATCTTGGAGATGCTCATGTCGGAAATCAAACCCTGAAGGATTCTCTCCCTTGCATTGATTTATCTGGTTCCGGCATTTGTCATCTTGGTCAAGGGAGGTATGGTTGCAGATGAATGCTTTTGCCTCTGTGGCTAAAACAAAGATGACCCCGAAAGTCCGCAGAGGTTGATTTTTCCTGCTGATTTCCGTGTAAATGTGCTGCTCAGGATTAATGGCTCAGTGGTTGTTTGCAGAGCATATTGTGCCATCTTGTCAGGCTTCACGATCAATGTCCTTATTGCCGGCGAGTGTCTCTTCCAAGGCGTCTGTGATTTAAAGCTGTGTGATGATGTTTGACGTTCGCAAACAGACGGAGGAGCTTACAGGGAAGAAGGGAGCGAGGCGAGGCGGGGCGTGACGGCAGGGGCAGTGGTGTTCAGAGTCGTAGTAAAGGATTCCCGTCACATCCAGATTCATGACCGCTGCAAACCAGCAGCCACAGGCTCAGTTTTTCCTTACACATTCGGGTTTTCATCTCCCAGGCCACGTGCGACGCCGCGCTGCTACCTTGCTTCTTTGGCTTGTCTCAGCCTGAAAGTGACCACGAGAGCCTCGAGATCTGGATAACACAGAAGCACAAGTCACAGCAGTATCTGAGGAGATATCCAGTACGCATCTGCATACTTGACTTTGACCTTTGCAAGACTGGTCAGTTGGGGCTGGTTAGAGTAAACATTAGTTTTGCACCCAGCATGCATGCAAATTTGGTTCAAATTCAACTTTTCTGAGGAGTCAAAAAAATCGTTTCCAGGAAGCTTCACTTCACAATCAGTTTTGCACATAAAACATTTGAAATTGATTTGACAGTCGAGGCCTAATGTACTTGAACTGTACCAGCAATTTATTAACATTTTAGCATTTTGTAAAAAGAAGTTAACCACTTCAATAGAAAATACAAAAAAACAGAATGAATGACCTTGAGATGATTATTTTAACATAAAGGATAAAACGGAAACGGAACCTTGGTTTGCGTACGCTCTGGTTAGCGTGCATTTAATGTTCTTATTCAATTTATACCAAATATTTTGCCCTGGTTCAAAGTGCATTTTCCTGTTGATGTCCATTATGTTTCCCATCTTATGTTAATACACTACGTGAGTGCAAAGATGTTCCGATATGTTTTTTAATCACATAACTTTAAATAATTTTACAAATTACAAAATGTATTATAATTAACTACGAAAATGTGTTTTGTGTTAAAGGGGACCTATTATACTGACTTTTCAGTGCTTTGTATTGAGTTGTGGACTCCTATAGAGCAGCTACACACAATAACCAGCATAGAAAGCATTTTAGTTCTTCCAGAATCTGCACCTATTCAGCTGTATTTCTTTGGATTTCATGGTTACTGCGAAAACAGTTTTAACGTATTCCACCCACGGCCCGCCTCTAGGCACACCCACTCTGCTGTGGTTGGACACTGCCGAGTGCATAGAAAGAGTTCCGGTTTGTGCCGCTAACTGCATAGGAGTTGATAAACGGCGATTTATCTTTTTAAAATGTCCATTGGATCCTGAATCTGATCCAGAATTGGAGACTGTACAGTCCGAAGTTTCTCAAGAAAAGAGGTTACTTCAAGGCGTCTCTCAATGGTAAGTCTCGTTAGCATTTTAGCATTAGGTTTTCTACTGCATCGGTAAAATGTAATGTTTTTGCGGGACTACCAGTGCGTAAAAAACTCAAGTAGAGCCACTAATTGAGGTGGTAAAAGGCTATTAGCAACCCCCCTCGTCTATGCTATGATGCTACACAGAGAACCGCTTTTGCTCCATAACTTACACAAAAAACACAGTTAGGACGCTGAAACATATTTACTGCTTGCTCTTCTGACTCTACCACACGACCAAGTAATGTTGGAAAGGCGTCGGGCGGGGGCAAGTTTGTTGGCTAGTCCAGCTGCATAGTGGCCCATGTTCACAAAACAGTCCAGTATGAAATGCCGTTGACAGATGAAAATGCATTTTTTTTGCTGGTAGGGAATCAAGAACTCCAACCACTTGTACCTGATGGTAGCGTCTTGGAATTGTAAACAAATGTGGCTTTTCCTTTCGAGGCTTTGCTAGCAAGGAACCAGTGGAGCG
Organism: Doryrhamphus excisus; assembly: GCF_030265055.1. Taxonomy (NCBI): domain Eukaryota; kingdom Metazoa; phylum Chordata; class Actinopteri; order Syngnathiformes; family Syngnathidae; genus Doryrhamphus; species Doryrhamphus excisus. Next base: position 1,384,099 of record NC_080485.1, read on the forward strand.
AGACGAAGGGAGAGGCGTTATATATAAGGAAGGCCGCCCCTCTGTGACATCACAAAGGAACGTTTTACCACGCCTTTCTGAAACAGAGCGTTTTGAACCATCCCAAAATTCTTTCAGGGCTCAATTCCAAATGCACAAACCTCATTATGTGAAACTTTGGCATCGTTTAACACAAGAATACAACATTCTAACTACATTTGTAGGTCAGAAAAGTGGAAAAAGCATAGTAGGTCCCCTTTAATGTTTTTGGGGGTCCGGAATGGATTAATTTACATTATTTGTTTTGGAAAACAATTACAGTATGTTTCGATTTGAGTTTGGACCTTCTGGAACAGATGAATGACTCTAACCAAGGTTTTGCTCTATTTACTTTTCTATTCATTAATGTTAGCCATACTGTACTGAGCAGCCAGGTCAGAGAGGTGTTCCCCCCATATATACCATCGCAATACGTTTCATCTATGAATCACCATACTTTTCCTATAACTCTGATACCCACTGCCCTGCCAAAACACAAAAAAGCCAAATAAAAACCAAAATGAGAGGCTCCAATGTATATCCCATATTGACCCAAATATAAGATGGTATTTTTTCACATGATTTTTCAGAGGTTGTGTTCAGGTCAAAACAGTTTCACTCATTGAAAAAGGGAATTTTTTATTTGCATCATTTACATTCTGCTCATTTTTGTTTGGGCCGGATGCGGATTGTATCAAGAACATCCTTGGAAGAATATCCACCCATCATACAAAATCCAGGTTGCTATATTAAAAACAGTAGAAGGGAAGAATATTTAAAGATAACTGACCTGTCTGATGCTCTTTTCCAACATGGTGTGAGTTGGATCGAAGAAAAAGAAGACTCAGGTAGTTAAAACTTCAGACTGGTCCATTTTTCCCTCCATGCCATTATGGTAAAGCCATACAAGATGTATAGGAAGGATTAATACTCTTTATATTTTTATACACTGCATTAAACCAATAGAATAGGAGTCATACTGCTACATGATCTTTACTTCCTCAGTCAGCAAAGCGCTAAGATGCAGCTTTGTGAATAAACGTCATATACGTATACGCGACATCTACATACATACACCATTAAACTTGCAGCCCTAAAGCCTTTGTTATTTACACTGCAAACACAAACAACCCTGCATGATTTGTGAGCTTTAGGGTTTAGTTACCCAATCAGTACATGGTTTCTTGTAGGCTGCATATGTTGGCTAAGGTATTGATGTTCGCCGACTCCAAGGAAAGCAAATATGCACAACAATAACACATATAAAACACAATATGCAAAACTGGAGCTGCAGAATCAGTGGTGAGAAAAAGTGTTTGCCGCCTTCCCCATTTATTTATTTATATTTTTGCATGTTTGTCGCATTTACAGTAAGCGTTTCAGATGAAAAATCAAATAGACATGACAAGTGAACACAGGATGCAGTTTTTATGTTTTTATATGAAACTTTGTATGATTAAGTCATTGACTGCTGGCCATTTCCCGAGGCGAGAGCTCCATACGGACAGTTTTGGGCTGTTTTCGCTGAACTTTCAAGACCCATGGAATATTGAATTTTAGGACTAAACATAAACATTGAAACTACGTAAAGAAACTTTAGAAAAAAAAAATTCTAGCCTTTTTGGGCCTTTTGTAAATTGGCAGTAGAACATGGGGATTTCAGCAAAAATACCTGATTTTTCATGACTCCACTGTTGAACAAAAAGAACATTAAGGCTTGTCTCACTTTCCCAGAAGACATCTTGATGATCCCCAAGACTTTGGGAAAAGTCTGACAAGATAAAAGTGTAACTTTTTGCAAGGTGTGTGTTTCCCATTCCAGCTGACCTAAAGGTAACATTTCAGAAAAACAACAGCATACTATCAGTAAAATATGGTGGTGGTAGTGTGATGGTCTGGGTTGTTTTGCTGCTTCAGGACCTGGAAGACTTGCTCTAATAAATGGAACCATGGATTCTGCTGTCTACCAAAAAATCCTGAAGGAGAATGTCCGGCCATCAGTCTGTGACCTCAAGCTGAAACCAACTCGGGTTCTGCAGCAGGTCAAAGATCCAAAACACACCAGCAAGTCCACCTCTGAGTGGCTGACAAAAAACAAAATGAAGACTTTGGTTTGGCCTAGTCATAGTCCTGACCTGAATCCTATTGGGACACGATGGCATGACCTTAAAAAGGCCTCCTGCTGGAAAAGCCTCCAATGTGGCTGAATGACAACAATTCTGCAAAGATAAGCCAAACTTCCCCCTCAGCTCTGGAAGAGAAAACACTTTTTCACACCACTGTATGTTATACATAATTATACATAATTATACGTCATACAGTTTCATGTCACAGATGTGACCGTGCACATAAACACCAGAATACCAGGCCTTGGAGGCATTTCACTAATGGTGTATCGTAGCAACTGTGCTCTCCATCATGGCCCTGAACTCATCGGTTTTATGTTCAATACTGGAAGTAAGTAAACCTTCTTTCTCCCCCGCCGTTGAGGCTCAACGTTACGGGGCCAGCAAAGGTTTCAGGGAGAATGAAAGGACTGTGAAACAATGCAATGCTTTCCACAACAGGTCACATATTCTTTTTACTTACTAATATAATAATATAACCATGGAGTGACACATCGATGCTTATGTAACACATTCCAGCTAGCTTAGCTGTGCGCTAGAACGTTACATGAACCTTACTGATGCCTCAAGAGCCACGTAGGTCAGTGGGCTTGGAGCCAGAGTGGTCTTATGACGGGTGGTCTAAGGGAGTACAGTGGAACCTTTAATGTTCTGGGAAAAGTTAGAAGCAGAAGTTAACCACTGTATGGTCATTTCCGTTTTAGTGCAGTTAAACCATTCCAGACTCGGCAAAAAGCCAAAGAAGTCGAGTTAAATGAGAATCTCACTGAGCGGAAATCTGAAGTCCAACTCCAAATTTGGTTTGACTTTTGGAGGCATTTTTTTTTTTTTTTGAATCCAAAAATTGTGAGGTGTTCGATCTTGGAGGTTCCACTGTAGTGCGATTTTTTCCTTTCATCTTCTCACCTAAATCTCCCGACTCCACCGCACATAATAAAACCATGAACAGTGAACCTTGGTGTTCTCTTTAGCATAAATTGTTTAGCTCAACCCTGCTGGTGTTTCTCCAGTCAAGACGTATTGTCCGTGTAATCACCAAGAAATGAATCTGCTCATGTGGCAACAGCACTTTGACCTACAAAAGCTCCAAATTGGTTGATAATGACCAGGATCTTCTGTTTTCATCTGGAAAATGGCTGACATTTTCATTGAATGTAATAAAAAATGCTATATCTTGATGATCGTGTGCACTTGGCAGAGAGCGGAGGTGCTTGTTTCAGGAGTAAACCATATGAACATTCATTTGGCCGGTAGCACTTTGAAAGCAGCAGGCAGGGAAACTGCAGATCCATCACCGAATGATGCATCGCTTGCTTGCTTGGTTGCCTCCAGTGTGGAACTGATCTCAGTCTTAGCTTTGGACTTTCATTTCCAGTGCTTTTGGATTCAGCCACTGAAAACCTCCTCCGGTTAAATGAGTGTTAATGTCTTCTTGCTTCTTGGCGTCACATCCAGTTATGTATGCAGAAGAATGCTCTTTGCAGGTTGCACATTTATACCAATGATTGTCATTTTATATTTATGTCATTAAAAGTCAAAGCTACTGGGTTCCATTAAACTCATACTTGCTGAGGTTTCTTTGACTGGCCGATTTGGCTAGAAGAAGGGGAAGTTACTAACACAAAGAATAACTTTGGTGTGCTGTTGAACATCTACAATCGATGAGTTAAGAGCTAAATCATTCATTAACAATGTCAAAACATCTCATAAGGATGCCAGCGAATATTCATCATATCTTGTCTTAATGACACTTTATGCATTTTTTTAGACAATTTTATTAGCATCATCCATTTCAGAGATGTTATGATGCTAGGCACATTTACTAATTAATTACCCCAAAATGAAGGATTGCAGCATCACGTTTATTAATGACTAAAATTTTCCTGCCGTTTCTTTTCATCTCATTAAGGAGATATTGATTATGGATGTTATTATTTCACAATGTCGGATCAGCATAATTTAGATGAAAATTTTGAGCATAAGTATGAAAAAAAAAAAAAAAAAAAAGTTCTCGCAACTACCTCAAAGTTTAACCCACAAAGTCAGCACTAAAACTATTGAATTTACAAGAAAATTAAGAGGAAAATTCTTCAAATTTTAAATGTAATTTTTTAAATTAAGAGAATGAGCGTGTGAATGATTGTCAATATGTGCCATTGGCTGACGACCAGTCCAGGGTGGACCCCGCCTCTCGTCCATAGTCAGCTGGGATAGGCTCCAGCATACCCCCTAATGAGGATAAGCAGCATAGAAAATGGATGGATGGAATAATAATAATAAATGACACATTTATTTTGTAGTTTGTACAGCCAAATGACAGTAATCCATAAACACAGTAATCCTTCATTTATTGCTTCATTGGTTCCAGGCCCCAAAGTAGGATTCCTTATTTATATTGGAATATTTTCATAGTTAGAGCATAGAATAATTATAAAAAATACGAACCCTTTGGATATGAAACAACCTTTATACTCTTATTACCCAATATAGTAAACACCATAACCCAATAAAAGCCATTTTAGATATAAATAAGACACTTTTTCACGTGTTCATGTAAATTTGTTACGGTGCTCGAGAATGAAAGTGGGGGAAGACGAAGTGACTTCGGGGTTAACTTTTAGCCCCAACAGTAGCACATGATGTGAGATGATTCAAACCTGTAATAAAAGCCTGTTGTTTTGGCAATCAAGTCTGATGCTTGTGCGTTTCAACAAACATTCTAGTAACGGTACTGACACCCAGTGACGAGTGTAAAATACTACATATCACCGCAACGTCATTGAATCCACCATCTGAATGGCAGTGAATGCAACTTGTGGGAGGGAACTTCTCCTGTAAACGTCATTTGCTCCTCCCATTCCAGTCTCCAGAAAAAAACTGTAGAGGAAATATGACTCTGAGTGTTATTTTCACAGTGAAAATAACAATAAATAGCGTGTGTTGTGGGGTCATGAGCAGTTTAAAAAGGTAATTCTCTTAAATCTATAATATCTAGAGTGTGTAGGATGCACCGATTTAAAAGCCACTCTGCGAGTCGAGGTCATGGATGGGTCAAGGTTCTGGGAGGTAGTGGGAGTGGCTCAGATGTGCTACATGTGAGTTGCTATGTTCATACAGAAACAAGCATGACGGACAGAGCGTTAAAAGGTAATTATGATATTGCATGAATCATACCGTGGGTGTAACGTGCTTAAAAGGCGGTCCTAATGTAGACCCAATGATTTACATCTTCCCAAAAAGCATGCTGAAGGACAAACAGCTTCGGGTCGCCGTGCGAAAGGGCGATGGGTCAATTAGAATGCAAGTCATAAAAAAAGGGATCTGAAGGTGCATTCATTAAAACAATCTCTATAATCCCGGCAAATAACGAGCATATATTAACATAATGCTTGGGGGTTCAAAGGAGCCTGTGTCCTACAAAGTCAATGTGATCATTTTGGAGCAACAAAATGATCACCAGTTTCCCAGTGATATCATTTTTGAACATGGTGTTTAATCAGGCTTTATGGGACCACCACAATGGTTCCTTGATTGAATGAGCTTGGGGAAAAGATCTAGCGGTCGTCTGTTTCCGTCCACGGGCAACACATGGAAACATTCATTACCGTCAATTACTACTTTCGTTAGTAATGGCGTCGCTGGTAATTGGACCCCAAAAAAGAGACGACAACAAACATAAAAAACATCTCAACAGAAGAATAAATACAAAAAACTTAAAAATGGCCAAAGCCACACCAGCAACATAAAACAGCACTGCTGGAAAAAGCGGAAGCACAACACGAAGCGTGGGAATAAGCAGACACTGAGTGAAGACAAGGCGACAATCTGGCAACCGGTGAGTCTCCCAGCATGGCTTATGAAGGCAGAAACAAAGCACTAAGAATAATGTCGGCAGTGTGCCGTGCAACGTTGCAGCCAAGTGCAAAACTTGTTATGCGCCAGCTCCGCGTGGTGGCACAGAACCGGGGATGTTTAAGCATGACATAGCACAAACCCTAACCCTAACCCTAACCCACAGCCCCTATTTGTGGTGAGTATTATTGGGGTTTAATCGAGTACCTTCGGCCTTGTTATATTGTCAAAATAATACTTCAGATGAAGTAACAAATTAGACCTGCTGTTGCTGACTATTCTCCGAATATCACCTGATCATGTCTTTTCTAACATTCCACACCACAAAATAAGTAATAGGACTATCTGATCAATATCAATATCGGCCGATACTCAAAGCTGAAATATTGGTATCTTATTGGAAGTAAAAAGTTGTATCAGGACACCATAGCCGTGCTGTACATAATTGGAGACGTGCTGACAAAACCGTCCAATTCAATGCATCGTGCACACATCGTGCACACATCGTGCACACATCGTGCACACATCGTGCACACATCGTGCACTAAGAGCCTCATCTTCGGTTTCTGTCCTGTACTTGAAAAAATGGTGCCAATTTTTACTGAAGAAAACAAAGAAACAATTGGAATAATACCTAAAGTACATTTCTAAACATTTGAATGGACGATATTGTTTCATTGTATACAGTACATTGCCTCTAATGTTTTCCTGGAAAGTACGCCATACTGTAGTCCAATGTATTCCACACCCCCGATAGCATGTACTATATCTTCATTTCAAGATTGTCACAAGTGATTAGGCTAGCCAACTGTTAAGAACCTCTTAATAAAAGCTTGTCAAGCTAAACAGATCAATTCTGCATGAGATCACTCAAATTGGTTTTGAAGTCACTGCAAAAATAAGAGACTTCGTGTCAGAGGATGAAATGAAGTTTTGTACAGAAATGTGGCGTGTACAAATGAAAGTAAATATATACAAGCTGAACTGTTAACACTGACTAATAAGTGGTCATCGACATTCTTTTACACGGTGGTGTGAAAAGCCTTCTTAACCGGTTTCAACCTCCAAACTTGAACTCCCTATGGCTTTCGAACAGAAACATTGGAGACAAACGTCACACCAAAGATTGGTGGTCCAAGCACTGCGCCTGAAGTCTCACTAGACGTCTCACAACAAATCAAATAGCAAATAGCCGCCATGGAAAAAAAATAGTGGCGTTATGGTTTCCAACAAGTACGGTAAATCCAGGATATCCTCACCGTCATCCATTCCTGGTTCAAACGACGTCTTCAGTGGGGCTTATTTTTCACTTCCTTCCCCTGCAGAGGCTCATCACTGCAGTTGTCAACAAAGACGTGGGTGAGTAAACAACCGTCTTATTATTAGCAGTGGTTAAGATTCCCATGATACCAAATATTTCTTAATGATAACAACAACAAACAGTCATTTGTGCCTCTAGAGCTTCTAGGGCCTGTTCATGAACACCAAACGTGAGAAATCCATCACCTCCCGCACAAACGGTCACTTTGGAAGTTCTATGTTTTTTTCCACATCATGAAAATTTACATACACTAAATAATCTAAATCCGCCCTTGTCAACAAATCGTCATGGCAGCTATGTGTTGATCATAAAGTGCCACGCAATACGGGACAGCAGTGGGCAAACACTGTATTCCCAGTATACTATAACCAAGTTTAAACTGGATTCCACCAGTGAAGCTGGATTTTGGACAAAACACTATTGTTTTAAAAATACGTATACTATATTGAACCTTGTTTGAACGGGAATGAAAGGTCAACTGATTACGTCTATTACAACTGACCTGTATGAAAAAGTCAAGGTTGCAAGGTAGTTGTGTTGATCCCACATGTGTGAGATTGAGTGGAAATGTGAAGTCAGGTGGAAACGGACCATGAGAGTGATGAGCCAATTACCTTATGACATCTGCTCTTTCCAATTACCATGAGTATAGATAGGACGAGAGAGGAGGTTAGTAGATAAGCCAAATGAAGTCTATTATGATCTCCACCTCTGATCTGCATACGGATGTGTTTATTATTGCAGAAATTCTTCAGTGCCACCCGGGTCCTCAAATGAAATAAAGGCTCAGGTTGAGTTTGCATCAGATAAAACCCAATGAATGCTGATCAGGCTGAAGAGGAAAGTATTCAGCTCTCCTGACAAAAATGGAGAAATAAACCGTTTTCAATTGGTTTGTCCTCTTATTTGCTAAACCAGGGGTCAGCAACCCGCGGCTCCAGAGCCGCATGTGGCTCTCCAGCCTCTTTGTTGCGGCTCCCTTTGCAATGCTTGAATATTTTTTAGCACCCGTGTGGTGAAAATGCACGTCTTTGTTATGAGTTTACAAAAATTCAACTTTGTGTGAGACCATGAATGCATCCTGACTGAGTTCTGACTGGTGACTGAATGAGCAGACAGGATGCTATCCAGTTCTCTCTGACAGGTTAACATGAAGGGAAATGAGTAATACTTTGAGTTATTTGAGTTATTAATTATTATTAATGAGTTATTTGACGATTCTAAAAAATAAATTAGAGCTCATTTAAAAACAAAAGTTTATCTCCAGTACTAGCAAGAGTACGCCAACTCGTCTTTTTTTTTCCCTCCAATGTTGTTTTAAACATACAACGTTTTGCGGCTCCAGGCTATTTTTCTTTAGTGGGCAAGTGGGTGAAATGGCTCTTTTCATAGTAAAGGTTGCCGACCCCTGTGCTAAACTAATATGGCAATACGGCAATCCAAATGTGTGTGTAGACTATTATGCAAAGTTGCCACTATACTCTCATGGAGACTCTTTACAATCACATTTCCGCTATTATTATTATTATTATTATTATTATTATTATTATTAAGAGTGCTAGCAAACTTTTTACCAAACACTGCAGATGAAGTTCGGTGAGGGAACGAATGTGGCAATCATTTGGATTTGTAATTAATGAAAACTATTTTATGAATCTAAGATGGTCAATAAAGACTATATAGACTATATTTGTGTTGTTCCAGATTAGCGTGAGCGGAATTGGAAGAGTAACTAAAAACGGCTATAAACATGACAATGAGAATATGGGCCATCAAAAACAACTTGTCTAAAATATGATGACCTAATCATCACATTGTCACTCCAAGTCAATCCCTGTGGGATGTGGAATATCAGCCGGTCTTGTTAAGAAGCAATAATTGTAAATGAATCTCACCCTGCTGCTGTGCAAATGGGGCAGACATCACGCGGAAACAAGAGCCCATATTAAAAATGTTTTCGTATTTTTCCACTGCTCTTCAGTCGACAGAAGTTACTCAGGTGTTTTATGGTTTGAGGCACTGAACAACACCCAGGAAAAGGATCCCATGCCCTGCGATGATGACCAGGCCCTCAGGCTGAGGATGACATCCGGAGAGCAGCAGGTCCTGATGACATTCCTACACAGGAATGGTCAGACCAACTGCCCACACGCCAACGGATATTTCTAAACACCTCATTACATCAGGCCATTGTTCCAACACGTTTTAGGACAAAGCCAAAAAAGGCCCTGATGACCAGCCTCAGCATCCAGCACCAGAAACACCGACTCCCATCATCATTGAGGTTCGCTCTGGACGCATGGAGAAGTGCATGAGATGCGGCTTTCAGGTTCAAGGCTTTTGTTTGGTTCTGCTGGTGGATCCTGGTAGCATGGAGGGTGTCGGGAGGTCCACTGCCGCCACCTGGTTTTTTGCAGGGCTGGACTGCTGAGTGGTGGGGAGGACAGCACAGGCTCAGGGCGGGGATGCCAAAGGTAGTGACAACCAAAGAGGGAGAGAGACTGGCGGGGTGGCAAGAGAATCGTAGGGTGGTGCGTCCGGGTGTTCAGTTGGGTTCTTCAGACACTGAAGAAGAAGCCATTAGTGGTTTTAAGACAAAGACAAAGGGATGACACACACTTTTCTTGTAGCTATTGTATAACTAGCACACACTGTACAGCACTGTTTGGTAAAAAATAAGAAAAACTTTAAAACTTCTCAAAAAACTATTTTGGTATAACATCTACGTACTTCGGTTCGAGGTACATTATTTAAAAAAAAAAAAAACCCTTAAACTGTATTATGGAAAGCAGGACGTGAACAAATGTAACAGTTAGTGATTGTAGAAGTACCAGATGGAGGGGTAGGATTTAATAAGCTTTGCTTCTTCCTACTCCTTTTGGACATGTGGAACTGGGAACTGATTATGGGATGCACTCCATTGTAATCTGATGCATGTTCAAATGAAATAAAACCATTACCATTACCATGACCATTACCATTACATGTGTGTACTAAATATCACGTTATGAAATGGACCCCTACCCTGCTGTGCTACTGGCTGTTCCATCATGAACAGCCCTCACCTGGTCACAGATCCCCCCAGCTTTTGTAACGAAGGACGACAGTGACAACCACTTGCTAAGTGAGCTAAGAAGAGCAGATGCCCACTTTGTATGGAGCAGCCATCCACAGCTCGCTGATCAGCCGCATCTCTGTACCGTCAGCAGGCTGCAAAGCCATGAATTGGAAAGCTCTCCAGAGAGTGGTGAGGACCGCAGAGAAAATAATTGGGACTTCTCTTCCCCTATTAAGGATATTGCAGACAAATGCTGTACGGCCAGAGAACTGATTATGGGCAGGGATCCAATACCCACCATGGAAGGATCAGCCTGCTGGCCTCGAGCAAGAGGAGCCACCTTAGCTTCATTCCACACAAGCCATCAGACTGGTTAACAAGCTCTGATCCTGACCCCACACTCTTCTTACACTGACTGACACTATTGTAAGATCTTGCAAACATTCAACGAGATCTGGAGAAAAGAAACGAGTCGAGATGCTGCAAATATTTCCTCATCATGGAGTACAAGTACTGATGGTACAACACTAACGCCAAGCATAAAGATATAATACTAATTATATCGGTGTCACCTAGGAGACGCGAGTTCAATTCCACCCTCGGCCATCTCTGTGTGGAGTTTGCATGTTCTCCCCGTGCATGCGTGGCTTTTCTCCGGGTACTCCGGTTTCCTCCCACATTCCAAAAACATGCTAGGTTAATTAGCCACTCCAAATTGTCCATAGGTATGAATGTGAGTGTGAATGGTTGTTTGTCTATATGTGCCCTGGGATTGGCTGGCCACCAGTCCAGGGTGGACCCCGCCTCTCGCCAGCTAAGACAGCTGGGATAGGCTCCAGCACCCCTGCGACCCTCGTGAGGATTAGCGATGGAAAATGAATGAACGAATGAATGAATGAATATCGATGTGACAAATGCTGAGACGCACATGGAAACGTTTAGCTTATTCATGGACCTTAGCACAGAAGACGTTTAACAATCAATCCGAGAAAGTAAAGTAGAACCTTGGTTAGCGTACACCTCGGTTTTCAGTTTGCTTTGAAAATATGGAAAAATGTCTCAGTTCACGTAGATTTCTTGGCACACGTTTTGTCAGATTATTAATGCACTGCATGAGTCCTCCTGCGTTCGTAAGATACTTTTAGAACAAACCATCCTTATTAGCATGTTCTGAACTGGAAAACAGAACTGGAAGTTATTGCACAGTTCTATGACGCAAGTCACAAACTGGACACAAACTAAAATACTGTAATAACTGGACACAAACTAAAATACTGTAATAAAGAAATGAATGCAGCGCAATAAAAATAGTGCCAAAATGGATTTGTTGAAAAGTAGCCTATTAGCAAAGCCATTCATGCGCTATCCTCCCGGGAACTAAAATCCCTCAGGTTGTCTTGACAAACATTATGATTGAACAGCTTCATAATTCCTTCATCATACACTTTGTCGGCCTCTCTCTCCCTTTTGTTGACTCAAAAGGAAAATCAGCCATTTAGCTTGAGCGATCCTTTTCATTCAATCGAGCCTTTCGAAATCAGGTTCGTTGGTGATCCGTTGGCGGTCTGAGAAGTTTAAACAGAAACTGCAGTAATTCTACTCTTGATCAAACATACTTAAGCTGTGTTAGAGATGCCTGCATAAGGCTGCCAAACGTGATATTAGCTTCCACTTCACTCGTCCATGTCACTACTCCCTGAGGCTGCACTGTAAGCATCATGGGAAAGTTTTTTTAGCCATAAATTAGCCGTGTCACGATACAATCCGCAGGGAAGAACAGCGTCTTATACGCTGGAAACTATGGTTGAGCGTTGAGTTTAGCTGCGCCACACATTGTGTATTCTTCTGCTCTAACTAGCTCTAGCAAGTCTCTAAATGAATTTATGGGATGCATTGCAACCACAAAACGTCCCAACAAGGAACGCTGTGATCCGAGAACCAGCGATGCTTCTCAGGTTGAAAATAAGCATAGCAGCCAACAAGTCCCACGTTGACTGAACCTTTACTCTGCATTATATGCCAACGAGTGGCACGTGCAGTAAATAACCTTCCGCATATCTAATTCATGATGCGGGTGGATGCGTGTATTGGCACACACATCTTTCCTGGTGCAACTTGATGGGCACATTTAATACCACCCAAGGCTTTTTTCCTTGTCCTGCTTCGCCGCTTCATTTAAATCATGTGATATAGAGGCGTGTCTTAGGAGGAAGATACTGTGCTCAGTGTATAAATACTTAATGCAGCTTGGTGTGCATTGCTGCGCAGTGTCTGAGTCAATACGCTAAACAGAGCAAGAACACATGACACTTGACATGAATTTGTTTAGCACTCTGGAAACTGTCAACTTGACCTTGGCGGCATTGGACTGTTGCATCGGCTTTATCGCTGTCACAGCAGACACCAGAAGACGGGAAGATTCTTGTGTGATGTTTTGTACAGCCAGACTGGAAATGATGCTCTTTCCGCTGAATTAATCATTAAAATGTGTACACCCTCTCTCTATTGTGAGATATATTGCTTACAATTCCGACCATTTTCTGTTCACAAGCAAATACTACACCAGCAAAACCAATTGGTCCTGCTATGAACACATATTTTGTGTCGGGACTAAATACAGTGAGTAACTGGTGTCTTTAAAAAAACAAAACCAAAAAAAAGCAGATGTGTTCTTCCGTCTGCATTGCTGCATAAAATTAATTAGTCTTTGTTTTGTGTGAGACATATGGCAGCCAATTAATGTTTACACCTACAATGAAAGCATTCCCATAGTAAGACTTTTCCAAATGCAATCTCATGAAAGAAGTGCTCCAAGGGTCCCATAATGTGTTGTTATTTAATATAAGTGCTTTCTATCACCCACACAACATACACCCAATAAATTCTAATGTGGCTATGCTTGTTGAAGTTTTCCCCCAAAATATTTAACCCTGGGACTTGCAGCAGCTTAAAAGCAAAGACAAATATTTTCAAACCTGCTAAGCAAACTTCACACACATGTCCTGTTTGATAAATATTGATTCTTATCTTCTCCAGATGATGGAGTATCGAGGTTTGGGGTTCAGGGATCACGTATTTTAAGATTGCGGGTTTCCTTGCTTCAGTCATACTGTCATTCATCCCCAATTCTGTAATGCCATGCATTATATTGCTTTGCTGTGTGCCCTTGATGTTTGTGTCATCATGACGTGATAGTGGTATTAAAGGTGGATTGGGTCGTTCAAGTCCCCACTGAAAGGCCGCTGCAAAATGCACTGCTCGCCACTGAGTGAGAGTATACTAAATATACTATATACTTAATATACTAAATATGCGCCACAACATAATTAGGGGAGGCTTGAGTCTTGGTGGAGGCTCAATGCTTATTTCTCGGAATTGGAAGTGCTTTTTTTAAACCTATTCTGCTGCCCTCTACTGGGAATTGACAGTCAGTACACCTAAAGAATACTAAAGTTTCTTCCATTTTATCATAAATGTTACATAGTTTAATGATTATTCAACTATGTAGTGCTTTAATAAATAAAGGTTTGAAACATATGACTTGGCTTATATTCTGTTTTTTTTCATCTTTTGTCAAGCAATTCATTGGAAGAGCTGGAAAAACCTCAGTGCTGGACTTCAGTCCATTTTGTACTAGTGCCTGCTCTATTATCCTGTTCTTCGGTCCCACCCTAGAAGGGGTGGCACCACTCCCCTGTGTGGATCATTGGTGGGGTATGAGTGGGTATTTCCTCCGTGGAGCAAGCATCCTGTTTAAAAAAAGTTTAATTCTAACCATCTCTAACATATAATTAACCAGTGAGAGAATGAATATGCTCTGACTTTCTTTTAAAGATCATTTTGGCAGAAATGATGCCAAATTGATATTGTGCTGTACAACATAAATGCTCAAATTGTTTGTTTCATTCAAATGTGCAGATTTCTAAAAAAAAATTCTAAAACAAAATGTGTACATTTGCGTCCTTTATAGTGTCCAACTGTAGCTACCATCTGAATCATTATTTTATCTTTTACTTTATCTTTTTTGAACAAGAAAATGATTTAAGTTTTCTACTTTATCACTTGAACTTTATCGCTTGGTTTTGCCATTTTGTACATTTTCATGCCCCACTTTGTCACCCATCATGTTGTAGTAATATTGTCTTTTATTATCTAATATTGCATTTGTATCAACTACCTTCATCACCGTACATCAGGCGTGTCCACAAGGGCCGAACATGGAAGAGCCAAATGATGCAGGGGCCATTTTTATTTGGTAAAAAGTAGGGGTTAAAGAGATTAAAAAGGGGATTAAAAGTGGCAAGATTTGTCATTTGGAGAAAAGCTGGATCACAAGACCAGGACAGGCAGAAGACAACCGAGACTGAACCCGGGCACGGCCACCATGAATGATGAATGATAGAGTAAGATGGAAGTGGCAGTTTGCAAGGTCCTATTGGAGGTGCACAGCAAGTGCTTTAGGTGCACCTCGTAATCCAACCTACCTCGACGTTCACATCTCCAGTAGCAGCGAGTGATGGGTCAGAGTTGAAGAGCAGGAAAAAAGTATTTCATTAGTGACGAGCATGTGCGGGTACTCGCGGTTTTACAGCCAGAATGGAAACACAAGGCCAAGCAAAAAGGCCGTGTGGTTCTCGTCATGGTAGGCATGAGGGAAAACTAGGACTGAAAAGGACTAGGACTGAAAAGCCGCAGGGGAGGGCAAGGCAAGGGGCATCGACTGTGAAGCTGCCCGAACTGAAGGGACCAGCTCCACTTGATAGCCCCCGATCATAATAAGCAGCACGTGCAGCTCACAGCACTCACTCAAGTAAAGGCGCCGGTAACCATGCACATCAGGGAAAGGAAATACCAAAATAAGAGTCTCAAACAGGAAATCAAGGAGAAATGCATTTAATGTCCAACAAGTCACACAGACCACGATGACAATAAATATTTAAAAACCTGCATATTTTTGTGACTTTGTTAAATACAAATATGTCCAGTCATATTTTTTCATTGTACTTTTCTTAAAACCCAATCAATATTGATTAAACACACACAAAACATCACTGAATCTCCACTTTCAAAAACACAATAACTGGATGAATGTTAAAAACTGTTAATAGCTTAATTATCTCGTGGCCAGTCAGCAGTACGGTGCGGCCATTTTGGAAAGACACATCTGATAGCCCACTGACATCCAGCATTTATTTTGTATTTATATGTTGGCCTCGTTTAGGGCAGGTGTTTCATGGTTTAATTTAGATGTAACACATTCAACAATTCAAAAACCCGATGCGCCCCAGAGAGTACATTTTGGCCTTTTCAGCGATATGTGATTTGTTGGCGGTTGTCCAGTGAAATGTGTGGCTTTGACGGCATCGCGTCACAGACGCCGTGCTTGCAATTGGACTTTTTGACCACTGTCCTTAACCCGGCGCTCTTTCTCCGTCGACGCTTCCGGTCACGTCACCAGCTCAGAGTGATGTTTTGGTCACGTGACATCCAGGCCGCCCAGTACTCGACTGTCATTGGATGCCACTTGTAACCCCGCCCTCGTCGCAGCCCGCGTCTGTTTCCCGCGAAGAGCGAGAGCTCCTACTGCTTGTTCGTGGCGTCGGGAGCGGTAGTTAGCTAGCTAGGTAGTTAGCTAGCCACAGCTATCTGTCACATTTAAGGTCTATCATGGCGAAGCAAAGTTCGCTTTTCCATTTCTTCACCAAGTCACCTCCTCCGGTATCCAAGCTGAAAGCCAGTCCTCACCCACCCGAGGCTGACGTGGCCTCGTCTGTCCACAAGTCCAACTCGTCTCCGAAAGAAGAAGCTAAACTAGCGTCGAACAAGGCCGCCAAAGTCAAGTCAAAAAGTGTTGCGAAAAATGCTAAGGGGGGATTCAACAAATTGTTCGGTGGCAAGGCATCAACGGCCAAGGATACGTGAGTTCAAGCTGATGTTGTTTGCAGCAGTCCTGGGAGCATTATTCTATTTTATTCTATTCTATTCTATTCTATTCTATTCTATTCTAGTCTTAAGAGGACAAGTCCACCTGTGGCCCTTGGTGGTGCTTTACATGCATTTACATGCATTTACATAGCATTTACATAGCATTTACATAGCATTTACATTAGCATTAATAAAGCAAATCTACTAGGAATGAACTCTTAGTCAATGTAGCTTGTAAATGATGATCCTAATTGGTTATTTTGACCTCCTATCAGCAGCCCCGCTTGCTCATTCAGCGCCGGTACCCTTGTTTGGGCCAAGCTGGAGGGGCACCCATGGTGGCCGTGCATGGTGGCACCCCAGCCTCTGACTGGACAGCAGATACGAGGCCGCGGTCAGGCTCAGCGCATCCACGTCCATTTCTTTGATGAACCCCCTACTCGGGGATGGGTCAGCACCAAATACATCAGAGAGTACCAAGGTATGTTTTGTGTGAAGTATTTGCCCGGCTTCCTCTTAAACGAGGCCATTAACGAGGAACCTCTTCTCTTTAATGTTGCAGGTTCTGATAGTAGCGACGCCAAAACCGGAGGGTTGTTTTTCAGCGGAAAGCCTGAAATCCGTCGTGCAATGGATCTTGCAGATAAAGTTATGTTTGACAGCACAGAAAACAAATTAAATATCCCCGTCTGCACAGATGCCTCAGATGAAGAGGAGGAGGAGGAGGAGGAGGAAGAAATGGAGGTGAACACTACCACGATATTTTGCTAAACTCATATCTATAATGTTATTAAAGGGGATGTGTTCAATCGATTGTTTTATTGATAAGTGATTGTTCAAAAAGCACATTTTTTTGATCAGCTTGACAAGTCGACTCTGAGTGATGGCGACATGGATGAGGATGAGGATGATCAGAAAAATGAGGACTCCAAGTCATCAAAGGTCCGTCAACGTCGGACCCGTTCCACCGGACATAAGGCCAAGCGACGGCGCATAGTCGAGGCCTCGGACAGCGAGGCATCCGATGAGGAATTCAAACCTGAGCACGCCGCCAGCAGCAGTGAGGAAGAAGAGGAAGAAGAGGAAGAAGGCAGCGTCAGCAGCGGGGGGGGACAAAAGGACGGTGAACAGGAGTCGGCGTCGGAGCCGGACAGTCCCGTGAAGCCCGTGAAGCGCAAACGGCCTGCAGCCAAGCCAGCTGTAGCGAAGCCAAAGATGAGTGGGGCCCCAAAACGAGCGCCAGCACCCGTTGCAGCGGACACAAAGTCTCGTTTGTCTGCTTTTTCTGCCCCTGACACATTTGAAAGCCAGTCCAGTGGGTCGGGTGCCGGTGGAGGAGCCACAGTTTGGGACCACGAGAAGCTGGAGTGGCTGCAGATGGACAGGAGGAAAGACGGTCAAAGACGACGAGCGTCAGAAGAAGATTACGATCCAACCACTCTGTACGTGCCAGAAGACTTCGTCAACAGAAACACTCCTGGGATGCGTCAGTGGTGGCTCATCAAATCTGAGATGTTTGACGCTGTCATTTTCTACAAGGTGGGGAAGTTCTATGAGCTCTACCACATGGATGCTGTGATCGGAGTTAATGAGCTCGGTCTGACCTTCATGAAAGGCACCTGGGCGCACTCGGGTTTTCCAGAGATTGGTTTTGCTCGCTTCTCAGATGTCTTGGTCCAAAAGGGCTACAAGGTGGCTCGGGTGGAGCAGACTGAAACCCCGGAAATGATGGAAGCGCGTTGTAAGACCCTGGCTAAGCCCACCAAGTTTGACCGAGTGGTGAGGAGAGAGGTGTGCAGGATCATCACGCGAGGCACCCAGACCTACAGCGTGTTGGATGGGACGCCTGCTGAGAGTCACAGCAAGTTTCTCCTGAGTTTAAAAGAGAAGACGGAAGAGCAAGGAAAAGGCGGATGCTGCCGCAGCTACGGTGTTTGCTTTGTAGACGCCTCTGTAGGCTCCTTCCGTGTCGGCCAGTTCCCAGACGACCGCCATTGTTCGCGTCTCCGCACCCTCATAGCCCACTTTGCACCTGCCGAGGTGCTGTTTGAAAAGGGGAACCCATCTGTGGAAACACGCAAAATACTCAAAGCTTCTCTGTCCTCCGCGCTGCAGGAGGGATTGAATGCAGGCACTCAGTTCTGGGACGCTCAGAAGACTCTGAAAACCCTTTCAGAAGAAGCCTACTTCACAGAGAGTGCAGGCAAGGACCAGACGGCAGGGAGAAATTGTCCACCAGTTCTTCTAAAAAAGATGACCTCTGACAGCGATTCACTGGGTCTCACCCCCAAGGAGGGCTACGAGCTGGCACTGTCGTCTTTGGGCGGATGCATCTTCTACCTGAGGAAGTGTCTGGTGGATCTGGAGCTACTCTCCATGGCCAACTTTGAAGAATATATCCCTGTTGATGTTGAGATGGAGGAAGCTGCCGGACAGGAGAGCTTCTTTGCCAAGACTCGCCAGCGCATGGTCTTGGACGGGGTGACTCTGGCAAATCTTGAAATATTTCACAACGGCTCTGGAGGGACGGAGGGAACACTGTTGGAGCGCTTAGATACTTGCTCCAGCCCGTTTGGCAAGCGGCTGCTCAAGCAGTGGCTCTGTGCTCCTCTTTGTAACCCGAAATCCATCCTGGACCGCCTGGATGCTCTGCAAGACCTCATGGGCGCTCAGGCTCAAGTTTCTGAAGTTTGCGACTTGCTGAAGAAGCTTCCCGACCTGGAGCGCCTCCTTAGCAAGATCCACAGCATCGGCACGCCTCTGAAGGGGCAGGACCACCCGGACGGCAGGGCGGTTCTCTACGAGGAGGTCACCTACAGCAAGCGTAAAATAGCAGACTTCCTCTCAGCCCTGGAAGGTTTCCAAACCATGCAGGAGATTATTCATGTCTTCACGTCAGTTGCCCGTGACTTCCAGTCCACGTTACTCTGCCAAGTGGTCAGTCTTAAGGGGGACAACGGCCTCTTTCCAGACCTCTCTGCCGAACTCAAGCGCTGGGAGACTGCGTTCGACCACAAGAAAGCTCGCACCACGGGAGTCATTACCCCAAAGGAGGGTTTCGACCCAGAGTATGACCACGCTTTGGCGGGCATCAAGAACTGCGAGCAAAAGCTACAGGATTACCTGGACCGACAGAAGAAGAGGCTTGGCTGCAGGAACATGGCGTACTGGGGCACAGGGCGAAATCGCTATCAGATGGAAGTACCCGACGGGGTCTCGGAGAGGAACATCCCAGAGGAGTACGAGGTGAAGTCAACAAAGAAGGGCTGGAAGCGTTACGTTACCGAGGAGTCTGAGCGGCTCTTCTCCGACTTGCAAGGCTTTGAGGAGAAGAGAGACGCCGCCCTGAAAGACTGCATGAGGAGGCTCTTCTACAACTTTGACAAGAACTACAGCGACTGGAAGACTGCCGTGGAGTGCATGGCAGTGCTTGGTACGTACTTTTTATCATCATCTTCCGCATCCTAATAGCTTTGCTGACTACTGCGTAGTAGTAGTAGTAGTAGTAGTAGTAGTAGTAGTAGAGTAGTAGTAAAGATGTTCTAAAAGATAACCACCACCTTGCATAAGAAGACTGCAAATCTTCAAAGCCACAGAAATTGCAGCCAGTGGAGGAAAAGCGGAGCGGGGCGATGGCAGCCAAGTCCAGTATGGTTGGCTACTGCCCAAAGTGATATCAGTTGTTGTTTTCAGACGTGCTGCTGGCCTTGTCACGCTACAGTCAAGGAGGAGATGGACCGATGACCAGGCCACAGGTGGTCCTCCCTCGTGGTGGTGACCACGCAGCACCCTTTCTCGAGCTTGTTGGTTCTCGCCACCCATGCGTCACCAAGACCTTCTTCGGTGACGACTTCATCCCCAATGACATCTTCATTGGCTGCCCTGGTAGCAGCGAGGAACCCCAGGAGCAAAGTCATCAGGCCTCTTGTGTCCTCGTCACGGGGCCCAATATGGGCGGGAAGTCGACTCTCATGAGACAGTGTGGACTCGTGATCGTGCTCGCTCAGCTGGGGTGTTTCGTTCCCGCAGAGAGTCTGCGCTTCACACCGGTCGATCGAGTCTTCACTCGCCTGGGAGCTTCGGATCGAATCATGGCTGGTAACGCGGCAAAAGCACGTCACTTCAGAAGTTCTATTTCTAGCGCTCTGACATTCTCCTCCACGGTAGGAGAGAGCACCTTCTTTGTCGAGCTGAGTGAGACCTCCTGCATCCTGCACCATGCCACCAAACACTCGCTTGTGCTTCTGGATGAATTAGGTACGTTTGCACTGCAGTGGTTGCGGTACTTGGTTTGTGTAATCATGGTGTGTCTGCAGGAAGAGGCACAGCCACATATGACGGCACAGCGATTGCTTGTGCTGTTGTAAAGGAACTTGCTGAGAAGATCAGCTGCCGTACTCTCTTCTCCACACACTACCACTCCCTAGTGGAGGACTATGCAGACAACCCTGCAGTGCGCCTGGGCCACATGGTATGCAATATAATAATAATATAATGCGAAGATACCTGTGTTGTCAATTGCCATCTCTGCACATACGAGTGCAATCCGTGTACCTTCTGCTTCCAGGCATGCATGGTGGAAAACGAATGCGAGGATCCGAGTCAAGAGACCATCACGTTCCTTTACAAGTTTATCTCCGGTGCGTGTCCCAAAAGCTATGGCTTCAACGCCGCTCGCCTCGCCAGCCTACCAGAGGAGGTGATCCAGGCGGGTCACAGAAAGGCCAGAGAGTTTGAGAAAAGCACCATCAGCCTCAGGCTCTTCAAGTAAGTTGCTAATGGGCTTCTTTTTGTTCACCAAGCCCACACTGACTTCCTCTGCTCTGCTCCGCTCCTATAGGAAGCTCTGCCAGTTTGCCGAAGACACCACACTGGACAAATCCCATTTTGATGCACTTGTTCAAATGATTGACACACTGTAGTTTCAAACTCGTTGTAGCACTCAGTGGACCGGTCCTGTCATACCCCCCCACGTGGTGGGCATCAAATGGGCCTGAGCACGGCATGCGTGCCCTGGTGTTGGTGAACCCCCAGCTTTGTTCCGTTTCACAGGAGGAATAACACTATTTTCGTGATCCAATAAAGTTTATTTTTTTTACAAAAAAGGACAATGTTTCACCTAGGAAATTAAACCCTTTTAATTCAAACTAGCGCCTACATAACGGTTATTGAATACTTCACAATATATTAAGTCTAGATGTTATGATACATGCATACATTTCAGTCTGAATGAGAACCCACAATCACCAGTACACATGGATGGGAGGGAAAGGGCATCATGAAACTTATAGCGCTGTATGGAGATACTTGTCTCAGCTTCAGCCAAGCTGAAAAAAAGCCTAAGAAGTTCTCCTGCAACGTTGGCAAACAAAATAGGATCTGATCAGGTAGAAAAATGTCTGAATTTGTTTTTGTTTTTTTAAAGCAACATTGTTAATTTTGGTCATGTGTTTGAATAAACTCATCTGTTAATTCCAAACAGACATGTCAATACATGAAACTGTCACGTTAACGTTTGAAAGGAAAGGAGCAGATTAAGCGGCTAACGTGCTTGATAGTCCAACAAATCCAGTAAGACGTGTCTAACAGTTCCTTTGGAGAGGGAAAAGTGACTGAGCCAGCGTTGCAGGAGAAACATTTAGTGTTTCCCTCATTTCTCACATCTCTTTCACAGAAAGAAGTTAGATACTGCGACATGAGTATAATTACAGCAATTTGGGATATAATAAAAATAAACACATTTAATAAAATAAAGACATTCAAGTACAGTAAGATTTTTGCATGAAAATACAAAATTACACAAAAACATTAAAATCAAATGAACAGTTGTGTTGAGTGGAACAAAAAAAGCTGAAGTGCTAAGTCATTTTTCCTCATACGTATCGTATGAGCAGCTCGGTCACCCACTGATGGAAGCATTGCGGCCTTCGAGGTGCCTTTTACTCCACAACGCCGTGTCTTTTCGCCACAAGTTTGTACAAGACGGCATTTTTTCCCTCCAAAGCTGATGAGCCACTCTGGCAGTTGTCACTGTTCTCTTTGGGCAACCACTTGCTCTTCAGCTCTCCTGTTAATGTCATCTTGTTTTAGAAAAGCAATGAAAAGAAAGGCTAGGCATCTTCTCTTGTATCCAAGTCTGTTGTTACATTTAAGTCACTGTAAATGCTCTGTGAGAGTCTATTTAAAATGTGTGTTTAGTCCTCTGCAATGGTCCAAAATGTCCATTACTGCTGAGGTGCAACATGTGGGTCTTGAGCTCAGTTGTGCTGCAGCGTATTGGACTCTATAGGAGGTGCAGAGTCGTACAGTGTGTCGGTGTCGTGCGTTGGCTCTCCAGCTAATGTGCAAGGATTTGACAACGTCCCTGCGCCACAATCACAGAAGAACCTACGGGTGGAGAGAAGGACAAGCGATAATGGCCTTGACTTAAGCAAAGCTTAGTTTAAGACAGTTTGAGCAAGAAACTCGTGTTTGTGGCTCTTCTACTCCTGAACTACTGCACACAAGGGGACAAGTTGTCAGAACATACACCCCCGTTCTGCTGGTGCCATCATTTTATAGCCAAATACGCCACATAGTGGTAGCGTCATGGGCCATTTGGGAATATCAGTCTGGATGGGGATGACGCCAGCGAGATCATTTCCACTCATGGGGTGTTCCGCTTTCACATGACTGTACATAAACTTGTTTTTAGCAATAAAATAATAGTTTGTACACCAAGTGTCTTCAGTGTATCAATGTAAACAAAACTGACCTGTCGTGTCTAATGAACTCCACGTCGTGTCCCTGGTGGCACTTCTTGATGCAGTTCACGCAGATGGCGTTGCGGTCTGTGGTGTTACAGGTGTGGCACCTGCGGTGAGCCAAATGGGGAGCCGTGAAAAGTCGAACGAGACAGAAAAACAGTTGGATGATGTTGCCATCTTGTTTCCAGCGGCCATTACCTGTAAAAGTCGTGCATTGGGTAGCTGGTGTAACTTGAAATCTTGTACAGGCACTGACCTCTGCTCACGGCCTTTTCAATTGCATCTTGATTGTTCATTATTTTATTATCTGCAAATCAAAGTTGGTGTCAGACGGTAAGAGTTGGTCAAGCAAAGTCGGGTAATAGTCGGACCTTTCATCGTAACGTTGACGCCAGATGCAAGAAAAAGCCCTCCAAAGCGGTTGTTGAAGATCTGATTGCCCTCCAAAGTGGCTGTGGCATGATTGGTGATCTCGATACCTGGTGACGACACACACGGTCGTTCATACGCACACATCTCATCTGAGCACTTTTAGCTTGGGATTTTCCAGACCTGCAGCAAAGCCATCAAATATTCGATTTTTCCTCAACACGGGGTGGCTGTTGGTGCTGATGAGCACACCTGCTTGGGCATTCCTGAAGATGTCGTTTTCCTCAAGCAACCCTGGGGGGGGGGGGGGGGGGGCAGATACAGATGGTATTTACATTGCCAAAAATATCAAACAGCTTCCGTCAACAATATTCTAACAGTTCTAAATATGCAGAGCAGAATGGAGGTGAGATCAAACTTACTGCACATCACCAAACAAAAACCCATGGATTCATTTTGTACCTTCTGCCATCTAGTGGACTAGCTTTTAATTGTTCTGCTTGGCACTACGGGATAGGTCACAAACATTTTGGAGGAAATCATTATTTTATCAACAATTAAGTGAAATTGAATCATTTGCACAGCACATGCATTAAGTTAGGTATCGCTGTGTTAGAGTGATGGTGACACTTTGAAGAAATAAAGTATTCACTAAATATGTGTGTATATATATATACAGTGAAGAAAATAAGTATTTGAACACCCTGCTATTTTGCTATTTCTCCCACTTAGAAATCATGGAGGGGTCTGAAATTTTCATCGTAGGTGCATGTCCACTGTGAGAGAGATAAACTAAAAAGAAAAATCCAGAAATCACAATGCATGATTTTTTTAACAATTTATTTGTGTGATACAGCTGCTAATAAGTATTTGAACACCTGAGAAAATGAATGTTAATATTTGGTACAGTAGCCTTTGTTTGCTATTACAGAGGTCAAACGTTTCCTGTAGTTTTTCACCAGGTTTGCACACACTGCAGGAGGGATCTTGGCCCACTCCTCCACACAGATCTTCTCTAGATCAGTCAGGTTTCTGGGCTGTCGCTGAGAAACACGGAGTTTGAGCTCCCTCCAAAGATTTTCGATTGGGTTCAGGTCTGGAGACTGGCTGGGCCATGCTAGAACCTTGATATGCTTCTTACGGAGCCACTCCTTGGTTTTCCTGGCTGTGTGCTTCGGGTCGTTGTCGTGTTGGAAGACCCAGCCACGACCCATCTTCAATGCTCTGACAGAGGGAAGGAGGTTGTTCCCCAAAATCTCACAATACACGGCCCCAGTCATCCTCTCTTTAATGCAGTGCACTCGTCCTGTCCCATGTGCAGAAAAACACCCCCAAAGCATGATGCTACCACCCCCATGCTTCACAGTAGGGATGGTGTTCTTCGGATTGTACTCTTCATTCTTCTTCCTCCAAACACGCTTATTGGAATTATGACCAAAAAGTTCTATTTTGGTCTCATCTGACCATAAAACTTTCTCCCATGACTCCTCTGTATCATCCAAATGGTCATATGCAAACTTAAGACGGGCCTTGACATGTGCTGGTTTAAGCAGGGGAACCTTTCGTGCCATGCATGATTTCACATCATGACGTCTTAGTGTATTACCTACAGTAACCTTGGAAACGGTGGTCCCAGCTCTTTTCAGGTCATTGACCAAGTCCTGTCGTGTAGTTCTGGGCTGATTCCTCACCTTTCTTAGAATCATTGAGACCCCACGAGGTGATATCTTGCATGGGGCTCCACTCCGATTGAGATTGACCGTCATGTTTAGCTTCTTCCATTTTCTAATGATAGCTCCAACAGTGGACCTTTTTTCACCAAGCTGCTTGGTAATTGCTCCGTAGCCCTTTCCAGCCTTGTGGAGGTGTACAATTTTGTCTCTGGTGTCTTTGGACAGCTCTTTGGTCTTCGCCATGTTACAAGTTAAAGTCTTACTGATTGTATGGGGTGGACAGGTGTCTTTATGCAGCTAACGACCTCAAACAGGTGCATCTGATTCAGGATGATACATGGAGTGCAGGTGGACTTCTAATGGGCAGACTAACAGGTCTTTCAGGGTCAGAATTCTAGATGATACACAGGTGTTCAAATACTTATTTGCAGCTGTATCACACAAATAAATTGTTAAAAAATCATGCATTGTGATTTCTGGATTTTTCTTTTTAGTTTATCTCTCTCACAGTGGACATGCACCTACGATGAAAATTTCAGACCCCTCCATGATTTCTAAGTGGGAGAAATAGCAAAATAGCAGGGTGTTCAAATACTTATTTTCTTCACTGTATCAATGCTTCAAATACAACCATCAGTATAGTTACCTCTTCCTCCATTAAATATGCAGATTCCACCGTCCCTCCCATCATGAATTTTGTTCCTTCTCAAAGTGGGGTTGCTGTCAGTCTTGATCCAAACTCCTGCCATGGCGTTGTCAAAAATCTCATTGTCCTCAATAAAGCCCAGGCCTGGAAAACACGCTCAGGTTTAGGAAATGTGGCAAAAACCCCAAACAGATGAAGTCTTCATCTCACCTGAGTTATAAACCAAAATGCCTCCATTCTGACCTCCCCAGATCTTGTTCCGCCTGATTTTAGGATTGCTGCCAGTTCTGTGGATCAAAAAGAGAACCCATCTCAGAAGTCTGAGTGACAAAGTGAGCCAATTTCAGTCCCATACAAACCTTATCTGAACCCCAGAGTACATGTGATTGTAAATGTCATTGTCTTCCAGCACACCATGGCCGTTGTCGTAAAAGTAGACCCCGACCTGTCACGATCAAAGAGTCCTCAACTTGTTGACATGGTCTTAAAAAAAACACTTTTCTGCTTTTTCACATTGATTTGGGAAAAGTATATGGAATGCAGACACCATAAGCAGGCGCCCTTGCAGTCATCATTTAGATGCATTTAAAGACATTTGTGAAATTATAAATGTCCTACATCAAAAGTGCTTTGTGTTCATATTTTTGGATCTCTGCAACAGATTCATTACAATTACATTTTTTTGGAGCACCTTTTGGAGTAATGGCATAAAAAGAGGTTCCAGTGTAGTTGGAAAAGCCAAGGATAACAACAAGATGGGTATTGAAATGATCTCATCTCAACTCCAACGGTACCTGCTTCCCACTGTGTATCCTGTTCCTCCTCAGTACCGGCGTGCTGCCGGTGGTGACCCACACGCCAGCAAGTGTGTTACTGTACACCTCATTCTCCTCGATGACGCCTTGTCCTTTCTCGTGCTGCAACACAAACAAATCAGCGCACGCCCCACAATGACATGAAAGATACTGTACTTTAAAACAAAGCCAGACTGCGAGGCGTTTTACCACATAAATGCCACCATGCTGGCCGTCGTGGATCTTGTTGTGCCTGACAATAGGGCAGCTGTTAGTCCTGATCTGAATCCCTGCCAAGGCATTCCCATAGATGTCGTTTCCTTCGATGAGACCTCGTCCATCACCAAAAATATACACCCCACCTTGGTTGCCATTATATATAGCATTTCCCCTGTATTTCAACACAAAGCATTTCAGCATCAATACAAAAATAAATAAATAAAATAAATGTACACATTTTTTAATGGCGAAAGCCAACACTCACCGTATTGTGGGGTCACTGTTGGAGGTGATCCACACGCCAGCAAAGTTATTTGCATAGATCTTATTTTCAATAAATTGGCCGCGGCCCTTTTCATGCACGTAGATTCCTCCTGTCTGGCCGTGATGAATCTCACAGCGCACCACTGTCGGGTTGGCGTATGCTTTTACCTCAAAGCCGGCAATGCGGTTCCTATGGATGTTGCAGCTCTCAAAGTAACCCTGACAACAGACCAGAAGACACATAGGTCAACCAACATTAGATAACTGCACCAACTACGCCACGTGCTTCTTGAAAATGCGTGACGTACCATTCCGTGGTCAAATGTAAAAACACCCACATCTCTGCCATGGTGGATGTGATTCCGCCTGATGATTGGGTTACCGTGGTTTTTCACCCAAATCCCAGCGAGAGCATTGTTTGAAATCTCATTGTCCTCATATATTCCCTGGAAAAATCAAGGAAGATATTTAAACAATCTGTCCATTTGTACACCAAGCTCTTCAGCTGACCAACAAGGAAAACATAATGGTAATGGTAATGGTAATGGTTTTATTTCATTTGAACATGCATCAGATTCCAATTGAGTGCATCCCATAATCAGTTCCCAGTTCCACATGTCCAAAAGGAGTAGGAAGAAGCAAAGCTTATTAAATCCTACCCCTCCATCTGGTACTTTTACAATCACTAACTGTTACATTTGTTCACTTCCTGCTTTCCATAATACAGTTTAAGTTTTTTTTTGTTTGTTTTAATAATGCACCTCGTAGCGAAGTACTGGGTGATATGAGCATCCAATGCCATAATGTGTACCATAGTGCATGTCAATATAGTGATATATATAGCACATCATGACTGGTTCAAGACTCTTCATCCTTGTATTTAGCAAACATCAACTGCTTGTATTGTTTCTTGAATTGGCTCATCGTTGTGCATTGTTTGATTTCCTTACTCAATCCATTCCATAGTTTGATTCCACATACTGAAATGCTATGGCTAGCATAACGTAGTCCTAGCATAGAAGTGTTTCAAATGTACTTCTTCCCTGAGATCATATTTCTCCTCTCTTGTAGAGAAGTATTGGATGACATTTTTAGCTAATTGCTTATTTTTAGCCTTATGCATTATTTTAGCTGTTTGAACATGAACTATATCAGCAAGTTGAAGTATTTGTGATTTTACAAATAAGGAGTTAGTATGTTCTCTGTAGGCGGCATTATGAATTATCCTTACTGACCTTTTTTGCAGTACATTTAGCCAGTGAAGATTGCTTTTATAGTTATGATCCCATATTTCCACACAATAAGTAAGATATGGTAGAACCAGAGAGCAATAAAGAGTGTGGAGTGATTTCTGATTTTGCTTTGTTCAATACTGAAATATTTCTGGCCACCTTATGTTGTATATTTGTAATATGAGGTTTCCAGTTCATATTTCCATGAATTGTGATCCCAGAAATGTATTTTCCTTCACCCTTTCAATGTCTACATCGTCTATTTGTAGTGTCCTTTCTGCTGTTAGCAAACAGCATGATTTTAGTTTTACTTAGGTTCAAGGACAATCTATTATCATCAAACCATCTTTTTAGTGGGACCATTTCTTCTCAGAATTTTCGAATGATTTTGTCTGTACTCTCTCCGGAACAAAAAGCAGTGGTATCATCCGCAAATAATACCAAAAACGTTGCTTGTTACCTGTGCATGGTCAGTGATGTAAAGACCAACATTTTCACAATCACTAATGTTGCAATGCTTGATTGTTGGACCTGCGCCTTGACCACTAACGCACACAGCGGATCCCACTGAAACCAGAAAGTCAATCGCAACTTCAAACGCACTGCATGAACCCACAAAGCAGACCCCAAGTTGCAGAGGGCGCCGTTACCTGTGCAGGTGCTGCGTATGATGCAGTGGTCAATAATTGGGCTGCAGTTGACCGTAATCTCCAAGCAATGGTGTGCATTGTGGTGCTGGGCGGATTTATCATCAGGATTGAACTGCAGTGGACACAAGATCGCATCAGCACTAAATATGTTTGACTGCAGGAAACATAACATCATAAATATATCATCTCACCCTAATGGTCATGTATCCAACGTAGGCATCTTCAGAACCTTCCATGAACACAAACGTGGAGTCTCTGGTGTTTTCAATGATGACTTTCTCTGCCACTTTTCCAGGAGCTACAACACAAGACTGGTCAAACCATAGCATATAATCATACACAAAGCAAAACTGAGACACTCATACCAGCTCCGATCATTGTGATGGGTGACTCTATGTAGATCCATTCATCTGTGTAAATACCCGTGTGGACAAAAATGAGGCCGTCAAAGTGAGGCTCCTGGCCCCCTCCCAGGGCATCCTCTATGGTGTCATAATACTGAGGGGGAAATACATGTGTTGATGAATGGGTGGCTGGATAGTGACATGGAACAATAAATTGTTGGGAGTAACATTACTCACAAACATGTTATCTCTTCCTTTGTACCGAGCAGGATTACTGTAGAAGTGTTCCGCAAAGCCTGGCTTAACGTGTGCTCCTTTATACTGCAAACAAAGCATCACCAGTTAGCCATGTTTGCTGTTAACTCAGACATTGGATCGGTGTAAAGGTAACAGTTTTAGATAGATAGACTTCCTTTATTGTCATTGCACAATAACACAGCAGTGAAATTGCCAACAAAATGTCGTTGCCTGGCTCCCGTATAATAATAAATAATAATAACAACAATGTGGAGAATAAATAGATGTCATCAAATATGTCAACAATGTACAGCGTAAACAGTAAATTGCACAAATAATTTAAATAATTTTGAATAAATAATAACAATTTAAAGTTTTGCGTGTGCGTGTGGGCAGGTAGAGGGGCTTATTTGGCATTGAGCAGTCTGATGGCCAGGGGGAAGTAGCGGTCTCTAAACCTGGTTGTGCTGCAGCAGATGCTGCAGAGCCTTCTCCCCGACGCCAGGCGAGAAAACAGTCCATGCTGGGGGGTGTGTTGGGTCAGAGTAGATCCGATGGGCTCTTGATACGCAGAGGCTGTTTGCTATGCTATGCTATGCTATGCTATGCTATGCTATGCTATGCGTCTAAGCCAATGTGGAAATATTTCAGAAATGTTTTTCCTCAAGGAAACTGAAGGCCAGTCACCCAAAGGAACACAAATTAAACTGCTCACACCCGGCAAACTGAAGGTCACGGTTATGGCCTACGGTGTTGTCCTTTCGCATTACATTAGCCATCTAAACACAGAGGAATTGAAGCAGCACAGCACCCAACCAAATGTTAAATATGCTCAACAGTAAAAAAAATTCTGATATTACTGCAAAAACCTTTAAACCTAAAAACGTTTTAGAAAGTGGGGTCCGGCAGTAGTCCGAAAGTACACCAGAGCACTTGGTATGAGCATAATTGGTCCCATTTAACATTTATCCTGGTCTTTGATATCTTTGACAACAAGCACGATTGCCTCTTCTAGCCATTCATTTAGCTTAATGTATATTTTGCAGTCGTCACCCCAAGTACCTTAAATCTTTCTCTTTCCTTTCATGGCGATATCAGCATTGTGTTGTCAAACGCTCAGTCATGTACACTTTTGTACCTTTGAACTTATTTCCCTGTTTCAGCGGTGCAACATCCATTTCATCTGGTTGCCCTCTGTTCTGACTGCCCTGTCATTTGACTTGGGTATTATTCTAAACCCTGTGAGGATTACATCTTTCATTTGTGCATCCCTATTATCAATTGGATTTTGCATTCTGATCCATCTTATCAATTGTATTTTTAATTTGCACATTTTTTTTCTTTGATTCTTTCTCTTCTTCAAGAGTTAGTGGAAAGCAGCGTTATCATCCAGTAGTACCTCGATATCATCCTGTAGTACCTTGATACCATTGCATAGTGCTCTATTTTCCTCCATTGGGTTTTAACCTCCTTAAGAGCACCGTTATCATTTTGTAGTACCTTGATATCGTCCCACAGTTGTATTTGTACTATGTGCACAGTGCTGTTTTCCTCCTTAAGGTTTATGGCCTCATCATGGATCTCCGAGAAGCTCTTCTTGGGGCTGTCATTCTACATTTCCAATCTGTGTTTGCAGGCCGCTTAGATCTTGCTTTAATTGTGCTACAGTTTCCTGCTATTGCTCTTTCATCTCCTTCAAGGCGCAATATAGCCTCAACACAACTGTGGACCTGGATCTACTACTTGGAGGCGCCACATAATATCAAGTCCTCCTTATTCAACTCTCACAATAGCCCAGTTTCTGATTGAGGGCCCGGATTTCATTTTGCTTTTTGTTTGGCCTTGTTGCTTGACAACTACTTGGAACTTCAGAAGTTAGCTAGTTAGCTTGGCTTGCGAGCAGCTACCAGCACCTGTTAATCATTTATTTCAAATAATTTGTACCTCTTTCCTGTCCAAGTTCAAGTTAAGGGGGTCAGTAAGCCGTTTTGAAGTGTAGTCAGGAAAGCACCAAAACAGTTCACCGAGGAAATCTAAAGGTTTATGCCCGATCCTGGAAAAATCATTGGTCTTTACTGCATCTGTGCCCATCTCCAAAGGACTATCAACGAAAGGTGACAACAACTGATCAAATCTCTTATTGAAAGTGTTTCACTTTGAGGTCTTATCCCCCAGCTTGCTGTCAACCCTCCACTTCCTGTGGCACCCTGGTCTGCACACCAGCCGATTGCAGGGCACATACCGACCAACAATCATTCACACTCACATGCACACCTACGGACGTGTTTTCATGCATGCGGAAAAACAGCCCCACACTATAATGTTACCCCTTCCACACTTCACTGTTGGGATGGGCCGTGCAGTATTGTGGGATCCAAAGTGTTGGATAAAGTCTCATCTGACCGAACTATACCCTGCCAGTGTTTCACAGGCTTGTCCAAATATGCAGCAAACTTCAAACGAGTTTCAACATGCTTTTCCTTCAGCAGTGGAGTCTTTCATGGTTAGCGTGCATACGGTTAGCGTCATGGCAGTGGACCGCATACATACCTTATTGTTTCCTTTCAAACACTCCTACCTTCTGATTTCAGGTCTTACTGGATTAAGCTTTCCACAAGTAGTCAATACAACTCTTCTGATCATTATTTCCACTCCTCTGTCAAAAATATTTCAACGAGCACCCAGTCAACATCTAATTGATGGTAAAATTAGGTTCTTTCCACTTGAGAAATTAGGCCCCTATGGTGCTCACTGCAACATTCAGAAGTTTAGATATCCTTCTGTGACATCAGTATGCTCTCCAGCAGTTGTTTGCAAACTTTTACTGTCACGTACCCCTTTAGTCATTGAATCCACATGAAGACATGAAGCCATGTACCCCCAACTCCTGCACACTTAAAAAACATAACCCATTGTATCTTAATTAACTTGAGATATTCAACACATTTCATTAGTGCATTCATTTTATAGTACTTCTCGGTCAAAGATGCGTTTTGTGGCATAGTGACATTTGGATAAAGTTTGACACGAGAACTGATAAATAGATAATAGCTCCATTTTTGGGTGAAAAAGCTACCGTACAACCCAGATCAGGCAGAGATGATGATAAAGAAATACTTCACTTTCATTTCTAAATACATCGAGACATTTACAGTGAAACATAATAAACAGGAAAAAACTCAAATCTGTAATGTCATACCAGCTGTTGAAAACTTTCCTTCCAGGGATTTGGCTGCTCATATTCTTCTGGGTTTATTTGGTAGAACTTCCCTGCCTCAGGATGCATCATGGGCCGCGTGTACTCAAAAACTTCCATGTACAGTCTTTTCCTGCAAAAAGACACATTAGTATTTAAAATTATCCTTCTTGTGTGAGCACAACTGTGTAAGGTGAACTAAATGTGTGGTCCGTCAGATTAAAAAAAAACAAATTATTTCAAAAATGATTTACATATAACACTAAAATACCAGTAATCCCACTGCTTCCAATTATGTAACACACCACCAGAGACTCACCAGAGGATGGGGTCGTTGGCCAACTCACTGAAGCGCTTACACACACAAGCGGAGCGGCACAAGTCCTGCTCCAGAAGGTACGAGAAAATCTTTAGCACCACCTCGTCTGGAAGCTTCTCCTGCAAATACTGCTCTGCTGGAGCTGCTGCTAGAAAGGACAAGAAACAAGTCGGTCAAAGGCATTTGAGGCAAATGTGAAAAAGAACATCATCACCTGACTAAGCCGTCCTAACATGATGGCATCTTTTATCACCTTTGGAAGTCATGTTGGTATACAATTTTAGTGAGAGCACAAAAGATAAAAAAAGAAAAATGAAAATTAATATGCAATTTTTGTGGGAATTTTAAACCACAGCTAATGTACAACTAATCCTACTTTTCCATCTATTTAATTATTTTCTGCACTGCTTACTTTTATTTTGAACAAAATTACACCATGAAACAACATTTAACAATGACCATCCATCTTCTATACCGCTGGTCCTCACTAAGATCGTGGGTATGCTGGAGCCTATCCCAGCTGTCTTTGGGCGAGAGGAGGGGTACACCCAGCCAGTTGCAGGGCACATAAATATAAAAAAAAACATCCACACACACATTCACACCAATGGACAATTTAGATTAGATTAGATTAGATTCAACTTTATTGTTATTGCTTATGTCACTGGTACAGGGCAACAAAATGCAGTTAGCATCCAACCAGAAGTGTAATTTTATAAGTACCTTACTAGTAAGTATGGACAGATCTATGTAAATAAAACTATACAGGCTATGACTATAATACAGTGAGAATATGTACAGGGATATAAATGACTATAATATGGCTATTGTAGATTATACAGATTATAAACAGTATGGATATGACAATATATAATAACAGTAATATGTACAGTATTGCAGTGAAGTGACTAGAGTAGAGTATGGTTATTGCAGATTATATAAATTATAAACAGTATGATCAATGAATCAACAAGATAGTAATAATATTAGAGTCTCCAATTAACATAGCATGCATATTTTTTGAATGTGGGGGGAAGTCGGAGTACACGGAGAGAATCACACAGAGATTTTCCACGGAAACGCAAATCCTGAATCTCCTGACTCTGAGGCCAACATGCTATCCACTAGTATACAATGTTTATACATGCATTTATATACCAATTTAAAAAAAAACAACACAAAACAGTAAATAATTACCCATTTACCCAATTCAATCTCGCCCTAAAAGTTTTACTAGGTACCTGGTAAATCTTGGCACTTTCCTGAAACTCTGGGTCGCTTCGGGCGGTGTCCAAAGTTTTCTGTGGTTGAAGTGGAAGCACCCTATGTACAGAACAAGTCAAAGAAAATATTAGTTGAAAAAACAGTTTTGGAGGCATTTGCAACCATTTACCTCCATGTTTGTCTTTGTCGGACACACTGTTCTCTTGGGCAGAGACTTTCTTCTAAGTTGGTATGGACTATTCTGAGCTCCTGGACCAGATTCTTCTGCAACCATATCTGCAGGAACGTCCTCATCTGGAAACCATAGATAAAGGTTAGAGCTTGTCATCAATGACCCAAACCTGCTATTCTAACTTCAGTGGTGTTAAAAGTGTAATTAATGGATTTCAAGTCTGAAATCTGTCAACTTTTATAAAGTGGGGTGAGCAGGAAATGCCACCAGATCTCTGTTTTGGGGGGGGGGGGGGGGGGGGGAGTAGCTGAGCCCTGAAACAAATTATGTTCTATAAGGAGGCTCACTTTGCCAATTTTCACTTTTGCCAACCTGTGGGCTAAACATTATGTCAGTAACATGTAAAAAAAAACACACAGATAAAAAAAACAAAACATTGTGATTACCTACTCTATATGCTCCAGAAACTAATATAGATCCCACCGAGAAGGAGATTCAATCAAGCCTTCGTGAAGCATTCACCCTTGGTTTATTGAAGGGTTGTTAGTTACCCCAGGAAGGTGATGCAAATCCAGTGTCTGCTTGTTGCTCTGGTTGCAAAGATGACTCTCCCAGGCTACTGGGCCAGTCACCATTACAAACACTGCAACAAACCGGGTCAGTTAAAGCGGCTTGAAATGACACAAAAACCCTAATGAACAAGAACCCCGTTGCAGGGGACACATCACACATCACTCAATACATTCTATTAAGTGGAACATCACATTATGAACAAATGTAGCTGATGTCGTTATATCATATTTACTAGCGCTGTGTGACTAATAACCAAAGTGGTCTTGCATATAAGGTTCATTTCAGAGCGACACCAGCTGTTTACGTTTAGCAATCGGAGCACGTATTTCAGAACATTACACAGCCAACGGGAATTGCAAAAAATGAAAAAGTCAAACCATGTAATTATAGCATAAAAGCCCAGAGTTGTATTCCTTCACTGACAAAACATGGTCTGATATGAAACACCTGGACTCAGCAAACTAGCCAAACATGCTAATAATATGCGCCCGATGAGTAAGCTACGACAACCACTTTGTGTCCCATTTCCTACGTTTGCCACTCGTGAGACAAGCAAACCCTGCATCAAGCGCGTCATTTCACCATCACGCCCAACGTTATTTTGTGGGAAAATATACTTTTAAACAGCACGACGAAGCGCAAAGTAGAAAGAAATGGCCACACAGAGCGAAAAATACAGCAAAACAAAGCGCGGCCTAAATGCTAGCTCGGAACACAGAAGCCTCGGTGTTTCCTGACAACACAAGCCGACGTCTACGCCTGCTACTGGCTAATTGCCGTTACAACAACAAGCGATATTCTTTCCATATGAAACAACAGTGACGACCACGACCATTCAATTATACAACTCGTCCTATAATTAAATATTAAACAACCGAAACGGCAATTTTGTGGCTAATGTCACGGTTACCTCTTTCCTGGTGGTTCCTCTCCGGCTGTACCGGGCGCGGCCTCGACACTCGCCTTGGTCTTCTGCTAACGTTACTTGCTCTGACGGAGTTCATTTGGTTGTGTTGTTAAGGGTGAAGAAATGTCGAAGCTTTCACAGCAGAAGAGGCGAGCACGTCGTCTATGCCTTTTTCAGGAGCATGGTGAGATCTGTCATTTTCCGCGGCGGTGGCTCCGGAAAAAGTCGCACAGTTGTCGGGTTATTCCCGTTCCCCTGCGTTGGTGTTACGTCTCGGCCTTACCACTGTGGCAGGCAGGAGGAGCCATAACAGTCGAGCACCGTCCGCCAGGAATCAGTCGCATCACACTCTGTCTCCGTCACATGGTCTTCTGACATCTCGCCCAAGCATTCAATTAGCATTCAATTAGTATGTATTTTTAAAGGTAAGATGCCTTGCTCAACAGCACATTGTTCATTAGAGCCATGTACGTATCCAATAGTGCAGCTTTTGCAAATGGAATTTATTGAATGAGAGCATGTTTATTATTGTGATTGTTTACTAGATGTTTTTAATATTTTTGTACATCCCTATCCATTTTCCATACCGTGTGTCCTCAAAAGTATCACGGGTGACCAGCTGGAGCCTATCCCAGCTGCCTGGTGGCAAGTCAATCATAGGACACATGTTGGTAAGCAACCATTCACACTCTTGGGCATTTCACTGTCTCACAGTCTTGGCAGACATGCCTCACAGTCAACACTTTCCTAGTGAACCTTTGATGCATCTTCTGCATTGAAGGTCATTGGAAAGCATGAATGCGTATGGAGCAGATTGCAACTTGAGGGATTTTATTGACAGTGACAGGTTAGATTGAGAAATAATGAGAGGACTCTTGAAAGTTGCAATACATTTTCTGTCACACATACATTGTGCAAAAGTACATTTCATTCAGGAGTACATTTCACGTAAGCAACACTTTAAATGCCCAGGAAGTGAATTCATTACTGTGACACCAAATACTGAACTTTTTCATAATATGTGCATAGTTTGAGACACCGAATTGAGGAATTTTATTACTGTATTATATGTTCTAATCTGGAAATGATTATGTACAGTATTACTTTCTGGCAGTTTCAAAAGAGTTTATAAAAATATTTACAAAATGAACTAATTGCTGATTTTATGTGTGTTAGTGTATGAGTTTAGGTCATCTTGTGTATAACTTTATGTTGTTGCAAAGACATACTGTAAAACAGATGGTGTTTGGTCCTAATGGTGGTGCTCTTGAGCCTGATAATGTGCATCAACAGACAGGTACAATATACAGTAGCACATATACTGCATATTTTTGTTCAATTGTGATGATTTGTGATTCCAGGATCTGTTTTGTTGTTCAATTTATTTATTTTTTCTATTTAATACACATCCAATGGAACCTACAGTGCTCGACAGGCGCCATCCAAACACACTTATACCATAAAACAAATGCAAATGAAAAAGAAGCAAATTAAAAATACTGCAATCACACACAGTAAATGCCGCAGGATCAAAAAGAAGTGCAAAGAAAAATGCTGCAAATGCCAAAAAACACACCCGCAACTTCATGAAATAAATACCATAAGTTCACTGAACAAATCAGAAGTGGACTAGGCTACCAGGGGCGCCGGACCTGAGGGATATTGTTTACGTCATTTTCCCATTGCGTGTTTTATAGTGTTTTTGGTTTTAGGTCATTTCTGTCTTAACGTTACTGCGTCTTTGACCCCTTCAGCTACCGCATAAACCTCTCAAGTTTGACTTTGGAGTTGGCAAAGAGGAAATATGTAATGATAACCATAGAACCAGTAATGAAACGTACACAACCTTGCGCAACAATAATCATATTATTTATAAAGCCCA
This sequence comes from Doryrhamphus excisus, assembly GCF_030265055.1. NCBI lineage: Eukaryota > Metazoa > Chordata > Actinopteri > Syngnathiformes > Syngnathidae > Doryrhamphus > Doryrhamphus excisus. Next base: position 1,421,846 of record NC_080485.1, read on the forward strand.
TTACATCCATCCACGGGGTGTGCTGGAGCCTATCCCAGCTGTCTTGGGGCGAGAGGCGGGGTCCACCCTGGACTGGTGGCCAGCCAATCCCAGGGCACATATAGACAAACAACCATTCACACTCACATTCATACCTATGGACAATTTGGAGTGGCCAATTAACCTAGCATGTTTTTGGAATGTGGGAGGAAACCTGAACATGTAAACTCAAAGCCAGATTGTGTGGCCAACATGTGCTAACCACTCGGTCGCCGTGTGTCTATCCAGTACATAAACAATATAATTTGACCAAGCATATACCAAGATGAACATACACACATAACAACAACATATACACAAGCCAGAAAACTCCAGATTTGTCAAGACACACACAACTCTGCAAACACTGTCAACGGTTGAGTAATTTTACTTGAGTTTAGTTTAATTTAGTTTTAATATACAAGGGTTAAAACATTGAGCTGACGGATAATAAGGTTATAAGGTTTTATAATAGTAACAATTTGACAAAATATACCTAAATTATTGACTAATGGAATCAATGGGAAGAATTCATGGGAAAGAATATTTACAAATGTTAAAATGATTTATTCCACTGTATGGAATGCCCATATTCGTCCACAGTTCATAAAATGGTGGTGATAATATGTCTTTTGCCATCTCAAAGGTAACACACATTTCTAATGAAGTATTTGCCAATCCCAATTTCCCTTTATCTCGTTTAAATGCACCGGATGCCCACTAGATGTCTCCTCTGACTTGTCACCAGCTGTTGGGAGTGAAATGAGTCTCATGGTATCTGTGATCCATAGTAGGGATGTACAGTATGTGCCCCCGTCCCTGATAGAGATAGAGTCCATTGTCTGGAAGATGCTTTGCCTCACTCAGCTTCATGTGTCTTTAATGTGAATTATTCTTATTGGTGCTCAGTGAAATCATGATCATATTAGCACTATTAAATAGGGAATGGCAAATATATTTTATATGATTCTAAGGTTATCAGTGTGTAACAATCATAAAACGTCTGTATGATTATTATTTTTCCACAGCGGTCCAAATTGAATTTATCATGTTAATTAATTAATATTATGTTATTCTTAATAACTCACACCACTGAACTGCAAAACTAACCGCCATTGCCTTAAGGTGACAGCCTGATTGCAACCAATTAACTGCTTTTGGTGCCCCCCCCCCCCCCCCACTTCTCCTCTTTGCATTTGTTTGCTTTCATTATGTTTTTAATCATTTGCTCAAGTACAATTAGCACCACCAGCAGGAACATCGGGGATTTGTCGTTTTTCAGGGCAATGACCCATCTGCGGGTTTGTCTGTGCGATGTGATGAGGTTAATGGCGGTTGACCTTACATGGGCAGGAATCCGAAGTCAGCTGAGGATATCCTTTTTGGATTTATTGTTGCCTTAACCAGCAGAAGCTAAAAATATTCTTCATTTTGTATGTTAAAAAAACAGCGCATCACTTCTGGTGAAAACATATTGTTCTTCACCTAATCCATTTGAGTTTTGACAGTGCAGCACACGTGTTGGCTTGGTAACCGTCTAGTATCCAGTGGCAACAGAGGTCTATTGAACGCTCGCTGAATTGGCTGACGTGACGGCCCCTATCATGTCACCAAGTCACAGTGACGCATTCGTACAGCAGCACAGGATAATGGGAGGCTTGTGTATTATTTGGCTCACTGGTCAACATTGTGTGCGTGTGCAAGCCGGGGGGGGTCATTACAAATACTCTTTGTGTTGATGTACTTAATGTACTGACCTGCAGGTGGAGGCACTCTTCGTCTTTCTTCCAAAAGCACCCAGAAACAGTTTGCTTAATCCTCAACTTCCTCCATGATGCATTTGTTCTGTCATTGATCATCTGTGGAGCTCGTCAATACACGAAGGCATCCACTTGTGCAGAGGCAGACACAACAGGATAAGCGTCTTTGTCTCAGACTCTTGTCTGTCAACCCCCCCACCACTCCCCATCCTTCCATCCCCTGTCTATTTGGGCGGCTGTTACAGAGAGGGCAGATGGCTCATTACCATAAATAGGACAGGGAGAGAGTGAGCGAGGGGGCCGCGCACACCGACCAAGAGGACCATGCCGCCTAAACCAGGGAAAATGGGAGGCCGTTGCTAGGAGAGAGGAGAGACCGCTTTATGGAAACACAAAGCTGATCACCCCTCCCCGCCCGGCCTCATCCCGTTCCTGCCCCCCATTTTTCCCTGGTTGGGGACAGATGGTCGCTGGGCCCCACCGTCTCTACAGCTGGACACGGACTACAACCCCACAGTGGGACCTGGCAGGAGTGCATCACACCTCATCCCGTCCAACCTATGAGGAGCACAGAGTGCTGAAGTCCAGGCCAGAAGCTAAGAATAGATCTACACTTGTTGCCCACAGGAAACGTGGCGCAGCACCATAGTTTGTCTTTGAGGAAGCGTCTAGAGAAGCCTCAGCTCGCGTGATACGCTTCCCAACTAATGCGCTGATGCTGATGTAGGGAGAGTTGCTGGGGGTTTTCTGGCCAACCAGCGCTGTTATTTTTAATCCTCCACTTGAGTCACTGACCTTGTTTTAAAGGGCCGCCATGCTTTGTGTACGTGTTCACCCGTATGCAAATGAAAACACACCAAAATATGGGACATGATGACATGAGGACAAACGTTTAGCTTCACATCTGTCCTCAGTGTGGGAAACGTAGTCCCATCAAGATGAATGCTTCACATTAATACTTCAGTGGGGCTAATTATTGAGCAGTTACTTTAATATGATTAGAAACTACGCAGCATATTCAAATGATAATATCACGTCATATCCCATGATAACTCATGAGACATAATTGGTGGCGTGACAGGACCACATTTATATTTTGGGAGCACAGAATGGGAAAGAGCGGAAGCAGCAGCATGGAGGCGGGCCCGCATCACCTAGCCCTCCGTTGGCCGTGCCCACCCTGCAGACATGCTCCTTTTCGCTCTTTTCCGCCACGCTTCATTACCCCGTGCTCAGCCAGGCACGGAGGCACTGCACCACTTTTCTCCACTCTGCCTTCTTACAGTTGGCAACCAGCCTCCGAGTGGCGTCTCAGGCTGGGTAGACGCTCACCCTTGGGTACGCGCTCACCCTTGGGTACGCGCTCACCCTCAGGCATTGGGTCACTCTTGCTTTGTATGCGTTGAGCAGACAACACGAGTGTAGCGTGAGGAGCTCGTGGCGAGGAACTTGGTGTTGTGAGTGAGTCAACACAGGTAGAACCATGTGAGGTTGCCTCACCATTCAGACAAGATTCACTGCTGCGTTCTCATCTGGGTCCGGGTTACGATGTAAACAGGATGCCCGTTTTTCCCCGTCTGCATCTGCCTCTTCCAGCGCCACAGAGAGGGGCTTTCTGAGGCCAACTGTAAGGCCAACTGTAAGGCCAACTGTAAGGCCAACTGTAAGGCCAACTGTACGTAAGGCCAACTGTAAGGCCAACTGTAAGGCCAACTGTACGTAAGGCCAACTGTAAGGCCAACTGTAAGGCAACTGTAAGGCCAACTGTACATAAGGCCAACTGTAAGGCCAACTGTAAGGCCAACTGTAAGGCCAACTGTAAGGCCAACTGTACATAAGGCCAACTGTAAGGCCAACTGTAAGGCCAACTGTAAGGCCAACTGTAAGGCCAACTGTACATAAGGCCAACTGTAAGGCCAACTGTAAGGCCAACTGTACATAAGGCCAACTGTAAGGCCAACTGTAAGGCCAACTGTAAGGCCAACTGTACATAAGGCCAACTGTAAGGCCAACTGTAAGGCCAACTGTAAGGCCAACTGTAAGGCCAACTGTACATAAGGCCAACTGTAAGGCCAACTGTAAGGCCAACTGTAAGGCCAACTGCAAGGCCAACTGTAAGGCCAACTGTAAGGCCAACTGTAAGGTCAACTGTAAGGCCAACTGTAAGGCCAACTGCAAGGCCAACTGTAAGGCGTTGTACCTTCACAGTGTTCTCTAGTCTTCGTGAGTGAAAATGCCCACAGCACAGCACTTGGGAGGGAGGGGTTCACGTTCCCTGGCTCCTCTTGGTGTGGAACCACCAACCACCAAGACAAAAGAAGGTCTGGGCCAATGTGTCCATGAGGTCACCTGACCATGTTTAGATGTATTGAACGAGTCAGCGGCGGGTGGTGCATTTCATGTCTGGGCCTTCAGTGAGGACAGTGAGGGCCAGTCCACCTCCATATACTATAGTTACTACAAGCCATCAAAAATATACAATATTACAATATGTGACATTGAAGAAGTGAGGATGAATAGAACTAAAGCTACATTCATTCATCCATTTTCTACCGCTTATCCTCACGAGGGTCATGGAGGTGCTGGAGCCTATCCCAGCTGTCTTGGGGCGAGAGGCGGGTCCACCCTGGACTGGTGGCCAGCCAATCCCAGGGCACATATAGACAAACAACCATTCACACTCACATTCATACCTATGGACAATTTGGAGTGGCCAATTAACCTAGCATGTTTTTGGAATGTGGGAGGAAACCGGAGTACCCGGAGAAAACCCACGCATGCACGGGGAGAACATGCAAACTCCACACAGAGATGGCCGAGGGTGGAATCGACCCAGGTCTCCTAGCTGTGTGGCCTGCGCACTAACCACTCATCCACTGTGCAGCCCACTAAAGCAACAAACCCAGTTAACTTCTTGATCTTTGAATGCATCATCTCTAAACAGCTCCACACCTCTACTCTCCAACATCATGTGGAGCAGTTCAGAATCAATATTTCATAATCTGACATATCATTAAAAAAGGAAGTACATGGCATCGCACTCACCGGTCACTTGTATGCAATGGTCTGTAAGATTTACCTTTTTGCGATCACGAAGGCGACTGTGAAACGTGGATTAGCGCACCTACATGTCTGTTGGGGCTCCCAGCCTCAACATCATATTTTTGAACATTGAACGCACCATGCTGCCAATGTGCAGTAGAGATGAGAAACCGCAATTATGACGCTTCACAGGAGGTAAGGAACTTAACTAAAGAATAAATCATCAACCTGTTCAAACTCTTACTGTTGCACTTGTATGTTCATAAAAAGAAACACGGTAATTAGCAGTGTGCCAATTAGTGCCCACGGGCCATTGGTACCCAAACTATAGCTCAAGTACAATAGACACAAGATGGACCCTGAGGAAAATTGCCTCATCTAATAACCTGAGAAAACATTTCAATTTATTGGAGCATTTCTACTTTACGGTATCTGACCTTGGATTTGGATGGGCTAGATAGCTCACCAGGCTAATCATAAAACGTCTCATCACATTTAATGATACTGAATGACAGGATAGTACTCTTGTGGTTTTAGAACACGGCAGTTTGGGGATGACATCACTGTTGGCTTAGGCCTCTAGAAGATGGATACGTAATTTGATAAGCGTGATTACATTTTGATAAAGGGAAAGCACTCGCAAGTATTGCCCTACGAAGGGTTAACAGTATGTTTGCAACCTAATGCTTGGTTTCAATCGTGGAGTTCACGGCTGTAAATTCATGAAAATAAATGTTTCACCTGATCATCATCAATTGAATAATGCATAAAAGTTAGCGTGGAACTTTTTCCTCTCCTGAATAAGTTAGTGCAGAACGCCGTTTCTCTCCAGGCATGAAAAGTCACAGCGCTGCAGGAGCATTAGCTAGCAAGGCATAGCGCTGCAGGAGCGTTAGCAAGGCATAGCGCTGCAGGAGCATTAGCTAGCAAGGCATAGCGCTGCAGGAGCATTAGCAAGGCGTAGTGCTGCAGGAGCATTAGCTAGCACAGCATAGCGCTACAGGAGCATTAGCTAGCAAGGCATAGCGCTGCAGGAGCATTAGCAACGCATAGCGCTGCAGGAGCGTTAGCAAGGCATAGCGCCGCAGGAGCATTAGCAAGGCGTAGCGCCGCAGGAGCATTAGCAAGGCATAGCGCCGCAGGAGCGTTAGCAAAGCATAGCGCCGCAGGAGCGTTAGCAAGGCATAGCGCCGCAGGAGCATTAGCAAGGCATAGCGCCGCAGGAGCGTTAGCAAGGCATAGCGCCGCAGGAGCGTTAGCAAGGCATAGCGCCGCAGGAGCGTTAGCAAGGCATAGCGCCGCAGGAGCGTTAGCAAGGCATAGCGCCGCAGGAGCGTTAGCAAGGCGTAGCGCTGCAGGAGCGTTAGCAAGGCGTAGCGCTGCAGGAGCATTAGCAAGGCGTAGCGCTGCAGGAGCATTAGCTAGCAAGGCATAGCGCTGCAGGAGCGTTAGCAAGGCATAGCGCTGCAGGAGCATTAGCAAGGCGTAGCGCTGCAGGAGCGTTAGCAAGGCGTAGCGCTGCAGGAGCATTAGCAAGGCGTAGCGCTGCAGGAGCGTTAGCAAGGCATAGCGCTGCAGGAGCATTAGCTAGCAAGGCATAGCGCTGCAGGAGCGTTAGCAAGGCATAGCGCTGCAGGAGCGTTAGCAAGGCATAGCGCTGCAGGAGCGTTAGCAAGGCGTAGCGCTGCAGGAGTGTTAGCAAGGCGTAGCGCTGCAGGAGCATTAGCAAGGCGTAGCGCTACAGGAGCGTTAGCAAGGCGTAGCGCCGCAGGAGCGTTAGCAAGGCATAGCGCCGCAGGAGCGTTAGCAAGGCATAGCGCCGCAGGAGCGTTAGCAAGGCATAGCGCTGCAGGAGCGTTAGCAAGGCGTAGCGCTGCAGGAGCGTTAGCAAGGCGTAGCGCTGCAGGAGCATTAGCTAGCAAGGCATAGCGCTGCAGGAGCGTTAGCAAGGCATAGCGCTGCAGGAGCATTAGCAAGGCGTAGCGCTGCAGGAGCGTTAGCAAGGCGTAGCGCTGCAGGAGCATTAGCAAGGCGTAGCGCTGCAGGAGCGTTAGCAAGGCATAGCGCTGCAGGAGCATTAGCTAGCAAGGCATAGCGCTGCAGGAGCGTTAGCAAGGCATAGCGCTGCAGGAGCGTTAGCAAGGCATAGCGCTGCAGGAGCGTTAGCAAGGCATAGCGCTGCAGGAGCATTAGCTAGCAAGGCATAGCGCTGCAGGAGCGTTAGCAAGGCGTAGCGCTGCAGGAGTGTTAGCAAGGCGTAGCGCTGCAGGAGCGTTAGCAAGGCGTAGCGCTACAGGAGCGTTAGCAAGGCGTAGCGCCGCAGGAGCGTTAGCAAGGCATAGCGCCGCAGGAGCGTTAGCAAGGCGTAGCGCCGCAGGAGCGTTAGCAAGGCGTAGCGCCGCAGGAGCGTTAGCAAGGCGTAGCGCCGCAGGAGCATTAGCAAGGCGTAGCGCCGCAGGATCATTAGCTAGCAAGGCGTAGCGCCGCAGGAGCGTTAGCAAGGCGTAGCGCCGCAGGAGCGTTAGCAAGGCGTAGCGCCGCAGGAGCGTTAGCAAGGCATAGCGCTGCAGGAGCGTTAGCAAGGCATAGCGCTGCAGGAGCGTTAGCAAGGCATAGCGCTGCAGGAGCATTAGCTAGCAAGGCATAGCGCTGCAGGAGCGTTAGCAAGGCGTAGCGCTGCAGGAGTGTTAGCAAGGCGTAGCGCTGCAGGAGCGTTAGCAAGGCGTAGCGCTACAGGAGCGTTAGCAAGGCGTAGCGCCGCAGGAGCGTTAGCAAGGCATAGCGCCGCAGGAGCGTTAGCAAGGCATAGCGCCGCAGGAGCGTTAGCAAGGCGTAGCGCCGCAGGAGCGTTAGCAAGGCGTAGCGCCGCAGGAGCATTAGCAAGGCGTAGCGCCGCAGGAGCATTAGCTAGCAAGGCGTAGCGCCGCAGGAGCGTTAGCAAGGCGTAGCGCCGCAGGAGCGTTAGCAAGGCGTAGCGCCGCAGGAGCGTTAGCAAGGCATAGCGCTGCAGGAGCATTAGCTAGCAAGGCATAGCGCTGCAGGAGCGTTAGCAAGGCATAGCGCTGCAGGAGCGTTAGCAAGGCATAGCGCTGCAGGAGCGTTAGCAAGGCATAGCGCTGCAGGAGCATTAGCTAGCAAGGCATAGCGCTGCAGGAGCGTTAGCAAGCCGTAGCGCTGCAGGAGCGTTAGCAAGGCGTAGCGCTACAGGAGCGTTAGCAAGGCGTAGCGCCGCAGGAGCGTTAGCAAGGCATAGCGCCGCAGGAGCGTTAGCAAGGCATAGCGCCGCAGGAGCGTTAGCAAGGCGTAGCGCCGCAGGAGCGTTAGCAAGGCGTAGCGCCGCAGGAGCATTAGCAAGGCGTAGCGCCGCAGGAGCATTAGCTAGCAAGGCGTAGCGCCGCAGGAGCGTTAGCAAGGCGTAGCGCCGCAGGAGCGTTAGCAAGGCGTAGCGCCGCAGGAGCGTTAGCAAGGCATAGCGCCGCAGGAGCATTAGCTAGCAAGGCATAGCGCTGCAGGAGCGTTAGCAAGGCATAGCGCTGCAGGAGCGTTAGCAAGGCATAGCGCTGCAGGAGCGTTAGCAAGGCATAGCGCTGCAGGAGCGTTAGCAAGGCATAGCGCTGCAGGAGCATTAGCTAGCAAGGCATAGCGCTGCAGGAGCGTTAGCAAGGCGTAGCGCTGCAGGAGTGTTAGCAAGGCGTAGCGCTGCAGGAGCGTTAGCAAGGCGTAGCGCTACAGGAGCGTTAGCAAGGCGTAGCGCCGCAGGAGCGTTAGCAAGGCATAGCGCCGCAGGAGCGTTAGCAAGGCATAGCGCCGCAGGAGCGTTAGCAAGGCGTAGCGCCGCAGGAGCGTTAGCAAGGCGTAGCGCCGCAGGAGCATTAGCAAGGCGTAGCGCCGCAGGATCATTAGCTAGCAAGGCGTAGCGCCGCAGGAGCGTTAGCAAGGCGTAGCGCCGCAGGAGCGTTAGCAAGGCGTAGCGCCGCAGGAGCGTTAGCAAGGCATAGCGCTGCAGGAGCATTAGCTAGCAAGGCATAGCGCTGCAGGAGCGTTAGCAAGGCATAGCGCTGCAGGAGCGTTAGCAAGGCATAGCGCTGCAGGAGCGTTAGCAAGGCATAGCGCTGCAGGAGCATTAGCTAGCAAGGCATAGCGCTGCAGGAGCGTTAGCAAGGCGTAGCGCTGCAGGAGTGTTAGCAAGGCGTAGCGCTGCAGGAGCGTTAGCAAGGCGTAGCGCTACAGGAGCGTTAGCAAGGCGTAGCGCCGCAGGAGCGTTAGCAAGGCATAGCGCCGCAGGAGCGTTAGCAAGGCATAGCGCCGCAGGAGCGTTAGCAAGGCGTAGCGCCGCAGGAGCGTTAGCAAGGCGTAGCGCCGCAGGAGCATTAGCAAGGCGTAGCGCCGCAGGAGCATTAGCTAGCAAGGCGTAGCGCCGCAGGAGCGTTAGCAAGGCGTAGCGCCGCAGGAGCGTTAGCAAGGCGTAGCGCCGCAGGAGCGTTAGCAAGGCATAGCGCTGCAGGAGCATTAGCTAGCAAGGCATAGCGCTGCAGGAGCGTTAGCAAGGCATAGCGCTGCAGGAGCGTTAGCAAGGCATAGCGCTGCAGGAGCGTTAGCAAGGCATAGCGCTGCAGGAGCATTAGCTAGCAAGGCATAGCGCTGCAGGAGCGTTAGCAAGGCGTAGCGCTGCAGGAGCGTTAGCAAGGCGTAGCGCTACAGGAGCGTTAGCAAGGCGTAGCGCCGCAGGAGCGTTAGCAAGGCATAGCGCCGCAGGAGCGTTAGCAAGGCATAGCGCCGCAGGAGCGTTAGCAAGGCGTAGCGCCGCAGGAGCGTTAGCAAGGCGTAGCGCCGCAGGAGCATTAGCAAGGCGTAGCGCCGCAGGAGCATTAGCTAGCAAGGCGTAGCGCCGCAGGAGCGTTAGCAAGGCGTAGCGCCGCAGGAGCGTTAGCAAGGCGTAGCGCCGCAGGAGCGTTAGCAAGGCATAGCGCCGCAGGAGCATTAGCTAGCAAGGCATAGCGCTGCAGGAGCGTTAGCAAGGCATAGCGCTGCAGGAGCGTTAGCAAGGCATAGCGCTGCAGGAGCATTAGCTAGCAAGGCATAGCGCTGCAGGAGCATTAGCTAGCAAGGCATAGCGCTGCAGGAGCGTTAGCAAGGCGTAGCGCTGCAGGAGCGTTAGCAAGGCGTAGCGCTACAGGAGCGTTAGCAAGGCGTAGCGCCGCAGGAGCGTTAGCAAGGCATAGCGCCGCAGGAGCGTTAGCAAGGCATAGCGCCGCAGGAGCGTTAGCAAGGCGTAGCGCCGCAGGAGCGTTAGCAAGGCGTAGCGCCGCAGGAGCATTAGCAAGGCGTAGCGCCGCAGGAGCATTAGCTAGCAAGGCGTAGCGCCGCAGGAGCGTTAGCAAGGCGTAGCGCCGCAGGAGCGTTAGCAAGGCGTAGCGCCGCAGGAGCGTTAGCAAGGCATAGCGCCGCAGGAGCATTAGCTAGCAAGGCATAGCGCTGCAGGAGCGTTAGCAAGGCATAGCGCTGCAGGAGCGTTAGCAAGGCATAGCGCTGCAGGAGCATTAGCTAGCAAGGCATAGCGCTGCAGGAGCGTTAGCAAGGCATAGCGCTGCAGGAGCGTTAGCAAGGCGTAGCGCTGCAGGAGCGTTAGCAAGGCGTAGCGCTACAGGAGCGTTAGCAAGGCGTAGCGCCGCAGGAGCGTTAGCAAGGCATAGCGCCGCAGGAGCGTTAGCAAGGCATAGCGCCGCAGGAGCGTTAGCAAGGCGTAGCGCCGCAGGAGCGTTAGCAAGGCGTAGCGCCGCAGGAGCATTAGCAAGGCGTAGCGCCGCAGGAGCATTAGCTAGCAAGGCGTAGCGCCGCAGGAGCGTTAGCAAGGCGTAGCGCCGCAGGAGCGTTAGCAAGGCATAGCGCTGCTAGTGCCAGCCGACTGTGCTGGGAATAAGACCCAATTGTCCAGGAAGAGAAAGCGTGTTTGTGACCGATGGGGAGACGGACGGGGAGACGGGCGGGGCGGACAAGAAGCTACAAACCCATGCGGGTGTGAAAGAACAAAGCTTTTGGTGTTGTGTTGTTTCCAGTGGAGCCACCAGCCAGATGTCTCTGTAGACGTGTGGACTTTGCATCACTGATTGCATTTTAGACCGTAGGAACTACATGAGACGTCAGAGCGGCTTAGCTTTGCTTCATACGGCTCCCGTTCCACTGTTAATTGACCTCAAGTGTTCATTTGCGTGTAAGGAGCAGTCATTAAGGGCGAATAACTCCATTTGGTTTGGCAATAGAGCGGCCAAGGATCAATGGGTTTATTCAATTACCCCCACATGTGGCGTATTGTCCAACTCCGCCATTGCAGGCCCCTTGCAAGGCAGCCATGCTGCTTTAGTGTGCTTAAAAGTGCAAAGCGATAGCAGCGGTCAATAAAGACAGAAAGACACACCCCAGGTGATGCACTAGAAAGATGGCGGTTGAGTGTCTTGTGGAAACAAAGAGGTGGAATCAATAAGGATGCTGGTCTTTACTTCTTCTAATCAAGTTGCAACAACTACGGCGTATTGATTGTCTGTTTGAACCTACCACCATGGATGTCGTCAGGAGGACACTCTAAGGAGAAGAATGCAATCTCAAGGCCTCTGGATCCATTACTTTGATTGGACTACAATGTACGGGTAGTTTAAGATAAGAAAAATAACTTTAGAACTTTTTCATGTTAGGGTTAAAAATGTCCTTCTCTTTGGGCTTTTCCTCTCAGGGGTCCCACAGCAAACCAATCTCCATCCAACCCTGTCTTCTCACACCAACTACCCTCATGTCCTCCTTCACTACATCCATAAAGCTCCTCTTTGGTCTTCCTCTACGCCTCCTACCTGGCAGCATCCTTCTACCAATATATTGACTATCTCTCCTCTGGACATGTCCAACCATCTCAGTCTGGACTAAAGGACTTTATCTCTACTTGGCCTTTAACATGTAATGTACGCCTTCCTGATCCTATCCATCCTGGTCACTCCCAATGTGAACCTCAGCATCCTCTGCTACCTCCAGTTGTGCTTCCTGTCTTTTCCTCAGTGGTACTGTCTCTAGACCAACCAACATGGCTGGTCTCACCAAGTTTTGTATCCCTTTCCTTTTATTTTAGCTGAGACTCTCCACCCGTCCATCCTGCCTGCACGCGCTTCTTCACCTCCTTTTCACAGTCTCCGTTCTTCTGGACTGTTGACCCCAGGTACTTGACCTGTCCACCTCCATTCTCTTCTCCCTGTAACCTCACTCTTCCACTCGGGTCCCTCTCATTCCCACACGGATACTCCATCTTGCTGAGGCTGATCTTCATTCCTCTCCTTTCCAGGGCAAACCTCCACTCTTCCAGCATCTCCTCCACTTGTTCCCTCCTCTCACTACAAATCCCAACGTCATCTTGTGTTTGTTCCTAAGATGGATGCCTCTATTTCAAACGCTTTCCTGGTAACTCTTTACTGATTGACACATTACCAGCAGTGAAATTGGGAAAGGAGACAGCGAGCTAAAGGTCATTAAAGCGTTTAGTTGGTTTTTAATTAGCCCTTGTTAAATTGAATTTGCTGTCCCTTAACGCTGGCACGTGTCATCCTCCAAAGGGAAAACAATTGACACTTGGGTTGGTCATACTCTGGCCTGTTCCTGTTGGAACCTGAATAAATAGACAGAATCAATACAGAATTACAGGACATTTGTTTGACTATTGAAAAGATTCCTCTGCCCTCCACGTTGAGCATTTTATGGCCTCCGCCTGAAAGGAGCCACTTATGTGCTGACAGATAACGGACAATCAGCAGGTGCTGACACAATTCATAAAACTGGCTTAGCAGAAAGGATTGTCAAACAAAAGCTTCTGTGGGCAAACATCCTCTTCAACCCAGGACGACTGCAGGCAAACCTCCCGTGAGGCCAACCTCCGGCGAGGCGAACCTCCTGTGAGGCCAACCTCCGGCGAGGCAAACTTCCAGCAAGGCGAACCTCCGGCGCAGGGGTGTGGAGCCGGAGCCGGAGCCGGAGCCGGAGCCACTCGGAGCCACACGATTTGCCCGGAGCCGGAGCCGGAGCCGGAGCCACTCTGACTTTGTGGCTCCTGTGGCTCCGACCTCCGAAACTCGAATCATTCCATTCCGCCTTACGCAAGGACGGATAACCACTTCATGAACGCGTGCTGGTGCTGCAATGTTCGCAAAAAATGCGACACGTTGCATTATAAAGTCTTTCTCAGGGCTTCTCATAACAATGTGCTTACCAGTGAGCATTCAAGGGGGTCGCTGGTCAGTGGTCACTGGTCAGGCACGTCTGTAATTGGTTGCGTCCAAGGACGTCGCCAGGTATTTTCGGTTGGAGGTGCAGGTCTCTGTGAAAGGGCCCAAAACACTTAAAAGGCCCAAAGTAACCGGCTACAAAAACCTAAAACTGATCGGAATTAGGCCACTATTTTTGGGAAAGGGCCCATTTAATGAACAAAACAAAAATGAAAAGCTTTTTTAACGTACATTTAGCTCTCGGTTGGGGGTGCAGCTGCACCCCCTGCACCCCCTGTGGCGCCGTCCTTGGTTGCGTCGTCCGTCGTGGCGGCGGCGCGTCATTCCCATGCTAGCCCCTCCCCATTTCGGGGGAGATGTGTCTCGCATGTCAGTTCGCCTCGCAAACACCCTCTTCGGTGACGGATGCAGTGCATGAGATGAACAATCTCGGACGACTGAAGGGAAAAGACGTCTGGAGCATCATCGGCAAGTACCCAGCGGCCGTTCAGACGACCAGCCTCGCCCTGGCCGCTCTACCCACGACACAAGTGTCAGTCGAACGGCTGTTCTCGGCCATGAAACTTCTGCTAACGGACCTTAGATCCCGGATGAAGGAAGACATCGTGGAGGCAATGCTCCTCATACGTTCCAATGAGTAAAACGCGAGTGCTTGCAGTGAGAGATGCATGATGTGAAAAGTTCTGAGTTGCTGTGAAAGCCAATGACTCACTTTTACGTCTTTCCCATGTTTTAGCGATTTTGGGCAACATGGTTCCATTTTTCTGTAAAGATGTGTTGGTTAATACAAAATACATTCGATGAGAAAAGAAAAGGCTGTTTTTGCTTGCTCAAAACCGTTAAAATGCGCTATAAGTTACTCTTTAACTTGGTGAAAAATAGACCTAGCCGGAGCCGGAGCCGGAGCCACAAGGAGCCACACCATTTTGCCCGGAGCCGGAGCCGGAGCCACAAAAATTGATGTGGCTCCACACCCCTGCTCCGGCGAGACGAACCTCCGGCGAGACGAACCTCCGGCGAGACAAACCTGAAGAACAAAGACAGTCTCGCATTGGAAACAAGTTGACCACGCCTACTTTGCTCTGCTGCCAGTCACTGGCGGCTGGAGAAACGTTTCCCCTGACGTTCACAACAAACATGAATTGTTGGAGTCTCGTGTGGTGAAGTACAAGAAAGAAGCAACACCTGCAATCTTTAACAGGAATGGACTCACAGCAGCGTCACAGAACATTCTGTTGAAATGCAAATATTAGCTGTTAAAGTACTCTGACTGTACTTCTAGTAGTACTTATCCAAGAAAATGTCATGACTAGACACAGGTTGTGCACCGCATGTTCACGCGTGCCTACACATGCTAGACGCTAGACGCTGTTCTCTTGACCTCTCCTACACTCCACATCTCCAAGGAGCTAACGAACTCAGTGAGCATCTTTTGGCTTTTGGTCCCATTAAGCACGAGGACCAGGATTTCAACCTCTCCATTCTCTTTGACTGTGAAGGTAGCGACTGTACTCAAATCCTGCCGAATGCGTCGTCCTGTCTGTCACCGGTCCTTCCTCTCTTCTGCCTTCCGACGGCCATCTTGGCTTTCCGGGATGGGGCCGCATTGCCCCGCCTGGTTGTGGCTTGTGGCTATGACTTGGACGCGGTACAATTCCCTGCCAACGCTTGTTATTCGTGTTGCTTCATATTCAATATCTGGGGCCTTTATAAAGGTTGCGACTCCCAAAAAAGGTTGCAGGACAAATTCTCCACATTCTTTCACCCATGTTCTTCAGAAATAGGATCGGATGATGACATCATAACCACATGAAAAGATATGACCCAAGTGCATAGCACAGTAGCACGTAGCACGTAGCACGTAGCATTCACAATTTATTAACCTTCACGGATCTGCTGATCCATACGTCCATTCTTCTGTACCATTTTCTGCTTATCCCCACAAGGGCATGCTGGAGCCTATCCCAGCTGTCTTCCAATGAATGAATAAAGATTTGAATCAAGTACTCATTCATACATTCATTTTCTATCGCTTATCCTCACGAGGGTCGCGGGGGTGCTGGAGCCTATCCCAGCTGTCTTGGGGCGAGAGGCGGGGTACACCCTGGACTGGTGGCCAGCCAATCCCAATTAACCTAGCATGTTTTTGGAATGTGGGAGGAAACCGGAGTACCCGGAGAAAAGCCACGCATGCACGGGGAGAACATCTCCACACAGAGATGCCTGAACGGGGAACCAAGTGTTGACTTGCCATGAGTCTCTTCCAGAGCTGAGGAGGAATTTGGCCCACTCATCTTTGCAGAATTGTTGTCATTCCGCCACAGTGGAGGCTTTTCCAGCAGGAAGCCTTTTGAAGGTCGTGCCACAGCATCCCGAGAGGATTCAGGTCAGGGCTTTGACTAGGCCACTTCAAAGACTTCATTGTGGTTTTCTTCAACCATTCTGAGGTGGACTTGCTGGTGTGTTTAGGATCATGGTTGTGCTGTCAAACCCGAGTTGGTTTCAGCTTGAGGTCCCAAACAGAACATTCTCCTTCAGGATTATTTGGTAGACAGCAGAATCCATGGATCCATTTATCACAGCAAGTCTTCCAGGTCCTGAAGCAGCAAAACAGCCTCAGACCATCACACTACCACCACCATATTTTACTGGTTAATATGGTGTCTAATATATGATCTTTTCCTGAAATGCAACGTTACTTGTAGGCCAGATGTAATGGGACACACACCTTCCAAAAAGTTCTACTTTAGTTTTCCCAATTATGGATCCCTGACATCCAAAAGTGCAAAATGTATATTTTCAACCAGCCTTTGATGAGGAGATAAAACTTTGATGAGGAGTGTGTAATTAATGAATTACTTCCATGCAGTTGGATTCATTTATTTAAGTATTGTTTATTTTACTTCATTTTTAAGTGAATTGCTTTGCACGATATAAATTGGTGGAGATGTCTGTCTTTGGCGTTGTGTGCCTCACACAAGAGCCAACACTGATACACACCAAAAATCTGCATTTCTACTGAATATTTCCTTTGATGAATGTTGAATGAAGTTAGGAAATGATTACATTTACATGTAACGTAATGACATGACGTCAAGATGGTGGCCCCCTGCTTGCGTGGCTACAGACACATTACCTTTGACAGCCACTTGTTGTTATGATCCACCCCCAGAATCAACATTCATCCCCAAACATGACAACAGACTTACACGTACTAAACAGAGATATAAATCTTTATTTGTCACTTTTGCTTTGATCAACCAATCAGAGGACGGAAAATAGTTCCTCCATGCCAGCTGACGACCCTGTCAGGTGAATCTGAAATCTGACTGGTGAACGAAACAGCTCCAGTATTAATATTGTATATTTGACATGGGCATACGTTCCTGATTCTGAAGGCCCCGGGCAGATTATTCTGACATGACAACCAAAAAAAAGCCAAAATATATGAAGAAATAAAACAATAGACTGCTGGGAACAAATGAAGACACTTTAAGGGAACACATGAGAATTGAAGTAGTGGATGTAGGTCGGTGCTTCTGATGTTCTGTACTGAAGCCGGAAGAGAAGGCTTTGCTGGCCCTTCTGCACACCACCCATCCACAGTATGTTTCACACACTGTATGACCGACCATATTTACATTTTGGACATTTTAGCCTGTATTATGTCGTAAATGTGGTCAATTTGGTGAATATTTGCAGATGCCCCCCTGCCCCCTTAAATGCAGACCAGGGGTCCATAACAAGTGACATTAGGCTGACTGAGCACCTCAGTGTCAACATCCATGTTCCCATTCCAACACTTGCCAAAAGGAAGGGAAAAGGAACCGAGACAGGGAGCAACAAAGGCAAGAGGACAGAGGGAATATAGTGCGGCCTACAAACAAGGTTTGTCACCAGTAGACACTTTTATGAGCTCCAGACCTGCTGAAATTGAGTAGCCGTGTGTGCAGCGGCTCTTATCGCCTGGCTGGCAGTAAGGGGAGGGCAAGAGCCTCAACACTCGGTGCTCCGTAAAAGCGGGCTGATTCATTTTCCGCCTGAGAGGGTCTCACTGGGGGCAGCATCGGAGCAGCCAGCCCACACAGATTTATGGACCATTAAAGCAGCGGGGGCTCCTGACCACGCTGCCACCATAGGCCGGCTGGCTGAGACGCACCGCGCCCTCATTCATGCTCAGTCGCTACTCTCCGGGACGGGATAGATTCCCATTGTTCATCCCCTCACTTTTACTGCCTTGCATCAACTCCCCTTGTAGTCGCTTTTCACCTGACCCCCTTCATCTGACAGAAGCCTGGATTCTAATGCTTCTCCACCAACGTCCATATTATATTTGCGACACGGCCCCAGATGTGCTCCTCGAGCATCCTCAACATTTGCGATGGTAGTCGGGGGCCATGTTGTTTTAGCCCGACAGTTTTACAATGAGATTAGCAGCATTTGGGGCACATTGACTAATGGGCCTGTCGTTTCAAGGCATCCTCTATCAACAGTTTCCCTGGTGATTAATGCTTCTCCTCTCTCGCTCTCGCTCGCTCTCTCTCTCCCTCTCTCTCTCTCTTGCTAGCTTTGCAACTTCATCCCTGAGAGTGATGCCGGAAGGGAAAATGGGACACAGTCTACACAGCTTGCCGCCCCTAAGAATAGCTGGTTGCACAAGAGAATGATGTCAGCGCGGGCCCTTAAAAACATGAATGAATATAACATGACAGTGAAGACGGCCATCGTGACCAATAAACAAGCGTCATCTCATTCCATCTTGAGTAAATAAACACAAATCCCCTTTTAGGGCCTTTTTTGTGTGGATCTGTACCGGTTCAAAGAGTCCAAACCATGAAATGATATGCCAGGTCTGACAATGGAGATGGAAGATTCATATTTCCAGTCAAGCGTTTGCGGTGGTTCACAACTGCAGCAAAGCCTGTTTGTCGGCTTGAAAGGAGGTGAAAACAAACGTGTGCATCAACAAGGAGGCGACGCGTATGCCAGGAATGCATGGCAGTTATGTGGGCTTCTGCACAGTTAAAGGCACACGGAGAACCTTTTAGATCAGACCACAAGGAGCCACTTATGTACGCTTATGAAATAGGGTGAGCATGGTGTCACCCGCGTGCCAAAGTTACAGTTTGGTGTGAAGTCGCTTTCAGACAGTAAAGCTGCACTCGACAGATAGCCAAGTGGAGATAACCAGAAAGCAGCGCTCTCTTTTCTGCCGCACGTCTTAGCTACGTTTTCAATATTGTGGTGCAAAGGTCTGCCTATGTTTGATTTGCTGTGGCTGTATTGCAAGACCAAAAGTATAATACTGATATATAATATAGTATAATATAGTATAATATAGGCTAATATTAAAGTCTAATTACTGTGCTGTCGTTCAGCTCTATATACGTAGATGTACTACGTATATACTCTAACTTGGTCAATTTGGGGCTTAAGAACAACTTTTATGGTATAAAACTTCATGTAGCGGACATAAAGCTGTGTGTGAGGCTTATGGTGTAGGAGGAGCAACAACTCGGGAGTACGGTAGTAATATGGGCGGCTGTGGGGTCAATAACAGCACGATATGGGATAAACATCAAGCATGCTTTGGCAAACTTTGTGAAGTTGGGGCTTAACATCAGCGCTTAATTGGGTGTCACAAGATCTCCCAAGATTAAAACTCGACAAGAATTCTTGTCCAGAAAAAAAGGTCTTGTAGGCACTTGGCCCGAGACAATGATGAATTAATTCATCTCACGAAATGGACTTGGTAATCTTAATATATTGCCATGTGCACGTGTGTCTGTTTTGTTTGTCTATTACCTCAAATCAGGCAGGAAGAGAGTTCATTCTGTGCGTTTGTTCCGTAGAACAACGGCATGAACGGACTGACCTCCTTTTGTCAGTCATAGAGTCTCTCTGTCTCAGTGGGTGGAGGCGAGGCCGCCAGCATACACACAGAGTGCAGAACATAAAATCAATGAAATCACTAGTTTGGAATACATTAAGATTTTATTCATTGTACTTTTCTTAAAGGTAATGTTAAAATCTCATCTCCTCTTGTTCTCGTAGACCCAACCTCATGTATGGCCTCATCTCGTGAAGCGAGTGTCTCGTGGCGCCGCTTAGAATCACCAAACTGTTATTGTCACAGACTTTTGTAGAGGACATTAAACTACACATTTCACGTCAATGAGACTCGTGGTGAAAAAGGACCAGACGCTCAAATAACCGCCACCATAAAATCCAGCAGACCTTTTCTGGAGAACATAATAAGCTGGACTTGAGAGAGAAATATCAAGTGCTTGTGGGGAAAAAGGGTTTGATCTCATCTGATCTGATTTCATCTTTTTTTGCATGTTTGTCAGACTTCAATGTTTCAGATCCATTTTCTATGCGGCTTATCCTGACAAGGGTCGTGGGGGGATGCTGGAGCCTATCCCAGCTGACTTTGGACGAGAGGCGGGGTCCACCCTGGACTGGTGGCCAGCCAATCCCAGGGCACATATAGACAAACAACCATTCACACTCACATTCATACCTATGGACAATTTGGAGTGGCCAATTAACCTAGCATGTTTTTGGAATGTGGGAGGAAACCGGAAGGAACCCAATCCCAATCACAACACAAGTGAACACAAAATGCAGTTTTGAAATGAAACTTTTTATTATTTAGGGAAAAACAATACACCCCTACCCCTTATAAAAAGTGACCCTGCCCCCCCTTAAAACATAACTGACTGACTCCAGCGACCCACAGTGGGTCATTACCCACAAAGGGCAAAACCATAGAACAGTTGTGAACCTTCCCAGGAGTAGCCGGCCAAGCAACATTACCCTGAGAGTGCAGCAATGACTGATCCAAGAGGTCACAAAAGACCCCACAACAAAATCCAAAAAACCACAGGCCTTACTTGCCTTAGTTAAGGTCAGTGTTCATGACTCCATCGTAAGATAGATACTGGCAAAGACGGCCTTCGTGGCAGAGATCCAAGACCAAAAGCACTGTTGAACAAAAAGAAGACTAAGGCTTTAAAACGTCTTCATGATCCTTTGGGAAAATACTCTGTGATCTGACTTTTTGGAAGGTGTGTGTCCCATTACATGTGGCGTGAAAGTACCACCGTACCAACAGTAAAATATGGTGGTGGTAGTGTGATGGTCTGGGGTTGTTTTGCTGCTTCAGGACCTGGAAGACTTGCTGTGATGAATGGAACCATGGATTCTGCTGTCTACCAAACCCTGAAGGAGAATGTCCGGCCATCTGCTCGTGACCTCAAGATCAAACCAACTTGGGTTCTACAGCAGGTCAATGATTTAATACGCACCAACAAATCCACCTCTGAATGGTTGAAGAAAAACAAGATGAAGACTCTGGATTGGCCTGGTCAAAGTCCTCACCTGAGTCCTTCTGAGATGAGATGGCATGACCTTCAAAAGGTGCTTCCTGCTGGAAAAGCCTCCACTGTGGCTGAATGACAACAATTCTGCAAAGATGAGTGGGCCAAATTCCTCCCCATCTGTGGAAGAGACTCACTGCTGTTATCGCCCACACGTGATGGACTTGTTGCTGCTAAATGTGACCTAACCAGTTCTTAGCTTTAGGTGACAACACTTTTCCACACAGGGCCACGTACCCTGTAGGTTTGGATTTGAGTTTTCTTAATAATAAAAAGTTTCATTTAAAAACCGTGTGACAAACATGCAGAAAAGAAGGAAAGAAAATGAGGAAGGGGGCAAACACTTTTGGACTTTTTCCCTGAGGAGCACAACTTGTCAAAATGTGTCAATTTGGTTTTAATGTTTTAATGTTACATTCCAAGGACTTTGTGTCAAAGACTGGACTTGTGTAAGGGATGTCATACTGTAGGAGCAGCAGCGATTCCAAATGGGTAACTTTGGGTTTCCATCAGACCGTCACCATACATCAGACCTTTGCTGGGGACACAACCAGCTCGACATGAGAAACAATGTGAAGCTTTCCAGCGATGACAGGCTAATCAGTCCGTCTTTCTGCAGTCAACTATTTCTATTTGTGCCACCCTCTATGAGTTCTGCTGACAAGCGTCTGGAAGACATGCTAGCTGACATGTAATAAAGATATCCAAAAAAGTTTCATGATGGGCAATTAGTTGCTAAGGCCCGCCCACGCTGCTGCAAAGACGGCCATGTTTTTCAACCAATAGCGTTTGTCAGTCTCCAAACAAAGTTCAATTTGCCTCAACACCCTAAAGTTAGCAGGCAGCATATGGGGGGGTGGGGTGCACGTTTTGACTCATTTCCACCCTTTTTTGTGGTGATCCAGGAGTATTAGAGTTAGTGTACACACACAAATATACCCATCCATCCATATCATTTACAATATAGAATATCATATGCATTATCAGGAAAGTATTTTCGTAATTGACACTGTAAATCACGTCTATAACACACCACCACCAAGACGAACCTTTGGGGGGGGGATGTAATCCAAAGGTTAAATTCAAAGGCTCTTCTTAATTGCCTTTTTTGTTCTCGTTTCCGGTATCACTCCTCACGTGACACCGTGTGCCCGTGCAGGTCTGGCGAGCCCACGGTTGACTTTAGGCGGGGCCATGTTGAGGGTCCACTGTAGTGGGTGTGGTGACACATCCTCTCCCCGCCCCGAGGCGTTTGTGTGCCGTGTAAACAACATGCACGTCCATCGCCATCGTCCATAATAATCATCGTCAGTAGTGCTGCATTACCACTAAATAAAATGATGGGAATCCATGCAGGTATGCGACTTCAAAAGTGAAAGGCAATTTGGCGATGCAAAATAGGATAGCGTGCGCGCACTCATGGAGCCCCCTTCGCTGCGGCAGTTGCCAGGGGAGATAGGAGGGGAGGGGCTGTGATTGGCTGGATTGGCTGTGTTGCCATGACGACGGCGAGGGGTTTGGTAGCGTTGCCGTAGCGCCGTGTGATCCGCGCGCTGCGTGCATGGAGGAAGCAGCTGCTGATCTGATCTCTGACATTGTGCGAGCAAGGCACACATCCGAATAAACTGCGCCCTGTCGTGTCGTTAAAACACACACAGCGCCGAGGCACGCCGTGCATGATTGTGAGTACGAAACCTCTTCTTATTCGTGTTTTTTATACGCCCGTGTGAACGATGGGAGTGTTCGGATCAAGCTAAAAGTAAATGTGGGCAAGTGACTTTGCTGAGCGGCCAGCATGGCAGAGCGAACGGCGGCATGTGGCAGCTAGCTCATTTGACTTCCCTGTGCTTCCCCTGCCTCGTATGTTCAGCTACTTAGCCGTTTGTTGACGGCTGCCACACGGCAATCTACGTCCTTAACCAAATAGAATCGACGGTGTGGTTAAAGTTGTCCAGTGCTAACGCTAGCCGTGGATTTACCCTCGCTGACCTACCGAGCTGCTGCTAAAGCTACTTCGCTTCGTGCCTTTACTGGGCGAGCTAACACATGGAACTAACGCTCGTAAGTTTAAAACCACACATCTTTGTTAACCGGTAATAAGTTACTCGGAAAGTGTTGTGCAGTACTTGAAGTCGTTGCGTGTAACTTCGTATTCCACGTTGTGTGTGTGTGTGTGTGTGTGCGTGTGCGTGTGCGTGTGCGTGAGAGTGAGAGTGAGGCTGTGTGGTGATTCATGTCTCCTACCAAGTATTAGCCATTTGCTTTTTGTTTTTGCTAGTAGCTATTTTTTAAACCAACACAGTCTTTAATTACATTTTTGTTGATTCAACTTTTGTCATATTTGATCTAGGATTTATTTATGCTGCTGTATGTTTTTGCTGGCTTATCTATCCATAAAATAAAAATGTAGCCTAAATATGGACAGAACCAAAGGTTGTGAGGCTGGCTGAGCTCATGATGTAATGGATTATCACAAGATTGTCCCAGATACCAGTCCTCTGTAAACAATATCTCAATGTGGAAATGATCCCTTGACTGCACTTCAATAGAGACTGCAGTTATGGAGGATATCATTAAGTGTTATTGTTTGCGCAAGGTCAGCTTAGCATTCTACTTTGTCCAATCTACTAATACTACCCATTGCCAATTTCCTGTATTTGGTATTTCTATGTGTTTGGTTATGCATTGTTCTGTTTTTAAAGTTGGTGAAGCCCATTTGATAGATACAAGACACATACAAACGGAGGTAAAGTGAAATGAACAAAAAAAGCAGATGTTATCAATCTGTCATTAGTTTATAGGCAGCGTTTCTATGACTACAAGCATCTGTTGTCTTGGTTGTTTGTAGTCCTCGCATGTATTCCATGTCCGTATGTAAAGAGGCCTGTGCAGGGTCCTGCAACCCAGAATAGATTAGAGCCTGTTAACTTTACTGACATGCATTACTATAAATAGGACTCTGTCATGTTGTTATGTCTTCAATATCAATGAAGGCCTGAAATGTTGAGAGTAAAAATTGATGACCTTTTGAGGAAACTGGCAATGTTATATTATAAGGTAGTATGAAACAGATGAGTAAAAGTGAGCCTTTTGATTTGTGCCATTTATGCTACATGTTTTGAAACCTCTTAACAACAGAATGAGAAAGAATTGACTTACGGGAGTCTGTTTCATCGTATGCAGTGGTACACTTGCCTTAAAACAAGCAAGGCAAATGAAAACAACATGTTCATGATGTTTCCTGGGCTTCACGTAATTGTGTGCTGATTGGAAAGACAACATAGAGTCATTGTACATGTCATATCTCAATATATTGATGAACAGATGCGTCATAATGCACCACCAAGTCAGTTGTAGTCGGGACTGCGTGGTATGACCGCTGTCACGTGTACAAGGTTTGTCGGGCCTGTCATACTTGTCATGCTACGTAGTGTTCCGTTGGAAGTTGAGCGCTCACTGATGTTCTCCATACATTTACTGCTGATACAATATATATGTACAATGTTTTTTGACGCGCAGTACACGTACGCATGTTCTGTTTAATCCTCGGCCCACACCACAGTTTGAAGAAACGCAGTTGATGTGGAGCCACAAATGTTGAGCAAAAATGGACACAGAAAATTGTGTATTTTTTATGTTAAGTTTTGCTTCAAAGCGCTGGCAGATGGCGCTCTGGACAAGACCAAAGTTAGTTGTATCCGACGTCGCTGTGAGTTGAGTTGTCACGGAGTACATTGCCTTACAAATGCCAGGGAGAAGAAGGAAGGTACTGCGGCACTGCAGGAATAAATATTTTTGCTATTTATACAGTGGTACCTTATATTTATACACTGTGTCCGAGTGTTTTTTAGATGCAAGTCATCTGTTGGCTGATTTCATGCTTTGAACTGCAAGCTAAAATTTGGGTTACGAGCTGCAGGCTTAGCCACGGACAGCTGTTTGGGGGGGCTTGTGTCAATGTGACAAAGCCGAAGTGAGCAAGCACACACTCAGCGCTCAATGAGATGGCAGTAGAGTCTCGTGAGGGAATTTATTAGCGTTGTTAGGGATTTATTAGCATTTGTACTTAAACCGCTGTGTTTGTTGCCAGACTAAGAAAAGTGTGACAAAGTGTGTATGAAAGAGTGTACATGTTATGTGTCTGTAAAAGAGTGTTTGGAAGTGTTTGGCATATGTATGTTTAGTACATGAGGCAGTTTTGTAAACTACCAATGTTTCTACAGCACTCTATTTTGGAAATTGTCTATATTTATTTTGCCAAAACCATGTTTGTTTTTGCAAACATTTATTTATAGTGTGAGTCAAAATGATGTTTAGTGAGATGAATGATGCGTGATGGACAATTTACCTTAGCAATGTCTATATGTTTTTGTACATCGAGGTCCATTTTGTGTTGAGCTTTTTAAGAAAAAAATGAATGTTTAATAAACAAACATTTACACAAAGCAAACATTATCCAGTATGTAGTTGATAGGTGTATTAAAAATGTTAAAATGATCTTTCAAAGGTACACTTTTTTCTATCTGTGATTCGATCAATTATAAGTTAAATGTGGACATAATGCGAATAATCACAATTAAATATTTTAATCATTTGGCCGCCCTAATTAGACTGCTAACATTTGCAGGCCAACCCCTCCTTTCAACTTTATTTAAACAATATGTAATTTAGGGAACTTGATGTGTGTTTTTTATAAGAGGAGCAGAAAAAAAACATCAGCCATTCCATTAAACCAATTTATCTCTTGCATTTTCCCTTCTTACCATGAATTTGGTATTTTTTGGTATTTTCCTCTGCAGTTTGTGCAAATAAATAAATAAATACACAAAATAAATAACACAAATACAGGTTGTGCTGCCAAACTGTTCTGTCATTAAATCGTAACAAAAAAACGACAACCCGCCCACTGTGGAGTCCCTTTGGGTTGGTTGTTTGAGACGTAGACCTGTTAGGTCATGACTGACACATGACATGGTGTTGTGGGCGGGTTAAAGTTGTCCCGACAGTTGACTCTCATGTATTCAGTTTCTTCAAGTCGCCATTATCTACATTTTAGTTGACATGGACGTGAGCTTGTACATCTTACATGTGTCGTAGAAATGAACTTATAACCCAAACAGGACAGTCATGGAGATGTTGGAATCTTGATCAAAACGTAGCACCCATCTCTGTGGCCTAAAGGCCTGAGCCGGGGTGTAGGCCCTCTTGCTCAATGGCGTTCATTTGATTAGGGCAAAGTCCAGACCAAACTGATTTCCAGCTGAATTGTATTGGATTATGGCCCCGACGGTCACATTTTGTGTTGGGCTTTTTTTTTGGGGGGGGGGCATTTATATGTTTAGACTGTGCTATGACAGAGCTCCCATTGTTACTGGGATGTTGTACTCCAACAGAACACTGCACTCAACTCAATGGTAATCTCCTCTGAACCCTTGTGAAAACCACGTTTATTTCTACAACTTTGACTACCTATTAGTTTCCTTCTTTTCAGCATTTGCTCCATTTCACTGTCATTTTGTGTATGAAATGATTATGTATGAAACACAACAATGACCAAATAGCAAACATGAAAAGTCAGAATTTTTTGCTCTTCCTAGTGGCGTAGAAACTGCAGTAGAACGTGGTGATATGGCCATGTAATCAGTCTTATCAGACTAGTGTGTACTCTGACCCAAAGTAAGTGGAAGGTGGCGTCGTCTAAAATCCACCATGTGCTTTCTGGGCGTGTGACTGACCATGGTTTTAGATATGTTACACAAGCAGAAACTTCTCGTTCTGGTTGCTTAACTCCTATCTGTGTCGTCGTAGTGCTCAGGCCCGCCAATGAATTACCTCGAAAGAGAAATGACAACTCCAGCCTTGATAACCTGTGTTTTTCTGTGTACCCTGTAATTTGTCACAGTGATGTGACTGGTTGAAATGGACTGGATTGATTAAACCATGGTGCCTGTAAATGGATTCAATGAAATAATTTCATGTTTCAGAAAACAAGGAACGTAATGGTGTGCTCATTTTACATGTTACTAGTATTTACACATTTGGCTTAAGTCAGTCATACGGTTGGTTGTATGGTGTGAGAGAAAGTGGAAGCCACCATGTGGAAGTACTTTGTCAGGTCCTCTGTTATTCCCTGCAGTTGGAACAGTTGGAGTAAGCTTTGTTTCCAAAAGTCGTGCAAATGAACAGTGGCGTTACCTGCCTCGTTACCATCATTTTTCACTTGTTAACATGAATATCACATTTAGAATTTTTACCCCAGGTTTCCTTTTATACAGAACTTATAGAAATCTGATCCCATTTATTTCATAGCCCATCCGATCTTTTTTTCTTTTTACAAATGTGTATTTGTGTAATTGAATATGGTTATGCAAATAACTATTCAAAGCTTTAAAAACAATGCAATAAAATGGTTTGGATTTTGTAACAAACTTCTGGGAGTCGGGTCCCTAATCCAATAAAAGTCCATCCAATAGAAGATAAAATAGAAAAAAAAGGCATGCCAAATAGGACTAAATGAGATTCAGAAGCTCATGATAAGTGGTATGTAAAAATAACACTACGATGAAATCAGAGAAACTTCAAGTCAATCCGACTAAAGCCTGAATTATGCTTCGACTGGCTCCACCCCCTCCCTTCTGTGGGGCTGTGATTGGTTGACTTTTTTTCATTTTTGGTTCTTCCTTGTCATGGAAGTGCCAATAAATCCATAAGTATAGAAACAATGGAGCAAGTTGAGGAGCGTCTGAGTAAAGTAGTTGGCAAATATCTACACATATGCAGTAGTCCTTAGTTTATCACGGTTAAATGGGTAGTTGAAAGTAGGATTCCTTATTTATGAATGGAATATTTCCTACCTGTTTGAAGACCTTGTAAATATGAGTTTGAACATTTTTAGAGCCCTGTAGACGTGAAATAACACCCCTATCGTCACCTTTAGACAAGATATAATAAATAAGCCATTTAAGACATGAATAGGACCTTGCACCTGTGTGTTACTGTAACTGTCTTCCCAAGGCGGACAGGAAGTGACGTCAAGGGTTCGGAGTTGGTTATCAGCGTTGTGTGGGTAACAGCTGCAGCAGTTGCCTGTGTTAGGGATTCATTAAGATATAGTTCAAACCTGCAGTAAAAGCATGTTGTTCTGTTGATTCAGTCTGGTGCTTGTGTGTCTCACTGAACATTACAGTAACGGACACGAGTGACCAGTGTAGAATACTACATATATCAATTTCAATCAATTTGCTTAAATATTTGGAATAATAAAGGGCCATATTCAACCATGAAACAGCATAATTTAGTCACTGATATATTTGAGAAGAATCACGAGTGAAGCCATGAAATTGGAAGTGGCAAGGGTCAACTGTATAATAGAATTCCTCTGGTCGGCCATACCTGCTCTTCTTGCTTCTGCGAACAAATACATACACTATGTCATAAAGATGAACCTTGGGAGTTTAGTGCTGCTAATTGTTACATTTTGGGAGCAGACATAATATCATCTAACTTGGACTGAGGATCTGTTTAAGCCGTGGATCTGACTATTTCTGACCTTTCCATTCGTTTCTTCATGCCCGCCGAGAACCATTGAGCTAGTTGTCTCAAGGTATTTTGCCTCCTGTTGGCCACATTCAGATATCTAAGTATACTCCCAAACCCAACGTTATCTCACAAGCTTGGCTGATGATTTGAACCAACCCTGCAAGACAGGACTGCATCCACTTATGCATGTCTCACGTGATTGCTCCTCCTCCTTGTCCTCTCTGCCTCATTTCTGACTGGTGGACACAAGACACTCCAGATTAGAAGACGCCTCACTAACAACACTAACTTGACCGTTTATCTGAGTGGTAGGGAAAAGGGAAACACAATGGCTCTTTGTTTTCATCACCCCAGGCATGATTAGCAGGATTTGTTTAATTGGTTCAGCTACGACTGTACTGACCCAGGACTGGGCAGCTGGTGTGCAATCGATGTGCATCTCCTAACACCCAGGTTCCCAAAGTGGGCTACGTGTATCTCCAGGGGTACACCAATTGTCATAGGTGTTATGAAAATAAAACCAGCAATAGAGTACCACTTGTAAAGATCCAGTTGAATTTTTAAGGTTAAGCATTCACAGTATGAATAACGGCTTTACGTTGACCTTACCAGGGTTTGGTGTGACCAGATTGTACAAGTGTATACGTGTAAGTGTCAGTGTCAGTGTAAGTGAAAGTGTGTTTCTCTATGTTTAACAATGAATCTCCAGGCATATATGGATGTTTTCTGACAAACATTGCTTAACTAATTGAAACTGTCCCTTGTCCCCCTGTAAGATGGTTCGGTATTCGTGCAGGAAACCATGAAAAGAACAATTATGTTTTAGCCTCTAACAATACAAGAGGGAAAACCTAGTGCAGGTGTTGCATGTAATAATAACACTAGAGTGAATTCAGATTTAATAACAAGCTTTATTGTTTTGACAGAAGTAACCACAGTAAGAGATGACATGCTGCGACATGACTATTACTGTTATTATTTCTACTATATTGGGTAGTACTCGGTACTAACGGTGACTGTACAGGTGTTATTGTTCAATTTAAATAAGGACTCCTTCACTTATCATGAACCTATTAACTACAATTAACGAGGTACTACCGTATTTCACCTTTGAATCACCAGTATTGCTATTTTTGTTTATTCCAGTTGTCAAGCTGATATTTCATCATTTTATCTGAAAGTTGAGTCCTTATTCCTCAATAGGTGTTTCCAATGAGCACGCTTGATGAAGTTTGCTCTGATTAGGCTGAGCGACCTTTCTGCTGCTCCCTTAAACAAAACATGTTCTGGAAACACGGAAACACATGATCGCGCACGGCGCAACACTAACCCTAACCCTAACCTAAGCAGGACTAAGAGGGTACAAACTCTTCCAGACGGACACGAGACTATAAGCAAATGGAATGGCAATGATTGGTGTTTGTGGTATTTGGAAGTATATGAGGCCATGGTGGGGAGGCTTTGGAGACGTGACAGGCACATGACCCTGCAGATAAGGTTTCACAGTGTTTGCTGGGAGGCAGCTGTATACTTTGGTAAGCTAACCTCAGATTAGAGTCCAAGTGCAGTTTGAAACTAATAAAATCAACGTCTGAGCCCAACAACACAGTCTTTCCTGCATTTCTCTGTGTTTGCCGTCTGTCATTAAGAAGTTGTCGCTGTCAAAAATACAGAGATATTTGCCTATTATTGTGCTGGTTGACTGTTTTGATGTCGGGCAGGCCTAACTCTATGAAAATGGACTTCCTCAACAGGCAGGAGGTGTTTCCTTCCCTCCCGGTCGTCTGTTTGTATCTGTGAGGTGAATACTGAGAGCTTAGAAACATGACTGGAGCAAAAAAAAACAAAAAAAAACAACTGCTTCTTTGTAGGAGCCGAGAGCGGTTTGGATCCCTATGCTTTGTGCCAGCTTTTTCATTCGCACTGTCGCCGAGTCGCTTGCTTTAATCCATTTAGTAGTTTTGCATAAGATTCTCTTCAAGTTCTTATTTGTAGGGTAGGTAGAAACATCACAGAAGGTTTCAAATAACAGCCATTGGGCTTTTCTGACACACCTTTGTGTACCAAGAGGTGTAACTGGTTTGAGTGGACTGGTTTAGTTGGTGCCTGTGAGGCGGGTGCGGTTCATGTGTGTGCAAACTTAATTCGCAGATGAAATTTCTTGCAAATCCCACGTTGTAGCGAATATGTAACCAAGGGTATGATGAATACAGCACGCCTTTATGGCTTTTAGTCGTAGCTCTGTGTCATCCAGGTTGGCTGCGGCCTCTCCCACCCCTCTTTGTCAGACAGGTTTTGCGGAGAACAGCACTAGACTGCTGGCCTCAGCGTTTTCCGCCTGTATTGATCTCCCCACATCAGCTCTCTCTTGGTGAACGGAACCGCTTCCCTGGCCACACTGGCTGCCGTGGCAACTGATTCCTGAAAGTCACATCCGCTGCCTGAAATGCACGCTGGTGCGCCATCATACACCTTTACATTCTCCCGTACCTATGTGAAGCATTAGCGGCTTGATCTGCCACTTAAAGCCATCTCAGAGTGTCTTTGTGTGTGTGTGTTTTTCAATAGGCTAAGTGCTTAACAGGATAAAAGAGCAGTTTGAAAGGGGCGGTGGGGGAAATTGCCTTGGCACCTGCTGTTAGTCCTTGCCTGTTTGCACATGAATATGATGCGGCTGGCGGCGCGCTGGGCTATTTTAACTTGCAGATGAGCCATCAGGTCAGCGCCATTCCAGCTTTGGTGTATTTTCAATGATGAGCTGCAGTCAACAGGCTGGTCTAGCTTATTGGCTCTACTTTTTACACACTAGTGTCCCATTAATCAGTGGATTCTTACCTCCCTCTGAAGTGCAATGCTAAGTGCAGTCATGACAAATGCAACGGTAATTGACCGACTGCCATCACGGTAAAACACTTCCTGTGTTTGGCTGGCTGCAGACATTTTTCCCTCCTCGTCCATTCATATTCAAATGACAGCCCTCAGTCCAAACAGGATGATCATTTCTCAGGCACCCGGGGGCCCGCCTGAGAGGTCAGGGCTGTGAAGATGGAAAGAGCGGTCTGAGACTTTACCCAGGACTTGGGTTCTCTACAGTGGACTTCTCTACATGTCCAAGCAGCCAAACCTGAACATGTCAAATCCAGTCTTCCACAGCATGCTTTGTAATGACGTAGAGGCTTCAGATAAACAACCACACTTATTACAGAAGGCTGACAAAGTTCTGTGGTGCCACACCTGTGCTAATGGAGTTGACTGTCTCCATGACAATGCCTGTCAGTGGAATGTTTTGGCTAACCCAATCATGACATGATTATAATGGAAAGAACAACCTCAATTAGGGTATCAGTGTTGATCAGCAAGCTGCGTTATCAACTTTGCAGCTCCACTTCCTTTAAATGTAGAGTCTATTCTGGGATTTCCACACATATCCTGCTGACCCGGCCTCATTAGACTACAATTTCCAAGTAGTGAATTGTAGTTTCTCCTTTTAATCACTAGTGTTGTTTTCAGAGACCAAATGTTATTTTTCTCTAAATGTCTCTGCATGCCTCCCTCTCTATTTGAAAAGACACCCAGAGTACTAACCCGTCATGTCAAGATGTCTTTTTTTGTTTTTTGTCTCAGAGCTGAGATTGTTTTATCACACAAATGGACAGTTCTCTCCCTTTCCGACATCTCTTGTTGCTCTAGTTTTTTGAGAGCTTGGATTCATCTTGGACTGAAACTAACTGAATATATCTGACTTTTCTGTCTTTTTGTTGTGGCTCTGTCCTTCCATAAAAGAACTGGATAACGTTCTGAAATTAGTGGCTCTTTAATGTGCTGACAATAAAGGCAAGTTAATGTGTTATCTGTCAAATTGCTCAGTCAAGGCCAACAAATTGAGCCTAGCTAAAACTAAGTAAGTTTAGGAGGTTTCTTCCACATCACAAATTTCATCTCGCTGCAATTTGATGAGAGAGTTTGTTGTTTTGTCCGGGTGTCGTTCCTGTCGGGTGTTTCCCGTGCTGTACGACTGACACGGAAAAACCGGTCCTACAGGTGTTGCAACCTGATGGAGTGATCCAGGTCAGGAGTTGTCACTCTCTCTTTGCCCCATACGTGGTCTATTGTCGTATTGTGGCGTTCATGCAGGTTTCTGATTGTGGGTTGGGAACAGACCATCCGCCAAGGAATACCACTGTAGCTCAAACTGGCCTCCACCATGCCTCCTGCCCGGAGGCGTGGTTCTTGTGATAGACGTGGCATGATGACAATGCTGGCCTTTTTTGAGCCTTTATATAGGTCTCCAAAACCAATCCTCAAGATGCATTAGTGGCAGGCCGCCACAAATAAATGAATGTATGAGGAAACGGTGCAGTCTCGTGGTGGTAAAAACACAACCTCCTGGGCAGAGGGATCACGTTCAATACAAGTGATCTGGATGGCCAAATAAACCATGACTCAACCGAAAGCAAATTGGGATTTGTCTGCTAGATGTTCCTCCACCCCCACCGAGGGTTGAGTGGTCATTTAGTAAATGTACTAATGCCCCCCTCCTTCCCCTCCTGTTGTCACTGGCTGACTTTGACAAACTGATTTGTGTGTCAATGAGTGTGTGTGTGTGTGTGTGTGCACGCGTGTGCGTGTGTACACTCCCTCTCCCATCTCTGGGCAAACACTCTTTAGTCTGACCCAATTCCTATCTTATCAGAGAAATGAAAAGATACGCCTATCTGCCAGATTATACGTCCTTTTTCATGTCCCCATTGGTTGACATTCATTCATTCATGGGGGGGGGGGGGGCATTCGGTGTTCATACACCCGTGCTGCAGCATGCATTTCCTCTGCATTGCACATCCATGGCGGTGAAAACAGCTAGCATGGATTACATGCCGTATCCACCACTCTTGTTGGTGAGATTTCTGCTCTTAATTGAAGGGACGGCATGGTTGTCATGGTGACACCCAACACTTAAAGCTTGTTGTGAGCTGAGCCAAAGAGTAATCTCTTTGTACACTTGGCCTCAACTGCATTAAAGGAGTTTACTTGTTGTATTTGTTTTGGGGAAATGCATTTAAGTAAATATTAACGTATGAGACACCAAACAGTCTGGGGCAGGTGAAATACCACATTACGGTCTAAACCTTGCCCGTCATATATTCACATACTATATGTGCCATTGGTAAAACACTGAACTAAACATTTTTTTGCTGCTGCCGAGGAAAGGAAGTGAGCCGTATTACTTCCTTCTCAGCTCTTTTGACTGTTGCACAGCACTGATCCAGCACTTAGGGGGAAAATATGTTTACGGGTGCGTATTGTGGAGAGCTAAACATTTTTTGTTTCGCATGTGCAAAGCTTAAAACAGGGAGGTTTTCCGAGTATGGCATAACAAGCCTCCCTTAGAGAATATCATGCAGCTGGGGTGCCTCTCCTTAAAAAATGAACTTTCTGGCACATATTTTGTTGCACAGGAACTAAAAATCTGAATTTGCCATAGTTTTGAAAAAATTGTTTTTTTTTACTATTCTCAAGCTGCTGCAAATCCCCTGTTGTTGCACAGGTCAGCTGTCCTGCGGTGCTGTTTTTTTGGTGCCTGCCAGGGCGGGGGGGGGGGGGAGTGTTTCAATACACTACAGTTGTACTTTTTTATTATTTCTATAATATCCTATGTGTTTAACAAATACATGACCAATGAAATATATTGGACTACAGTAGATCCTCGCTCCAGAATGGAGAAAATCCAAAAGCAATCGAGACCTCTGTTTATTTTTGACACATGGCGCTGACGTTTTCCTCTGATTTTGGTGACAGTTTCAGCACCAGAATCCTCCCTGGTCATTCTTCAATATGCCTCACACACTTAAACACAATTAAAAATGATGTAATGTACAAGCCACTACCCCAGTGCTGCTCAAACTTGTTCCACTTGGGGCCAAAAGTGGTTAATATATACTGTATATATACTGTACATCCAACCTGTGTTATGAATGCGGAATGCTGAATAAGTGGGGATCCACTGTATAGTCCGCCAGGAGGCTGGTTCTACCATTCTGTCATTAAGTGTTCTTGGCTGAAACCTAATTACATAAGCCTGCAAAATTTCCTCTAGTTGTTAGAGGACAGACGACTCCAAGGACTGTACACGTCTTAATCTTGCAAGTGACAAATTAGGACTTTATTCCTGCAAGATGGAGGCAGTCATCAGATTCCTGGGTGGTTTCATGCTAATTTACACATAACCAGGAGCCGGTTCTAGCCTGAAATGAGGTGGGCGTCAATGAGTGGAGTCTTAAGTCCGCTCAGTTGCTTGAGAGGATCTCCTTGAAAGTCCTTGGCTCAAGTCAAGAGCAGGCAAGTTAAGGGGCTGAAGGAGAGGGGCAGTGGAGAGGCCTGGGAAGTACAGTCGAGATACACAAGCAAGACCACAGTAGCTTTGGCCCGAATGAGAACCTCTAGGACCACCTAAACGTGGACGGTATTCCAAAAGTTTGTATCTAGCTTCTGTATCCTAACGTCAGCTTACTTCTACGTGATCCTGTCAGAAGGTGTTTCTAATATGTTTCCACTGATCTCTTTCTCCTTTTCTCCAGACCTCCTTGATTTAATGGGTCCAATCATTGGGATGTCACCAGACAAGAAAACGGAAATTCCGGGTATGCAAGAGGAGCGGACATGGCTCCGAGGTGTTTGCGGAGTGGGAACACTGCCAGAAGCGGAATGCGCTGCCAGCCCACTTGCAACCAGTGTGGATCGGACTGGAGTGGCCGAAGATGAAGAACTCACAAACCTCAACTGGCTCCACGAGAACCTGCTTCAGAACTTCACTCTCGGGGGTCCGGAAGCGCAACCCAGCGGAAGCCCCCTCTTTGACATCGAAGGAGACGGTGGCTCCAACCAGGGCCCCTCGTCCTCATCCACAGCATCAAGTCACAGCAGGGGCAGGGAGCGGGACTCGTTGAAGTCAAAACCTCCTTTCTCGTTTTCGCTCCTCATCTACATGGCGATCGAGCAGTCCCCCAGCAAGTCTTTACCCGTCAAAGAAATCTACGGCTGGATTCTTGAGCACTTCCCTTACTTCTCCAATGCTCCCACTGGATGGAAGAACTCTGTGCGTCACAATCTCTCCCTGAATAAATGCTTCCGCAAGGTTGAACGCAGTTTAGGAAAGGTATGCCATTAAACCGCATTCTGTCGTTTACACACTACACACAGATCCACTTTTGTTAAATGGAGCCGTATTAAAATCATCACGGGCCCAATTTTTTTTACATTTTTTTTAGCAAATCTCTCAACAATGTGACTCGGGTGTCAGCCACTGACTGCCATAACCCTAACTCTAACCCTAACCCTAACTCTAACCCTAACCCTAACCCTAACCCTAACCCTAACCCTAACCCTAACCCTGCAATAGTGACGTACTCAAACAAAGCATACTTGGATAGATTGTATTGATAGATTGTATTGGATAGATTGTATTGGATAGATTGTATTGGATAGATTGTATTGATAGATTGTATCGGATAGATTGTATTGATAGATTGTATTGATAGATTGTATTGATAGATTGTATCGGATAGATTGTATTGATAGATTGTATCGGATAGATTGTATTGATAGATTGTATTGGATAGATTGTATTGGATAGATTGTATTGGTGTGCAATACTAGTGCAACTGTAGACCAACATTGTGCAATATACGGCTGTTACATTTCCTCTCATTGAAATGGAATTTAAAACAATATAATTATAAAAAAACATGTAATGAAAAGTCTAGAGAACAAAGGCTTAGTCTACATGTTAAAAACACTAAATACTAAATATTCTCTGAGGTGACTATGTCCATAAAGTTCAATATCTTAAATCAAATGGCAAAGTAGAAATGGGCATGGGATATTTAGTACACAGAACGATGTTGCACAGGAATAATTTTTACTTTCACTTTTATATTAAATAAATGTTTGTTTTTTTCCCACACAGTTTGTGTGATATGGCCGTCGCTAACCAGACAATAGCCTACCAGAAATGTCATTTGTTGCCGTCTTCATCCTCCTGCAGCCGCATAATTCCTACCTCATTCACTTTGTCAGCCTCTATCTCTTTTCTTGTCACTCTCATGTCATTTTTGTCTCAAGGCCAATTAGCCCTTGAGCTTGACTGTCGTCTTCATCACGCAGTAGTCCAGGCGCTGGCAACCCATTGGTGCAATACTGTGGGGGTCCAATGGCAGATTTGAGCATAGTTGCTGCACCAATCGCCTTCAACTTGAAATCATCAGGAGCGTTTCTTTGTGTGTATGAAGTGCAAAATGGCTGGTAAATTCAAGATGTGGCAAGTTTGGAACGTAACCAGAAATTAGCCGCATCATTGTATAAGACGCAGAGTTCAAAGTGGCTTATACGCCATATCATATCAGAGTAACAAGAATCAGAATCAGAATGCCCCTTATTGTCATTTTACATATAGTAGAATGCTCCATTTACAATGCAAGGCAGTATGACAGTACCAAATATAGAAATTAGAAGAATAAATAATAATCAATAACAAAGGGTCTCCATTGTAGAGGACGATTGGTTGCCTAGGTTACATGGTCTTGCTGAGGGAGATGCATGCCCCGATACATCTGTATCGCCTGCCAGAAGGTAGTCGCTGAAACAGTTGAGCGGCAGGGTGAGAGGAGTCCTGGATGATCCTGAGAGCTCTGCTGACGCTCCAGGAGTTGTAGAGCTCTGCCATCTTAGCCGCTGAAGTATTGTGTGGATGAGAACTTCTGCTGAACGTTATGCTGTGAATTGGTAAAAAAAGAACTTGATAGAAACCGCCTTTCAAATTGCAAATGTGTGATGTTAGTTTGCGATTCTTTACAGAAGACAATGTTCATATGTGAACACGTAGAATACATCGTATGCTCACAGCATCATTTGGCTTTGCGTCAGAAAGGGTTTTCAGGGAGGGACACGACGCCATATTGCACTTCAGTATGAGTTGGGACTTGTGACCGGTAGAGCCCGTGGAGCGAAGGACTGTGCTTGGCTCCAACCTGATATTTTTCAACCCGGGAGAGGATGGAGGGGTTAGCACTCGGCAAGTAGCAACACAGAGTAGCGCAAGTCACTCAGCATGCAGGTACACAGTGTGAGCACTTGGTCTGCTGAGAGACCAGCGCCAGTTTCACATGACACTGGCTGGTGGTTTCCGTTGCCATGGAGACATTTCCTTCTTCCTGCATCAGGGACAGGCTGGTAATGTGAGTCAAGGTTATTCTCCACCCTCCTCCCTCCCTCCCTCCCTCAGACTGGGCAAGAATACGCTGCCATCAGATAATGTGACGGTTAACACACTCCCGCACACCAACAGACAGATTCATCCCTCACACCAGAGCAGTTTCCTCCTTTTGCCAAGCATGTGGAGGAACTCTGGTACATTTACTGTCTTCATGAGGGGAAATGCTGTTGAAGGAGGCGGTCGATGCAGTTGCAATATTAATCGTCTAGTCTAGTATTGCCTTATTGCCCAGCGCAGTCAGTGTTCAGATAAGTTAGACTTGGATGATGACCTCAGTAAAAAGACAAAACCAGCGAGTGAATGCTCAGCCTTTGTTGCATTGTACATTCTTGATGGGCGTCAGCATGTGACATCAAACTGATTTTAAGTGGCATTAAAATGGTCCGAGTGGGAGGTTTCACACGTCCCTGTTGTCTGGAAAAGAGCATCATCTCTGTGCAACACCTGACGTCACTGCAATGCAACATTTCTCAGGGCCCATATTCTACAATTTGTCAACAAACCTCAGACGTTTGCCCAAAATGTATCCCTGGTTCTGGAATTTAAACTTTAAAAGTGCTTATTATTAAGCCCTATTGGTAAGTTGCTTTTTGTGTCTGCAGCTTTAATGCTAACCAGTTGTTTGCTCACACCTACGCCTGTCACAATAACACAATAACACATTTGGCTGGACGATAATTGTCCAACAAATTGTTGCAGATAAACCAGATCATTGTCAACATTATTTTGAGACTATTTTGTCATTAATGGAATGATAATAAACAGCATAATCATGCGGATACACCTTACCAAAAGCAATATTTGAGTGTTTAACATTGTAATTGGAATGTCAATAGCTTTTAAATGAAATAATTTCAACAAAAAAAAAAATAAAATAAAATGGGCTCTGTCTCTCTTAGCAAAAATTGCACTTAAGAGTCATAACCAAAAACAAACAAAACAAAAATAGACCCCGTCTCTGTTGAATTTTTTTTAAAAAAGCACTCCAATAAAAAACAATATTTAAAGTGGAGTATCAAATCTCAGTTCAATAAATATGAACAGGGTGTTATTCCTTAACCGGGGGGCTTATTGTGTAGCGAATTTTGTTTATATTAACTTTGCCGACCAAACGGCTCGGTAAGCATTGACGGTTGGGATGGAGGCTCCGCTGGGCCTCAAGTGGCTTTTTCCCCCCCAGTTGAGTTTGAGGTGCGCATCCCAGTTGGCCGTATTCCCCATCTTTGTTTCCATCAAATGCGACATGTCGGCTCGTTGGCGTTCATGTGCTCACCTTGTTAATTTAGTTGAAAACCAAAATACTCTCCCACTTGGGCTGTGGCTTTCCTGCCTTCATTCATACAGTTTTGGAGTTGGATCACTCGTAGGTTGCAGCACCTAGCACCCTGCACCCACCGCCATAAAACCAACACCCCATGTGTTGGGACAGAGGCACAGAGTGAACCCTTTCGTCATACAGCTCAATGCCAAAATCCACACACGTGAAGGAGATGATAGTTTTTGCATTTTAAATGTTTTCCTCTTAAGTCTTCACCGTCTGACGTTTGATGTCTCTGTCCTTCTCACAGGCTAACGGAAAAGGTTCTCTGTGGTGCGTCGACCCGGCCTACCGCCCCAACCTCATCCAAGCCCTAAAGAAGCAGCACTTTCCTGCCGCACATGCCTTCTGTACACCACCCGCCTCCCCGCCCAGGTGACCCCTCGCCGTTCACCGCTGAAAAAATCACAGGCTGCAAATTGTTTTTGAATCCGAACGTCCCAATGAGCCAAATGTTACTTCTCTTTCAGTGCCTCCTCACCCCCTCGGCATCTCTTTCTACAAGGCTGCTCCTTTAAAGGTGAGGCTGCTCGTTGTGTTGTGGGTGCTGTGATGCAACACCGTGCTTGAGTTTGTGAATGTGCGGCACTTGTGTTGCTTTTGTGCATTTCAGTCATAGAACATCCTGCATTTTCTCATTTTTCTCTTAGTTTGACTTATTACTTTCAAGTCATTGATGCCTCATGCGGACCATCGGGTGTCTCAGCTTTAGCTCCTTTCCTCTCCTCTCTGCCTCTTAGATTTGTAACCTTGACAACAGGCAGAGGCTCCGCTGGTGCTGAGTGTGGAGCACTCAGTCTCGCTATAATCATTAATAATTTAGAGCCATGAGGCTTTTAGACACTTTGTCAGGTCTGGAAAGATGGCATTCTCCATATCAGTGGCGGGAATTGATCTTCCGGTTAGTTTAGATGAATCCGTCTTGTGTCCATTCATTGCATAGGCGTTCTTTGGGTCATACGGCCATGTGTCCACCAAGTGGTGCAAGTCAGGTCTGCTTCTCAACGTGCCGTGAACCCTGATCTGGTCTGGGGTGTGCAGGCAGGATGCTGGTGGCGTCACCAGCTACGTGGATAGTGGGGTGTTTCCCACCCACCCATTTATTTGTAGCCACCCGCCACCAATAATTTTGGACTGGCACAGAGTAGATGTGGCGCTACCCGTTTGCCCTTGCTCATGAACACATTATAACGGGACTGTGGCAGTTTGCGTCATAACGCCGCTTTTTAACACACCTCATAAGCAGCTGGTCTGGTGTAAGACCTGGCAGGAAGGAGGACATAGGAAGTGTTTCTTTACTCGCTAAATTACAAATACAATGTCCAAATACATACAAATACATTTTGTTTTTTCTTTTCATTGAAAAGCCACAACGTGCCTCTTTTCTCTAAAGTTGAAGCAAACGGTTGAGGGAGTCTGTAGACTTTGCTGTCCGGTGGTCAAGAGGCGTCCTTTCATTATCCTTCACAACTTGCGACAGAAAGACAAAAACATACCAAACTGTACTAATTGGTGGAGCAACGCTGGTCTTGTTGGATCCATACTGCCATGCTCTCCCACCTTGGGACTGACCACCATGCATGTTCTCTCCTTTTCCAGAATCTGATATTGATGCTGCCACTGCCATGATGCTCTTAAACTCTGCCCCAGGGCACCACGTTGACCCATGTAAGACACTCCAGCAGCAGCCATACTGTCACCCCCCTGGCATTGCCACCACCCCATTGCTCAAGTGCTTTCTTTTTATTTGCTGACATCTTGGACACACCTCATTTGTGTTTGTATCGGAATCTGACGCATGTACGGTTTGACAGTATGCTTGATTCTGATTCTGTTTCTTTGTTGGGTTTTATTGGTTCCAGATGTGAATTTCTGCAAGCTACGATCCTGTATTTATGGCCCCCAGGCCGTAGTTTGCTCACCCCTGACTTAGAACCTCCTTAAGATCCAAAAGCGCAAAGTGTAAATTCTTGCAATTTTTCAACTGGTCCTAAAATTTGGATCAGGGGTGTATCACTGACATTGAAACAGGAGTTCAGAACCCGGACAGTGATCTAAATAAGATAAAATAATAATAATGAAAATATGGATTGATCATTTTGCCATTTGCCCACATCCCTAATCTATTTAGTGACTCTTCTCTTGCTTGGACTTGACGCTCATCACTCATCCGTCTTTGCTTCCTCCCCTCCCGGCAGGCATTTCTGACGGCCCGCTGGACCTCTCCAGACCTGACTCGGTCCTGGTGAGCAGTGATCCAAAGCAGGATCACAACTACAGCAGCGTAGCCCTGCAGCGTTGCTCCTCCCGCTCCTCGTCCTCCTCCTCCCTGTCCTCCTTAGATGAAGGCGGTTGCGACCGCAGGCAGTCTCACCGCGCCGGCAGCGAGGGCTTCCACAGCGACGAGGACTCGGATATCTGGGACGAGAGGGGCACCGACCAAACGCAGCGCCGCCCACCTGCCATCAAGTGGCCCGTCAGCAAGAGGGCGCGACGCGAGGTCAAACCGGAGCTGGATGAGGAGCTTAAGGAGGCCGCCGGTTCCTTGCTGCACCTGGCGGGTATACGCAGCTGCACGGAGGGCAAACGTCACGTCAAGAGCACAAAACTTAACAGGAAATAAGGACCCCTGTCATCAGACTCCGGATCCTATAACCCCCCGTCCCCCCTCCCTCGCCCATCGTGTGTCCCTGTGCGCCTCGTCCTCCTTTTCTCATCATACGTTGGCCATTTGGAGCCTCCCCTCTTTGGTGTTTGTTTGGGATGTCTCTGTCCAACCAACAAATGGCAATAGTGTTGCTCACACAGGAGAACAAAGCCATAAAGAGACTTCAGTAACTCGGGGGCGCTCACAGCATTGGGGGGGCGGACATCTGGGTTATGGAGAAGTGGATCCAAAACGCTCCTGTCGGAATAGACGATGGACAGTCAAGATTGAATGATTTTTTTCTCTGCCAAATGGGAAAAAGCTGACGTTTCTTTGCATGCTTCCTCCTCCAACCTGTATCCTCTTCCAAGCGAATCTGTATGAAGCGAGCGAGTGCATGTTTGGAAAGACAAAATCTGGTGTCTAACCTCCTGGTGTTACAAGTTCTCCCTCTTTTTGTGCTAAAGAAAAGAAAAGATGGCACAGTTTGAACTAACTTGTGCTCTAAACCTCCTCTTGTGAGAGAGATGCAATAATGAACCCACAACCTAACTTTGTCCACACCATTTAGTGTAGTGATGCCCCCCCCACTCCCCCCCCATCAAAAATGCTAGTTAACCTACAACGAAGCGGATGAATGAAGAAGTGTTCTCGTCTTGTTACGCCATGAACATACATACATTTCAGGATTAGCAAGATGTGGGACTAGTATTTACTCTTGCAGACTTTGCTACTGCGCTTGGCTGTTTTTTGACAATGGTCCTGTCAATCACCTTCATCCAGCAGTGTGTTTTATTTACAGCATCCTGCCCTCGTATTCCAGGCCTTCACTGTGCGTTCATTGGATGTCCTCCATAGCTTTTACTTCTTCAAATGTTCTTTTATTGTGTGTTTACTCCAGTCTAAAGCCTCGGGTCCGATCCTGCTGCCCCACCTCATTTTAGATCTTAAATGACCACTAAATAACCTTGCTCCGTTTTGTCTGATTTGGGCGACGTTGTGGTAGAGCTTATCTAAACATGAATCCATACGATGAAGATGAGTGCTGCTCTCGTGACGGGGCCACGCTTCCGGTGGGCCGCTCGCTCTTCCTCCTCAGAACAAAATAAGGAAGCGCCAAAGTCTCTTCTCGAGCTGTGAAATGTGGCGTTTACTGTCAGCTGCTCACTTGCCGAAAGTTACGAGCCACATTTTTCACTTGGGCTTTAAAACGACAAAAAAAAAAGTTTCACAATACAAGGAAAAAAACGGAAGCGCACAACAGCCATTTCCTGCCACACTGTGTTACAACGGCTACATGCGTGCTCGGTGCCAAACATGTTATTGTGCCACTCGTGAAAAAAACACAACTTTTGTTTCCCAGTTGCCACAAAAAAGTTTTTTTTCTCTTTTAAATCCCCGTAAACAGGAAATGCTAGCGGACTCTGGACGCTGTGGTGACAAAACCATGTTGTTGTATTTCACTCAGCATATGAATATGTCATATACACTGGTCTTATTTAGCTGTGAAAGAAAACCAATTGATTGTTGGTTACCTTATTTATGACATTAATTTATGGGGTCTTCTGAAAGGAATGACAAGGCACATTTAATTTGTTGTTTTCCCTCCTTACATGAGCTCCTCATGAGAAGTATTTTATCTTGTTCTTTTTTTGTTATTATTTCACAGCAATACACCATTACCCCCCCCCCCCCCCCCCCTCTCTTTTACTGTGTTATATTGATTAAGTGTTTTTGCCAATTGTCTATAGAGCGGGTGTTATTTTATTTTTGCAACTTAACTACGACTGCCAGGTTTTCTTTGCTTTCTTTTTTGTTCGGCAGGCTAGAAAAGAAGCATCTTTGAAAACGTATTGCTGCCAAAATGGATGTAAAACTGCGGGTGCGACGTTCCACATTTCCCTTTTTGTGCTGTCAAATTTCTGATTGAAGCATTTTCCATTCGTCTCTGTTTATGTTGGGATATTTTGGGACTTATCTCCAGAAAACTGCCACTCATAAGTCATGCTTCCAGGTATTGTGATTGTGACTGGAAACTGGAGCAGAATGACCCATGCGGCCCCCCAGGCTGCTGCTGCTGCTGCTGCTCTTGTGTGGTTGCAGACCTCCAGTCCATATCTTCTCACTCATTCTTTGTGTAGCACTTGTCAGAGAAAGGTTATGTTGCTCTCAGTGACACAAGATGTAGGTCTCCCACAAGATTCAACGCCACGCATAAACCCCTCTGGTTGCTTTGTTGCTTAGCAGCTTTTATTGAATATTGGTCATGTGGTCCTCAGAATTATGTTGCAGCTTTTGCATTGGAGAGAGAAAAAAAAGCATAACAAAAACTGCCAGCCCACTATCGGTTTGCCATGGATATCGAACCGTCGACACCATTTTGGTTTTGTATGCTAACCTCTGTTGATAAAATGTTTATAAGATTTATTTTCGCCAAAGATATGCAATTGCATTATATATGGTATTAC
This sequence comes from Doryrhamphus excisus, assembly GCF_030265055.1. Classification (NCBI taxonomy): domain Eukaryota; kingdom Metazoa; phylum Chordata; class Actinopteri; order Syngnathiformes; family Syngnathidae; genus Doryrhamphus; species Doryrhamphus excisus. Next base: position 1,465,546 of record NC_080485.1, read on the forward strand.
AAAATATGAATAAAAACCTGTTCTTGTTACCATCCCGAGCACTTTTTCTCTTGCAGATCTGAATAGTCTGATCAACATCGCCTCCTGCTGTGAACGCCGTTAGCTAATCACAGCCCATTCTTCACTTTAACTACCCATTCACTTTTCACATTTCCATGTCACAGCTGGCAAATATTTCCCACCAAGTCCGGCTGTTTCGTCGTGTTTTGACTGCACAATGTGTACTGGCACGCCACGTGTGACTCCAGCGCCGCACACTGCCTCCCTTCTTCCTGCTCGTCTGACTCTTCCAACATGGCAGGCTGCCACGTCGCACCTTCAACATCAGGCGGGCGTGCCAGTGATGGATGCGTCGTCATATGTCCTCAGCGTGCTCCTTGCTGTGAGGTCATTTGTCACGGAGGACGGAGGGACCAACATGGCGTTGTGACCCTGAACAAGGGCTTGTGTGACCAGCCTCAGGCCTCATTGGCGCCGCGCTATTGTTCAATAGAGTCCTGTGTGTGTGGACTGGAAGTGGAGGAGGAGGTGGGGGCTTCTCCCTACTGACTGACTCGATTCAGCTGGAAATCAGAGCAGCATCACCTCCCCCCCCCTCCCACACGGCCCTAGCAACCACGCCACGCCGACAGTTGCCAGGCAACCAGACAATGCTGGAGCTACTGGCTGTGTGTGAGAGTTTTGCTCATGTAAGAGTGGCAGAGGATGTCGCTACAGGATATTTGTGGAAATACCTATGAAGCATCTCGTGTAACATAAATATGGAAATATGAGGCCACTGTACGGGGAGATTACCGTGTTATGGATTAGGAGAAATGAATGGTCAAGGATTGAAGCAGTGATGGCTGCATTAGCAGCCAAATGAGGTCATGCACTGTAATTATAAGACTGACAGTGTACAACACCATGACCTTTCACATTGAAATCCTTCCCTGAAAAGTTCATCAATAACATGACACTAATTGCAAGCAGTGACCATGTGACCAATTAGCTCACATAATTAAAAGATAGACAGAGGTGGGAGATGTTGTTTTAATGATATTATCATCCTTATTTCCAAAACAATCTTTGGATCCTTTCCTTGTGGGCATCTAGGTCTTGGCACCAACATCTCCAGGATGTTCCTGCATGGGAGTATCACACGGATGCAATTCCTTAGAAAGACCTGAAATAGGCACCTTCCTGAAAACCCTCCATCTGGTCTTCTACCTGTCACTATGATGTGGGCTTTTTAAGGGGGGCACAGTAAAACTAAATACAATTAAGCAAGAAAACAAAAAACTGATTGAAAAAAGAAAAAGAATAGCAAAAACGTGAACTCGTGTTTCGAATGACCCTAATAATATTCTTTGTCACCTATGCAAAAAAGCAAAAATATTATTCATCTTTGAGTGAGCAACAACCGTTAAAATGAAAAAGGTTGTTCATCAGCTGGTCAAAACTTAAAAACCATAGACCCAAAACAGCTGGGATGGGCTTGGGAGGATAAGCGGCGTAGAAAACAGGCAGATGGATGGATCTATTTTCCTTCACTATGCCTCCAACCGCTAGGGGGCGCCCTTGAAGAATGACATCAGCAATTATCTTCAACTCTGACCTCACAGACGAAGAATAATAAAATGAAAATATTGTAGGTGATGCATGAATTGTCAGGCTTCATAACAGTTTAACAGCAGCTACGTGTATTCCTGGTCACGTCTGTGTTCGCTAAGCCCGCCATGGCTTTTCATCCTCTTGGGCTCCTGGATGCCTTTAGCCACTTTGCTAACTAGTTAGCATCCCGTGCCGTCTTCGCTGATGATGTTAAGTCCGACACTCTGCTGCTTAGTCCAAATAACATCCGCCCTTGCGACATTACGTAAATCGAGTGACCACCAGGCTTTGTTTTACCCGGAAACCGAGACTATACATCTTTAGCAATGTTCGCCACGCTAATTCCATCTCACAGCGCAACGAGAAGCCGCTCTGGAAAAGGTTTTAATAAGCGGGCTTGCTAACCCGAGCTAGCCGGTGTTCCACCCGTGGTGTCGGTCAGGCTAAGTGGAATAAAGAAGAGAATAAACCTCGTAGCCAAGAAGAAGGTAAGATTGACGGCGACAATGGCTAACGTCACGGACCTTCAGACCAAATACGGCAGGTTGGCACAGGAGTACTCCAAGGTAAAGCAACTTTGTCCACGTCGTTCAATATCATCATCACTCTTTTCCACGTTTCCAGAGAATAAACTCGCCATGTAACGTCTAGTCAGTGAGAATAGATTGTTTATAAGACATCTGGTGTAAAACCTACCTTCATTCATATGATGCTAATGTTTATAAGACATCTGGTGTAAAACCTACCTTCATTCATATGATGCTAATGTTTATAAGACATCTGGTGTAAAACCTACCTTCATTCATATGATGCTAATGTTTATAAGACATCTGGTGTAAAACCTACCTTCATTCATATGATGCTAATGTTTATAAGACATCTGGTGTAAAACCTACCTTCATTCATATGATGCTAATGTGAAGGCTGTTTTAAGGACACTATACAAACATTGAATTAACTAATTATCTGCGATTGGAAGTAAGTCCGAGACTGTTTTATCTATTTGCAGGGGTGTGTCATACTTTTTTTTAATAATTGCAATTATTTGGAACTGTGATTTGAGGTGAGAGAAACTAGAAGACCTCGAAGGATGTGCAGCAGCTTTGGAATCATAAAGAAAAAAACCCTCAAATTTTCTTTCCCCACAACCCGAACTGTGGAAAAAGATGGATGGATAAATGATTTTTAATACCTACAATAAGAGAGTAAACAAAGTCTGGAGTGAACTGAAAACTCCACAAATGATTGGAGGCTGCAACTGCGTTCTTTTCTTTTTCTTGCAGCGGACACACTTGGAAAACCCTTGATTGAAATGTATGTGAGCGTCAATCAAAACTGACAATCACTGTCTTTTTTGATTGCACTCTTCCATTGGATCTCAGTAGACAGAAGGATACATGCGTATGTGCCTAATTAGGACTTAGTTTTTAGGCTGGATCAGGGGTCAGCAATTTTCACCACCAAAAGAGCTGTTTTGCCTCCTGGAGACGCAAAACATTACAAATCATTCATTCATTCATTTTCTATAGCGCTTATCCTCACGAGGGTCGCGGGCGTGCTGGAGTCTATCCCAGCTGTCTTCGGATGAGAGGCGGGGTCCACCCTGGACTGGTGGCCAGCCAATCACAGGGCACATATAGACAAACAACCATTCACACTCACATTCATACCTATGGACAATTTTTTACCACACGTTAAGCACATGCATTCACTGTTATGCATATCTTACTTGTCTTACAGTCAACAGGAAGGCTTTTCCGTGTCTCACTGCACTAGTGATGTGCAGATCAATATTGAAATATTAGTACCTCCAATTCCAGATCTTTACGCTCTAGAATTGATTCTCAAACGAACACAGTGGAACGTGTTCGTTTATTGAGATTATTGAGAGTTTACTTGATCGTGTATTAGTTTTCAGTCTACTAATTGTAAATGGTGCGTGTTTTGTCATGAGCTCTACATGCTGTTTATTTCCATGTCATGTGACTGCATAGCCAGGGCGGGCTGTTTCCTGTTTGACTCTGACCTCCCAGTCAGTAAACCGCCATATCTTAGTCAGGAAGTGCTGACGATGTAGTTGTCACTCATACAGGAATATGCTACTCTCTAGCTTTATTGTTGTGCCTACTCCTCGTATGGTTACAAACGTGTACAACAGTTTAATCCCCATCATTTTTGTTGGTATATTTACAGCTGCGTGCGCAGAACCAGGTGCTGAAGAAAGCAGTTGTTGATGAGCAGGCCAACTCAGCTTCCCTCAAAGTAAAGTGACATTTACACAACAGAAATGTGATGGTCATTTTCTGCCATCTACCACAGTCATAGAACAACTGGTTGCAGTGTCACACATGGTTACTGTATTGCAGTAACTGCAGTACAGCTGTCAGTGATTGTCTGCCAATACACACAGTACCTCAGCTTTGCGTGCAGCATGATTGTCATTGTCTTTACCAATCGTTTCTTCATGTTCAGGAGCAGCTAAAGCAGAGGGATCAGAGCCTGAGGAAGCAGGAGCAGGAGATGGATAGTCTCAGCTTCCGGAACCAGCAGCTGGCTAAAAGGGTGGAGCTGCTTCAAGAGGAGTTGGCCGTCAGTGAAGCCAAGGGCAAAAAGGGGAAGGTGATCATCGAGTGTAGTGGGAATCATTTACATTCTTTATCTCCTGTATACACTATATGTATACTATATATAAGTATACAATAATCCCTCAGCGCTTGGCGCTTCCTATTCTGTGGCTTCACTGTACTACAGAAATATTTTAAGAAAATGTTACCTGTTTTTTGTGCATTTAGAAGCATTTATAAGTATAAAAATGGCAATGAACCAACACAAGGCATATATAGACATGATTATATGAAATATTCCACACTGGTCTATAATGTTACTGCAATGTTGGGTGAGAGACACAAGCACCAGACTGATCTCCAGAACAGCAAGCTTTTATTGCAGGTTTAAATTGTACTGTATCTCAAAACAGGCATATACCCCCCTCCCCCCCCCCCCAAGCTACTCTAGTGACTGTAACCCTCTAATAATGTGTGCTGTAACTATGAAAATATTCTATGTATGAATAAGGAATTCTACTTAGCAGAAATTCAGTCGTCACGCTCGGGTCTGGAACCAATAAACGGTGATATTGTATACCAGTAGTACTGTATACCGCAGTACACCTGTACAAAGCTAATCTGCTGTTTAAACAGGTGAAAGAATAATAAATGCACAGTATCAATAGTGGGAATGCTTATCTCAGCAGGCATCCAAGGATTGTACAGGTCCGCTTGGATATTGATGGGAATGATGATACGCTCTTGTCTTCCTTTAGAATAAAGGGGATTCTCCCTCACACCACGGCGTTCGAACACAGAGTGTTTTTGATGAGGACCTGCAGAAAAAGATTGAAGAAAACGAGAGGCTTCACATCCAAGTACAGACTGAGGGCATATCCTTATGAACCGTTCAGGGCATTAAGAGGAATCGGTGCATGTTTGCTCCCATAGTTTTACGAGGCAGATGAGCAGCACAGGAGACAGGAGGCGGAGATGAGGGCGCGTCTGGAGGAACTGGAAAGAGACTCGCAGCAGCACCAGGCTGTCGTGGATAGACTCACCGCCAAGTATACGGAAACGATGGAGCGGCTGCAGAGTGACAAGGCCAGATTGGAGGTGAGGATGAGGATGAGGATGAGGATGAGTCACCGTGCCGTGTAAGTTTACCTGATCTATTTGTGTGCATTCCTCCTCTTCTAGGTTAAAGCTCACACTCTAGAGATGGAAGGGAAAGAGAGCAGATCGAGGACAGAGGAGTGGTGTGTTTCCATTTAGTTCCATCACAGATTGACGTCCGAGTCCTGCTTGGTTGTGAAGTGGATCTGTTGTGCTTTTTATTGCAGTCAGCACCAGTTGAGGCGATGCCAGTCAGAACTCAAGCGGCAGTTGAAACAAAGCAGCAGCGTCATCCAAGAGAAAGTGCCCTTTAATGACACCAGTGAGTCACAAGTGCAAATCATGTCCAATTGAAGACCTGCTGAGGAACATTTGTCAGCCCAGTGATTTTCCTTGTTTGTCCGATGCTTTAGAATTGAGTGACTACAACAGTCTAAATGTGCCACCGCACAATCGACGGCATCAGGTGGGCGGCTCTTAGATTTGCATTCATGACCCCAATTTAGTGCATTTATTTTACATACTAGCCACAAACTTTTTTCTTTTTGTGACATTCAGCTAAAAGCCCGGGATGTAGCGGGCCAGGCCTTAAGTTTCATTCAGGACCTGGTGGCCGGCCTGCTGAACTTCCATTCATACACGGAGCAGAGGGTCCACATCTATCCGCTGGACTCTTCCATTGAGCCCATCTCTCCGCTCAACCAGAAGGTTAGAAAAGTTATTCCACAGAGCAGATATTCCATTTCTTATGTGTCCGCTAACGATGGTGGACACCTGGTGGTCTCCTTCCAGTTCTCTCAGTATCTGCATGAGAATGCGGTGTATGTGCGCCCCCTAGAGGAGAGTTTTTTGCAGTTACACCAAAGCATCACTGAAGACACGGTCACAATGCTGGTAAGCGCTTCTAGGTGGAAGCCATTGTGCACGCCTGTCCTTCAAGATGTCTCACCATGTTTCTCTTTGCAGGAGACTGTGGACAAGCTGAAGTACTTTGCTGACCATTTCTCCTCGTATAGCCATTTTCTACAAAAACTACTTCCTTATCAACTCAGAAGGTCAGCTGTGTGGTGTGTGTGATAAAGACAAACGTGTGTCTGTTGTTTATACTGTCTTTTTCTGTTTAGCCTAGAGGAGGAGTGCCAGACACCTCTTTGCACTGCTGCCCTTCAAGTAAAGAACCAGGAGCTTCAGAATGATATGAAGAGAGTCACCGCAGTCTTTGGGAAACTGCAAAGATACATGAACCTTTTGACATTACCCAGTAGGTTGCCATTAATTATTCCAGGCTGCCGTGGAACAATCCTACTGTTTCTCATTGTGGCTCTCGGTGTGTCAGGTGTTCGTCAGGATGCCCTGCCACAAAGCAGCACCTCTGCTGTCTTCACACAACTGGCCGCCTGCTTGCACAGTCTTCATGATGCTGTTAAAGGTGAGCAGCCTGACCTCTTTTTCCCCGTTTTCACCCTTTTAGTCACATGACTAAAAGGCACTCGACTGGATAGTTTTTACCTGGATGTGGAACTGGTTCAGGCTGGACTCTTCAGACCACACAGCCTTTTCCTTTTTTCATAGTTATACCTTTTTTTAACAGGAATACATCTCTGCTGTTTTTACTCCTGTGCGTGCGTTTGTGTGTCTAGAGATGTCAAAGCACTACAGCCAGAAGGCCAGCCTTGAGCAGGAGCTCCCTACTGCTACACAGAAACTCTTCACCACCAGCGAATGTCTGCTGGGCTCTCTGGGATCACTGACCAGCTGCACCGGCAAGGTATGGCCAGAAGGGGGCAGTCAGGGTCATATTCATGCAAACCTCCAGTTACATAAATGACTCTTTCCAGTCCCATCATGCTGAGTTGCTGATTGGCAGGACTCAGGTGGGCAGCGCTTGAATGTTCAAAGCCATCCAAATCACAGTTTTTACAGCTGCCTCCCAGCCAAACTCGATGATAAATGATTGATCTTCTTACATCAAGACTTGTTTGATAGGAAGCCCAGTGTGGTGGCTTGAATACATGCTGGCACAGGAAGTGTGAAAGGGACCGTTTGAGATTGAGCATCTTAGAACGGTAGATGGTCTCAACAACGCAGACATTTACTTAAGCCAGCACTCTTGCTTTCCAGCTGAAGAAGCTACTGAGCTACTGATTTTATGTCATGAGGTTTAATTTTTGTGGTTTTTATGCAGCTCGCCATGTTCTTCAGCAACAACTTGGACTTCTTCACGTCATCGGGCTATAGTCCCAAAGGAAGCACAGCAGCACTTAACCCCTTGCAAGCTGAAAGTATGCTTGAAAATAAGAAGAAAGCAGCTGCTTACATTAACGCTCTTAGAAAGGTAGGTGTTTACATCTGCTGGTGAAAAGTTGATTGGACAGATCAACATAAGATGCTGTATCAATTATCCTTTACCATGGTAGAAATTGAACAGTACTTTTTTTGTGGTTGTAGTTTGTGTTAGCTTACTATTGCAGTGTTTTACTTGCATGAAAGGGCTAACTATTTACGTTTATGTACCTTCACTGCAAGAAGGTTTAACTGGCACTTGGAAGAGGCTGGTAAAATGTGAAAACTTGTGATTTATAACAACAACAGACTTTAACAATGATTTGGAGTGCATGAGAGAGTGGAAAGTAAAATGTGGCCCTCTTTGTCCAACTGGTCGTTTATTACACAGTTGAAGAAAAGCAGTGTTACACCAGTTAGGAACAAACAGCATTAATACCACTGATGAGTTTAATGTAAAGTATAACATGCATGAGGTTCTCAGCTGAACAGCACAGCTGGATGGGGACCTCTCACCATACTTGAAATGCAGCTACTGTTTACATTGATAATGGTCATTTTTTGATCCAGGCCTAATTACAAACATGGCGTTTATTTGCTTTTGTAGATCATGTACCCAGTTACAGGAGTCTTGTTGATTTTTTTTGTTTTTTTTGAAGCTGTGGTGGTGGGCTGCATGGGAGGGCGTACCACTGCTGCTGCGTCAGCAAGTTTTTGTTTTTATTATTCATTCATTCATTTTTTTACCGCTTATCCTCACGAGTGTCGTGGATTTGCTGGAGCCTATCCCAGCTGAAGAGAGGCGGGGTCCACCCTGGACTGGTGGCCAGCCAATCCCAGGGCACATATAGACAAACAACCATTCACACTCACATTCATACCTATGGACAATTTGGAGTGGCTAATTAACCTAGCATGTTTTTGGAATGTGGGAGGAAACCGGAGTACCCGGAGAAAACCCACGCATGCACGGGGAGAACATGCAAACTGCACACTGAGATGCCCGAGGGTGGACGTGAACTTGGGTCTCCAAGATGTGTGGCGTGGGCGCTAACCACTCGGACACCATGCAGCCTTGTTTTTTTATGATAAAAAATGTTTGTAACTATTTATTTATAACCTATATCTTTTTTGAACAATCAGCATAACACGGGCTGAGAACATTGCAAAACTGTTAATTTGATGGCAACGTTGCTGAGAGTAGTTAAATTGAGTCTAAAAGCTATTTAGTTAAACATTTTTAAGGGGTGGCGGCTTTTATTCTGCTGTGGCGGTGTGCCACGGCCAGTTGGATGTAGCCAAAACCATGGAACACTGGCCTAAATTGGAATACTTACTATAAGTTCTATTCAATTTTTGTTCATTGTTGCCATTTTTTTGTTGAATAATAATTTGTCTTGTTCCTCTTTAGGCCAGGCCACCATCTGTTCCATATAGAGAAGCTTTGTCCAACCGGCGTATACTCACCAGCTCCACTGAGAGTAGAGAAGGTCTCACTCAACAGGTATGATGCTCATTCCACTGTCGTCATCACTGTCAGATGACGTTAGATTGATAATATGCTACTTTCTGATTCATATAGCCAAAGGCACCTATGAAAGCATGTCTCATTTTGTGTGCTACTATAAATCACTTAGCGGTGGAAAAAATTCAAGATGATTGCACTTTTGGACGGTACTGCAAAAATAGCTCAGGGGAGCCAGATGCAACTTTTTGGGTTGATTTAGTTGAATCCTGTTTAATTGTGTCTAATTTGACCTCAATTTGACTGTCCTTACTTTCTTCCTGCTGGCGACCTGCAGGTGCAGCAGAGTCTGGAGAAGATTTCTCGTCTGGAGCAGGAAAAAGAACACTGGCTCCTGGAAGCCCAGCTGGGGAAGGTGCGACTGGAAAAGGAGAACCAGCGTATTGCAGACTTGGAAACGCAGCTCGCCGCAGCTCTGGAAGGAAGTCCCAACTTGCAGAAGGTTGCGGTCAGCACAGTCACACAGAACCATGAGGAAGTGGAGGCGGATCTGAAAGCAGTCGGGAAGGAGACCATGTGCACCAGCCTGGTATAGTCACTGCTTTATTGCAGCTTGTGGATGAAAGTTCCTCTAATAGAAGATTACTGCAATAGAGAGTACACGGTGTACTGTGTATACGTAGCATTTATTGGTGCAGACGACTCAACAGCCGTGTTTGTCACTTCTCTCCAGGTTGGCATGTTATGTACGGTACCCTCTGCTGAGCATGTGAGTGACCATGCATTTTTATCAAAAGCGGGTCAAAACAGCATGTTGTCCATGGAGAAAGCCAGTGTCAAGTTGAGGGGCGTCGGGTGTGTTTTGCAGGTGGCAGACGAGGAGTCCAGGGAGCAGCTGATCAAGACTCACTACATGGCCAGAGTGGGAGAGCTCACCACACAGCTCCAGGTGTCGGACAGCAAAGCGGTGCATTTCCACTCCGAGGTGAGTCCCACACGTGAAAGTTGACCTAATTAGCTTCTTTATGAAGCAACCTTCTCAAAATATCCTCATGGCATTGATGCAGTAACAACACCAGCACAAACACTCTTATTCTTTTAGTGGACCCTGCACTTTCATGGGTCAGCATTCACTGATTTTTGTTTAGTAAAAAATGTAGGAGCTCCAATCTCCGCTTGGCCATCTGTGTGGAGTTTGCATGTTCTCCCCGTGCATGCGTGGGTTTTCTCCGGGTACTCCGGTTTCCTCCCACATTCCAAAAACATGCTAGGTTAATTAGCCACTCCAAATTGTCCATAGGTATGAATGTGAGTGTGAATGGTTGTTTGTCTATATGTGCCCTGGGATTGGCTGGCCACCAGTCCAGGGTGGACCCTGCCTCTCGCCCCAAGACAGCTGGGATAGGCTCCAGCATCCCCACGACCCTCGTGAGGATAAGCGCCATAGAAAAGAAAATGTAGGACACATAGAACGTATTAGTGTGTGGTTCTCATCTCTTGTGCTTTAAACATTGCTCATTAGTAGGCATGCTCTGATTGGCCGATTCCAATAGCAATCATCCATGAGATTGTGTAATACCGATAACGTGAATAAATGGTATTTATTTATGGGCCGCTGTATAAGGGGAAAAGTGTAGGACAATTCCAAGGGCACCTGACTGCCAAGGGCCTTCCAAAGTAGATCATTATTAAAAACTAAAAAGGGGGGGGCACTCACATAGGCAATTGTTTAACAATTCATCATCTCTGTCTTTCCAGTGTCGCGCCTTGGCCAAGAGATTGGCCATTGCAGAGAAATCACGGGAGACTCTAGTCGCAGACATCAAGCAAGCCAGTCAGAACATCACACACCTGCAGGTTCTTACCTTGTCATCGATGTCATTGTCAGCCCCCTTATCAGCCTCCTCCAACTGTAGTCCCGCAAACAGGACCCAAGGCTCCCCTCAAGTGAAAGTTTGCCGTTTCCCACACAGGATGAACTGAGCACAACCAAGAGAAGCTATGAAAACCAACTGAGCACGATGAGCGACCACTTGTGTAGCATGAACGAGACGCTGAGTAAACAGAGAGAGGAGATCGATACGCTCAAACTGGTCAGCAAGGTACGGTGCTTATATTCTGCTTTATTACTGAGGAACTTTAACTAAGAATGAAGTCCAAAAGCTCTAACGATAATACTTTAACCATAATTGTCTCTCGGGAGTGTTAACTTGAGCATTTGAGCCGTGACGTCTTAAAGATTGGATCAGATACTGGCTGGACCTAGAGGGTACACCTAGAGGTGGCATGGTGCTTGCTACTCTGACTGATGGGAAAGGCGCCTGCAGGCCCCATGTGAAGAAGACCTTAGGTCCGAGGCTGCAGAGTTTGAAGAGGTCGGCTTTTGCAGGTGCTTGTTGCTGCCTGCTTTGAGCGCTGCCTGCCAGATGACAAGACAGAGCATGTGTGTGACTGGAAGCTGGTGGTTTTCAGGAAGGTCAGCACTAGACTCAGCATGTTTTATAATTCCAAAAGGAATGATGAGTAATGTTGGAAATCTGGACGGTAGCTTTCGCTTTGTCTCCGTTCTCATGCAACTTGAAGCAATGCATCACCTGTTTGTGTTTGTGTTGTTTCATATGCAAAACTAAAATGATCATTTGATGTGTGTACAGCTGGACATTTAACTAACCAGGGGAAATAACCTAACCTAAACTTCAACACAATAGGAGAATTCATTCATTTATTCGTTCATTTTTCTACTGCTTTTCCTCACGAGGGTCGCGGGGGTGCTGGAGCCTATCCCAGCTGTCTTGGGGCGACTGGTGGCCAGCCAATCCCAGGGCACATATAGACAAACAACCATTCACACTCACATTCATACCTATGGACAATTTGGGTTCGCTAATTATATCCTAGCATGTTTTTGGAATGTGGGAGGAAGCTGGAGAAAACCCACGCATGCACGGGGAGAACATGCAAGCTCCATATGGAGATGGCCGAGGGTGGAATCGAACTTGGGTCTGCAATGGGAGAATGTCCCTGAATATTCTGAGCCTATACTCTGTAGAAATACAAGTCACATCAGTGTCATAAAGAGTACTACAAGTCACATTTAATGGTATTTATCGGTAGCGGCGGCATCAAACCCTGGTTGAAGCATCCCCAGTTATTATGCTCATCCCTCGTGGAAGCAATCAAACGTTGGGTGAAAACTAAGTTGTTGGCTTTGTTTTTCTGTAGGGAAATGCCAAAAAGAACAAAGGTCGCTAGAAGTGCCCTCATATACTTTGGCTCCGTTTGAGAGATGGCACCTTGAAGACACTGTGGAGACTCACCCCCGCCCTTGCCCCTGCCCGTCCCAACCCGGACCACGACCACATCCTCAGAATCTTCTAAATGGTGGCTATACAAACCTGCTGACTGAAAAGGCCTTTGCCTTCCATCACTTAACTTGTCCCAGAAGCTGTTTGACATGGAAGATGAACCGCAGGAAGTCTACACATCTTGTCTTCTTGTTCATCACTCAGCTTTGGGGTTTTCCTGTTTTTGTGTGTGTGTGAGGAAGATTTGTTTTTCCAGACACACAATGTCAGGCCGCTGGTTTAACATACACATATCTCTTTCACACAGAGATGACATCAAATTGTGGCATTAGAGGCGTTACAATAGAGCCAACATTTATTCGCCTGGGCCTCTGACTCAAGACAACCTAGTGGGTCGTGGCTGTGGATGTGGATGCACTCACACAGCGATACAATACTCGTCTGGAAGCAACACAACACAACTTGTTTCCTCACGCTTCCCTTTCACACAGCTCCCATCCCATCCTTGTTACACCTCTGATACTACCTCCAAAGACGGAACATTTGCAGCTTGGCGCCGTTCACACAGGAAACAAGGAGGAACATCCCCAGGTTGAATACGTCACGTTAAAGGAGTGATTGTTTCAGACGTTATGCATTTCCCTTCCAACATCTGCATGGTCTTCAGAAGGGCTTCCAACAGTCAACTCACATGGAAAGGCTTGAATCCGTCTCTCATTCTGAAGACATTTCAGTCGTCTGGATCTCCATATGAAAGCACCAACTGATTTACTGTGTTTACATGGAAGAATAAGGAAGAATAAGTCCATAATGGACAAGTGGGGGCTTGTTAAGCGGACCTGTACACGTGTGATCTTACTTTGCAGCAGCATTTCCTTTTCGGACCAAAGTAAAGGCAAATCCGCAAAGATGGTTTTGAATAAAAGCAGCATACATTTAAAATAATCATTGTATGTTTTAATCGTAAACTCAAACATATATATATACGTATATATATGAGCATATAAATGTTTCTCACAAAACGTCTGCTTAGGTTTTTTGGGGGTGTGTCCCATAAAGTTTGTATAATGGGATGCGTCATTCCCCGGACTTTGAACTGGTGCATAGACAAGCTGGTTCATGCAGCGTGCAGTTTAGCGTTCAGCTCTTGGCTTGTGGTGACATGATGAGGTAAGTGAAGAAGAAGCCAGTCTTCCTGTGCCCACCAGGACTTGCCAGTTGTGTGTACATGATGCAGTACTTGTAGCTTCACAGTGTAACCTTTTGTGTGAGAATCCAAATAAAGCTCTACTTGTGTTTAGAAAGATCTCATGGTGTCCACGCTTTCTTTGGGTCGAAAATATTGACATGAAAACTGTCCCACCCTGACCACTGGGAAATTGAATGGCGTCACTTTCTTTGGCAAGAAGAAAAAAATGCAGTTCATGGTGCTTTTAAAGTCCACTGGGTATTACCAGTTCCAGCTAATAAATATAGCATTTAGAGCAAATAAATGAGTGTGCGCACACATAGTACTGTATTTGTATTATATAATAATCACTTCAAACCTGTAACACATAATGAGGCTATTCAACTGGTGGTATGGTTTCTTACTGACCCATAAAGCTCAGGGCATCTTCAATCTAACTGCGTCTCATTGAAGGCCTTTTGACACAAACACCACATCAGAGTTCCATGACTGACCTTCTGGGGGGGGGGGTAACTTCTAATGTTTATAAACAGGGTCACTTCCAAGTGAGTTATTCTCCTGTTGTTACCTTCATCCTTGTTGGCATAAGAGCTGCAGCAATGTGAAGCCCCGCCATAATAATAATAATAATAATAATAATAATAATGTTCATGTGTGCTCTGCTCCAAGTCATTTACAAAATGATGTGATCTTTGTCATCGTTCAGCTTCTTTAGAGCATTCCCTTTTTACTTCAGGCCAACATGCATAATAATACAATAACTGTTGCAGCTGTAATACAAAATAAGAATGTGTAAAAAGGGTGCAATGTGGTCAATCCCAAATGTAGTAGAATAGTTTTGGACTAAAAGTACTGATGGTATCTGACATTTTCATCTAAAGAAGGTGACAAAAGTTCAAGGAATGTTATTCGCAACCTTTACAACAGCTTCCAACATTCAGGGAAGACTTTGGAAAGTATTTAGTGAGGTCACATGTCGCCTACATTGTATCTTCTATCGTTCATCCAACGGTGCATTTAAGGACCTTGCTTTCTGCAGGTCAATTGTCCTCTCTCGACTGTTTCCATAAAATAGAATAGTTTGTGTATATTTTTTGTTATTTCATGAATACACCCCTGGGTGTAAAACCCTAAAGAACCTGATAGTGTTTAAATTCATATTCCCCTTTCCGCCGTTATGTTTGGTCGGTGTGTATCTTCCGGTAGCAGTATTTCCCATCGCCACGAACGCACCGCGGCCGTGTTCCTTCTTGCAGCGTCCTGTCGGAGGACAGAGTTCGCATTCCCGGGATTCACTCTCTGCCATTTTGAACACAACCGCTCGACGTCAGCGTCCGTCGGGGTTGAGGCGATGTTCTCAAACAGCAAACAGTCTTTGTGAGTTGGTAAGTATGTCGTCTTTCAATCTGCGTCCGTGTCGGTCGAGTTTCGATAGTCGGCGTGACTTTGCAAAGCCGTAAAAAGTATTTTTTGGTGTCGAAGTTTGGCAAATGTTCGCGGTGCTGTGGTTTGAGTCCCAGTTGTGGTTAAAGTGTGGAAAGTGGAAAGACTTTAAAGTAACACGCTGAAAAGTTGACGCCGGGCCCCCCCCCCCCACTCCCACACCGTCAAAACAATGGCGTAAGCGGCCTCCGTGTCCAGGGTGTCGTGGGTCATCCTGCTGGAGCTCCACTGCTGTTGAATACACCAGGTGGGCTTTTATTATTGTAGTGACATTTACTGTAACCTATTCCTATTCCTATTCCTATTCCTACCAATACTGCAGACAAATCCCATCAACCTTATGCCTGCTGCCTGAAGCACACTTAATAATAATAATAATAATAATAATAATAATAATAATAATAATAATAATAATAATAACAACAATATCCACCTGCATAATCCAGTAATTCAGCATCCATTTTGGTCTTCCACAACTTGGGACATTCCTACAGTGATGTCCTTCCTTGACTCCTACCTCCAGGTTTGCTGGCCAATGTTGGAGGACGGTTAGTTGAAGATCAGCCAGTAGTTAGTAGAAGATGCTTCCCCTCCTCTGGCAGGATTGGAAGAGCTTAGTTTGGGGCGACTTGGCAATTTGTTAGGAATTAGACAGTAGTTTGCACTGTAGGATCTTTAGGAGGTTCTAAGTCGAGCTTCAAAATGCAAAAAGAAGAAATGAAAGCGAGACAAAAAATTCACCGAGTAAGCAATTTATTGTGTTCATGAGTGAAATCGAACGTTGATCAGCTGATCAAACCTTTCAAAGCCAGAATCTTGGCTTTCATTTTCTGTCAAGTATTCATCCTGTCATCATCTCTTGATGGCAAAGGCAAAAAAGCTTTCTGTGTTTGCATGCGGTCAGATTGTCAACCTGCATAACCAAGGCCTTGGTGCTGAGGTTGGACGCAGTAAAACATTCTAACCTTCTTAGGAGATCCTGAGGGTTGTGGAACAAAACAGTTGATAGACCCCAAAAATGACACCGTCCCTGAGCTGGACCATCTAGCCACGGGATGAAGGTTGTGGCTGGTGCTGAGTGCAGACCAACAACCATCAGAGAGCTTCTGCGAGAAGAACAATCCTCTTCAAAGGTCTCCTTCAATGCCACAATATTGCCCACTTTGTTTGGAATTTGCACAACGGCATCAAACACCTGACATAAAAAGGAGGAAGTTTATTCTCTGATGAGGAAAAAAAACGTTGACAGCCGTGATGCCTTCCATTGTCACTGGCATGACAAGGAGATCCCACTGGAGATGTTTTCCACACGGCACAGTGGAGAGGACGCCATCATGATCTGGGGTACTTTTTCCTTCAGTGGAACAATGGCGCTTCAGGTTGTGCAGGGGTGTCAAACGGAAGCTCGCCATGTTGCAGAGGCCATCCCTCATGATGAAGGTCATGACTGGGTTGTTCAGTAGGACAACACTGAAGTTCACAACGCCTGCCTGACAAAGGACTTCTTTCAGGAGAAGTGTGTCCCTCCTTTGGCCCATCCTGTATGTTCCCCCCATCCAAATCCAACTGAGAACATTTGGGGGTGGATGCCAAGGGAAGTTTACAAAAATCAGTTCCAGACAGTAGTGGATGTCCTCTGTGAAGCTTTACTCACAGCCTCCTGAAGATCCAACAGCGCAAAATGTTTCAGTTTTCATCAGGAGGGGATATCAATATTCCATCCATCTTCTATCATAATTTACATTTCTTGTTAGGAAAGCGAAACAACGCATGTAACTACAACACATTCCAATTTCCTCAAGTCAATTGTGCAGACCAGTAGAATCCCAGTGATTGCCATTTGTTCTCGTTGGGTTGTACCATCACTGGGTTGTGATGGTGACTGCTAACTAGGCTAACTAGGCTAACTAGACTAACTAGGCTAACTAGACTAACTAGGCTAAGTAGACTAAGTAGACTAAGTAGACTAAGTAGACTAAGTAGACTAACTAGTGATGCTGGTGGTGCTTTCAACGGGTGCTGAGCAGCAGTTTCTCTTCTGCTCTCTCTTTGATGAGTGGACGCTTTGCCTCTGGAAATGGGTCATCACATTCTGAGCCGTGCGCTTGATTCCAGGCACCGTGGTCACATGGACATCCATCAAATGCAATGGCCAAGTCTCATTGGTTGTTCTGTCCTAACCTTTTCTTTGTTTTGGCGTGCAATTATTGTTCCCTTCACACGCTTGAATTGAGCTCGAGGTTATTTTGAGCGACTAGCTTGAACTGGCCACATGATTTAGCATGATGGAATTGCTCATCCGTCAGCACGTGACGTTCCCGCTCTTGGGATACAAAGCCGCTCTGATGACTGGCATGTCACAAAACAAGCTGGCCTCGTTTAAAAACACATTGGTGCCATGCTACGACCCACTTTGACTCGTCCTGACCCTAAACTCTATTATGTGTTCTCCAACGTCGGGCACCATATTTTACATGCTGAGGGTACGTGCTACAGATAATGGATGGATTGACTTCAATCTAAATATATACTATATTTGTTTGTGTGCATCACAATGGAGGCTTTTTCCAGTTGATCAAACTCCCTTAAAGCCAATATTTGTTGCGTGTCAGATAAATAAAAGCATAATGTTATTTCCTGTGTGCAGAGCTGGTTGTCCCAAAGGAATGTGTGGAATGTATTCCTTTGTCCTCCACACATTTAGCAGCTTCTCATTTAGCAGAAGTTATCCCTGGAAAAACATGACCAGGGACTGTTCAGCTAACCCCCCCCATGTGGACGCTCATGTTAGTCCAGGTTCCTTCGTATCAAACACCACCCAAGCGTTCCATAACATGGTAGGAGCCCATATGAACGTTTGACAACATCCTCCCATTAGACCAGTTAGTGTCTGAATGTGAACTTTGACTTCCTGGTTTGTTTATAGCCGAATAAACTCTCCGTTAAAATGGAGGCTCTGATTGTGGCCTCCTTTCTGCTTTTAGGGTGAGGACGATAAAAAGAAATCCAACCTGGCTATTCTGTGCCCTGTGGAACACCCCTTTGTGTATTTTACCTTGGACGCGTCCTCCTATGACTGTTTACACATCCATTCACATCGAATCAAATTCCCCTTCTCTCTTTAATTAGAAGAAACACAGCACCCTAACGAGCTCAGGCTATGTCACACAAACAGATATTTAAAGTGTTACAAATAAAGTTGGATTGTATTGGATGATTGTAGGCCTGTCACCATATCAACATTTGATGGTCCATAATAGTTCTACAAATATCATCAAATATCAATGCAACATTTTATTTTTAGACATTTCTTCATTCTTTGTAGTTATGAAAGGGGTCATTCAGATTTGCACCATTTGCACCATTTGCACCATTTGCACCATTTGCACCATTTGCACCATTTGCACCATTTGCACCATTTGCACTGTTACTGTGTGTGTGTGCTCTCTGTGGGTGCACACCATTTGCACTGTTTTCTTTACAATGGCCGACCAAACGCCTCAGCAATTGTTGACGATCTGAACCAAGCTGTGGAGAACCTCCATCAGTACTCCCCAGTAGTATTTAGGAGATGTTTGACAAGCTTAATGGGCTGCTTATTGTGGACCAGAAGTATAGTAGTAGAGGTATAGTAGTATAAGTATAGTAGTAGAGGTACAGTAGCGGAGGTATAGTAGCGGAGGTATAGTAGTAGAGGTATACGTAGTAGTAGAGGTACAGTAGAAGAGGGATACTACCAGAGGTATAGTAGCAGATGTATAGTAGTGGAGGTACAGTACCAGAGGTACAGTACTAGAGATATAGTACCAGAGATATAGTACCACAGGTATAGTAGCAGTGGTATAGTAGTAGAGGTATAGTAGTATAGGTATAGTAGTGTATATTGTATTGTTAGTGCTAAAGCATTGATACAAGAAGTTAAATTTAGTTTTAAAAAGTGCTTAAATGCCAGAATATCAATGAGATGTTTGCATGTCACCTTGGTTACAGTTGACCAGCCTGGTGATGCCATCAGATGGTACATCATGGCAACGTGCCAGTAGGCCCCACTCATCCCCTCATTGGCAGGTATCACAGTACAATAGTAATACCATAGTAAGCCCAGTCTCATCTTGGGTAAAAAGAGATGCTACTTTGCCCACAAACATGCAAATGCTGACCTTTTTTGTCTTGAAATGAACCAAAAGTGTGATTGATACTTTTGATTGGATCATCATACATTGGGCAGGTGTACCCGGTGTTCTTTGTGTAGCAATGTGCTGTACAATATATATATATATATATATATATATATATATATATATATATATATATATATATATATATATATATATATATATATATATATATATATATATATATATATGTATATAAACTAAATGGATTGCTCGGTTGCAATTCCAGTTATTAGTATTTGATCAATGACTAAATGGATCGCTGAGTTCCAGTTATTAGTATTTGATGGATGACTAAATGGATCGCTGAGTTCCAGTTCTTCTCCCTTTGTTGTCTTGCAGGTGAGAAGCCTTCTGCGCGTGGACCCAACAAAGCAGCAGCCGTGGTTTTGAGGCGCCATCAGCCATGTGCTCCACCAATCACTCCAACTGGGTCACGTTTGAAGATGACAACACCCCCCTCTCGTCCCCACAGAAGCCCCTCCAGTCGCCCGGGTGCATCAAAGCGGCGCTGCCACGCCCCAACGGCCTCAAATTAGTGCTTCCTCCTATCAGAGACACTTCCTGGAGCTTCATCAGCTCCCTGGAATCTCCTCAAAGCCAGTCAAGTGTGGGTGGAGATTGGTATGTTCCGTGTAACACCCCCCTTTGCACTCCTGTGGGTGGCGTTCCGAGCAGCACATCTCCATTTGGCTCCAACATCAGGGAGGAGAACAACTCCTTCCAGAGCTTCTCCAGCTTGTCTCCAACTTTTGTTTCCTCTCCTGGACCGGAAGCCCTGAATCTCAGCTCAGATGGACCAAACCCCTTCCCTACTTTCCAGGGGAACCCTGGACACTTGAACCCTTTCTGGGGCAGCCCTGGACACAGCGTAGATGTTGTGGATGGCAGCTCCTCTTCAGACTCGGAGTCAGACACGAGTCTTCCACGTTTCTTCATACGGACCAAAGATGGCAGCGAGCCTCCACGTGATCACCTCCAGAACACTTTGTCTTTTGTCTGCAACAAACTGGAAGGCCTGCGAACCCAAAATGATCACGACACCGACACCGAAAGACACGAGAGAGCGGAGAGGCGTCTCAGCTCCAAATGTGAGGTAATGAGCGATGGTCAACCTCAGTTTGCTCCTCATGGTTTGTTTCGTAGCCGCAGGAGAGACGGCTGGCCGGTTCTGCTCAGGATTCCAGAGAAAAAGAACCGCATGTCGTCAAGACAGTGGGGTCCCATCTACCTCCGCTTGTTGCCAGGAGGGGTCCTGCAAATGTACTACGAGAAAGGACTAGAGAAGCCCTTCAAAGAGTTCCAGCTCCTGCCTGAATGTCGGCTCTCGGACCTCAAGCTGGAAAGCTACGGCGAGCCCCGCAAAGTCCTCACGGTGAAGGTCGAACATTTTTCATACACGGAAAAGAAACGCTACCATCCCAAGCTGGAGGTGAATCACGAAGCTGAAGTGGAGCAGCTGCTGAAGTTTGGCTCCACCGTCCACGAAGACATGGAGGACCTGGTGGTCTCCATGGAGGAGGAGATCTTCCAGCTGTCCGTGGTCCACCGGTCCAGGCGGCATTACGAAGAACAAGAGCTGTCCCTGCAGATCACCGACAACATTTGGGTTCGGCTGGATAGGTTTGGAGGAGTCCTGGAGAGGACCGCCTTCACCCAAATTCACTGTCTGGCGTTTCTGAACGGGCTGGCCGATTGTTTTCTCGCCCTGAATGACCTCGGCATGCTGCGCTCCAACGCAAGCTACGGGTCCGACGAGGCCAGCCAGCTCTGGATGGAGATCACAGACTGGCACCTTCACAAGTGCGTGAATGAAAGTGAGTTTCAGAAGACACGGCTGGTAAAGTTCTCCCCCCCAGAAGCATGTAGGGTGGAGTTGATGCGCTACAAAACCACGTTTCTGTCTTGCACCGAGCTCCCTTTCACCATTAAGGCAGTGGTTACCGTTCAAGGGGCCTATGTGGAGCTGCAGGCCTTTCTCAACATGTCAGGAACCTTCCTGTCCTCCGTGGGGGGGTGTGACACATATCCACTGTGTGAGAACGTGGTGGTGCGGGTACCGGTGCCGGGCCAGTGGGTCAAAGTCACACAAACCGTGGCCTTACTGCGCCAGAGGTCGCTGAAGGCCCGAATGAACCGAAACGCCTGCCTGGGATCCTTCAGCACCGCAGACTCACAACCCGCCATGCAGGTGACCGTCGGCAGCGTCAAGTACGAGAACGTCTACTCCGCTGTCGTCTGGAGGATTGACAGACTTCCCGCAAAGAACACCGGTAACGCCGTCACATACTAAACACGCACACACACACACACACACACACACACACACACACGGCCCAGTCACTGAAATGATTATCATGTACACAATGAACTTTTAAACGTGTTAAATCACCACAAAGCATATCAACACAGGAACATGTGAGTGTCATTGGGGGTTAATATCATTGTCAAATATATCAATATTATTATTATTATTATTATTATTATTGTTATTATTAATATCTGTCTTTGATATCTACCAGTACAGTTTGCTCATGTACGGCGGCCATACTTGTTGGCAAGCAGCATCGCACTCACGCACTTTGTTGGCTCATTTGCAGCAGTGGACCATCCTCATTCGTTCTCCTGCAGACTCGAACTGGGATCCGATCAGGAAGTCCCAAGCGACTGGTATCCCTTCGTCACCATGGAATGTGAGATCATGGGCGCCGTCGTGTCGCAGACCAGAGTCAAGTCGCTGGGCACCGCCAACGACATCCAGCCGCAGAAACACGTGAGCAGCTGGACTCGTTACCGTTGTCAGGTAAGACGGGTTGTCGGCACTAAACCGCCTGATGCCATCATGACCTGACTGAAGTCTAAGAAGGCTGTTCTTGGCTTCCAGGTGGAAGTGGAGAAGAAATGGATTGAAATGGAGTCCCAGAAGCAATCTGGCTGTATGGCACAATGACAAAGAAACATTCATTATTATTATTATTATTATTATTATTATTTTTCAAGAACTAAATGAAACACAGGGACGAGGGACTGTCTGCATAATATTTGATGCCGTACCCTCTATTTTTACAAAGCTTGCTAGTGTTGCTCTTGATGAGGTCATCAGACTGAATGCATCCCATAAACAACCTAACACTTGCACTTTACGTCTAATACTTGCATTCCTCGTTAAAAATGTATGTAGGCTTGCATATGACATATTATTTTTTATTATTATTAGAGTTATCTGCACTGCCCCCCCAGGTTCATTTGCAGGCTGAATAACTGAGCAAATATTCATTGGGTTTGCAATTATGGCCTCTGTTGCACACTTGAATGAATTCTTGCTTCATATTCATAATGTTCATAATGTTCATAATGTTCATAATGCTGTATAAAGATTTGACTTCTGCTCTCAGCATGTCGTTCATTCCACAATGTAAATCAATTCATTTGCACTAAATATGGAAAGACAAAGAATCCAAAAGACACACAAACTCCTGGTGGACGAGTGATATGAATACAATAACAAAATGGCTGTTTTGGAAATTATTATTTTTTAAAATCTGGGCTATTGTTTATTTTTTTATCTGGACTGTATTGATTGAACTCATGTTGGAACCCTTTCAATGACAGCTAACAGGCTAATGGACGTGTGCATTGGTCCTGGTGTGTTTACATGGACAACTGGCAATAAGATTAGAACTGTCATGCATCATATTATGGCCATATTATGGCCATATTATGTCCATATTATGGCCATAATATGGCCATATTATGTCCATAATATGACCATATTATGGCCATATTATGGCCATGTTATGTCCATATTATGTCCATATTATGTCCATATTATGTCTTTATACAACTGCTGCTATGGCTAAATCACTGGTGGTCTTAAATAAGCATCACTAATGAACTATTCTGTCTGCATTCAAATCATCTCATCCCTTTTGCTGCTTCCTGTACGTCCAACTACCCTCCCATAGCGTCCACCTTCAAGGTTCTATTCTGGAGAAATGTGTCGTTTCTTTAAGCTTTATGAAGTCTTATTTGCCTGTTCTGCCTCTTGAGATGAAATAGTGCCGAGACGGCCAGAGTGAAGTAAAACACCTCCAGGTCAAAATGATGTGGTACCCGATACTGATACTGTATTGATGATCAGTACTGATCCTACCAAAGTCAAAAGAAATAAAAGTATGACTTTTTACTGGCACAAAGTTTCATTCACGTGTCGTCTTGCGTCCCACACGGGTCATACAATCACACACGAGTTCATTTAGTTTCCCCTTAGATTGTCATGCTGTACCCAGTCTTTCCTTGAGGGTTACAAATAACTTCATGTGTGCCCTGCAAGTCATACAAGTGTGTACGCTGTGTACTCGCACACTCACACACTCACACACTCACACAGACACACTAGACATGATAATCATATCTTAAGGTCACAGAGCTTCCTGACAGCAAATGTGCTGGCTGGTTTTGTGGTTGGAGTCAGGCGGCATTACGGCGCCTCCAATAGCCGAGTGGAGAGAAGAGAGTGGAGAGAAGAGAGTGGAGAGAAGAGAGTGGAGAGAAGAGAGTGGAGAGAAGAGAGTGGAGAGAAGAGAGTGGAGAGAAGAGAGTGGAGAGAAGAGAGTGGAGAGAAGAGAGTGGAGAGAAGAGTGGAGAGAAGAGAGTGGAGAGAAGAGAGTGGAGAGAAGAGAGTGGAGAGAATAGAGTGGAGAGAATAGAGTGGAGAGAAGAGAGTGGAGAGAAGAGAGTGGAGAGAAGAGAGTGGAGAGAATAGAGTGGAGAGAATAGAGTGGAGAGAATAGAGTGGAGAGAAGAGAGTGGAGAGAAGAGAGTGGAGAGAAGAGAGTGGAGAGAAGAGAGTGGAGAGAAGAGAGTGGAGAGAATAGAGTGGAGAAGGCCTCGAAGAGAAGATCATGTCCTTGTTGGCCTTCATAAGGGAAACTAAATCTTAAAGAGGAAGGATTTTTCTTAGCACGTTGTTGCTGTGACTGACACTACTACACTACTATACTACTACACTACTATACTACTACACTACTATACTACTACACTACTACTATGACCAGTGGCAGGTGGTGCGTTTCATATCTAGGAGACCCAGTCCATATCGTAAAAGGCAATGTATAGAAAATTGAGGATGAATACCATAATTCCTAAAGCAGGAAAAACATATCTGTCAATTTCAGATAGACCATCTTTATTTTCGTATATTAGATTGAAAGACAAAGTACTACTATGCCAGGCAGCGTTCCAAAAGGCCCACATTCCAACTTGCGTGGTTTCATCCAAAGATGTCTGCTCACTTTCATCCTCCAATCATCCTCATCGTGTCCTCAAGGAAAGGAGGTCTTTGATGCCTCCTTTTGGCCTGGGCCACCATGGCAATTCATCCTTTGATGCCTCCTTTTGGCCTGGGTCACCATGGCAATGCATCCTGGCCTGGCTCCATGGATGCTTTTAAGCTCGTAAATACCACCTAGCCACCCTAGCGCAACGTTCACTTTGTGCCACACTTTAAAGGTGACACTACATCTAAACTTGTATCTTATGGTACAATAAAGGGGGGATACTGCAGTACAATCATTTTATTATAGTACAAAAATATGTATCTTATGGTACGATAAAGGGGGGATACTGCAGTACAATCATTTTACTCTACAAAAATATGTATCTTATGGTACGATAAAGGGGGGATACTATAATAATATTTTATTATACAAAAATATGTATCTTATGGTACGATAAAGGGGGGATACTATAATAATATTTTATTATACAAAAATATGTATCTTATGGTACGATAAAGGGGGGATACTATAATAATATTTTATTATACAAAAATATGTATCTTATGGTACGATAAAGGGGGGATACTATAATAATATTTTATTATACAAAAATATGTATCTTATGGTACGATAAAGGGGGGATACTATAATAATATTTTATTATACAAAAATATGTATCTTATGGTACGATAAAGGGGGGATACTATAATAATATTTTATTATACAAAAATATGTATCTTATGGTACGATAAAGGAGGGATACTGCAGTACAATCATTTTATTATACAAAAATATGTATCTTATGGTACGATAAAGGAGGGATACTGCAGTACAATCATTTTATTATAGTACAAAAATATGTATCTTATGGTACGATAAAGGGGGGATACTGCAGTACAATCATTTTATTATACAAAAATATAGCAGTAAAAGAATCTGAACCTGAAGGGTAGGGTAGCGGGGGTGCTGGAGCCTATCCCAGCTGTCTCGGGGCGAGAGGCGGGGTACACCCTGGACTGGTGGCCAGCCAATCCCAGGGCACATATAGACAAACAACCATTCACACTCACATTCATACCTACTATAAGTCGGCAATGACTGCCCACCACTGAGTCTACCACACTTGCATCATCTTAGTCCCCCATGCATGTTGGGTTAATTGTAGATTAATCGCCCTTAGTGTGTACCACTAAATCCCCAAAGTCCTGGCTGGCATAGACCCTTACTCACAAGTTCTTTCTTGGATTTAACATAAACATCGAACAAAAAAAAGTCATGTTCCATCCAATTACTTCCTGTGTTTGTGATGAAAAGGAAATGAAATAAGAGAGGAGGTGATGTCATCATGGACGCCAATCAAATGTCTATGCTCCTGATTACAGTCACCTGTGAGAGCAGCAGTTGGGACTGCAGCTGATCAGTGCTGATGGAAGTCCATCAGGTTGCCTTGCATCATGCTGACCAACATGGGTCCGGTGGTAAGAACCATCATCAAACGTTTGCAATGCAATGTTGCTTTCAGCTAAAAGATGCAGGGGCCGCTTGGTTATTTTACATTTAGTAAACCAAGCCTACAACTTTATACTGCATGTTTAAAGAACTGCCCGAATCACTTGCATGTCGGTATAGAGGCATATGTATATATATATATATATCTATATATATATATATATGGGTGAAAACGTGTATTTTTGGTATCAACTTTGGTGTCCTTACTCAACAGTTTGATGCTCTTTGTTTCCAAATATTTCACCTTTTGTCTCGTAAATACTTTTCTCATAGAAACATTCCAACATATTTTGGCTTGATTTGTCAAAAAATTGCAACATTATTCTTTGGTTTGTTTCTCACGTTATTATGACTTAAAATAATCATTTTATTTGAATATTTTTACTTTATTTGTCTGCATATGCGATTGACAGGCCACCAGTCCAGGGTGTACCCCGCCTCTCGACCCCCGACACTAGTGAAGATAAGTGGCATAGAAAATGGATGGATATATTATATTAAGAAATTCAACCCAGTGGGAGTTTCCCTTTGAATATTTGAGTTTTAAGTCAAAAAGCTGCCCAATCAGGATTTTTCTTTATGCAAAGTTTTTTTTACTGTGCAGCCTTTGGTTCTCATGAGGATCTTTTTGAATTTAAAAACATCAAAAATAAAAGTATGATGGCAATTTTATGAAAATAAGTGATGAATGAAGCGGAGTCCTCAAACTGCCAAAATATGATTAACATATGATGGTGTTTTCTATTGAGTATATTTAGTACTCCAGAAGATCAGTACTATGAATAAAGTGTGTTTATACGTACGTTGGCTGGAATAAGAGGAATAATTCTATTTTTGGATGGTAAACGATTGCAGGCCAAGCTCTATTTGTCCATAATCGATGACGTGATCGAGAGTATGAGGGAGCTGTTCTCGGACGAGGGCCTTGAAGACCGCGTCCTGGACGATTTACGACACGTGAGCGTCGATGTTCTGTGATGTTAAATCGTCAGGATGGAAATCAATAAATCAATTGGCTGCGTCTTCCGCCCTGCAGCTTTGGGAAACAAAGATGATGCAATCGAAGGCCATGGACGACTTCAGGAAAACCATTCATTCTCCCAATTTTGTGCTGCAACTTCCGGCCAACTACAGTCGAGCTGATGCAGAACTCCGAGGTAGACTTAAGTCGGCTGTTAAATCTCATCGTTAATTAGGAAAATCATCGTTTTCTTTTCACCTGCAGCTTCAGTCGTCATCCCTGCAAGTCACAACATGCACAGCTTCCCTGTCAAGGTGTTGCATCTCACAACTTGCACTTTTTACTTCATCATTTTCACTTAAATACTCTTTACTCTAGTTTTTATATTTACTTATAATTATCAACTTCCATCTCCTGATTGACATACCATTGGGATATGTTTTTTCTTTCGGTGGTGGAAAGTCATAGCCTTGAACTCTTCCCGTGCTTCCTATTTAACAACGTGTACTAAATGTTGGATTACAGAACAACTCTGAGGCGGTTGCCACCTTCTCGCTTCCTGCTGGCCTCTCTTACCCTGTGCAGATACCTGCAGGCGTCACCCTCCAGACGGCCACGGGTAGGAAAGGAATATTCACCTGACTTTTTCCATGTATCATTTTCCATGTATCATTTTCCATGTGTTGGAAGTCGAACAGCAAAAACAATTTGGATGTCGCGTTCCTGTGAAGGGAAGTGGAGGCTTCCTGTGATGCCAAAGGAGAAAACCACAGAACGAAGCCAAGAAGTTATTGTAGTGTAGGAAAGCTGTAACATGGCCGCCTCTATCATGGAAGCTAACGAAGTGGCTAAAGCTACACGCATAAAAATAATAGTTTGGTGTCAACGTGAAAAGACTCGACTCCCAGACGCACAAAATAATCTCACTGGTTTTTGTTTTTTTAACGCTTGCATGATCATTTTAGGTCCGTTACAGTAATGCCTTGCTGCTTGGAACTGAGTGCAGCGCTCACTCGATCATAGTTTAAAAAATATAGATTTGTAAATCATACAGTTTTTTTTTGGTTAATATACACTATTGTCAAAAATTATGAATATTTAAGAAAGTTTAATTTGTTTGCCTAAATTAAGCATATTGAAGCATATGAAAGGTTAAATGAAGATTGGAATATAAGGCATTCAGAAGATGCATTCAAAGACACGATGTCATGATGTGTAGTAAGCGCCACCAAAGCTGCTTTCTTTGCTCTAGCTATGAATATATTCCATTTTCAAATAACCAATCCTACTTCACGGAAATTCATTTACTACTTTCAGATCTGGAAGCAACCAACCGTGATAAACGAGTATACTTCTTTTCATGAATGATTTTATTATTTTTATTCTGTTGTGGTTTTATTTATCCTTATTGTACAATAATGAACTTATTTGACACGTACATGGTAATATTAAAAAGTGCAATACATTAAGTTGGACTTGTATTGTTTGCTACCCTGTAGTGTAGCGTCATATTTGCATTTTTATCCTTTTTAGTTTTATTTAGCCTCATCTCAGCGTGAACTTACTTTTATACTTAACTTTTTACTTAATTAATAATTAAGTAGATCTTTAAAAGTGTGATGCATTTAGTTGACTTTGCTTAAGCATTCAATTCACTCATGTGAGTATTTTATTGCATTTTGGTTTTATTTAACCCGATTGTACAAAGGTCCCACCATGATGATGTCAGGTTATGGTGCTGCCAACCAGTCATTGGATTCTCTTCTTTTGTCACCCAAAGGCCAACTTTACAAGGTCAACGTTCCTGTTGTCGTCACTCAAGCTCCAGCATCTCAGCAGACCTTATCCAAACCTCCACAGCACGTCATGGATCGGAGAGAAGCTGCTGCCGCCCCCCCCAGTGTGGCCCCTCCTCAGGATGCGGCGCTTCCACCCGCGCCAACTTCCTCTGTCAACCTGCCACCGGCACATACCACCGTATCCCCCCGTCCAGAGGGCAGCGTCCCCCAGCAGGACCCCACTGAGCTCCCCTTGACTCAGACAGACCCAGCTCCAGAACCGGCGTCCCCACTGGAAGAGGAAGAACGCCAGTCTAATCCAGAACCTGTGGACCTGAGCCTGAACGGCTCCTCCGTCAGTCAGCTGTTTGACTTCCACAGCGGCGGCGACGAGGCTTTGGCGGCGACGCCCCAATTAAAGAACAGAGACATCGATGACATCCTCAAGGAAGTCATCGAGGAAGAGCGAGAAAAAGCCGCAAGGGCCGGGAAGAAATCCTACGAGCATCCCGAAGCTATTCTTGGGGTGATACTAAAGCACCCCAACACTTAGCCTAACTAATTCTAATTCATTCTTTCATATTCTTGGACATTTAAGCTTCACTTAACACGGAAATCTCACACAATGGTTGCATCAGGGATAAACAAAGGATATTTATGGCCCCTAAACATTCTACCACATTATATTAGTATGCTACACCAGTATACCACATCATATATATATATATATATATTTATATATTAGTACCAGCACTACCACACACGGGCCTAATCCCGATAATAAACTTTACTGGCCAATAACTTGCATCACGGACATTAGACCATATTTCTTCATAAAATGCCAATTCAGATAAGCTAAGATGAACAAAATGTGTTTAATACACAACAAGCCCAAAGTATTCAATTGTGTAGCAAACTACACACACTGCTGTAGCACTTGATGACGCCCCGCCTCTCCCCACTAGGACCAAGAGACCGAGTGTTGGTTCCTCTATAGAAGCAACCTACGTAGGCGTTGGACGGGCACTCAGGGAACCATCTTGTAGACCAGCCCGTTCAGTAGAGAAAGGAGGAAAACAAACCGAGTTTGGAATGTCACATCCTTTGTTGACGACGTTGATGCTAGCTCTTAACGAGCCATCAAAGAAGGTTGACCTTCTATGCCAAATAATCCATTTCTAATATCCTCCCATTCCCTTTCCCTCCAAGCTGGACCTGGACTACAACTACGGGGAACTCTCCGACATCATCCAGCTGGACGGACAGGCCGACAACTCTGACCTGGAGGAGGAGGAGGAGGAGGAAGTGGTCCTTCCGCTGGAGGAGAATGACTTCCTGGGTATGATCAACGCCGAAGCCGTGAAGGCTCTGCAGGAAGGATGTGGGAGCAGCGATGGGAACAGCAGCTCCGCTAGCAGTGACAGTGATGGAGATGATGAGCTAGAACACATTGAAGATGAGGTAGGAGCCTTTTATGGACTCGCGCACTGGACACTTCATTAGGTACGCCGTCGTCTTGACACGCTACATGAAACGCAAGCCTTAAAACTTTTGGTAAGAAGCTTCACAATAAGAGCCCTTCATTTCATTGCCTCATTCTTGTCAGAGTGCATACCGCTGATTGCAGAAAACGCTGCCCACCAGTCATGCACTTTATGGCTGTAATATTTGATGTCAGATTTCAGGTGCGCTTAATGCGTCCCCTCAGCGTATGTCCAATGCAAATTAATATTTCTGGTGACTTTTTGCTCAATAGGATCCGCTGAATTCAGGCGACGACGTGGTTGAGCAGGACATCCCAGACCTCTTTGACACGGAGAACGTCATAGTTTGTCAATATGACAAAGTAAGAAGATTGACATGAATCATCCACCCTGAGGTCTGAGCTGTTAAGGACGTTGCTAAGGACGTCGCATGTTTGTTTCTTTGTCTTGTGACTTGCAGATCCAGCGCAGCAAGAACCGCTGGAAGTTCCATTTGAAAGATGGAGTGGTGAGCTACGGCGGCAGAGATTACGTGTTCTCTAAAGCTGTTGGCGAAGCCGAATGGTGATGAACGCTGGAGGGAAAAGGAAGTGTTCATTTCGGTTAAGAGGACACTTTGCTTAATTAGGTACATTAGTTTCGTAGTCATGGCAACGCTAGAGAAGATGACTTTGCGATTGGTTGCAAGTGTTTGTTTGACTGAATTAGCACATTTGTTTTGTACGAACAAACATGGGAAAACCTGCTTTGATTTGTTCTCCTGCCATGTTGTCCATGTTATCCCTTCTTTCATTGGAAAGGTTTTCCTTAAATACATTTGTTTACTCTGTGTGCTGTATTCAATGAACCTTGGAATTTTGACTTTTTAGTAATCATGGTTGAAACCAGTGGCGTCCAAATTTTTACCCACTGAGGAAAAACCCACTCAAAACCACACAGACGAGGGCCTTCAGTGATGCCCCTGGCAACGTCATACCGCCTCCATTTGACGCCCCTGCACAACCTGAATTGTTCCATTGAAGGAAGGCAGGCCGGATCTTGATGGCGTTCCTTCCACCTGTGGAAAACCTCTCAGGTGGGATGTCCTTGTCATGCCAGTAATGTGGGTCAATACTGATCGTTATGATAGTTGATCAATACTTCCCATAAAATTGATAAAGTCATTTGAGATGATTGACAACGCAGCTGTGTGAATATGAATAATATTTTAATTCCTAAATTTGTCCATTTTTATCTGTTGAATATTACCTTGGCTGTAAATCACCTGCTACCTCAAAGTACTTCAAGGTTAAAAGATTAGATCAATTCTATACAACTTGCACAATGTATAGGATCAGTATCTGCAATATTGCTATCAGGGTCACAAAAGGCCCTCAAGGTTACATTTTTTCTTCCTAGTATCAAACTGTCTTCCATCTTTCACTTCCCATGTTTGGTGCTGCCGTGCAAATTCCAAATGAGCTGAGATGAGATGAGATGAGATGAGATGAGATGATGCCTGTGAAGATGTTTTTTCTTTGAAGACTTCTCAGATGTCATGTGGTTCTTGGACTGCACTCGGCACCAGTAACAGCCTTCATTTGGGCCCAGGATGTCTTGATGGACAGCCAACTGGATCCTCTGATCCATAGTTGGTGACATTCCTCCTTTCACGTTTGTGTTTATTTGTATATTATTTTATATTAGATTAGATTATTATTATTCAGGGTCTGCCAAAAAAAAATGTCTACCAGCTTTAGCAGCTGATAACTGAATTTTCTTTGCAGATTAGCCATCCACTTTTCATCATTGGGGTCGTGGGGGTATGCTGGAGCCTATCCCAGCTGATTTGGGTGAGGGGCGTTACTTACTTTTGGCCCCCGTTGTATTTCATCCCTGTACTTGCCCTCACGTGGTACCAGCTTTGTGTCATGAGAAACAGACGAGTCCAATGATAAACATTGTTTTTTATTAAAACAGTTTTTTAAAACGGCCTAGAAAGGTTCCCATGATTGCAAATGAAATACATTCCATTGTGTTAAAGTACTATTTAGTACTATATACTCAATAAGACAATTCTACCAAAAGACGTGATGTAATTCATTACTACGAAACTGTCAACAGTACACTTGATGCAGAGTGATGAACTGAATCCAGGGGTTGTCTGCTCAAGGGCACCTCAGTAGTGCCTCAAGACATAGGCTCCCAGTGGGATTTGGACCTCCAGTCCAGAACCTCACTGAATAAGAAAACACCAACTAGATCCTTGTGGTAAAACGTAAAACTGTAGGACGTGTACACAAATACCCAATGAATGAAAAAACTTCTAATCTACTGCAGGCAATCACATGTGTTCTGCATCCTTGCAGTGTATTAGACCGATCTATCTGTGTTCTTTTGGATGTCTGTTGTTGTATTTCCTACTGCTACCAGTAGAGGGTGTTTGTGTATTTGTGTATACGTGTATATGTGTATATGTGTATACTCGTAATAGTTGAAGACGTGTCCACTTGATCTCAGCCTTCTGTTTGGCTGTCGCCGGCTAAATATAGAGCCACAACAGTCCTGATTGGCTAAGGGAAAACCCTCCTATTATGTTCTGCTTTCTGATTGGTTGTAGGCCATTGTCACTCAAGCTCCTTCATGCAGGACTGTCTGTTTCTTGTATGATCGGTAGCTGCTAGCGATCGGATATGCTAAAGGAAGGCAGAAGTAAATGAATATTCGGCTTATGGATGACGAGGAAGAATATGTTCTAACCAGGATATAAAAATGCTACAGCCTGATGGTGCCAGGACAAACCATGATCAGAGGAATGAATGCGTGAGTTCATTTTGTGTCCCGTCTCTTAAGTTGGTCATTCAAATTCAAACCAAATTTGAACTTCGAGTGTAAACAATAGAGAAAGATGATAAAATATTGATGCCTGACTGAGAAAAGTAGTACCAAAAAACACACTAATGTTATGTTAACTAATGCTATGCTACATGGGGTATCATGCTATACTTCTTGAAATAAGCAACATGATGTGAACAGGAAAATCTGATATGATTTTACACCATTTGATGTAGTCTGCTCTAACCTAGTAGGAAAACATACACATCTTATTAGTCAACAATACACGAAGTATTTGACCTTGATTGCAGATATCTACAAAGCTGACCTTTTAGTGTAAAACGTTTTTTGAGGATGGGTGTGCAAGTGGACCGAGACCACCCACCCAAGGTGGGCACCATTTCGTGTTTGCACAGCCTAAAATGAGCTTTCGTGCTTGGCGTTATTTGTACGCGTGTTCCTTTGAAGCCGTGGCCTGTGGTCTTTAAACGCCTCGAGTGCGGCGCCGCAACGATGGAGCAGCCGGCCCATTTCCTTCCTGAAGCGCCGGGTCAAGATGGTGTACAGGAAAGGGTTGCAGAGGGAGTTGATGGGATGAAAAATGACCAGGACTATCTTGGATTGGGACACGCTGATGAGGGGCATGTGCAAGCTGGCCGAAATGGCGAAGAAGGAGATGGGCGCTTTGCAAAGGAAGTCGGTGAAAATGAGCACGGCCATGCGCTTGGCGAGCTTGGTGTCGCTGCTGCGACTGACAGGCAGCGGCTTGCAGACGTTCAGGTAGATGCACCCGTAGCAGCAGCACACCACCACAAAGGCCAGCACGTTGAGAGACAGGACCATCAGGACGTACAGCTGAGCGTCCCAGGTGTCGATGTCCATGGGGAGGCAGATGCTCACCCTGCTGTAGCTGTTGACCCCCACCAGGGGGAGAGCGGCCACCAGCAGGGAGAAGATCCACCCTGCCAACATGATGTTTGCCACACGGTGCATGCACAGCCGCTTGTTGAAATCCAAGGCGTTGACGATGGTGTACCAGCGTTCCAGGCTGATCACAGTCAGGGTGTACACGGACAGCTCGCACGAGAACATCGTCAGGAAGCCGGCGATGCCGCATCCCGGGCCTGTCTGCCAGGCGGCGGCGTAGTTGAAGTACTCGCGGCGAGAGTCGCAGTCCTTGAAGGCGATGAGCATCAGGTAGATGCCCATGCACATGTCGGCCAAGGCTAGGTTGCAGATGAGGAACTTGGAGATGGTCAGCTTGTGGCGAGTCAGGAGGAGGTGCATCAGCACGGCGATGTTACCAAAGACGGTAAAAACGGCGATCATCCATGTGAAGTGGCCCAGGATGGGGCCCAGGAGGTCCTCGCAAGGGTTAAGGGCGTCTGGCTTTGGTGTGCACAGGACGTCCGCGTATGTGGGACAAATGTGTTCCAGTTCCGGGTGGTCATTGTAGAGGTTGTATCCTGAACCGTCTTTTCTGGAGAACCAAAGACAGGCGGAATATTTCTCCTTAGGATTAATGCAAACACTTTCATCAGACTACTATAATACATACAACTATATTATATAACAATTGGGATTTTTGTGGTTGAACAATGATATCTTTGTGGAAACGAATCATTGTAGACCAGTATTATATTATATTTATTTGCCTTATGAAGGTAACATTAAAGGCACACATTTCTTTCTCTTTTCTGTCTGTTATAACACAAGAAAACAAGTTAATACAAGCTAGCTAAAACGGACATCATCGGGGCGCAGCTACTTAGATGCTGAAACCCTAACAAAAAAACTTTCAAAAACCATTTCCATAACTAGCCTAAATATTAACGAGCTCCAGTGATGATATTGTAGCAGCTAATGTGGAGTGCGGCATATCATATCATATCATATCATATCATATCATATCATATCATGTCTCGCTATGGGTGACCTTATGGGTGACGTCTCGGCATCACCCGCATTGCCCTCCTAATGCTACCTAATGGTGCTGGTACCGGGTTGCTAGTTTTGAAAAGTTAATGCCAGCTTATGAATCAAGTCTCGCACGTCTTGGGGCGAGAGGCGGGGTCCACCCTGGACTGGTGGCCAGCCTATCCCAGCTGTCTTGGGGCGAGAGGCGGGGTCCATCCTGGACTGGTGGCCAGCCAATCCCAGGGCACATATAGACAAACAACCATTCACACTCACATTCATACCTATGGACAATTTGGAGTGGCTAATGAACCTAGCATGTTTTTGGAATAATAATAATAATAATAAACAATGTGTAATAATTATAAACAATGAATGAAATCGATAAAGGAACAAGGGAACATCCCACCATGGTGGCTTATTTAGTGTCATGTTATGAAAAAATCACCATCACATCGGTTCATCTTTGTGTGGATACTCGAGTCTGCAAAATGAAACGGCACGAGGCAAACTGACTATTTTGTTACGTGCCATATTGAACAAAAACTGAAAACCAAGGCAAAGTCGGAGCAAATTTTTTTTTGTGGAAAACCAAATCATGATAAAACTGGGACATTTGAAAACAAATGTTTGTAACTTTTGTTTTTTGGTGTATGAATTTATCTTAGAAAGAGTTGTTTTATATTCAGTGTTGTCTTCTAGTCCAGTAGAGTAATCCTCCATTTATTGTATATATTGTATCCATTCATTTATATCCATTTATTAGGAACAGATGCATTATTAGTTGGGGTTGCTTTAAGACCAGAACAACTAATACACACAACTAATTACACAACAACTAATTGGCCTCATTTATTGGGCTGCACGGCGACCGAGTGTCTAGCGTGCAGGACTCACAGCTAGGAGACCCGGGTTCAATTCCACCCTCGGCCATCTCTGTGTGGAGTTTGCATGTTCTCCCCGTGCATGCGTGGCTTTTCTCCGGGTACTCCGGTTTCCTCCCACATTCCAAAAACATGCTAGGTTAATTAGCCACTCCAAATTGTCCATAGGTATGAATGTGAGTGTGAATGGTTGTTTGTCTATATGTGCCCTGGGATTGGCTGGCCACCAGTCCAGGGTGGACCAAAGACAGCTGGGATAGGCTCCAGTACAGTTTGATGCTGGTTGTATTATTGCAGGTCTTAGTATGAGCTGGCTTAGTTGTTAATAAGTTGTGAACAGATGAATTACTTTCATATTTTACAGTCCACTTGTGGATGTTAAAATCCAAATGAGCTGTGAGAATAAAGTAGTGTGATTTCAGTATGAAATAATCATCCAATGGTACAACAATGACTTACAACAACCGTTGGATTGTTTTGCAAAAAGGTGATGAATTATTCATGGTCTCCTGCCTGCAAATATAAAAGCAGTTGTAAGGTTTTGTTTCGTTGACATGGATATTTCACATCTCAAGTAGTAGGGAAAAGTACTACCCTCCTTCCTGGTTTCTTATTTTGGCATGTTTGCAACACTTAAAGGCTTCACATCATTAGAGAAATGTATATATTAGTCAAGGACAAATGAACACAAAGTGCAGTTTTTAAATCAAACGTTTTAGTAATTCTATGGGGGGGGGGGAACTAAATGCCCCCGTGTGAAAAAATGAGTTTTGTGCATCTCTGTGGACTAATTTTGCCCAATCATCTTTGTTGTAGTTCAGCTTGAGTGGAGGGCATGAAGTGACCTTTTCAAGGTCACAGTACAGCAACCCAATAGGATTCAGGTCTGGACTATGACTAGGCCAATCCAAAGTCTTCATTTTGTTTTTCTGCAGCCACTCAGAGGTGGACTTGCTGGTGTGTTTTGATCACCGTCCTGCTGCAGAACCCGAGTTGGTTTCAGCTTGAGGTCCCAAACAGAACATTCTCCTTCAGGATTATTTGGTAGACAGCAGAATCCATGGATCCATTTAGCACAGCAAGTCCTCCAGGTCCTGAAGCAGCAAAACAGCTGCAGACCATCACACTACCACCACCATATTTTACTGTTGGTATGATGTTGTTTTTCTGAAATGCAATGTTACTTTTACGCCACATGTGATGGGACACACACCTTCCAAAAAGTTCTACTTTGTCTTGTCAGACCACGTAGTATTTTCCCAAAGGTCTGAAGATCAAGATGTTTTCTTCCAAATTGAGATGAGCCTTAATGTTCTTTTTGTTCAACAGTGGTTTTGGTCTTGGATCTCTGCCATGCGGGCCGTTTGCCCACTGTCTCTCTTATGGTGGAGTCATGAACACTGACCTTAACTGAAGCAAGTGAGGCCTGCAGCTCTTTGGATGTTGTTGTGGGGTCTTTTGTGACCTCTTAGATGACCTGTTGCTGGGGCCTTTGGGTAATACTGCGGATAATTGCTCTCACTGTAGCTTGCTGGAGTCCCAAAGCTTTAGAAATGGCTTCATAACCTTTCCCAGACTGATAGATGTCAATCAATCTCAGTTATCTTCAAGAGGGGGCCAATCACTTCTTCACACGGGGCCATGGAGGTTTGGATTTTTTTCCTCCCTTAAGAGAAAGTTTCATTTAAAAACTGCATTTTGTGTTCAGTGTTTAATTTTGTTTGATGATTTGAAACATTGAAGTGACAAACATGCAAAAAGAAATCAGGAAGGGTAAAAGACTTTTTCTCACTACGGTATTTGCCCCATTTACTTGTGTTTGTTATGCCAGGAGTAGAAGGCACAGCATTGGCTGGGGTACGTGATGTTCACTTGCTCCAGCTCGGCCAGGCTGTCCAGTGGAGGAAGGCGCTTGAGAGCAAAAGCAGACGTAGCTTTCAGCTGTTTTAGATGCTGCAACCCTGTCTTGGGGAGGAAGCTCAACGCTGTGGAGGACACGTCCCTGAAGAACACAAGGACAACATGGACGACCACCACTTAGCATGGATTCATCTGGCTGCTTTTCACTTCAAGAGGAGGAGTTGATCCTGGAGAATTTCCTGACTTTATTTGTTGTGGTCGGTGATGCAGGCAGACTCCATGCTGTTTTCCAAACAGGCCCGAGTTTGACGCTTCAAATCGTTCAACATACAAGTGGCCTCCGACAATTGGTCTTGTGAGACCTACTTTTACTACTTTTTTTTACTACTTTTACTAAATGGAAATGATTGTTGGAAATATGATTGTTTTACCAGAACATGCCCTAACCCCAACCCTAACCCTAACCCTATCCCAAACCCTAACCCTAAGCCTAACCCTAACCCTAACCCTAACCCTAACCCTTTTACTAAATGGAAATGATTGTTGGAAATATGATTGTTTTACCAGAACATGCCCTAACCCTATCCCTATCCCTATCCCTAACCCTATCCCTAAGCCTAAGCCTAAGCCTAAGCCTAAGCCTATCCCTATCCCTAACCCTAACCCCCGCTATAGGCAGATAATCTGTATTGTGTGTATGAGTGTTTTTTTTGTCAGAGGTGTGTACTTGAGTCACAATTTGAATGACTTTGGACCCAAATATCATTGTCAATTACAATAATTACAATAATCAATATCAATATCATAAGACTTGCAACTGGACTTGCACGTTGACATCAATGACTCGAGAGAGGACTTGGACCTTTAGACCTTTAGTCTGATCAATTGGAAATACTTCATCTTTTCAGTGAACGTGTTGTACTGTGATACACACCAACAGGAGTTTTATTTACATGTTTTACATTATTCATGTCTAATATGGCTTATTGTCTCTGATTATATCTACGATGTTGGGTAGAAGAAATGTAAAGATTACTACTATATACGTACTACGTTATTTCCTGTCTTGAGGGCTCTAATAATGTTGGAAATTGTATTTAGCAGGTCGTACACGGACTTTCTATGCCATAACTATGAACATATTCAATGTATTAATATTGAATCCTACTTTGTGGGAATTGACTTATCATATCTTTTTATGCTGATTTCTGCTGCACCCTTTTATTTTCCTTTAACCCTGAAACTACAAGACAAGCAGGTTGGTGTAAAGCCAACATCTCAGCGCCAGCAGAGGAACCAAACCAAGCAGGTAAATAGTAGCTAGTAGTAGTAGTTGTATTTCAAAACACAACAAAACATGATTACTGCTGTTTCATAAAGACTCACAAACCAATATTTGAATATTCCATGTTCAACACTCACAGAGAAAGCGGACCGGTGGTTCCCTCAAATGCATCCTCTGGAAGCGTTCGAAGAAATCTGTTGTTACTTAAATCTCTACAAACGTAGAAAAAGAAACACAAAAGATATTATTATAGAAAACAGAGCACGGCCATCTTAACGCCTGTTAATGTACTACTATAGCTTGTACTCTAGGGTACAATAAGAAGTATTGCTAAAGAAGACTTACAGTTTCCTGATGTTGGTGCCGTTGAATGCAAAACGATCAACTTCCTTGATACCGCAACTCACCAGGGCTCTGTCAAGGTCAACATGTACCGTGAACACGGGACACGGGACAGTTGGAACCACATATTTAAATATCTGATATGAAATATCAGATATTTACATACATGATGTAAAAAGTCACGTACAGTCATACCTTGCTCCCGCTATGTTGCATTTCATCACAAAGTTCATTATTAAATCAATAATTGATGTTTTGTGGTAGACTACGGTCTACTGTTAGTTATACATAGTTGTACATACTGAAATACAAGAATATCATATTCTGCTCACTAGGTGGCAATAATAACACCAAACATTGACACATTACCTTACATTACCTTACATTACATTAACACTACATGAAGTCAGGAGGTCAGCCATGGCATGTCCGACATGATGGAGGTATAGCTCACTCGCTTGCTACGTCTCTAGCTAGTGATGTAGCACGCTCGCTCGCTTGCTACATCACTAGCTAGTGGCCGTCTGGAGTCCCTGCGCAATGTGTCATAAGCAATGAATAATAGGAGGGTAAACGTGACTATAGGGATGTTATGTCATGTCTGTAGGGCTCTAATAGTGTTAAAACCTTATTTAAAAAGTCATAAACTGGTTTTGCTAGGTGGTGGACATTGCCAGTTAGCCACCAGTTAGCCACCAGTTAGCCACCAGTTAGCCACCAGTTAGCCATTAGTTGCCATCATTATGTTGGCTTTCCCACATTATTTAAAGACATAGTCATCTTTTTCTATATAAACATTTGACTTTGAAGAAATGTAAATCACTTAAATATTTATCTTTCTTGTAATTGCAGCATTTAGCAAATATAAATAGTATAGGTAATTAGGTAGTGGCCTAAAACGGGAAGCATTTAGTCTGATTTAGTGCATGTAAACGTGTGGTTTCAACTGTACGTACAGAAAGCACATATGAGAAACAACAAAAGTATTAATAATATTCCCCAGACTAAATATTAGCTTCTTGTACTCACATGTCAACTTTGATCTTGGCCATACCATTAAAAGCATTGGCGGGGATGCTGGTGACGTCCACGTTGTCTT
The DNA here is from genome assembly GCF_030265055.1 of Doryrhamphus excisus. NCBI lineage: Eukaryota > Metazoa > Chordata > Actinopteri > Syngnathiformes > Syngnathidae > Doryrhamphus > Doryrhamphus excisus. The sequence continues at coordinate 1,505,873 of NC_080485.1, forward strand.
CCATGGATCTACAAAAGCAGATGCTTTCACTCTGACGAGTTCATCAGCCACGCAAGATGATAACAGTTGGAGGATTTGTGTAGCGTTAGCGGGCTAGCGGAGGTTGCGAGTGCGACTGCTGTGGTTATTCAGACGGGATTACTTACAAGATGAATTCAGTTCTTGCAAAGGACACGGTGGATAAGTCTGGCAAGTGTCGCAGGCCGGTGTTGTAGATGCGCCTGGAAGAAAGCAGCATGTTGGGACCTGATGGGCATCCGTGTCATGAGTGACATGAGTGACATGAGTGACATGAGTGACATGAGTGACATGAGTGACATGAGGTCAGGGAAGGCGGCCGAGGCACATCCTGTCTGACTGTTGAAGTTGAAATTTGCCATATTTACATATTTCCTGATCAAAATGCAAGAGTGCAACGAGTTGGATGGCGAAACGCCTTCATTTGGGCCAAGAATCCTCGCGTCATGACCGACATCCAATTGGCTCCTCTGGCTCAGGACCCCTGGGGGGGGGGGGTCTATCGCTTCACTTTTTTATTCCATCAGCCTCAGGATCTTATGAGAAGTTTCAAATGAGTGACTTCCGATGTGAACCCCAGTGAGAGGCCTTACTTATGCTTTCAAAGAGAGAAAGCTTTTCTGCCTTTGTCGTCAAGATCAATGATCCATATTTTGGCTTTTAAAGGGTTTAGTTTAAACGTTTGGTTCGCTGATCAACGCTTTAAGGCTTGTTTGCAATAAAGTACTTTAGTCAGTCAAAAAACGATATTTTCATGCTCTGCTGAATGAACCACTTTGACTGCAAAGATGGAGGATTGTATATTCAACTCAACAAAAGACAACAAATTGTCCTGGAGGATGGGCTGTGTGGACGCTACTTTTTATACGAATAAAAGATAAGACATGTTTTTCTGTTTATTAAAAAATGTGATGAAGTTTTATTTGACAACAGCATTTTCCACTCATGTGAATTATTATTATTTCTTATTATAATTCTTATTTTCTTATTAGCCTTAATGATCAACCTGTATGAACATAAACATCTCCAAATGAGTCAGTGCCTCACCAGCCATGAACCTCATTGAAAACATTTAACCTTCGACTGCCCGCTTGTCAATCATGAACTCATGGATTTATAATTGATGAATGCAGACATTCATGGTAAGAAAAGATAGAAGAAAGATGGAAAATAACATGAAACAAAGTCACATGTACTCACAGATATTTCAAGTGAGGCAGGTCAGTGAATGCACCCTTTTCAATTGTCCTGAGGTTTATCAGACCTTCCATGATGCTACATGAACAGACATAAGAAACATGACGTAAAAGCCAAGTTCAGCCATGTTGGACTATAAACTAGGCTGTCCATCGTCATATGGCACACGGGGAAATCAATTCCTGCATTTCCACCTTTTATTAGGATTAGTAGCAGGAAAGTACCGTGGTTGGTTCTTCATTTGTAGTCAATCCATCCTGCAGTTTGACAGTTTTACACAAACAACAATGCTTTGCACAGCATGATTATATCAGTAGCTATGAACGTGTTACGGGCATCAGACAACAAAGCGGGCAGCTGTGAGATTTAAAGTTCCATCAAACAACCTGGAACTGAGATATTCTATTAAAATGAAAAGTATAAATAGATCTCGTATACATACATTTCCTTCAGGTCGTCGATGAAGAAGAAGGCACGTGTTCGTATCGATGTGATGCACTTGCTGTAGGAGACCAAACTGTGGCACACGTTCATTAATTAAGACTAATTAAACAACATGCAACAAAATAAAGTAGCATATACCATTTAACAATAGGATGGCACTCCATAAAAATATGTCAAAAACACATTAAGCTAAACACATTAAGACGGGGCCGAGTGGTTAGCCAGCAGGCCACACAGCTAAGAGACCCGAGTTCGATTCCACCCTCGGCCATCTCTGTGTGGAGTTTGCATGTTCTCCCCGTGCATGCGTGGCTTTTCTCCGGGTACTCCGGTTTCCTCCCACATTCCAAAAACATGCTAGGTTAATTAGCCACTCCAAATTGTCCATAGGTATGAATGTGAGTGTGAATGGTTGTTTGTCTATATGTGCCCTGGGATTGGCTGGCCACCAGTCCAGGCTGGGATAGGCTCCAGTACCCCCCCGGGACCTTCGTGAGGATAAGCAGCAGAAAATGAATGAATGAATGAAAAAGCATTTCCAATATTTTTCCCAAACCAGGTTTTCTATCCAGGGTGGCTTTTCTAGGTCTTAAGTGGACTAGGAAGTGAGAAGGGAGGTGAGGAAAAGAGGATGTGTCCTACACAAACACACTTATCACCTTGTTTTGGAGCCAATCTTAGCATCCAATATGAACGTATGGAGGACAAGAAGTGAAAATGTTTAGGAATGACGTCTAAACAAAAGACAGTGGAAGGCAAACAAAGACTCGGACGCGTCCTTGATTGTTTTGTTGACTGATGGAAAGTCATCTTGGGTCACTTTGCTTCACTTCATTCCATCTGCGCCGCCTTTAAAAGTATCGTCGTTGATGTAGGATGCACAGAATGGCTCGTTAAAAGTGTGCTGTCTGATGACGATAGATGTATGTGTTGTCGTTACCATGGCAACATAAGCTAATATTAGTGGACAACACTGAAAGTCTCACGTGCCAATCGTGTTCATAGTTTATTTTTCTAATGTTCATGCCAAATAAAACACACAAAAACAGGTACTTCTCCCTGACACCTTCCATAAATACTATTTCCTGTACAGTTCTTTGAACACGGCGAACCCATCATTCATCAGCCTCGTACTGCAAATATCCAAGGATGATAAGCCTCGTCCCTGAGGAGGAAGCCAGACGTGTCAAAGTATTCCACATTTTTCATATCTGCTCCCTCAACTGAAGGAAAACAGGCGAAGCTAAATTGACAGTTAGCTCCAGAAGTATAAGGACAGCGACTCGTTTGTTATCATCTTGCCTTTTTACACCATCAACATCATCAGGGCCCCGTTTCACGAAGCAGGTTCAACCAACTCTGGAGTCTAACCCTGAACTCTGAGTTGATCTACTCTGAGACAGGAAACTCTGACTTACGGGTTTCAGAACAGGTGATTTCAATTGGTTCAATCAACACAGAGTTTGTTCACTCTGAGTTAAGCGCGTGCACCACGACTTTAAAAAGCCCTGATCAATGGAGCCCCGTTCCCTCGATTCACCATGGTAACGAGTGATAAGAAAAGATCGTTATATTTCAGTCCTCTGGAACTGGATATATTAATGCGGTCATACGGCAAATTTGAAAGCGTTTTTAAAAAGAAAAGCAACATTGAAAGCGTTTTTAAAAAGAAAAGCAACACGGCTGCAGCAGCGAAAGAACGCGAGTCGGCGTGGGAGAGTTAATGCTCGAGTCAATGCGTAAGTTTACATTTATTATATACATTTATGCAATCACAATAATATTAGGCTACAGATGCAAACAAGTAGAATGGTGTTACAGCTACAATTTATGTCACTTAGATGTAATCCCACCGGCGAAAAAAGAACGTGGAAGCAGTTGAAGATGAAATATAAAAACATTGTTCAAACAGGTAAGCCCTCAGCATAACAGTCAGGGTGCCTCTTTTTAATCATGTTTACCACTAAATATCATTCAGCGGCTGTTTCAGTGTGCATTATCTCCAACATAATATTGTTTTCACACACATAAATGTCCTCGCCTGTATACAGTTAAATCAGACATATGAAAAGCAACATCTAACTTCTACTCAGCCAGTGGAATTCATGTGCAACTGTATAATGTCATCCTTATGTGTTCCCAGCTACCACTAAAAGAAATCTACAAAGTGCGTTTATTAAAAACAGTACAAAAAACAGAAAAAGAAATGGTGCTGCTGGACCGCCAGATAACTAAAACGGATCTGGAAATTGAATTATTAAAACACAAGTTAGAGGTGGGTGCATGGTCATAGGTGAATTGTGTTGATGATTGTAACAATTAAAAAGTAAGAAACCATTTTTTTTCCTTATTTGTAGGAAACAAAGAAGACCAAATGAATTTTTTTTGTCTTTCTGTTTATTTTACTGCTGTTGGTGATGGTGATTATGAAAAACGACCAAACTGGCTTTAAACACGCGCGACAATGAATGAATCACACCGGAGACAGAAAGAAACTCGAGGTTCATTGAAGAAAACCTGGTCCCGACCAGGTTATGTTCACAGAGTCTGTTGCCATAGTAACTGACACCGAGGTTAAGTTACCTCTCTCTGTGAAACAGGCTGGAGTTACTCCTCTGTCTCTGGTTTGACTTACCTCCCTTTTTGAAACGGAAAACTCAGAGTTTCCCTCATTTCAGGGTTAACATACTCCGAGTTTTCACTAAACCTGCTTCGTGAAACGGGGCCCAGGACTGGACTGGTGGCCAGCCAATCCCAGGGCACATATGGACAAACAACCATTCACACTCACATTCATACCTATGGACAATTTGGAGTGGCTAATTAACCTAGCATGTTTTTGGAATGTGGGAGGAAACCGGAGTACCCGGAGAAAAGCCACGGAGGACTCTACAGGCAGACTCCACACCGAGATGCACAAGCGGGGATTCAGTCCCAGGTCTTCCCGATCTCCTAACTGTGGGGCCAGCATGCTAACCACTCATCCACCGCATGTGCAACCAGGGTTCAAATCTCAGCCTCAGCGTTTTTCCCCACACTGTCTTTGGCCCTTGAAGGCACCATGACATGCTCACTTGGGTTCAATTATTCAATCGCTAAGCAAGAAGCTACATTAGCCACTTTGTTTTCTTGGTTTTTTTCTTGTGTTTATTGAATCTGCTGAACTGGTGAGGTAACAATTGCCACAAAGTCACCAAGAGGTTTTGGAAAAGGTTTTTTGTGTGTGTAAACGTAAAAAAGATGTTGGCCTGGAATCAATTGCTTTGCTAACGTTAACTTAGCATTAGCCTTGTTAATCTGGTCTGAATGATTTGGTCCAGACAGGCCAGATGCCCTCCCTGGGGCATTGAACCCACTGATGGCGAGCCACAAAACAAGGCCAGGAGACTGCACACTCACCGCCTTTTGGGTCAACCTTCCGTACCTGGTGACCCGGTTGGGTCAACCTTCCGTACCTGGTGACCCGGTTGGGTCAACTTTCCGTACCTGGTGACCCGGTTGGGTCAACTTTCCGTACCTGGTGACCCGGTTGGGTCAACCTTCCGTACCTGGTGACCCGGTTGGGTCAACTTTCCGTACCTGGTGACCCGGTTGGGTCAACTTTCCGTACCTGGTGACCCGGTTGGGTCAACCTTCCGTACCTGGTGACCCGGTTGGGTCAACTTTCCGTACCTGTGGTTTGGTAGGAGGCTCAGCAGCCTGCCCCCCCCCCCCCCCCCCCAACATCATGTTCCAACATCACTCCTGGCACATTGTGGACAACTTGTGCATTTGGGCGTTACCTCCTCAGTCCATAAATTCCACATGTCACTGTGTGGCCCCATTCATTGGAATTGTGCATCCATCGGGAACCGGAGAACCGGACTGCAGGGTGTTGTAGGTTAAAACTGTTCACAAAACTGACTAACTGTGCACATTCTAAAGATACATTTGGTACCAGTGTATATAAGTACAGTATAGTATATATTTATGTTGTGTTTTGTACTATGTTCAATAGAAGTCACATTTAAACTAGAATTGTGTAATTTACTGTTCCTGTCCTCCATAGCCCAACCTAGTCTTCTTTAAATCCTCCAGTCATTAAACTTTATATTGTAACATCAGATCTACGTTACACAAGTCCAATATGATGGAATAACAACTTATCCTCCCATTCTGTGTGGAAGTGGTAATTTTTTTTGTTGTTGTCCCTGCACCTGCAGTGGTCCCGTAGCCTGCACATTAGCATTCATTCATTCATTTTCTACCGCTTTTTCCTCACGAGGGTCGCGGGGGTGCTGGAGCCTATCCCAGCTGTCTTCGGGCGAGAGGCGGGGTACACCCTGGACTGGTGGCCAGCCAATCCCAGGGCACATATAGACAAACAACCATTCACACTCACATTCATACCTATGGACAATTTGGAGTGGCTAATTAACCTAGCATGTTTTTGGAATGTGGGAGGAAACCGGAGTACCCGGAGAAAACCCACGCATGCACGGGGAGAACATGCAAACTCCACACAGAGATGGCCGAGGGTGGGATTGAACCCTGGTCTCCTAGCTGTGAGGTCTGCGCGCTAACCACTTGACCGCCGTGCCGCCCTGCACATTAGCAATGTGGTCTAAAAAGTCAAATAGTCGAAATGTAAAGGTAACCAAGGATGTTATTTCATGTCTCTTAGATGTTTAAAAAACATACTTTGAAAGTCATAGACATACTTTCCATCAGTATGAAAATCTTCCACATATTAACATTTGAATCATACTTTGTAGATATTCACCTACCACAGTCGGGTCTGGAATTTTTGCGGCAGTAATCCACGGCAAACTAAAACTCAACTTTGACAACCCGGCACTTCCTGTCCTTCCCGCCAGCTCGCCTCATGCCGGAGAACATTTCCAGTAAAACACACAAGCACACGTCTTATGTCTTCAATGTCTTATTTTCTGGTATTTACTGTGTTCAGCTAGGAGACGCGAGTTCGATTCCACCCTCGGCCATCTCTGTGTGGAGTTTGCATGTTCTCCCCGTGCATGCGTGGCTTTTCTCCGGGTACTCCGGTTTCCTCCCACATTCCAAAAACATGCTAGGTTAATTAGCCACTCCAAATTGTCCATAGGTATGAATGTGAGTGTGAATGGTTGTTTGTCTATATGTGCCCTGTGATTGGCTGGCCACCAGTGGAGGGGGGACCCCGCCTCTCGCCCCAACACAGCTGGGATAGGCTCCAGCACCCTCATGAGGATAAGCAGTAGAAAATGAATGAATGAATGAATCTACTGCGTTGGGTAGTACAAGTATGAAGGTGGCTGTAGGGGTGTTGGTTCATGTCTGGAGGTCTCTAACAATGTTGACGCTCATATTTAGAAGATAGTAAACTGTTTTTGTTTGTATATTATCCAAGGTATGAATAAGGAATCCTACTTTGCGGGAATACCCTTATCATGGTTTGTCTGGAGCCAATTAATAACAATACACAAAGGATTATTGTGTAAGATTTGACTTTGCGTCATGGTGCTACTATGGTGCTTTCAAGGACGGCTCAACAAAGTCCGACATCTCCAAGCTTGGCAAAATAATATAATCAGTGAAGACAAACAAAATTGAAGGCTGGTGCATGTTGTACATTTTGCCCGTGTTATGACATGCAGTTAACCTTCGCCACGTTAGTTGGACTTTTAGCACAATCTTCAAAAATGTCTGAAATGTCATTTTGTGGTTGAATATGGCCTATTATTCATCCACATGTATGCATATTGAAGCATACATATTTTGTTGCCTAAATGAAGCATTGTCAAGCATAACATGACTAAATTAACAAAAATACAATGTAAGAAATGAAAATGACTAAAATTAGGAATGTACCATTCCACATTGGTCACTAGGGGTCAGTATTTGTTCACACCTGATTGTATCACCTGACCACAGGCTTTTATTGAAATGACAGTATCTCAACAGCCACAATAACTAACAATCATAACAATAACACGAGCTACTGGCCATAATCCAGCTAGAACTCAACTCTGAAACCCCAACGCCATTTCCTGTCCACATGTACACAAATTATATTTGTCTTAAACGGCGTATTTACTCTTATGTCTACTATTATGGGTACTATGAGTATAAAGGTCACTATAGGGGTGTTATTACATGTCTAGAGGACTCTAAAGATATTGTGTGATGATCAAACATCTTTTAGATAATATGCGGGGATCCACTGGATATTCATTCATTTTTTATCCTCACTGGGGTAGCGGGGGTGCTGGAGCCTATCCCAGCTGTCTTGGGGCGAGAGGCGGGTCCACCCTGGACTGGTGGCCAGCCAATCCCAGGGCACATATAGACAAACAACCATTCACACTCACATTCATACCTATGGACAATTTGGAGTGGCTAATTAACCTAGCATGTTTTTGGAATGTGGGAGGAAACCGGAGTCTCCACTGAATATAATTATCATAAATACATTATGCATAATATATAATTAAAATGTGATATTATATCTGTTTACATTTTATCCATATATGCAATGATATTGATATACAGTATGATTGTGATAATTTTATGAGTAAATAGCTAGATACAAAACATTGGAAGGAGCTCTCACTGTCTGTACTTTTCCACACCACTAGAAAGTACAACCACCAAGACCAATCATTGGGGGGTGCATGAGTACCCAATGCCGTGGCCAGTAAAGCAAGAACTAAACTAAAGTATAAATATGTGAAGAAGTGTATATTTCTGTATTTACCTTATCTCATGTTCATGTCATGACCCCCTAAGCAAAGTGACCTTGTGTTTTGTGTTATTGCTTTCTGTTAAGACTTTGAATAAGAACATCAGCAACTGTTATGGCACCAAATAACAAATAGCATCCAATCATTCTTTTGGATAGAAATCTCTCTCTCTCTCTCTCTCTCTCTCTCTAATATACGTAATAAACACATGCATGCAACATATTACATAACAAACAACTTACATTTTTCTTATGCTGACCAGCCCTGTGAAGGCGCGGGTCGGAACCGCTGTCAAATTCAGGTTTGTGAGCATTCTGGGAAGAAAGTGACATGATGTGTACGTGGAACCCACACAAACACACACAGAGTTTTTACAGAGTACAGAGTACTTACAGCAGAGACACGGCTGATGTCCCGTTCTTATTGGTCCGTTGAGTCAAGTTGCTGCATTGGAAACTGGAAGCAGTGCAGCTGCAGATTTCCGGACACCTGAACATCTCATAGGAGGTCACGTTCAGAATGCCAGACAGCAGGACCACGACCCAGGTCGCCTGGGAGGTCATTGTGAAATAAAACCAAAATGTCAAGCTAACCTAAAAGACAAAAACAAACCAACTCAGTCAAATACTACGATCCAAAATGAAAGTAAACTAAAAAACATGCTTGGCCATAACAAAATGCTCTTGTTTCCTCAAGCTCTCTTTCAGGGAGTTTGAGCTTGTGTTGCCTTCATGTACGCGTCCAAACGAGGTGCCTGCCCACCTGGAGGAGTCACCTAAAAGAGGAGCACAGACAGCTGAGATATGCTTGTGGGTGGAGATCACCAAAGCTCCTCAACTTGAATGACACGGACTTTGAGAGCCGTACGAGTCCAAGGTACTACATGTAATTATGAAAGCTGTACTGCATGAAAAAAGGAACATAGACTATACCGTAACCCAATCCTTAACTTTCCTATCATTCTGTGTTCTTTACTCTACAAAGAGTTGGTATTGGTGGTATTGGGACACAAAAACCAGGCTGCAGATGCTAACAAACTGGTGGTCGGTGTGCTAGCCATAGCAAGACCCAAAGACAGGCTAAGAGCCGCCAGCTCGTGTATGGAAGCTTTATTATTTAAGCTTTATTATTTAAGCTTTATTATTTCACAGAAGCTTTTGAAATATGACCGACTCGGAGCAGATCAAGTCCACTTCACGCGTTACCTAACAGTCAGCAGGGGTGAAAGATGGCACCCACGCAGCTTGAACTTCAACATCTCTTCACAGAATGGCAACTTGACCTGGAAGAGAAAGAGAAGTGAGGTAAGGATGAATAGATGTTGGATACTTTTTACCGTACTTGGTGGGTCAGCATGTTCAGGAAGAACAACATATACCGATTTGAGCTGGTTATGTTAAGGTTAAGGTCTGATATTAAAATTAAAATTTGAGGGGAAAAAGAAATGAAGTGGAAAACGGGTGTAATGTGACAAGAATGAAGTCGTCCCTCATCACCAGGAAAGAGTTAAGGAAGCGGCGAGAGAGCCAAAGCACTTGAGGCACCAACAGCAACATCTACAGTACACCAAGTTAAATGGAGGTCCAGTAGAAGCAAGAGTGATTGTTGTCTATGATATCTATGAATGTGATAAACGCTAAAGGACAATGGAGGATACAACCCACCAAGAAAAACAACATGGAGTATCTCCATTCAACGACACTCATCATACAACATGAAGGACAGCAGGAAGTGGATTGGGATATCAACAGGAAAAAACAAAGAAGGTTTTTTTTTTAGTTTTTATGGAAAAACATCCAAAAATTAAGTAATAGTGATGATAGTTATAATAGTTAACAATAATGTATGGAAGAATACATCTATACTGAATTAGAGTATGTTGAATACAGGAAGTGAACAAATATAGGGTCAGGCAAAATGATCTGACACATTTGGAGGTTAAATAAAAGGCAAATAAAGTCAAGAAACAAAATTTTCCAAAAGTACATCTTTAGAGCTTTATTCTTTGTACATCTTCATCAGCTTTACTTTCACTTCAGTTTTCACTTCACTTTGCTGATCCAGTAGCTCTGAGGGTGGAAACCCATAACAAGATGGCGTTCCATTGAAGTGCAAACGGAACGCTCGTTGTGTTGCACTCGTTGTGTTGCGCTCGTTGTGTTGCAGTTCCAGATTCGTTTGTTTAGAGCAGGGGTGCTCATTAAGTCGCGGAGGTGGTACTGGTCGATCGCTGGTCGATCGCGGCGTGACATTAAAAAAATATCATCCCAGCATCAATGCCGTCACTTGATTGATATACAGGGCAGCCATTCAGATGACAACTGAATGTTGCCCTTCGGGCGACCAATCAAATCAAACAACGTCTCTAAGTGCAGCAGAACTTACGATGTCAGCCTATCATCCATCCCCGTTACTTGATTGACATACAGGACAACCAGTCAGATGACAACTGAATTTTGACCTTTAGGTCACCGCTCATGCGTAAACAACGATGCAAAGTGCTAAGCTAGTCGGCGAATTGCGAGATTTTAAGCCCTCGCTAAAGTTTATGGTCACTAAAATGAGTGAAGGAGCTGGACCAAGTAAAAAGGCAAAAACTGGACCAAGTAAAAAGGCAAAAACATATCACTTCCATACGGATATGGAATATTATACGGATATTATGATACGGATATTATCCATGACTGATAAACATTTGGAAGTGTGCTTGAGGCTGGCTATCAGCAGCTACTGTCCGGACTATGCATCCCTGGCTGGTTCAATTCAGTGCAAGTCATCAAAGTAAACTCAGGTAATTACAAAAAATGTTAATAGTTAATTATGTGTGTTTTGCAATATTGGCTCATTTGGTTATGTAAGGTACATCAACATACATTGTACGTACAAATAATCCTCAATACATTTGAAAATAAATAGATGTTTTGCATTTTTGTAGTGGGTAGATCATTTTGACTCGGTCATTTTAAAAGTAGCTTGCATGCTGAAAAAGTGTGAGCACCCCTGTTTTAGAGAAACGTTTCCACAATGAAAGCGCTATGCTCACCTAGCCAATTCATGGCAGCAACTGAAAAGGAAACCAAAACTAATGGCATTATAAAGAAAAAAAGCAAAATGGCATTATCTGAAAAAAAAAACTGCATGATATGTACTTTTCTAAAATAAAAACACTTTTTTGTTTCTTGACTTTATTTGCTTTTTATTTAACCTACAAACGTGTCAGATCATTTTGCCTGACCCTATATATTAGAAATTGATGTGATAAGGAAAGGGCTAGGATTAAATAAGCTTTTTCCTACTTTTCCGACATGTAGAATTGTAACATGAAGCATTAAATGTAAACTGGATGAATGTTTGAAAGAAAGGAAACCAGAACCATAATAGTAATAAAATAAAAAAAATAAATAAAAGAAAGGAAACCAGAACCATAATAGTAATAAAAAAAAAATAAAAATAAAAATAAAATAAAGTAAACCAGAACCATAATAGTACAAGGACAAAGTTGTCAAGCTATAAGAGTAAGGATGTAATAATATGAGGTAAAGTCAGAAAGTCAGAATAATATAATTTAATATTTATATAATATAATTTATATAATATAATAGAATTTAAATTTAATAATAATATAAAGTCAGAATTTTCCCAAGTAAACTTAGATATGAAAATGAAGTTGAATTAGTCACAAAAGTGAAGCAAGAAAATAATTTTTGACGAATACTTCATGAACACGCAAAAATAATGTCAAAATTAAGACAAAATACACGATGGAAAATATACCAAATCAATCATAAAAATAAAGTATTAGCAGAGTCTTGTTTTATTGCCAGGGAAAAGTTTCAAGATATGAAAAGTCATATTGAAAGTAAGAGGAGGGAAAAAATGAACAAAAAATATTGTATAGTTGTATATAGTTTTTATAATATATAACAATAAGCCTTAATGTTACAAGAATAATGTAATAAAATCACCAGAAAAAAAAAAAAACGTTTGGCCATATTACAAATATTATGGGGGGTAGCTATTGCTACAAAAAAGAGTCTAATGGATGAAAAAAGAGGAGCCTGGTGATATTAAATATGAGGTTAATGGCAGAAAATGACAAGAATTAAAAAAAAAAACTAAAGAAATAAAAAAGGCATAAATGATTACATAAGAATGAAAGCAAAATAAATACTGATTAGACAACAACGAATGTTAAGATAAAAAGTTATAAAATCCTGTTAAAAGTGAAGAAAACGTCCAAAATTCTGACATTAACTTTGCAAAATGATGACTTAGAAACTTGGAACATGATATGAATAAACAGTCCCATTGGATTAAAAACAAGGGAAAACTTTAATTAAAAAAACGTTAATTCAAGTCAGACATTTTTTTTGCTTTCTTCCTGTAAAATGTCAACATTTCTTGTAAACTCGCCCAGACCAGAACCCCAATGTCGTCTTGGTACTTAATGATCGGGTCAAGAGGACCAGCCAGGAGGTGGGATCCCACCCCAGACCTTTACCGTCACCACCTTTCTTGTCGGATGCTTTTTTTGGTTCCAATTTTGACTCTTACCTTTGAATGGGGGGGGGGGGGGGGGTGACCTGACAACCTCTCCTTTTGTGCAAAGCAGGAACACAAAGCGCCTGTGATGCTCCATTAGGGAACAACAGCAAGGCAATAATCAATGCCAACTGTGGCGACTGACTGAGTCGGAGGGGGGGGGGGGGGGGGGGGGTAGTTGTCGTCATTACGGAAAGTGGTGGAAGAAGCAATTTGGTGTCCCGTTTTCTTCTTCCAAAAGCGACTTGCAAACGCAGCTCACTTTGGAATTGGAGGTAAGTGGCAACATGGCGGCCGTCTGAGTCGGGATAATTCCTGGCTTTTATTGCTCAGTCAATTGGACCTCAGCTGAAAAGCTTCTCACTCAGTCGAAGTCGAAAGGAATCTTTTTGGGGGCTTGAAGGTTCTTAAGAGCTCACTTGAGATGCGCCTTTAAAAGTAAACAACAACAGTGGATCCTACAGTGTGTCCAAGTCACGGCACCGGGATGCTATAATGTGACGGATATCTGCTCAGGTTTGCTTTTAGATGTTAGCCAATCAGGTCATTTTGCAAGCATATGTTTTTCCTTCTTTTTCTCAAGCTGCTGTGCCTCCCCTCAAGTCTTCTGGCGCCACCGACGGGAGGCTTGCCTCACACTTTGAAAAGCACAATAAGTGTTTAGCACGTTGGAACGCTATGAAGGCTCCGCACTGAAGGGCAGGCCAGGGGCGTCTTATCACGGCAAAGCAAAGTGACAAGGCAAGGAAACCCAAGCAGAGCCAAGCGCTTTGGAGGAGAGATACTGACGTGGACGCACCGCACTTTCCACACAAACACCCACGGCACGGTCCACTCAATACTCAGGACCCCTTCTTCCTGGGAATGTCAACATTGCTGACGATGAGACGATTGTTGAACGTGGAACGAATAAATCCCAACAAACGGCATCATCATCGTCATTGGTGTGTTTGACCCTAATGATGCTTGCCAACACACAACTTGCATAGAAACACACAGCAAGGCTTCTTGATAGCTTATCACATTATGAAATGTTGGGCCTTGAGACATCCTTAGGAGAATTAACACTTTCACTGCTGGATGGGATGCAAATCATGTTTACAGTTCCTCCATCTGGCATCTAACGTGCACTCATAGGACTGTCATAAGTTCAATGTGTGTAGTTCCGACATTGGATACACAGCGTAGGCTATAAGGCTATAAGCTACCATACGTACGTTCAAACATGTTGGACAACCCATCCATCCATCCATCCATCCATTTTCTTGGGTCGCTGTTATGCTGGAGCCTATCCCAGCTGGAATTGGTGCAGATTCTGGAATATCTACAAAGTTTTCTGTGCTGGTTATTGAGTGTCCCTTCTCTACAGGAGTCCACAATTTACTGCAAATGGTTGAAAAATGAGTACAATAAGTCCCCTTTAAAATAAAAGATGTAAATGACCAAAAACCAAGTGTGTGAAATTCTTGTAAAATCCAATTTTAACGAGATGCGCAACCAAGGTGCCAACATGTCTGCATTGAAACTGAAACTGAGCGTGACAGAACTCCTGGGTGTTCGTGGGATTGGTTCTTACCTAAGCACAGATCCTAGATCATAAAATACTAAATACTATATACTATACTATATACTATACTATATTCTTAAGAAGGTTTTTTGCATGAGGTTCATTATTCTTTAACATAATCTTTCCCATAAATAAACATCCTAGAGTCATAGTCTTTAATTAGCTGTGGAATGTGGGAGGAGGCTGGACTACTTGGAGAATACGTACACTCCAATGGAGATTTGAACCCAGGTTGCATGCTAACCACTTGGCCACATGCTCACTCACTTATGCAATACCAGACTGACGTCATATTCAAATGATATAAATGGGAAAAAGTGTAATTGTGTCCAAAATGTAAGCTAACTATCGTCATAAACGGTGGCAATTGATGGACGACTGCAAGGGCAACATTTCATTGACGAATATGCTCCGTGTCTCAGGGGGTCGGTGGGGCAGTGGACCGGTACGGTGATTGGATGATTTGTCTGAGGCTGAAGTTTTGATTGACAGCGAAATGAGGGAATCAGTGATCTTCAAGTTCCAACCTCCATGGGAGCGTTTTCAAAGTTTTTCAATGCGTTGATCTGAAGGGATGTGGACACTCACCCAGTCACAAAAACAACACGCGTTGTTTGGTCATTCTCTTCTGTCATACTTCCGTTTCCTAGTAGCAGCAGTTATAATAATAATAATAATAATAATAATAATAATGATAAAAATAATAATGTGTGTGGAGTTGTGGAGCTTCTCCTCCCCCCATGGTGATCATTCACACACACAGGAACCTCGTACAGAAGCTCCAGCTGCTACTAAGCTGCACATCGTGGCAGATACTAGAATTTACATATCAATAAATAAACGTATTTATGATGGAGGCTGGAAAAAAATGAGCTTCCCTTCCTCGACTGACCAGCAGCCGCCACTCGATAAAAACTATCGGCAATATTTGTTTTCTTCATTTGCATGTAAATTCACTCGCGTTTAGATCTTTAAACCTGATCAAAAGGAGGAATATTTTCTTCAATCAAGTTTAACAATCTGGGCTGCACGGTGTCCAAGTGGTTAGCGCGCAGACCTCACAGCTGAGAGTTCAATCCCACTGTTGTCCATCTCTGTGTGGAGTTTGCATGTTCTCCTCGGGTTTTCTCCGGTACTCTGGTTTCCTCCCACATTCCAAAAACATGTACCCACCTCTCGCCTGAAGACAGCTGGGATAGGCTCCAGCACCCCCGCAACCCTCGTAGAAAATCAATGAATGAATGAAGTTTAACAATCATAAATATTTAACTAAAAGATCTTACAAATTGTTGCTGGAATTGCAACAGTGTGGATTATGTAGACCAGGAGAAACAACATCTCTGACACGGTAGGAGAACCTTCTCTGGAGCTCCATAGCAGACGTAAGCATGGTTGTCACGCTCGTCTGTGACTCCCGATTCATGTCTTCATCATCTATCGTTCGTTAGTAGTGAGTAACTAGATATTTTATAACCATCAATTTATGATTATTATTCTTAATCATGATCAACAAATGAAAGGCAAACATCAACAAGTCATTTCACCATCAAGGATCTGACTCTGGATTTACTTGGTACCACATTTGTACTAAATAAGTACTGTACTGGCAACTCAGGTAGCAGAAGGACAAACTAGAATGATCCCACAAACACCTGAACTAAATAGACGGGACAAATTGGGGACAGGTGTGGGTGACCATGGCAACCAAGGCACACGAGGCAAAACAGGAAGTCCAATACAAAATAAGAGTGTCCAAAACGGAAACCAAAGCCCAAGAAGGTAACTCAAACTCAACCTGTCACGTGAGAACCCACACAGGGCGTGACACGTTCTTCTGTAAAGTGTCTTTAGTAGTATTTTTTTTAGAGTATTTTGAAAAGCGCTATCCAAATAAAATGTATTATTATTATTATTATTATTATTATTATTATTAAATGTGCACTATCCCCCTCCCCTAATGGCGAATGCCAGGTCATGCTTGTGTTGTTTATGAGCATATTTATTGAAAATCGTGTTCATGATATACAGTATTTTGCAGTTTTTGTAAGTTTTCTCTGTGCTTGCAGTCCAAAAACACACACTTTAGGTTAATTAGCCACTCCAAATTGTCCATAGGTATGAATGTGAGTGTGAATGGTTGTTTGTCTATATGTGCCCTGGGATTGGCTGGCCACCAGTCCAGGGTGGACCCCGCCTCCCACCCAAAGTCAGCTGGGATAGGCTCCATCTCATCTGTAAAGCTGCACAGAGCCCACATGGCAACATGAATGATCTTTAAAAAAGGGGTTGCTATGATAGAAATGATTTCTTTCAGTCTTTCAGTCTTTCAGTCTTTCAGTCTTTCAACATCTTCTCCTCCACGGCCGTCCGAGGACGTTTACTGCTGGCACAACCTCACACAATTTCTGCTCTTTATGAGAAGTCTTTTCTAGCGCCCGACATCAAAACGTTACTTTCCCAGCCAGCTGGACTGCAGTAGCAGCTGCAGGGATGTGGCGTGCACGTGTGCGTGCACGTGTGCGTGCACGTGTGCGTGTGCGTGCATGTACACGCGTGTGTATGTGATTGAGAGACAGCGTGGGAGACCAGGATGGTGACTCAAGGTTGGCAAATGTGGATGTGGAACAAACACACTGTTGTCTCTTGATACTATACTAGTATACTATACTAGTATACTATACTAGTATACTATACTAGTATACTATACTAGTATAGTATACTAGTGTTTGTCCACATTAGGAGGTGCGTGGTGGTCCTCGCTTGACTTCACTGGCTGATGTACCAGGGAACTAACTCTGTGGGGGCCGTCTGAGGACAACGTTATCTTTACCTGCTGGCCACAGGCTGACCTCTGTGGGTGTGTATCCTCAGGGCGGAGTCTGAGCTCTGTGGGCGTGTCTCCTCAGGGCGGAGTCTGAGCTCTGTGGGCGTGTATCCTCAGGGCAGTGTAGCTGCTCTATAGGAATCCACAACTCAATACTCAAGCACCGAAAAAACCCCAACCCAAACCTACGTGGCCTAGCGTGAAAATGTGATTGCCCTCATTAAAACCTAACTGAGATGGAGTCCATATCATTATATGATATATCATATCAGTCAATATGATTTCATAGTAAATATAATAATCACTGATGTTCAATGAAGGCACAGCTGCAGCTCTAATTGACTGAGGTTGAGGTCGACTCCTAGTAATACTCTTTTGGAAGAAAATGAAAAGAGGCTGCAATTACATGACATACAAGAGGACAGCGGGGGGGGGGGGGGGGGGGGGGATTCAATTTGGGAAGAAGTGTATCACACGGACAGCTTGGCCGTGTGCTTGTCCGAGATTGGCAAAGAGAACGTGTTAATCACGGAGAACTAGCAGCAACTCAAGGGCACTTGGAGTATTGTTCCCTTTAAAATACACTTTGGTCAGAGGAGGGGTCAGTGACTCATGGTCACATGGTCACATGGTCACATGATCACATGGTCCAAATGAGGACATTAAACTGCTCTTCTTTATTTCACCTGTAAAATAAGAGCACTCGTCTTCAGGAATCAGGCTGGAAGTGGAAGTGGAAGTCCCACATGGAAAGAAAGCAGGAGTTGCTGTAGGTTCATTCCTTCACTTTCTACCGGGTGCTGGAGCCTATCCCAGCTGTCTTCGGGCGAGAGGCGGGGTACACCCTGGACTGGTCGCCAGCCAATCCCAGGGCACATATAGACAAACAACCATTCACACTCACATTCATACCTATGGACAATTTGGAGTGGCTAATTAACCTAGCATGTTTTTGGAATGTGGGAGGAAACCGGAGTACCCGGAGAAAAGCCACGCATGTACGCACACAGAGATGGCCGAGGGTAGAATTGAACTCGGGTCTCCTAACTGTGCAGCCTGCGTGCTAACCACTTCCGCACCGTGCAGCCCTTGCTGTAGAATATAGAAAAAACCTCTAATGGCTCAAAAACAAGATACCTTGGTTAGCGTCACCAATCCAAAGGGATGTTCCTGTGTTGCGTTGCGACCCCAGGATGCAGAGATCAGGACCAAAAGTGCAAATAAAAGGTTATTTAATGCAAAATGGCAGCAGCAGGAAAACACAACAGCCACTACAACGCAAAGACAATTCACAATGAAGCCACAACCGAAAGAGCACGCACCTGAACTAAATAGGGATAATGAAATTAGAAGCAGGTGTGTGAAACCAGCAGGGGTAAGGAAAACGGAAGAGAACAACAAAGGAAGTGGTTACCAAAATAAGGGCATGGAAACTGGAACAGAAGGAAAGAAGGAAACTAAGAGAGCTGTCACGAGGGGGTGACGCCCACATCGTGACAGTTCCCAAACAATTTTTTCCCATAAAAAAGCCAAAATTATTCATACAAAACACATTTTTAAAGTTTTACATTTTTTTTATATGCAGGAAACTAGAAATGCATCTCAATGACAAATCAATTGGAAAAATGAACATTTAAGGTTACTTTTACTGGCACACCTCGTGACCCTAATGAAGGTACGGAATAGAATAGAAATTTGTAAATAAGAATTTGTTCTTAAATTGCTTGCCTGGGTAAATAAAGGTATAATAATAATAACAATAATAACAATAATAATAATAATAATAATAATAATAATAATAATAATAATAATAATAATAATAATAATAATAATAATAATAATAATAATAATAATAATAATAATAATAATAATAATAATAATAATAATAATAATAATAATAATAATAATAATAATAGTAGGAAATGGATGGATTACTTTTACCTTCATTGAAGATTCTTGACATGCTTGAAAACAGGAAGGTGTTGGTGATTAATATTCATTTATCCTTTTAAATGCATTTAGAATTGCGTCATCAGAAGTTGATAACATAAAAATAAAACATATTTTTCGATGCTGGGGTCACAGTTTGGTACGGTTTGACATATAGATTCATGTATTGTTGCATCTCTACTGGATTGCTTTTTGTGTAAAAAACACATCATCCAGTTCCGGTTGCCATTTTGTTTTGCTCATAGGATACTAACAAAACAGGACATTTTGTGATGACAAAAAAAAACAAAACATTAAGAATACAGTTCTGATATTGGAAAAAAATAATGTACAAAATGATTTTGTTTTGTCATTTATTTTATTCCGAAAAAATATTTTTCCACAAAACAGATCTTGAAGAAAAAGGAGGCGTCTTATATTTGGCTCGGTGGTGTAATGCATCACGTCTTCTAGATTTGTGTATCCCAGCAGATATGGCAGTATAACGCAGAGTACAGGATCCACTCCAAAGACAAGGAACTCCGGGCAGTCGGCGTCAAGAGTATGATGGTGCTCCAATCAATCAGGATGACAGGTCCATGAGTGATGTCGCCGTTTATGATATTTAGTTTAGCGGTGAGGAAGTATTGATTGGAGGCTTTCAGCAAGACATCGCCTTGTCATGGATCGGACGGAGATGCCAGAAACGACCCCATCATGTCCTCACGCTGACTGCAGCATCTCCCCTGAACACATCACCTCCCTAGCGGCTTACCTGCTGCATTCGCTGGCTTCGGTCCAGAGCGCCAACTAGCGACCACCTGGTGGAGATAACGTCGTCTTTGGAGGAATATTTTCTTCATCAGTTCAAGAGTATTATATAGCCTGGTTTTCTATGTCAGCAGGTAATTGACTGGAGATGACCATGGAGATGACTATCATTTTTGATAAGCTCCTAGATAAGGTCTCCTTGTAACTAAACATCATGCATCCATTTTTTAAATAAACCTTGCTGTGGTTAGCGCAAAGGCCACACAGCTAGGAGACCCGAGTTCAATTCCACCCTCGGCCATCTCTGTGTGGAGTTTGCATGCTCTCCCCGTGCATGCGTGGGTTTTCTCCGGGTACTCCGGTTTCCTCCCACATTCCAAAAACATGCTAGGTTAATTAGCCACTCCAAATTGTCCATAGGTATGAATGTGAGTGTGAATGGTTGTTTGTCTATATGTGCCCTGGGATTGGCTGGCCACCAGTCCAGGGTGGACCCCGCCTCTCGCCCCAAGACAGCTGGGATAGGCTCCAGCACCCCTGTGACCCTGGTGAGGATAAGCAGTAGAAAATGAATGAATGGGTACTATACATAACTATATAAACACCTGCTTGTGTACTCTCATAGGACAATGAGGAATCCAGGATATTCTCACTTGTATTGTATGATTGCATTGTATATAAGGTTTTTATATAAGGTTGTATATAAGGTTTTTATATAAGGTTGTATATAAGGTTTTTATATAAGGTTGTATATAAGGTTTTTATATAAGGTTGTATATAAGGTTTTTATATAAGGTTGTATATAAGGTTTTTATATAAGGTTGTATATAAGGTTTTTATATAAGGTTGTATATAAGGTTTTTATATAAGGTTGTATATAAGGTTTTTATATAAGGTTGTATATAAGGTTTTTATATAAGGTTGTATATAAGGTTTTTATATAAGGTTGTATATAAGGTTTTTATATAAGGTTGTATATAAGGTTTTTATATAAGGTTGTATATAAGGTTTTTATATAAGGTTGTATATAAGGTTTTTATATAAGGTTGTATATAAGGTTGTATATAAGGTTGTATATAAGGTTTTTATATAAGGTTGTATATAAGGTTGTATATAAGGTTGTATATAAGGTTTTTATATAAGGTTGTATATAAGGTTTTTATATAAGGTTGTATATAAGGTTTTTATATAAGGTTTTTATATAAGGTTGTATATAAGGTTTTTATATAAGGTTGTATATAAGGTTTTTATATAAGGTTGTATATAAGGTTGTATATAAGGTTTTTATAAAAGGTTTTTATATAAGGTTGTATATAAGGTTTTTATATAAGGTTGTATATAAGGTTTTTATATAAGGTTGTATATAAGGTTTTTATATAAGGTTGTATATAAGGTGTATTGTATCTCAGCAGAGCTAATGAGTGATGGGGGGGGTGGGGGGGGGGGCACTGAATGCAGGCAGGATTAGGAATTAGGATAAAGTGTATTGTAATCTTGTTGTGATTGCTGAATATTCCAAAATGTGTGTCTGGGATTATTAAGTGTTTATAAAATTACAAATCAGAAATGTTCTCATGTCAGTACACTTGGACATATATTTGTGCATAAGTTTTTGTCAACAACAAAACAACATTGTCAACATACCACTAATACCACTCCACTGCCTTGCATGCCTGTATTATTTATTATTATTATTATTATTAGTTCATTTTTAGTGCAGCTATTGGGCTTTCATTATAATGAGTGAGTAAATGCAGCTTTATAAATTCATTCGTGTACTGTACTACTGTATTTTTATTTCAAGATTTTTGCTATTCAAGTCCTGACAGCCTTGTAGCCATTCTGTCTTGCAGTTCACATAATCACCAGCAGATGTCGGAAGAGTTCCTCATAAACCTTATTACTTATGATTTCCTTGAGCATTCTACTTGGATTATGGATTAATGTACTACAGGTTGGCCTCGTTGTTTAATTGTTTCTTTTTTTAGTGGTTATGCATTAGCTATACATGATGTTAATGCAGTGGTGTGCAATTATGCAACGATCAGAAGCATTTACCTACATTTACACTTCATTTCTGGTGTCTGTTTCCTTGAAATTGTATTCATTTATTCCCAACAGATTATTATTTTCATGAAGTCGTGTCTCTCTTGGTTGCAGTGCTTCCAGTCATGCACGTTTAGGTAAGAGTCTTCTCCCAATCAGAATTCAGTATTAATGTGTTGCTGTGTCAATCTAACCTGTCCAGGCCTCAAAGTCAGCAGTACTGATCCATGTCACTGGGGCTGGTTCTTTAACAGAATCAGATGTCTGATCTGCCTCACAGGGCCAGCTAGCTGGCCCACAATAATGTCAACATTTTTCCATCCTCTGATTGGTTGATCACGGCAAACTTTGTAACAGCCAAGTTATATCCACCTTTACGTTCACACACGTTGAACCCTGTGGCTTAAACAACGACGTAGCAATCGTGTTTTGGCCCCAAATCCTACATACGTTTGACCAAGTGGTACTAGCTTCTTCTTGAACCGCAGCAGCAGGTGAATAAAACCGTCTCACGTCCCAAGAGTTGTTAATCAGTTCTTAATCACCCAGCCGGTTAGCAGTACTAAGTCACGAATGCTCAAAGTGACTTAATATTAGTGGCGTTGTGTTCAAAGGTGAAGCGTTAAGCGTGATTCCTACATGATTAAAATCGCTCTAGTAGTGACCCATCTTCCTGCAAACGGCTGATGGCTGGGTGGGTCACGATGCTGGCACCTGATATCGGCCATCGGGTCAGTCGCAGATGGTTGCAATATTATTATTGTGTCTGACCAAAAATATTCTGTCCCCACCGAAGGCCACATGTACAGATCCCAATGCACCGCCCGCCATTGTGTTAATGTATCTGTGATGAAAGAAGAGCGCATCCAGGTAGAAAGCGATGCTAGCACATGTGAGGTGTTTGAAAAGAGAAAAAGCAGGACGGACAACCAGGAAGGCCTATCAAGCAGGCATCATCTTTAGATAACCAAGAGTACCTGGCCATACGCATGTTGGTCTGGTTTTAGACATGAAAGCCCAAACAAAACAAATAGCCTCCTACTCTCTGTTGTTACCATGACAACCAACCACAGGAACTTGGAGGGAAGTCCCTGAGGAGATCTTGCAGAAGGGAGATGCAGGGCTGTAGTGGTGAATGTCCTGCTTTGCAAACTCCTCAGCGTATCTCATTAAGGATGAGTTAAACACGAGTCATTCAAGTTTTGAGTCCTCTTAGAAACATTCTTATGGGAGCCGAGGGATGCGTGCGCCATTCAGTTTTCCACGTTGGCTGTTCAATGAATGCATCTATCTATCTATCTATCTATCTATCGATCTATCTATCTATCTGTCTGTCTGTCTGTCTGTCTGTCTGTCTGTCTGTCTGTCTGTCCGTCCGTCCGTCCGTCCGTCCGTCCGTCCGTCCGTCCGTCCGTCCGTCCGTCCGTCCGTCCATCTAATAAATGCCCCACTGAGAAGCACTGAAAGATCCCACGTTTATGTTAACATAAACTAATGCATTTATACAACATTTATACAACATTTATGTTAACATTTCAATTATTAAATTTGTATTATAATTGTATTCCATTTTTATCCCTTCACCAAACGGCACTACTTTTTCCTGGTTTCCTGGTTATGGAGTCGCCACAGCGGATCTTTTTGATTGGCTTAGTGATTTTTGGCTTGGGCCCTTTAAATTCGGGATGCCCTACCTGGCGAATACCGATGGTGCTTACTAGTGGAGGTTCAAACCCGAGGCGTCCGCTCCAAAGTCCAGAACGCTAAATACTACACCACAGCGAGCTCCATTCCAGAAACATGCATGTTAGGTTAAATGGCGCCAATAATTATGCGTCCATAAACATGATGGAAGGTAAAGTATAACAGAAATATGTTAATCATTAATTTCCCTGCTCTAAGTACAAATGAATTGCCGTGATAACGTCTTATCATTCATGACGACAGATTGAGCACATTCAACTGCAGATGATGCCTTGCACATCGGCCATGATGGTCAGGGAGTTGGTGGAGTTGAATGTTTATTTTCTGTAGCCATCAGACCATGAGCTGTGACAAATGCAGTCAAGCACAACATGGCCGATGTTATGAACTTGTAGTCCACCTCTGACTGAAGCAGACTTGCTGTTGGACTGCTCACAGTACGGTTTCCATGATGTGCTATTTCTGGAGGAAACACAAACAATAACCCCTTCTACTTTATCAGAGGATGCGGATATGCGGGCAGATGCTGGGAACTGTGGCAGGTTTGTTTGAATCCAGAAACGGGATGGCATGGGAAACAAAACACAACTTTCAGAGTACTGACTGTCTCTTCCATTCGGTTCCTTGCAAACAATGAAAATCAACGTTGTTTTCAGGTTCTTCTGTGGAAGAACCTTTGGCAGCCAACAACCTGGAAACCTCTTCTCATGCTGGTCTCACACTTTGGTGGGATCGCATTCCATCCCTCAACCAGGAGTCAGGAGTCAGCTGACACGACCGTCGTGGTCAAGCACAGGGATGTCCAAACTTTTTCCTCCATTGGCCACATCCTGAAAATGAAAGGATGGAAGAGCCTCTTTGTTTCTTTTTGTCAAACCAAGATATGCTAAGAAGTTATTAATATTTCAGGAAAAAAATTGCTTTGTGATCAGCTTGTTCAGGTTTGTGATTTTGGCGACAATGTGTCTTGTTAGTATGAGCTTGTTATTTTTTTACAACTAGTTCAACTTCTGTCTTAAAATAATTTTAGTAAATAGGCTCCAGTATCCCCACGACCCTAAAGAGGATAAGACGTATAGAAAATGGTTGGGTGGAATCTTGGTACGTTTTCTTTATTAATATTATCACTTTATTCCAGTAGTATTTTGAATTTGAATTTTCTGTTTGTGTCTACTAATATTACTACTTAAGAATATTAAAAAGGTTTCAATTCTTTGCTATTAAAATGACATTATTTTTCCTGATTTCCTTGTTTATTTTTTATAAAATTGCAAATGTTTTCTTGTCAGAATATGGTGTTCAACAATCTGACTTTATATCATAAAATTACAGCTGTTTTTCCCATTTCTGCTATTGTTTTTTTCTATTTCATGACTATTTCAGCTTTCTGTGTGTAACATTTCATTTTGTAATTAGAACTTTTATTTTTCTGGTGTTTTTTCAAAACATAACCACTTGAAATAAATATTTTTGCTTTAAATTTTACATTTTATAATTCTAAAATAATGTGATTTTTTTTCTCATAATATTACAACATTATTATTAAGGCTGCGCGGCGGACGAGTGGTAGCACGCATGCCTCACAGCTGGGAGACCCGAGTTCGATTCCATCCTCGGCCATCTCTGTGTGGAGTTTGCATGTTCTCCCCGTGCATGCGTGGGTTTTCTCCGGGTACTCCGGTTTCCTCCCACATTCCAAAAACATGCTAGGTTAATTAGCCACTCCAAATTGTCCATAGGTATGAATGTGAGTGTGAATGGTTGTTTGTCTATATGTGCCCTGGGATTGCCTGAAGACAGCTGGGATAGGCTCCAGCACCCCTGCGACCCTCGTGAGGATAAGCGATAGAAAATGAATGAATTTTATTGTCAAATGACTACTTTTTCCTCATTAGATTACAACGTCTTTCTTTGCTTGTTCGGTTACTACTATTACTGTTACTGTGTACTTTTTCGCTGTTTTTTAAAGTGTTTTTCGGTCAAATTCTATTTTTATAATGTACTGTGAGACAATAAAAAAAACATCAGAAGGACATCAGAACATCAGTACATTGTGGAGATTGTGCATTGCCACTGTTTGCAGACCCTCATAGCAATACCTTTGATTGACACTGCCTGGATTTCCTGTGACAGAGAGGCCGTCAAACCAAATGTGAGAGTGGATGAGATCAACAATCAGCACAGCGTTCACACGGTCTTGGCCATCAGCAAATTAGGGGACCGAAACCCACCAAAGAAGACCAACAGCAGAAGAAGCTGGAACACATACTCAGCTGTGCTTCTTATTCTTTTTAAATGTACAACATCATCAGGTTTGCCTGTTCTGCCGAGGACTGGGGTGATGCCATGCAAGCAAGGTGCTGTGTTGCCCAAGGGCACTACAGCATTGCCACTCACGTGGGGTATAAATGTGAATGTGTCTTTGGTGGGTGGAGAGGCTGTGATGGTCGTTCTACCCTGAGCATCCGTGGCTCCAAATGTAGATTACCACCACAAATCTGTTATTATTATTATTATTATTATTATTATTATTATTATTATTATTATTATTATTATTATTATTATTATTATTATTATTATTATTATTATTATTATTATTATTATTATTATTATTATTATTATTATTATTATTATTATTATTATTATTGTTATTATTATTGTTATTATTATTATTATTATTATTATTATTATTTCATAGGTGGCCATGATGTTCAGTATTCATGCAAGATATTTTGGACTAACTTGTGAATATTTCATGGTGCGATGGAGTGGGATTTTACCTCTGATGCTGTTGGCGTTGGATGCAAACGCTGCACTCGCACACGCTGCCTTGCTCGTTCTCCCTGTGAAACCATCAGAGCTGTCAATTTTTCTTTGGATGGAAAATGAAGACACTGAAATGGCGAAATAAGTTGTCTTTTGATACGCACTTATGCAATGCATCTCTGAAACATCTAGAGCTGTCACCGTGGTTGTGGTGGCATAACGGGACATGTCTCATACGCCCCTGAGACCTTCAGGTTACTGTCATGGCGCCAGGTTTGAATCTGGATTGCATCTCATTCTCATGTTCCTTGTTCATTGCAGTCAACAATAGTTTCATAGTTGGAAAACCCGTTTATAAATATGGAATGTAAAAAATGTTTAGATCCTTAGACATGAAATAACACCCTTATAGTCACCTGTATACACCTAATATTCTTTGTTTACACCAGCAGTCCCAGCAGGGACATAACAGACTCCCACTGCTAGCATAATTAGCCTCTAAACTTAATAAGAAAATGTACCACTTCCACACAGAATGGGAGAACTTTTTTCCACTGTCATGTCTCATCTATGTAACAATACTGACGCCTAATGGCCAGAATATTACGTATGACTTGACCTTCAATATGATTTGACTTCTAATAGGCCGTAGTCACAAACAGCTCTCGTTAACTCATTAAGGAATTCTTACAAAATCACAAGGAACTGAGGGAGCGATGTTTGAACCGCTGTAGCGAAGGACAACGATAAATCCAAGTCAGTGGTGCTGACAGGTAATCCTGACAAGGGTCATGGGATGATGGAGCCTATCCCAGCTGTCTTCGGGCAAGAGGCGGGGTCCACCCTGGACTGGTGGCCAGCCAATCACAGGGCACATATAGACAAACAACCATTCACACTCACATTCATACCTATGGACAATTTGGAGTGGCTAATTAACCTAGCATGTTTTTGGAATGTGGGAGGAAACCGGAGTACCCGGAGAAAACCCACGCATGCACGGGGAGAACATGCAAACTCCACACACAGATGGCCGAGGGTGGAATTGAACTCGGGTCTCCTAGCTGTGAGGCCTGATGCGTGCAGCCCTCAAAACACAACAAGTGTTTTACCTAAAATACATAAAATACATAAAATATCAGAGATGACTGACCAGAGATGAGAATTAGTCTAAGGATGTAACTTGGCTCCAGGCTAACTTGGCTCCAAGCTAACTTGGCTCCAAGCTAACTTGGCTCCAAGCTAACTTGGCTCCAGGCTAACTTGGCTCCAAGCTAACTTGGCTCCAAGCTAACTTGGCTCCAAGCTAACTTGGCTCCAAGCTAACTTGGTAACTCGGCTTATCAAAGAATTTTGCTCTAATCAACCAATCAGAGGATGCAGCCCAGCTAGCTGGATCTTTGAGGTGAATCGGAATTCTGATTGGTTCATGGGCCAGCACTCCTGACTGTGAAGGCCCTGGTCAGATTAGATTAAAATGAAGTCCAGAAATCTGAAATCTGACTGAAAACTGAAATTTTTACTGGAAGCTAAATTACGACAATTCATTCATCTAATCCTAGAATTTCAGTTGTAAATGTCAGCCCCATTGATTGATTGATTGATTGGACACTGACAGCACATGACTGCTTTATGCAAAGTAGCTGGTATTCATCATTTTGACCCTGTGAGGAAATGCAAAATAAACCAAAACAGGTGAACCCAATAGTTGTTGCTAGTTCAAATAAATGACCACGGGACCAAAATGAACGAGGTTCCAGTGCCAGGAGCTGCATGACAGAATGTTGTACACAATGACAACAAGATGTACGTTATGTGTGTAAATGTACTTGATAAGCCGTGACACTGTTGATGGCGAGTACTGCAAATATTTAGCAGAGATCAACATAAATAAATAAATAGTGAAACATGGACGCACAAGGCAGCTGCTGGGACCAATGGTGTCTTGTGACATGATCTCCATCATAATGTGAAATGTTTCACGTCTTTTAGAACAGCACATTTCAAGTGGTACTTCATTTTAATGGCTCATTTCAAACAGATGGAAATCAATGTTCTAAATGGAGTAAACTAATGCAATCAGTGTCTGACTATTCAGAGTCATGGTGAGCGTAAACTCTACGGACCAGACCGATTCATCCAATCACAAGTGGACGTGTCATCCTGGAAATCAAACCTTTAATGTTGTTATTAAAGCGACCCTGGAAGGAGAACATATTGACCCAAGTGTAGACTCCTTCACAGACCAGCGCACTCCTGCCGCTTCTGTCATCAACATCAAATCAATCAAGCATTCTAATTAACTGCATCCAAATGAGCTCCCAACAACAACCCGCCCC
This sequence comes from Doryrhamphus excisus, assembly GCF_030265055.1. Taxonomy (NCBI): domain Eukaryota; kingdom Metazoa; phylum Chordata; class Actinopteri; order Syngnathiformes; family Syngnathidae; genus Doryrhamphus; species Doryrhamphus excisus. The sequence goes on from NC_080485.1 coordinate 1,534,739, forward strand.
CCCACCTCCCCCAGCCCCGCCCCTTGGTGCACTTTGTATAACATTTCAAAGTAAATTGTGCAAAATGGAGGTGCTTTCATTGTGGGACATTCTGCTAATGTTTACATTATCCCAGAGATTGTGGCTGTGGAGGCAACAGTCGTCAACAGTCGTCAACAGTCGCCAACAGTCGCCAACAGTCGTCAACAGTCATCAACAATCGCCAACAGTCGTCAACAGTCGCCAACAGTCGTCAACAGTCGCCAACAGTCGTCAACTGTCGCCAACAGTCGTCAACAGTCGTCAACAGTCGTCAACAGTCGTCAACAATCGCCAACAGTCGCCAACAGTCGTCAACAGTCGTCAACAGTCGCCAACAGTCGTCAACAGTCGTCAACAGTCGTCAACAGTCGTCAACAATCGCCAACAGTCGTCAACAGTCGTCAACAGCCGCCAACAGTCGTCAACAGTCGCCAACAGTCGTCAACAGTCGTCAACAGTCGCCAAGAGTCATCAACAGTCGTCAACAGTCGTCAACAGTCACCAACAGTCATCAACAGTCGTCAACAGTCGTCAACAGTCGCCAACAGTCGTCAACAGTCGTCAACAGTCGCCAACAGTCGCCAACAGTCGTCAACAGTCGTCAGCAGTCGTCAACAGTCGTCAACAGTCGTCAACCGTCGTCAACAGTCGCCAACAGTCGTCAACAGTCGTCAACAGTCGTCAACAGTCGCCAACAGTCGTCAACAGTCGCCAACAGTCGTCAACAGTCGCCAACAGTCGCCAACAGTCGCCAACAGTCGCCAACTCTTCTTTTAAGTGTTTTCATCCAAAGAGTGGGTCTGTTCTTAGCAAAGCCCCTGAGGCGCTAGAAGCTCCTCCCACACGCTGTGGACTGCAGCATTTTTTTCCCACGCCCAGCTCCGTTTCCCCTTCATTTCCAATCAGGCCACACTATCGTTAAATCGGGTTCTCCCTTCCATGTTTTCCAACCTCTTGGTGGTGAGATGAAGTAGGAATGCAAACTGTAATCAAATCAGTGGAATAACGATGAGTGGCAGATATGAGTGACAATTCCAAGGCTCTGTACAAGACGTGAAGTGGTTGCTAGTGATAATACGGGATAAGGAATACGGCCTTGATCCGTCCATGAGACGCTAATGGTTTGTTTTGCTTCTCTTTCGCCGCCGTTGACTGGAAATTATTTCACTTGGAATCAAGAAAATGAGCTCACTTACATCATGTGTCGTTTCTTTTAGTCTTTCTGCCTTTTTAAGGACAGGAATAAATGCAGGAGATTTGTGTTGACAACCTTTTTACTTTGCTTACTTACAACCTTTTCAGCAGCTAACAGATTTTACGGACTGTAAGTTTTACTCCTGAGTAGAAGTCAAAAGCCAAAACTGCACACTGAAAAGAGAGAGAGAGAAAAATTATATATATATGAATATATATATTCTATGTATATCATACATATATATATATTCACCTGTGTATTTCACTACATGCAGCTTGTAAACTGCAGGCATGTGATTTTCTTTTTTGGGGCATTTGTATTCCTTCTTTCTCAGTCGTCTTTATGTGAACAGGCAGAATCCGGTGACCGTCCAAACCAAAGAAGAAGAAAGAACGGATGCGGATAATTCTGTCGTCTTCTGCTTACAAAAAGTGGAATTACTGATGCTCGCCGTGATGGAGTATAAGACAAAAGGTGAGTCAAGTCCCATTTGAGATATGTGGTGCAGTGTGGCGCAGTGGTAGTTTCATCCAGCGCACCAAGATGTTCTACCAATTTGTCAATCTGGTCGAATGGGTTGTGCTGAGATGGCAGTGGTGGCTCACCGAGGGAGGTGTCCACACATTCAGTTTGCCGTAATTTCGTGACGAAGCTGACCAGCTCTAACCTGGTCTATTGTCGGCGTAGGCAAAGCACGCCCTGCGTCGTGGTAACTTGGTTGACAGACGCGCAGTGGACCATCACAACCTCACAGGCAGGTTTGTCAGAGTGTCAGGCACATTTCAATGCAATAAACAATCACAGCAACCACTATTTAATGAACCAGCATGCGTATTTGTATCTATATGAATTGTCACACAGCAACACAGCACAACAATATCACAAGCTGCTGCCTTTTGTAGTCTAGCCCACAATCCCATTATGAACCTGATAAAAATGACTGTTTTAGTACCAGTTACTGTATATGATTAAAACCTTTTTTAACTATTTGATTCTGCACTTATATTGGAAAAGTGTTGCATCTTCAATGGGCATACGCTGAAGAGTCTCTGGACTACTGGCATTTGAATGTCAAATACATAACTGGCTTGTTAATAATTAAGACGTTTAGCTGCTGAATTCCAATGTTGGCTCAGATATCAAATTAAAATCCTGCAGGAAAGAAGTTTCTTAAAAATATCTCCCAACATATATATGTATATATATTAATTATAAGGCTAACACTGCACTCTGAATATATGTAGTGCTGTATATCCAAGGCTATATATATTCCGCAATACAGCATCACAACACAATCACAACACAACAACAACAACAACAAAAGCATGTCAATATATCTCCATGCTTTGTGTTTGAATTGTTGGCTTGCTGAAAAAACAAGTGGTAGGATAATGATAAGAACATTTTGATGCATAACAGCTTTAGTGCCAATCTTATCTGTAAATATTCACACTATTTCACAAGTACACTATTTCAATCATTTGTTGCTTTAACACTTTACAGATCATGGAGAAAATAAAAGATGTTTCCACCATTTTTTCCTTCCAGCCAAGATACTCAACAATGAGCATGCATTATTCATTTTTAAAGCTCCATTCTCTGAGTGGATCATTTCGCTCTTATAATGCCTGGCGGGGTGGGACTGTTTATTTTTTCATTGAAATAATCTCTCAATAGGAGCAAAGTTGCCCATGTGAGAAATCAGATTTTCTGCCGTTGGAGTGCAGAGACAAAGGCAGAGAAAAAGAAGTTGAGAAAGGAAATGTGTGGACACTTTCTGTTGCTGTTTGACTGTCAATCCGTCTATCAATCCGTCCATCAATCCATCCATTTCCTGTCATGCTCGTCCTCGGTAGGGTCACATGGTGGGCTGGAGCCTATTCCACTTGACTTTTGTCCACCCTGGACTGGTAACCAGTAACCAGTAGTTCACAGGGCACATACATACAAGCTCGCTGCGTTCACGGTCTGGAGTGGACGCAATGGCCTCGTTCCGAACACGGCTAAGACCATGGAGATGGACTGTGGACTTTGGCAGGAATGTTATTATTGATGGAGAGGCCGTGGAATCCTATAAATATCTGGGTGTCCAACTCGACAACAACCTTGACTACTCCATGCACTCACGTGGAACATACAAAAAAGACTGAGATACGTGGAAGAGTAGTCTCTAGGGGGTGGGGGGGTGGGGGGGGGCTGGTTAGTGGAGAGAAGGATGTGGTGTCTAATCTGCGCTGTAGAACCGAGAGGTAGAGTAGATCGATCCTTCATCCCTGCTGCTATAAAACAGTATAACGGGTCCTACGGACACAATATGTTTTATTTTAATGTCACTAGTTTGCTTCACTGTTGGGTGTCAGTGACGCGTGGTGAGGAACTTAAGAGGTTTTTTTTAAAATGGTAATACATTTTTGTTATAAAAATAACAATTTTTTTTTTTTTCAGATGCTCAGGATTGTTTGGTAGAAAGCAGAGTTCATGTTTGGTTATCACAGTCAGTCTTCCAGGTTCTGAAGCAGTAAAACAGCCCCAGACCATCACACTACCACCACCATATTTTACTGTTGGTATGATATTCTTTCTGAAATGCCCTCCAAAACGTTTAGCTCAAACCGCAGATTATTTTCCCGAAGGTCTCCATCAAGATGTTTTCTAATGTTCCTTTTCTTCAGCAGTGGTTTTGATCTGCAGGCAGGGTGGAGTCACGGACACTGAACACCACACATAAACCCAAACACAAGAAATCAGGAAGGGGGTAAACACTTTTCCCCAGCACTGTCAATGCCGTGGCTAATGTGCTTACCGGCCACCGCTGGAAGCAAGTGTCCCATTCCCAACACTTATTTATGGCCCGTTTTAACAAGCCCAGTCCACGTGGACCGGCCTTGAAGGATTACAGTCAATAGGATGTCATATGCCACCCACTGTGCAAATGAGCTCTCCAAATGTTGCTTAGCCTTCAACTTATGATGCCTGTGACAGCTGGAAGACTGAAGTGTGATTGCCTGGGGGTGCAAGGCTACACTGAGCAAATTTGGAACATTTTAACACATCATATTATTATATTTAGGTTATATATTTTCATTGTGTCATTTAAAATAGGTAAGAATGTCAGCAGGTGGCAAAGTCTGTCACTTTTAAATATTTTATGACCATCAAAATCCCTGGGAAAAATATCCATATCTCGCTCCCTGCACCAAGTGGGACAGTTTATTTATCTTCGGGCAGTGCCAGGCCAGCTGTTCGTACATATTCTCAGTCTTAATGCGGAGCTCATCAAGACAACTGCCAGTCGTCGTGTTCTGACTTTATTTGTCCGTTTATTATCTTGTCAACGCACAAACAAAGCCTTCATCTGTTTGTTTATGGGTTTGTTTGTCTGTTACACACTTTTTCAATCCCTCTTGTGCACAGATCAGCACTGAAGCGCTTGTTAGTCACCATATCTCCAACCTTGTTTCATAAACAACAATTGGATTCACAAGTTTTACTCTATTTTGGATTTGCGCAAATCCACACAGAGTACAACTACTGACAGACTCAAGTATATATGTACATGCACCCCCACTAATGCCGTAAATTGAACACACCAAATGTAAAGACAATTATTTTGCACATATACAGAAGTAAGCTGCAGGTGTCCACATTGCAAATATTTATGTAGAAAGACACTATAAACCTTGCAATCCTACCCGCACTTGGTGCTCCCAGTATCACATGTTAGCACCGGTGAGATACTTTATTTCTTTGGAGTTCAACAGCTGCCTCAGTCCAAGCTTTCCAAGCAGAAGGTGTAGTAATTGTACACTTGATCAAAGGTACTTCAACTTTGTCAGATCAAAGCACAATCAATGCATAAGATTCAAAACATGTGATATTAGCGTCTATTGCCAAAATTTATTTTCAGTATTTTAAACATAATGGCAACCGTAGTTCTTTTAGCCATAAACTCGCCACTTCATTTTTTAGCATCGGTGTGTTTTTTGGTTAACGTTTTGCCTCTTTGTTAATACAATACCCGTGTCCATCTGCATTGTAATATATTTTTGATCAGAAAACTTTTTTTTCCGATTCGCATCCTCTTGGGTAGCCAACAAATATCTACCGGAACCGGGAGTTACGTTGCCCGTCTACGACGTCATTAGCGGTGGACTGTGAAAAAGGTTAACACAAAACACGGAAGAATTAAATTGATAAATGAACATTGATGTTTACTTTTACCTTTATTGAAGGCTGCTGTTCCCAAAGGTACGAAGTGACAAAGAGACGCTACACGGACATCATCTTCCTGTTTTCCCATGAGTTGTTTCTTAAATTCAATAATGTTTATCAGCTTATTAATCAAAAAGCAACTGGCAACTGTTTTGGTTCTATTCTGGGTTAATGTCTTGAGGTGAGAAAAAAACAACTGAAGAAAGAACGGGTGGTTGAACTGGATGCCATCCTGTGTCTTTGGGGACAAGAATCCCATTTTCAGTGAAGATAAATCAAAACGCTTTCATTCATCATTTATATGTATTTGTATACATTTATTTCACCCCTAAAACTATAAAAAGTTGAACACTTTTGGCCCTCTACAATGGACTTTTTACTTGGATTTTCATGATTTCTTATGGACAAAACTGATGCGGGTATCATCGGTTTAGGTTGGAGTTGAATGACCCTAATCAATCAACTTATCATCTTTTATTGCTGACCTTGACTCGTGTTATCGGACAGAGAAACACCAATGTGTCTGTTCGAGGTTAGAGGCGGTGTTTTACAGAGAGTCAACCATGACACCCATTGGGTGTTTATGAGCTTGTAAGCAAGTTAACAATGGCAATTAAAGAGAGATAAGGAGTGTCACTGAAGCTGGAAGTAATCAATATGTGGCATCAATAATTCTTTCTGCAAATCCAAGAAGGCGTCGCCAAGGTGGGTTGGACGCCCACCTTGGCGAGAGAGTCCTACGCACAAAGGAGCTGACCAATCATAGCCTTTATGGGGTTTGGTGGTGCATGCCATGCGATGCAGGACGGTTTAGGTTACAGGCTCCCCCTGCTGGTGCATTGTAGCAATAAGGATCATTTTCATGTCTAATGTAGACATTGTGATATATGTTCAGGTCTCACCTGAGAAGATATGTGTAACTTTAGAACTGTATTTCCTAAAGACTTTTAGACCTCAGGGGTTCTACTGGATGTTGAAAAAAAGACAACACTATCAGACTTAATAAAGAAGAAGAGCGTAACACTTACAATAACAATGTTTGTCAGTTAAAAGGCCTCCAAAGTGTATTTTCTTGTCTTTATTGTTACCTACATGTCCAGAAATAATGTGCATTTTACGGGGAGCACAGCAAAAGACAGTTCTTCTGCTTGAGATGTGACAATGAAATAAAAGGTAGGGCTGTAAAAGAGACCAAAATAAATCCGAGAGAGCGGGACGACCAAAAGAAGGGAGTCGTCCTACGAGTGGAGGGGGCAAGTCTGAGTTCATGAATTAGCAACCTTGTGGTAATGGAGTTGAAGGTCTCATTGCGACAGAGTCAGCCATGCATCCAGTCTCCACTTATTAGGTGTAATGGAGAGACAGCGTTTTTCCATTAATACTCCCACCTACGCGGCTTTGATGGGGAAAGGGGAGGCAAGAACAGAAATGAAAACAAAGAACGGAGATTAAGCTGTGAGGAGAACAAAACAATCATTTCATACCTGTGAACTGACTGATTCGCTGCAGGACAAAGGCAGAGATTTAGCAACCGGCTGGATTAGCATCCCGAGAAGCAGAGCCAAGCAGAACGAGAGCATTAACTCACAATACTTGGACTAAATATAATAAAGAAAATGGAAATCCAGGATGACTTGACATCTACTGTTTATTCTAAAATCATTGATAACAGGGTAGAAACCATCTAGATGGCATACGAAAACTGAAATTGAATCCCATAATGCTGATTACGGATCAGATGACATAATGGGTGGGGGAGGATGGGGAGGGGGGGGGGGGGGCAGTTTCACGACCAGTGATGTTCTGCGTCTGGCAACACAGGAGTCTGGAACCACAGCTATGGATCTGCATGCGGCCTATGACGCGTTCAGAAGCCGTCACAAGCCTTTTCAAGGTCTGTGTTGGAGTTCAGCGCATGTCAGCAATTCTAATAATAATAATAACAAATTTTATTTATAACGATTCTAGTTTGGGTGAGTAAACTTGGTGAGGAAGCAACTATTAAACCTGTTAGCTTCCCATGTTGCTAATGAACAACGGCAACCATAGATACCATAGCTTTGGTATATACTTTGGTATATACTTTGGTATATACTTTGGTATATACTTTGGTATATACTTTGGTATACACCAGTAGAAAGCTAAAGCTTAGCAGTAAAAAAATAAAAATTCTCCCCATTTCTGTTTTTCAATATCCATAGTAGAACATAGTTAAGTTTCATTGTACCAAGTTGTTCCTTTTTTCATTTATTTCATTGATAAGAAAAACCACCTCCTTGTCTTTTCATCATTCGTCCATACTGTACTCTTTCTGCGTGAATATTTTCTAGCTGTTGTCATGAAGGTCACCTTTCATTTAAAAGAAAAACCCTGTGCATGACTGAAAGTCCTTGGCTTTTCATAGTTTGTCCATACTGTACTCTTTATACATAATTGTTTGCTTGCTGTTGCCATAAATGTCACCTTTCTTGTTCAGACATGTTTTGAGACACTTCGAGAAAACTGATTTGTTTCATGATTTTTGTTTTATTCATGGCAACAACAAGCAAACAATTATGTATAAAGAGTACAGTATGGACAAAGTATGGACTGTATTCTGAAAAATGTGTCCCTACTGTAATTGTTTGCTTGTTGTTGTCATAAATGTCACCTTTCTGGTTCATGTTTTGAGACACTTCGAGATAATTGATTTGGTTTACAAGAAATGTAGCACAAAACATCTAGACGCTGGTAGACGCTGGTAGACGCTGGTAGACGCTGGTAGACGCTGGTAGACGCTGATAGACGCTGGTAGACGCTGGTAGATGCTGGTAGACGCTGGTAGACGCTGGTAGATGATGATAGACGCTGGTAGATGCTGGTAGACGATGGTAGACGCTGGTAGACGCCGGTATACGCTGGTAAACCCTGGTAGACGCCGGTAGACGCTAGTAGATGCTGGTAGACGCTGGTATATGCTGGTAAACGCTGGTAGACGCTGATAGATGCTGGTAGACGCTGGTAGACGCTGATAGACGATGGTAGACGCTGGTAGACGCTGGTAGATGCTGGTAAATGCTGGTAGACGCTGATAGACGCTGGTAGACGCTGGTAGATGCTGGTAGACGATGGTAGACGCTGGTAGACGCTGATAGACGATGGTAGACGCTGGTAGACGCTGATAGACGCTGGTAGACGCTGGTAGACGCTGGTAGACGCTGGTAGATGCTGGTAAACGCTGGTAGACGCTGATAGACGCTGTAGACGCTGGTAGACGCTGTTGGCGATGGTAGACGCTGGTAGACGCTGGTAGACGATGGTAGACGCTGGTAGACGCTGGCAGACGCTGGTAAACGCCGGTAGACAATGGCAGACGCTGGTAGACGCTGGTAGACGCTGGTAGACGATGGCAGACGCTGGTAAACGCTGGTAGACGATGGTAGACGCTGGTAGACGCTGGTAGACACTGGTAGACGCTGGTAGATGGTGATAGACGCTGGTAGACGCTGGTAGACGCTGGTAGATGCTGGTAGACGCTGGTAGATGCTGGTAGACGCTGGTAGATGCTGGTAGACGCTGGTAGAAGCTGGTAGATGCTGGTAGACGCTGGTAGACGCCGGTAGACGCTGTTGGCGATGGTAGACGCTGGTAGATGCCGGTAGAGCGTGGCGCAGTCCGTTCAGTGGTCATTTTGAAAATTCCAAAGTCCACTGGCCACACCCCGTTGGCACGGCATAGGGAAAATAGGGAAAATAGGGAAAATAGGGAAAATAGGTAAAATATGGAAAATAGGGAAAATAGGGAAAATAGGGAAAATAGGTAAAATAGGTAAAATATGGAAAATAGGGAAAATAGGGAAAATAGGGAAAATAGGTAAAATAGGTAAAATAGGTAAAATATGGAAAATAGGGAAAATAGGGAAAATAGGGAAAATAGGGAAAATAGGGAAAATAGGGAAAATAGGGAAAATATGGAAAATAGGGAAAATAGGGAAAATAGGTAAAATAGGTAAAATAGGTAAAATAGTAAAATAGAGCGTCTAGTTTTGGTGATAGAAGCATGTGTTGCTGTAATGTTTCTATTGTCAAAGAGTTAGTTTAGTAAAACCATATTGTATTCAGCGCATGTAAAAGAAAACATATTTCAAATGTATGAATGCACGTTGTTACCAAACAAGAAACAAGAGCGCGAGGCTGCAAGTCTGTCAAAACACTGGTAAGATTGAAAGGACGGAGGCCAACGTCTGCTGCTTTTATGACCTGCTGACCTTCATTTCCTCTCTGTGGACCAGCTTGAACATCTAAGATGTCATCCAGAAACCACATACACCCCCAAATATCCATTTTGGATCCCCTATGGTTGTCTATGCCTTTGTTGCCTATTAGGTGCATCACAAGATCTCGCAAGACTTCTCGTTCCGACAATAATAAATGAATTAATTCAAATAAATGAATGAATTAATCACACCATAAATTAAGATCTTTAACTTTATAATTTTGCCCACGCGTTATATTTCCTGTTTTCCTCGTCTTTCACCCCCAAGCAGACAGGAAGTGGCTTCACTTGTTGGTTTCAGCTCCTTGTCGTGTTTCTTCCATAGAACAACATGAACGGAGTGAGCCCTTCTGTCACTCATACAGTCTCTTTATCTCGCTGGGTGGAGGCGGGGTCCATGGAATACACAGTGCAGAAGAGTGCAACGCAGTAGAAATTCAATTGGTATATATAATATACTGTCATATATATTTTATTTTACTTTTCTTAAAAATAATATTGGAATCTGGTCTAGTCTGGCTGACCCAATGTTGTGTTTAGTGACACCCCAATTGTATCAGTTGGTATGATGGAATATGAGTATTAATGCAGAAGGATTGTTTTCGTCTAACACAGAGGCAGAGTGAGACCTCCCCACAGAATATAATACAAAAAAAATGTTTTTTGGAGAACATTTTGTGGAGCTTTTGGCTCAGTTTTCACTTTCACAATAAGAGCAACTGTAGACTAATTTAATCCCAACAATGCTACTTAATTTTACATGAAATGTCATAAACATTTGTGAAATATGTCTAAACTGTGCACGGCTGCGTGCACACAAAGACTCATCATTGGAACATTGGAAATATTTAGTTGCATGCATCATTTCTGTGACGTAGTCGGGAAGGAACGCAACCTAAGCCTAAACAAAGTGGTCAGTGCGTATCAAAGCGTCCCATTCATATGAAGCGGTTCATTGGTTTGGTCAATTTCTGTTCATAACTAATCATAATGCTCAATGTCATATGTTTCAAGTGGATTCTCTTTCTACATCTGCAAGATAAAGTACACGTACTTTCTTTTCTGCAAGGATAGCTTGCTCTGTTAGATGTTATTATTGCTCCTATGGATTGAGTGGATTAGCTCAGTGCGTTTTCAGTCTCGTAGTTTCTCACCAAAGGCCTTTCTGTCATATAGAAAGGCCTTATAGAAATAATATAGAAATAATATAGAAATAATAGTCATATACTTTGGAGCACACTAGAGATACGTATATAGCATAGATGTTTTTTCCTTTTATGTGTCTTCATTTGAAACTAAGTGTTGAAATTAGCCACGCGTGAACTCACAGGCGTAAGACGATACAGCGTCTGTCACCATCCACCAATTTGTTTGGTGCTGCTTCTACATAGACTCTGGTAAAACGAGTCCCTGGCAAGGGCTTGACCTCCATTGTCTCCTTCATCATCCATCCTATCTCCTTATTAGGCCCGGGCTCTGACCAACACGAAGGTGAAGGCAAAGACACGTGCTAATGAACGACTTGTCCAATTATAGATACTGCGGATGCACGGATATCCCATTTCGTATTCATTTGCACACGTTGAAGCCACCATCATTCTTCTGTTTACCTCATTTAGCCTCCGCAGGCAACAGCAGCACACCCAGGAACTTTAGCATAGTCGAGCTGACATCACTTGGAGCTCTTATTTCAGAGATCAACATCTGCTTTCAAATATTTCACTAAAAAGTACAAATCCCTCGTATATCAAGTCAGATTCTTACTGCAAGACTCTAAATGTGTGGCACTTTTATTCTGAAGCTGCAGCTGTTGTGTATTTACCCGCGGAGGCTGGCGGATGCTCTTACTCTCCCTTCACACCGTGGAAGGTATCTGGGCTTTATTTTACGCCACAGCAGCTTGTACCTTCATTTTGGGCTCAATAACTCCTTTTAAGTACCTGCTGCTAGCTTTTGCTTCTCCTCATTATGGGCAGAAAATACTGCTTCCTCTTTGTTTCTTGAGCTTTTGTGAATCTCAAGCAGCACGGTAAACAGCCGAGGGCCCTGGCGGACTCGAGCCTGAGTCGGTGTTGCCGTCAATCACAATATAATTGGTTCGGCAACGGAAAGACAAGCAATTTACGAACAACTTCAGGGGAAGACGAAATCAGTGGTCCCTCACAAATGGAGGGTCAAACGTTGATATGAGGTACAGATTACGTGGAGCCAAATACAAAGTACTATATTGTACTGTACTGTACTGGAAAGGAACGTCCATGATGCTGTCTTCCATTTTTAGTGAACCATCTGTGGATTAGGAATACATGATAATGACACGTACATTTATCTTGCTAAGCTTGGATTAAACTTCCTCACCTGTGTAGGCTGGAACCAATTGGAGAAGCAGAAGGTTTCATAACTATGTTCTTTGGTAATAGTATTTGTTTTCACTCAAGTTTACCCGCGTGGCCTATGAATCACATTCTATGGCTCAGGGCTCTGGTTCCTAAACAGCAAAAACACCATGGAATCTACTGCAATACGTACTAAAGTATTTCTTCCTATTTAGATATGACGCCTTCTACAAACCACCAAAGAGCTGAACAAGGATCTCCTATTTATTTTATATTCGATACTAAATTGTTTGTATACGAAGTCCAGGATCAGCTGTTTTATGCATGTTTATCTAAATGCATGTTTTAACATTAATAGAGCACATTAAATAATTCCCCTATAGTCACCTCTACATGCCTATATTCTTTGTTTACAGCACATTACACAAGCTATGGCGCCATTTATTTATTTGAAACTCAAGAAAGTGCGTGGGGAAGAAGGACAAAGAAACTTCCAAATATACCACTTCCACATGGAATGAGAGGAGAACTTTCTTTTTCACTTTGTCATGTCAGAAATGCCGTGGCTGACTCCATGCAGTGTTAAGATAATGTAACATAACATCATCAGCAAATTTACTCTAAACGTTAATTATGTATCGATATCCATGTATCGATATTATGTATCGATATTATGTATCGATATCCATGTAGCGATATTATGTATCGATGTATAGTTTGGTGGGTGCAAGCTTTTATTTGCCACTATGATTTTAACATTGTATGTTGCATCTCTGTGTGGAGTTTGCATGTTCTCCCCGTGCATGCGTGGGTTTTCTCCGGGTACTCCGGTTTCCTCCCACATTCCAAAAACATGCTAGGTTAATTGGCCACTCCAAATTGTCCATAGGTATGAATGTGAGGGTGAATGGTTGTTTGTCTATATGTGCCCTGGGATTGGCTGGCCACCAGTCCAGGGTGGACCCCGCCTCTCGCCCGAAGACAGCTGGGATAGGTTCCAGCATACCCATGACCCTAGTAAGGATAAGCGGCATAGAAAATGGCTGGATGGATGGATGGACATTCTATGTTTTCCTTTTGACATGTTTTTATGATGTGGTGAACAAAAAATAAGCAAGTTTACATTTTGACATTTTGATATTTAGACAGGAGGTTCAGAGAACTTGTCATAACCAGGGTGGGTGTAATGGGCGATATTGCCACATTTATGGTAATTTTCTGTTCATAGCTTGTTACTTTCCACTCTAACATAATCCCCACTAGACGTCTGTTAAAGTCTACTTCTCCATATGCTACTCCTCTCTGCTGCTCTGGCGTTCTTAGCTATTCCTCATCCTCCCGTGATAATGATACTTGGAAGAAGTGTAGATTATTTGCTGCCATGGAGTCCATGATTGGTACTGCACCATGGAAGGACATGCAGTACATTAGCCATGCAGCTTTTTGCTCTCCATTGTGCAAGACATGGTTGGATTCGGTCATCAAAATATCTTATTATATATCAAATTATCTTGATAGAACGGCAGAATTAAAATCACTAAGTTTAACATCATGATTAGAATATTATTATTATTTACTGCCTCTAATAACTGGCAGAAAAGTGAACATTATTATCATGTTTTGTAAGCTTAGGTGGTTTACATAATGAGCTTTTTCTTTAAACATGAATATAGATCATGACAAGATGTACTTGTTTCATACTGGTATCTGGCAAAAATACATTACCTGTAATGGATACCCCAAGTTTTATTGTTATCGTTTTATTTTCTTCATAGTAATGCCCTTTTTTGTCCCAAGAAATAGTTCAGAGGCCCCAGGTTCCCAGTTTGAGGATCACTGATTTAAATTCATTCCTGGTGTACTCAAAAATGTTCATTTTTTTACATTTTCATTTGGTGCTTGTTAGAATGTTGATGGATAAATATGATGAAGCATCTGCAGAGATGAATCTTAAGTGTTGGAATGTCCTAAACTGGCAGGAACTCAGAATCTCCCAGACTGCATGTTTGTTTTTGTTGAGGTGAGTTTGTTTAGTCATTTGAAATGATAATCAGTTGTCCAAACAAATTGCTGAATTATCATATCAGCCTTGACTGTGTTATGCTAACACCATGGCGGCATCTGATAAGCAGCCTGTCTTAGAATCTGCTGTCACTGATGATATTTTTGGAGCTTTTATCCAAAACATTAGCAAATCTCCATGCTTGCTCAGGATTTGCACTCACGGTTATGAGAGTGAAAATGATCTGATCCCTCACTGTCTTCCCTCCATCCATGTTATGTTGCAGAAGCCTTGAGTTTGCTTGTCTTTATTGGGTTCTTTCTGCAGGGGGACACTCACCTAGCTGCCCGTCTTTGCTTCTAAAAGGCGATATCAAGATGGTGTCCATCAGGGCTTCCATACACTTGAACGTGTAGAACAGGGGTGGGCAAATATTTGGACTCGAGGGCCGCATTGAGTTAACAAAATTGTCTGGGGGGCCAGAACATATATTTAACACACACACACTATTTTATGCTTATCATTTTCCTTGAATTATTTGTCTAATTTTATCTGTAAAAGTGTTATCCTATATCAGTTGTATGTTCTCATGTCCCTTTTTTAGGAGCACTTTAAACATCACACCACATCAAACTATGTCATTTAATTTGACAGTTTTGTTGTTTATTTTTTACTAAATAATTTACTAAATTTTTTACTACATCCGACTTGCAAGCCATGTTGCCAGTTTGTATGTTAAAAGTTGAAGTTACTTAGAAAGCAACTGGCGGGCCGGATTCAAACGCTTGGTGGGCCGCATGTGGCCCCCGGGCCGTAGTTTGCCCACCCCTGGTGTAGAAGATAGGAGCAGACCAGAGGCTCACCATGTTTGCTTTCAATAAGGTTTGTGCAGTGGGGGGGATAATGAAGGACTGGGGACTTAACCCCCCAAATTCAACAACGGATTACATGTCTTTGTTTGCTTCTTTATTTACATATCAACCCTGAAACGATGAGGTCCTAATCTATTTGAACGATTCAATCGTCCTCAAAGAACTTTGTTGATTTGTCTTTGCCAAAGCTTTTGATAACAGCTAGAGCTGGATGTTGTCATAAACACATCACAAAATATTGTCAGCAATCATTATTCAAAATTAGCACTCTGTTTAAATTTGTAACCTCTGCAAAGATTTTGGTTTTTTAAACTCGGGCAAAAATGGTAAATATCAGACTATTGGTTTAGCACCGGCAGAAAACTGGACTCATCAATATCAATCAATACTCATCAATATCATCCATGAGGAAGACGGAGGAAGAGACCAGAGTGCATGTACACAACAGTTTAAATACAGTAGCAGTAGCCACGCCCTTCTACAAAGTGAAAGTTAAGTTTGTGTAGAAGGGAGAGCTAAGCTCGTGTGAATGAGAACAATACATCTCTCGAGTACCTCACAGTATTTTTCCATCTGCCATATACTGTACATATATGTGTTGCGCAACTCTGATTGTTCTATGTGAGTGTGTGTCAAGAAGCTATTAGACGGAATCTTTAGGTGGAATCATATCTAAATTACAATTCTGGATGTTGAAACAAAGTAGGATTCAATATTAATAAATATTAATATACTGAATATTAGTGCGTAGAAAACCAGTTGATGATGTTCTAAATGAATGTTTGAACATTATTAGAGCACA
This sequence comes from Doryrhamphus excisus, assembly GCF_030265055.1. Taxonomy (NCBI): domain Eukaryota; kingdom Metazoa; phylum Chordata; class Actinopteri; order Syngnathiformes; family Syngnathidae; genus Doryrhamphus; species Doryrhamphus excisus. The sequence continues at coordinate 1,550,433 of NC_080485.1, forward strand.
TTAAATAATTCCCCTATAGTCACCTCTACATGACTATATTCTTTGTTTACAGCACATTACACAAGCGATGGCGCCATTGACTTATTTGAAACTTAAGAAAGTGTGTGGGGAAGAAGGACAAAGAAACTTCCAAATATACCACTTCCACATGGAATGAGAGGAGAACTTTCTTTTTCACTTTGTCATGTCAGAAATGGCGTGGCTGACTCCATGCAGCGTTAAGATAATGTAACATAACATCATGCCACAGCCATGTACCATCACTGACACATACCAAGTGACCACTACACTTCATATAGTAACTTGTCTTTCCATAGTTTTTACTAATATTATTATTATTATTATTTATGAATGAATTTTTGAAAAACCGAGGGAGTGATGTTCAAATCGCAATGTAGGGAAGGACGACTGTAACAACTGATTTAAGTTGATAACATAAACCATAAAATGAATTATAATTAAACAAAATCTACAAACTAAGCCAGGATCAACACAGAACATGAATGCTGCTGTCATATTGCACTGTGATGGATCGTACCAAAAGTATACATTATTTTTTCCGTCAATTCAAAGCACGTCATTGTGAGCAAATGGACGATGCCGTGCTCTGTTGCAGTCATTGTAAAATGACAGTAACCAGATAATACACAATATTCAAATACATTTGGGGATGTGCACTATATTAATATGCAAACTATAAACACTTGGAGAGACTGCACATTATGGGATGGAAATGTTTGTGTCCTCTAATTGCTTTGGCGAGTTTAGTTTGGAGTCTCTGAAAATGACATCTATTTATGATTTGGAGCTGCGTCGGGGAGACCGAACGTGGGGCAACAATATAACACCTCCCAAAAGTTTCAAATCATTTGTTTTCTCCATAAAATGGCAGTAATATAATGCATATGATGAATTACAATGTACACTTTCATATGAGCTTCTGAAGCTGCATATTGTGTATTAGGTTACTATGTACGTACTATGTCACATTAATTGCTACTGCATATTCCTACAGGCGAAGTTGCTGATCACACGCAAATTTCCATGTCAAAATAAAATATTGCACCACTTTTCTTCTTTTCATTAATCTTTTGAAAAGGTACTTTAAGGACACAGAGACCCCCAATAAAACATACTGAATATTTATATTGCACACAATTAGAAATCAAGTCTGTGTTTATGTAGTGCGATGTAGTTAGCTACTGCTATTTGTGGATGAGTCCTGTAGGTGCTGATAATGTACATTTAAGGCAACCATCAATAAACATAAAAGAGGAAGAATCATTGTGAGATAGCTAGCAAAGCAAAACTGACATCGACGTCTATCTCACAAAAAAAAAAAAGTTTGCACAAGAAGACATTTTATACTTTGAATGTTCTTGGCAGGATGTGGACTTTGAACTGGAATGGTTCTTTGTTGCAAACACAATCACAGACAAAGAAAGAGCCTGAGGGAAGAGAAAGAAAGCATAAAACATCTGCAGGGCTCCAAAGAAGCAAGACCCTGCAAAGGACGTGGCTCGGGTGATAATCTTAAGAAATAAGAGCAAAATAGAGTTTATGAGGCCATTAAGTCAGCAAGGTTCTGGTTGGTTAGACAGAAATCCCATCATGTTCTGTCATATTTTAATGAAACGTTGTCTTGGTACAATGAAAAGTAACTTTAATGTGTATATTTACATAAACACGTCTCATGTTAACATGTGCAGTAGCTACATAGCAATACATTGGAAACCTGTCACTGTGTGTGTGGATTATGGGGCAATAGGCATCACCCCCAAAATGAGGCTTTAGCACGGGTATTTTGGTACTTCTGCAATCATTTCTTTTCTTTAGACTTTTTTCCTGGTTCTTGGGATAAAAATAAGAGCATATATCCGGTTCCAGGGCCGGACTCTTATCATCAATGCGGAAGGTTGCCAAAAGTTGCCACACCCCTCCAGAAAGTGAAACCTAAGACTGTGTGTCCGCAATGCGAAAGACAAGTTTGTGTGAAAATGAGACAGTCAAGCTGGTGTGAGTGAGAACATCACCTGTTGGAAGAACATCATCTGTCGTAAGAACATCATCTGTTGTAAGAACATCATCTGTTGGAAGAACATCATCTGTTGTAAGAACATCATCTGTCGGAAGAACATCATCTGTTGTAAGAACATCATCTGTTGTAAGAACATCATCTGTCGTAAGAACATCATCTGTTGGAAGAACATCATCTGTCGGAAAAACATCATCTGTCAGAAGAACATCATCTGTCGTAAGAACATCATCTGTCGTAAGAACATCATCTGTCGGAAGAACATCATCTGTTGGAAGAACATCATCTGTCGGAAGAACATCATCTGTTGGAAGAACATCATCTGTTGGAAGAACATCATCTGTTGGAAGAACATCATCTGTTGGAAGAACATCATCTGTCGGAAGAACATCATCTGTTGGAAGAACATCATCTGTTGTAAGAACATCATCTGTTGGAAGAACATCATCTGTTGGAAGAACATCATATCTGTTGGAAGAACATCATCTGTCGTAAGAACATCATCTGTTGTAAGAACATCATCTGTTGGAAGAACATCATCTGTTGGAAGAACATCACCTGTTGGAAAAACATCATCTGTTGGAAGAACATCATCTGTCGTAAGAACATCATCTGTTGTGTGATTTTCCTTGAATCATGAGTGATTGTGCTAGGTGAGTGTATGAGACGTTGTTAGCCTGACAGTGCCCTGAGCTATTAGACTATATACGTATAATAATATAATATCGAACATTTTGCATACTGATTTACTTTCACCTTTCAAATGTGTTGTTCAATTTACATCACAACTGAAATCATCACAACATCACCACAACACCAGATTAGGATCAAATTTGGTCGTTACTCGTTAATTACTTAATTACTTATCAGTGCTAATGCTAAACGTATCAGAATCTGAAGATGCATTTTTTTTTACCAGCAACCAATTCATTCATTCATTTTCTGTACCGCTTATCCTCATGAGGGTCGGGGGCATGCTGGAGCCTATCCCAGCTGTCTTGGGGCGAGAGGCGGGGTCCACCCTGGACTGGTGGCCAGCCAATCCCAGGGCACATATAGACAAACAACCATTCACACTCACATTCATACCTATGGACAATTTGGAGTGGCTAATTAACCTAGCATGTTTTTGGAATGTGGGAGGAAACCGGAGTACCCACAGGGGAGAACACTCCACACAGAGATACCGGAGCGGGGAATCGAATTCGAGTCTCCTAGCTGTGTGGCCTACGCGCTAACCACTTGTGACCGTGCAGCCGCAACCAATTCATTGTGTTAAATATTTCAAGTTGGTTGAGCTAAAAAAAAAGGTTGAAAATGTCAATAAGTTTGGAAAAATAAGACAAATAAAGTTTTGCATTGTTGAATCACCAAAATGTATAGTTTTCTTTATATTTGATTTCCTTAATACTGAATTTTGGGAAGTGAGTTCGGTATCAAATTAAAGGTCAGATCACAGGCTTGATATTACACATCTCAGCGTTTTCTAGCACCCCTATATCATGGCCCGTGTATGGAGCCGTGGTCTGTTTATGGTGGTGTAGCAGGCCACCTTTTTATCATGAACAATAATGATACATTCTGTTGTAAAGGCATCATCTGCCATTTGCACTAACCTGCACTTAGTTCCCAACTAGATGGAAACCAAATCTGCACCTTAACTCAGAGTCACTTAAAGCACAGAGACAGAGAAGCCAATTTTAAGTACAGCAAATGGTCAGGAACAAAGATATAAACTACAATCATGGCCGTTTCACTGCCCAGAGGCTCTCACGTACTTTATGGATCACAAGTGTTTTCTGGGATTTGGTCCCTGCTAAGAGCCTATCATTGTTAAGTTATATTATATTATGTTATGTTATGTTATGTTTGGCATTATTTGGTCTCGCTGCGTACCGAGTGACACCACCCAACAGCAGCATCACAAGGAAAGCGTGGGAGAGGGAATTGCTGACGAGATTTCACTTTGGGCATTCTTATTAGTTATTAACAAAAAAAGATGCATATTTGAATTTTCACAGTATGTGATGCCCCTTGTAGGCGCTAATGTTTGATGAAATGACTTGAGAATTCCAGCCAAATTCCTCCAAGAGATGGTGGTAAAGTCAACCCATTCACGTGATGAGTACACACAGAGGCAGGCTTTGATGTGCACCGCCCGCATTGTTTGCACGTAGTTCACAATAGTTCACAGAAATAATCATGAAATTTAGAAAATGTCTAAATGTTGTTTGAGTACTGGCATGCATACATCACACCTTTTAACGACCAGTGTACTCGTTGGCATGCCAAATGGCGTACCAGTGCTGGGACAAGGTGCTTGCAAGTGTAATGAAGACGGATGGCAGCTGGTGCAGTCGTGTGAAGTATAAACCTGAAAGTAAACCTGACTCCCAGACACCCAGAAGAGTTGCAACGGACATTTAGTTGACCGGGTAGGCTTTCAAAGGCAGGCTAGCACTTTCTGAGGGTCACACTGGACGAGGCGGGTCACACTGGACGAGGCGGGTCACACTGGACGAGGCGGGTCACATTGGACGAGGCGGGTCTCACTGGACGAGGCGGGTCTCACTGGACGAGGCGGGTCACACTGGACGAGGTGGGTCACACTGGACGAGGCGGGTCACATTGGACGAGGCGGGTCTCACTGGACGAGGCGGGTCACACTGGACGAGGCGGGTCACACTGGACGAGGCGGGTCACACTGGACCAGGCGGGTCACACTGGACAAGGTGGGTCACATTGGACGAAGCGGGTCACACTGGACCAGGCGGGTCACACTGGACAAGGTGGGTCACATTGGACGAGGCGGGTCACACTGGACGAGGCGGGTCACACTGGACGAGGCGGGTCTCACTGGACGAGGCGGGTCACACTGGACGAGGTGGGTCACACTGGACGAGGCGGGTCACACTGGACGAGGCGGGTCACACTGGACGAGGCGGGTCACACTGGACGAGGCGGGTCTCACTGGACGAGGCGGGTCTCACTGGACGAGGCGGGTCACACTGGACGAGGTGGGTCACACTGGACGAGGCGGGTCACACTGGACGAGGCGGGTCACATTGGACGAGGCGGGTCACACTGGACGAGGCGGGTCAAACTGGGCGAGGCGGGTTACACTGGACGAGGCGGGTCACACTGGACGAGGCGGGTCACATTGGACGAGGCGGGTCACACTGGACGAAGCGGGTCAAACTGGGCGAGGCGGGTTACACTGGACGAGGCGGGTCACACTGGACGAGGCGGGTCACACTGGACGAGGCGGGTCACACTGGACGAGGCGGGTCAAACTGGGCGAGGCGGGTTACACTGGACGAGGCGGGTCACACTGGACGAGGCGGGTCACATTGGACGAGGCGGGTCACACTGGACGAGGCGGGTCAAACTGGGCGAGGCGGGTTACACTGGACGAGGCGGGTCACACTGGACGAGGCGGGTCACACTGGACGAGGCGGGTCACACTGGACCAGGCGGGTCACACTGGACAAGGTGGGTCACATTGGACGAAGCGGGTCACACTGGACCAGGCGGGTCACACTGGACAAGGTGGGTCACATTGGACGAGGTGGGTCACACTGGACCAGGCGGGTCACACTGGACAAGGTGGGTCACATTGGACGAGGCGGGTCACACTGGACGAGGCGGGTCACACCGGACCATAAATACGTTTGCCCTAAAATCTTAGTCTTTTTGAAGGAGTTAGTAGTTGACTTAGCCTAGCTTGTGGAACCGTCCATCCAGGTAGCAACTTGCTGGTGGAAAGAAGAATAGTACATTCTGACTCTGCTTTTGTAGGCTTGCCTAGCTTAAATATAACAGACATGTTATGGATGTGATTTTTCATCATGTTGACCTTGCAGCATGGTTTACAGTCAATAGCATTAGTCATGTGTGAATCTGATGTTGTGGTCACAGGTTATAAAAGTATCAAAGTTTGGAGTGGAAGGAGAGACTATGGTGGAGTAAAGTGGAGCCAGAAGGTACATCAACATGAACAGCCAGGAGCGCAGGAAGGAAATACTTCCTCCACAAGGGATGAGGGGCATCGGACTGGCTGACACAAGAGGGCATAAGAGGCAACATGATGCATATTTTAATTTTCACAGTATGTGATGCACCTTATATGCACTAATGTTTGATGAAATGAAACTGATTTTTATTATTTTAATATTTGAGATACTAATGAATGTGAGTGTGAATGGTTGTTTGTCTATATGTGCCCTGGGATTGGCTGGCCACCAGTCCAGGGTGGACCCCGCTTCTCCCCCAAAGACAGCTGGGATAGGCTCCAGCATACCTCCAACCCTAGTAAGGATAAGCGGCATAGAAAACGGGTGGATGGAAGCATATTAGGTACATTCCAATCCGATACTCATCATTACTATCAGTGCGATACTGGCCAAATGTCCTGGGATGGATATTGAGATATCACCATTCAAACTATTGATTAAATGCTCAAATTAAAGTAGCACGACTTGGCATAACCTACAAAAATATTCCATTTATGAACAAGGAATCCCACTTTGCGGACATTCACTTATCACAGTGGGGTCTGCCCCACCTCTCACCCAAAGACAGCTGGGATAGGCTCCAGTACGCCTGCGACCCTAGTGAGGACAAGCGGTAGAAAATGAATGAATGAATATATGTATATGTATATATATATATAAATATAAATATATATATATATATATATGTATATATATATATATATATATATATATATATATATATATATATGTATATATATATATATATATATATATATATATATATATATATATATATATATATATATATATAAATATGGTAACCATAGCCTGGCTGACATATCAACACCTCCTCTAAAAAGAGCCATGATGCCAAGGAGACTGAATGGACTATTTTTAATGCACCAACCCCCCCCCCCCCCCCCCCCCCAACCCAAGAAAATATTGTGTATGACTAAACATCTTCTATGTATTACAGTGGAAAAGGTCTCTTATTTTATGCTGCAGAGGAGGGACAACAACTGTTGGCGGAAAAACTCGTATGGGCTAGTATGGGCTAGTATGGGCTAGTATGGGCTCATATGGGCTAGTATGGGCTAGTATGGGCTAGTATGGGCTAGTATGGGCTAGTATGGGCTAGTATGGGCTAGTATGGGCTAGTATGGGCTCGTATGGGCTAGTATGGGCTAGTATGGGCTCGTATGGGCTCGTATGGGCTAGTATGGGCTAGTATGGGCTCGTATGGGCTAGTATGGGCTAGTACTGTTACTCATATTGGGACACAAGGATATACACAAGGAACTTTTGGGGGGATATTGTGCAATGAATTTTTCTGTGAACCCCAATTGCAATAAAGAAGAGGTCAACTTGACCAAAGGTCGTTGTTTCATAACTTGGTTTGCTAAAGAAGCATAACTCCTCCATCAGCTTGGAGCCTGCCAAAAGTAGGGTTCTACTTTTTCATACGGAAGGATGTCCACAAAAGCAACTTCTGATAATGTCACAGCATTTGTTCTTATATTGAATAAACGCGTGGACCCCCTTCTCATCAATGTGTCGATGTGTCTTTAAGCGGTTCTCAGTATCCACATACTTGAAATCTATTTTGTCTCTTTTACATGAGGGCCAGATAGTTTTTTCCAAGGATAAACATCTTAGCTTTCTCAGCTGCTCCTCTTATTGTCGTCAATAATGGAGGCTGGCTTGACGGTTGTCTCGCTCTCCACCCTTCTTCCAAACCTTCCAAAACAGCGGTGGCTTGAATGACAGTTGTCACGGTTGTCACCTTTCTTCTTAGCAGGAGATGATTGTAAAAACTCTGACACTCCATACTGGTATGTTTTTACAAATGCTGTGGTGTTGGAACGTCCTCAGGACATTGAATCCACCACAACTGGACTGTTCTCAGAGGCCTTTGGAGGAGGCTTCATGGGTCCATGCTGAAAGACGAGATAGCACAGCTCTCATGGCTCATGAAGTCTGCTTGGATGAGGGATGAAACGTCTTCTAAGACAACCTGAACTTTCCAATTGTGATTAAGTAAATCACCTGGATGAATTAAATATAATTATATACACAGAAATACGCTGAAATGCCCAATGCCACTGTCGCCCACTCGCGTCACACACAGTTGTACTCGCGACTTTTGTCTTCATTGCACATAAACCAACTCCAAACGCTAGCAACCGTGTGAGCTGTTAATTGGCGACAGACCCCACTGTGATAAGTGAATGGCCACAAAGTGGGATTCCTTGTTCATAAATGGAATATTTTTGTAGGTTATGCCAAGTCGTGCTACTTAATTTGAGCATTTAATCAATAGTTTGAATGGTGATATCTCAATATCCATCCCAGGACATTTGGCCAGTATCGCACTGATAGTAATGCTGAGTATCCGATTGGAATGTACCTAATATGCTTCCATCCATCTATCCTTACTAGGGTTGGAGGTATGCTGGAGCCTATCCCAGCTGTCTTTGGGGGAGAAGCAGGGTCCACCCTGGACTGGTGGCCAGCCAATCCCAGGGCACATATAGACAAACAACCATTCACACTCACATTCATACCTATGGACAATTTGGAGTCACCAATGAACCTAGCATGCATGTTACGGCAACGGAAGTGGTTGATTGAGTCATGTGACTAAAGTGAATAGTAAGAAGCTCTTGGTGCTGCAAATGCAGATATATCCCAGCATCGTAGTCGTACAAGTATCGTACAAGTAGTACAATGATATGCTACAATGGCCCTAGATTCTGCATTTTTATGTTTGGTTGAGAGATATTTGGTCCATTGTGAGATATTTGGTCCATAATGTCAATTATTGGATTCTAATTTGGGATGTCTTGTAATAAGGATCTTGGAGATAATGCTATCTTCATTGTTGATCTCACTAAGCAACAGTCCTGTTCTTGAACATATTCATTCAAGTGGTAATCAGACAAGAATTCATTTTTAGTTTGTGTAACCTTTGTCGTGTATGGCCCACATAAGTATTTTGCTGCTTTATTTTTCATGTAAATGCAGAAAGAGTGATGTAACTGAACATATATTGGACCCAGTAGCTGAAAATATGCATCCATAAAGCTGGAGATGCCTAGCAAACATTAAGATGCTACCCAAATAATACATACTGTATATTTAAATAAACATATACATAGGCACATTCAAGCCTGCAAGTTTTCCAAAGTTTATATAAAACACAGGCCCTACTTTCAGAGTTTGTGTTTTGGACCTACTGTGCACAGAGCAAGCTAATTAGCAGAAACATTATAGAACGCAATCAAAGGAAATGTAGATGCTCAGGGTGACACTCCCATGATGCAACTGGGGTATGCGATGCATCTGACAGGAATGACAATGGAGATAAATATGTCACATTCAGACATCAGACTCTGACTGTGCATTAATTGGCTAGCTTGCGTCAATGATCAAATTACAGTACATACAAAAACAGAAAATAGAAATCTCATTTGGAAGTATACAATTTGGTGCACCTCGATGCATTGTCTTATGATTCCTGGAGTATTCCCTGAGAAATTCAAGATTTGCACTGTCAACAAAGGTGAAAACAACTGAGCTTTTTTGGGATCCACAACAAAAAATAATTGGTTCTTCCTTTGTGGATGTCAGTGGATGTATTAGAAGAAGATTTCACATTTTCCAGAAAAAGTCTTCATGAGAATAAAGGATGAAATAATGATGTTTCCAAATACATTTGTAATATTATACTAATGTTTAATGTTGTCCCTCCATCCATCTTCTGAGCTGCTGGGGCAACAGTCTCAGTCGGGAAATCTAGACTTCTTGGTCCCCTCCACTTCTTCCAGTACTCCCGGGACACGGAGGCGTTCCCAGGCCAGCGCTGAGACATCATGTCTCCAGAGTGTCCTATGTGTGTCCTGGGGCCTCCTCCAGGGCGGCATCCGGAGACTTCCATTCCCGAGCCACCTCAACTGGCTCCTCTCAACGTGAAGCTGAGCAGAGGCTCCTCCCAGATGACTAAGCTCCAACCGCCCGACGGCGTAAACTCATTTCAACGGCTTATATCTGTGATCTCGTTCTTTTGATCACAACAAAAAGTTCCTGGTCATAGGTCAGGGTGGGAACGGTAAATTGGGAGCTTCGCCTTTTGGGTCAGCACTCTTCACTACGAAGGTCCAATGGAGCGACCGCATTGCCGATCCGCCTGTAGATCTCACGCTCCAACCCTACCTCACTCCCAACCCAAGAGTGAAATACGTCTTTTTCCGACTGAGAGCCAATGGCGTCTCATTTGGAGGTGCAGCCCACAAGCCGCATTTTGGCCAAGATTTTGGCTTTTGAAGTTTAACTTGACTGTTGGTATTTAACACGAGTATTTATTAATAATTGTATCATTATGACTTTATTCTTCATTTTACTAAAAATCCCCAATTTCAGCCTGGACCAAGGATCCTCCACACAAATAAACACTCTCTTCTCAGCATCCTATAGGTTTCCAAGTCAAGGACCATAAGCATGCTTTGATTAGCACATCTATACCATCTATACATTGATACATTTGATGTGCAGCTGTCATCACGCCTGTCATGATTCTGCTGAAAGCACATTTCTTCAGGCTGACTGCCAGATGATGAATCACCTGTCAGCTTTAAAACAAATCACCTTAGCGTACACCTTGGAACAGTAGAGCGATGCTGCACAGGTGTGGGGACTTTGGGAGAAAACGCCCCTCCTCAGCCTCCATCCTGGTGCAGCGCAGGCCTGGCACCCGTCATCTCCGCTGGATGTCACATTTCATTGGAGGTTGGGGGACACGCTGGGCAGCACGCAGCAGGTGGCGGGGGGATACTCACATCAGCTTTCCTCTCACCCCCCACCCCCCCGGGGCCATTGGAATGCTTGGCAACAGTCTCTGTGCCATTTCCACCCTGCCTCATCTTACCTCTTTTGCATAATACCACAGCTGCAGCAACATTTACATGCTAAGGTCTTGTACAATCAACAACATCAGTCCTTTTTAAATCTTGCTGCCAGTAAAGAACATAAAGACACAGTAAAAACAACTCCAAAATAACTATACACAACGTTTAATTAATGATTTCTACAAACATTCATTGTACGATTCTGCATTAGCAATAAACCAAATATACTGCAACATGGATCCTTGATACTGAGAAGTACCTGCTCTACACATGGAACAAACGTCATTGCCATCGAGTCAAAAGTCCTGCATATGCCAAACGATGAACGGCTGTAGATGAGTGACGCACGACCATCAAAAGTGAATTACAAATCTACTAGTTTTCATTGGCTGCCAGATTTGATCGGTAAAAGTAGTTCAGAAGAAAAAAAACAGCCGGTATGAACGGTGACAAGATTTTCATATAAGCTACACAAAGTGTTGTTCGAGTCCCTCTGCTTGCACCGGACCTTGCTAGCATTAGAGTAAACTTATACATACATATTCATGAAATTTAATATAAACCTATATATGTTTACTCTGGGATGCTCTGATTGATCGACTGCCGAATTAGAATGAGATCATATTTCTCCTCTCTTCTCCTCGCTTGATCTCAGGGAAGAAGTACATCTGAAACACTTCTATGCTAGGACTACGTTATGCTAGCCATAGCATTTCAGTATGTGGAATCAAACTATGGAATGGATTGAGTAAGGAAATCAAACAATGCACAACGATGAGCCAATTCAAGAAACAATACAAGCAGTTGATGTTTGCTAAATCCAAGGATGAAGAGTCTTGAACCAGTCATGATGTGCTATATATATCACTATATTGACACGCACTATGGTACACATTATGGCATTGGATGCTCATATCACCCAGTACTTCAGTACAAGGTACATTATTAAAACAAACAAACAAAAGAAAAACCTGTATTATGGAAAGCAGGAAGTGAACAAATGTAAGAGTTAGTGATTGTAAAAGTACCAGATGGAGGGGTAGGATTTAATAAGCTTTGCTTCTTCCTACTCCTTTTGGACATGTGGAACTGGGAACTGATTATGGGATGCACTCAATTGGAATCTGATGCATGTTCAAATGAAATAAAACCATTACCATTACCATTACCATTAGCATTAGCATTAGCATTAGCATTAGCATTACCATAGTGGCTGACATCAGTGAAAAAGCACAGTATCGATATGGGCCGATACTTGCTTTACAACACAGATTCCCTCCATTGATCAGCACTGCCCCCAGTGTAGCATCCAAAACCAGCATGCCTGCCATGTGTGGGACTTCCTGTCTTTGTGGGAGTATTTTATAAATTGTGCACCCTGCAAATTATTCCACAAAAAATGTCTCAAAAAGCTTTGAGTGGTGCAGCATTTGGGGGGTACGTAGTTGGCAGGATGTGGTGAGTTTTTGAGGCTAGTGATGTGATCATCCGTCAGGCACACCGTTCCCAGTGTGGGTAAAATTTGGGAATGAGTACCGCCTCAGTATGGATTTGGGAGCATGCAGACACTATGTAGAACTTAGTGCAGGAGGAACCTTTGTTGGGTGCGGGGCTGCGTCGGACTAAGGATGACGTGTGACGGGCGCGCCCTCAGCAATCACTTCTGACTCCGTTAGCACGTACCTGCTGGGTACACGTCAGTCTTGGCACTTCCCCAGTTCGGCCGTCCAATGAGCGTACGCAGCTCGCATGGACCGTGGCGACTGAGCGTGTTCGCTGTGCTTTAAACTCGTATTGTACTCGCATTGTGTGCACTGATTTCAGCAGTGCTGCCAAGCTGACGGACAAGTGCCGACATTTCGTCTCCTCTTCGGGATGCCAAGAGCACAGAGGAGGGGGTCGGCTGCATCTGTGGTTCAGAAGAAGGCCCAGCAGAAGAAAGCAAACCTGCTGTTCCTTCAGAACTTCAGTTAAGAACGTGAGAAAGCAAGAACTAAATGCATTGTAAAAATACTAAATGTGATTTTTTTTTAATTTTCTGATAAAACAAGCATTTTGCCGTTCCAAGTCGCCGTGCACACAGCGACGTGCACACAGCGACGTGCACACAGCGCCGTGCACACAGCGACGTGCACACAGCGACGTGCACACAGCGACATGCACACATTTCGTGTGTCGCTTGGTAGGACGGAGACTCGCGATTATCGCCCTGTCGTTCAGTTTTCTATTAAAATGAATGGACTAGAGGCACCGTTGCCTCACGTGTGGAGGTCCCATGAATCTTGAAGATGTCTCCTGCCACGATGTCAGCTTCATTATTAGTCCAGAAATGAAATGAAGTCATCCTATTATTCCTGGGGGAAGAGTCAGAAACCATTAGCTTGTTAAAATGACACCCAAATACAAAAGGAGACAGATTATTTGTTTGTTTGGCCTCATGTGGTGGTCAAGCGCTCCTTTTTGCCAGTCACTCTTTATTCTAAATGTAGCTGGAAAACAAGCCCATTATTGATTTCTGCTTTCCTCCTACTGATTTCCAGATGGAAATCTATCAGAGCAGTTCCTCCTTTTTCCACAGAGAAATTGGACACTCATCTGATGCTATTAAAGATTGATGATGGATGCATTTTGGTAGTTATGGAAAGCCGCACCCCATTAATATTTAATACGAGTGAGTGTTCCTTCACAGAGTCCAAATGTAAGATTTTGTTGTTGTGCAAAGCAGGCAGCGCCAGCGGTGGCCACCAGGACCCACATTATGTCTCATCTCTGGAGAACAGCAACAATGGGAGCCTATTTTGGCGATTCGTGAAAGTAGTTGTGCATTATGGTCTACTTTAAATTCAGAAGGAGGAACAAAGTTTTTTAAAGGCTTCTTGTTATATACTACCTGCTCACATTACTTGTCATCCAGAGAAAGAGTTATGGCCGCTGAGCTCCAACACCGTCTGACTGAGTCTTGCAGTAAATAGCTTCCATTGCAGATGCTGAACTGGATCCATCCAACCACCCCAGGTCTATTTGGCTGCAAACTGCAACCACAATAATACTTATATTGTTACAGAATGCATATTGGGCAGGTGCACTTAATGGGACTGCATGTCAGTTGAAACCAACCGAGTGGCGTATTCAACCCCTGGGTGTTTACCTCCAGTGGCACATTTCTCTTTGACCTTGGTGTGGCGTGTTGGAGCGCCAGCTGTTCCTACAGAGTTTATATCAGGCCATATTTATCAAGGACGATGTCTCAGGGAGGAAGTCATCTCCTTGACCGATAAACACACCTGAAAGGAAAGTGGGAGTGGGACTCATTTGACTAATGAGGGATGGAGAACGACACATTGGGAGTCAAAGTGCTCACTTCATTTTGTCAAACACACAAAGGCTCATCAGGGTAAAGAACCAGACAAACAGAGCAGGCGTTTCACAGGGGAGAAACAACTGTACAATTATTAATAACGTTTATCAAAATCAATAAATAATAATTAGGTATTCATTAAGTATTCATTCAATCATTCATTCATTTTACACTGCTTATCCTCACGAGGGTCGCCAGAGGAAACTTGACATTTTTTTGTTCACCACATCTTAAAAACATTCATTCATTCATTCATTTTCTACCGCTTATCCTCACTAGGGTCGCGGGGATGCTGGAACCTATCCCAGCTGTCTTGGGGCGAGAGGCGGGGTCCACCCTGGACTGGTGGCCAGCCAATCCCAGGGCACATATAGACAAACAACCATTCACACTCACATTCATACCTATGGACAATTTGGAGTGGCTAATTAACCTAGCATGTTTTTGGAATGTGGGAGGAAACCCACGCATGCACGGGGAGAACATGCAAACTCCACACAGAGAGGGCGGAATCGGACTTGGGTCTCCTAGCTGTGAGGTCTGTGCACTAACCACTCGGTCGCCGTGCAACTGAATCTGGAATATGATTGGCTAAAAAAACAACCCCACTGCAAATACTGTGTATGTGACATGGGCCAGCACTCCTGATTCTGAAGGCCCGGGCAGATGACATTGATATTGCAACACATAGCAGGTGGAATCTGATTGGACACCCAAACATAACCTACACATATACGGACAGGAAGCAAGGCAGCCAATATTTTATATTAGCCATATTTTATATGTAATGTATATTACATTTTATACATCAGCAGTGAGTAAACGCAGTCGGAGGTGAGAAGGAAAGCAGAAAAATCAGTTTGAATCCCAACTCTAAACAATCAGTGATAAAATATGTTACATGCAGTACATGCAGTACATGCAGTAACAATACATGCTTGCTATTCATTATTCTTGATCAGATTACACATCAATTATTTTTGATTTCCTTATGATGATTTGATTTGAGGCAAAATCTTCTTCTGTCCAAAAATGTCTGATTCCCTTTGGGAAAAGTATCCTTGGCAAGAGTTTCACTGTCTTCCCTCTCGATTGGCTCATCCACAACCGACAGTTCTTGCTTTCATCAAACCAGAGCCTCTCTTTTGATCTCTTGATATTTTCACATGCTTCCAGTCGTGTAATCGTTCATAACCACACATAAAAATGTCTCCTAATCACATTTCAGATCCAACTTGTGGGGATATGCACGACATGATTTAAACATCAAGCGGGGTAGACATTTTTGGTTCGCTGTTCCTTCACCGTCTTTTTGACGTGTTAGATGATTGCAGTTATTGATCGCCTCACAGTTTTAGAAGAATAATATCAATCCGCAAGTTGTGCATTTGATGAAATATTAGGGAGTCAATGAGAGTTGTCTGCATTGGCTCTAGATTGTTGCACTTTTATGAAGTTAAAGACAAGATCTATGAGGGTGGGGGCGGGGGCATCTATTTATTTACTGTCAAGCTGAGGTGACACATTGTAATTACAACATTATCACCGGATCTTGGTGCACACATATACACCCGTGCTCAGCGTGCCACTGTGATTGTACATAAATAACAAGGTACAGGAACGCGGCGCATTCAGCAAGACCGCTGCCTCTTTACGCGCCATCACTTTTTATCTCCTTACAGTTTAATCCTGTACTGTTCTGCCACCTATGCGTTATATCTAATCGCATTTTGGAGAGATGCCCGACACTTGCCATAAAAGTGTTACTCTATCATCCAGGTTTTAATAAGGTGGGTATTTTGTTGTCTTTATAGCGCTCCTGCTTGTACTTGGCTCAGGTTGTGGATAAAAGTATTTCTAGGCTGATTTGGAGCTACCACAGCCTGCAACCCATTTGAATGTTTTGTACAAATTCAGAAGGTACTATAGCGGTAATCCCATCTGCGTTTCAAGAAGAATAGCATAACTTACATGCATATTAAAAACTCATCCACAGTTCAGCCAAAACTGCCTCAGCGGGCATCTAAAATGTAAACACTTCAGGCAAGATGTCAGCCAAGCTTGTGAGCCTCCAGGTCGGTGTAATGATAACTGCAGAACTGAAATCAAATAGAATCAAAAATTAGTGGTGGGCGATACTGCATTTTTTGGTATTGATTGAAAACTAAATACATTCAGGAGTTGGGGTGTGCGAGTCGTTTTCGCCTGCTGAGGTGATGGCAGGCTTTGGTTGGGTGCTGTGGTTCTGGCCAGGGGCCCAACGTCTCGGACTCTTTATGAATCATGTTATGGAATACAGGAAGTTCACAAAATCATTAGCGATCGCTGTGTCATGGACTTCTTTCATACATCACTAACAGGAAGTTATGCTCCATGTTGTTACACTAATGACATCATATAGCAGATTCAGTGGCCATAACAGCTAACTAACACAATGATGATACTTGATAAGGAATCCCAAGAGATACTTTAACATTCGGGAGTCCAAAGTCCAGGCTGTGATTAAAATCAGCTGCTGTAACATTTAAAACCAGAGCTGATGTGAAACTTTGAGATTTTGATGGTAAAAGAGGATTCACACCCAGTCACACCTTCGGGTTTTACATGCAGCGATCAGAAGTAGAAAGTGCGGTTTGGTGTACTTCAAAAGTAGCGTGTACGGGGTGACAGCTGAGGAAAGAGAGATACCTCACCTCGGGGAGAGGCTCATTGTTGACTCAGTCAAAAGTGTCGTACGGGGGGGGGAGGGTTCTTACTCCAAGAGCAGCCTGCAGCTAATGCACATTACACATTGGTCCTTTACTTAGAAGAAACTCTAAACAAGCACTGTGGCAACAAAGACTAAAAAGTCAGCATGCAAGGAACAACTGGAGATGTCAGCAGACGCTGCGTCTGAGCTGACGAGTGACAAGCAAAGACACTACTGAGCTCAGCTGTTCATTGGTGAAAGGGACAAAGTTCTGACACATCCTGGACGAGCTGACTCCAACGTGTCAAAGAATCCATAAGGTCAACCTGAAATCAGGACGTGTCAAAGAATCCATAAGGTCAACCTGAAATCAGGACAGAACGATACTGTCCTGGCATTTTGGATCCAGTATACTGCAATCAATCAGGGCCACTTCAGAAGTAAAGCGCAGTAATGTGATGTTCATGGCTGGTGAGGCTGGTGGGGCGCTATTTACACTCACCCACCCAAACCAGGGCTGGACCAGGCTGGTTCGGGTCGGGTGACCGCATCCATTAGTGATATGACCCAGATGAGGGTGAGGTTTAGGGGGGTTAGGTTTCGCTGGCATCCGCTACAAACACACCAAACAAAAAAACCAGTTCATGTGATTATATTTCAGTAATGTGAGCGTTATCATTTGTAGAAATGAACCCTATAACTATTTCCTCAGCAAAGAACTTCCTTTGTTCACTGTCTATGCATGCATAACCCACAGGGTTTCTGCTTGCTTTGCATTCGCTGCTTGCATAACATTGTTTTCCCACAGCAATCTGCTGTTGTCAGCACAAAAAAACACCAAAACAAACATAAAAACGGACAGAAAATATCACAAAACCTCAGTTGACTGTATGAACATGACACCTCGTTCCTTTATAGCGTTCACTACGTCTGTCGCATCGACTGTGAAGACACTTTTTCATTACATGAGGTCAGGACATCTTCCTTCTTCTTCAAGTATCTTTGGCAAACAAAGTGCATCTTCTTTGAGTCGGTTTGAATACTAACTATGCTTATTAATGCTTATTAATATATACAGGGTCACATATAGGGTAATTCACAAATGACTGAAGTGTTCGGAGTGTACCCCGCCTCTCGCCCAAAGTCAGTTGTGATAGGCTCCGGCACACCCCTGGGGCCCGAGTGAGGACAAGCAGCATTGAAAATTGATGGTAGGATTGGGAAGGATTTCCTAAAGAAATTCCACTTTTTGTTCGACTTCTTACAAAATTCTTGCAAAAAAAACATTGTTTTAAGGTGTTTTTTACAGTATTTTGACACAGTAAAAATAGTAGGAGGCTGCACGGCGGATGAGTGGTTAGCATGCAGGAGACCTGAGTTCAATTCCAGTCAACTGTTTAAAAATTTGAGGCGATCTGTCACAAATTGTGTAAAGTGGGGAGAGCGTATTAAAGCTTATCAAAGCGTCACAAAGCTTATCAAAGTTTTGCTCAAAGCGTAGGAAAGCTTAACAGAGCTTGGTTCAAAGGATCAATGGATCTGCTGCATCTTTATATATTGTAGCGTCGTTGCCGACGCTATGGAAATTACACGATTTTTATTGCACAACAATAACACTGGCTACTGTCGGCCGTAACCACGCCGTTGCAACCACCGCCAGCAACACAACAGTACTTCCTCCACCAGACACGCCCCCACCCCCTGGTGCATTCACAGTCACCCGGAACAGTCGGACACCCAAGAGCACAACGTCAACATGAAAACGTCAGGGTCGCTACAATATGCTCTGGATCAGAGGCGGGATGCAGTCGGGATCTCGAAATGTTCCATTGCGTAACAGAGCTTATCAGAGCCTATCAATGCACAAGAGAGCTTGATAATCGTATCAGAGCGTTATTTAAAGCGTGATAAGCGCACCAAAGCTTAGCAATGAGTATTAAAGCGTATCAAAGCGGCATCAAAGTGTGAGTAGCCGTAGCGATTCGGGAAATAATTTGTCGCCTAAAGCGGGAACGAATTTCGTATCAGAGCGTATCAGAGCTTATCAGAGCATAAACATATCTGAGGAGATCGTGAGATTTTTTGAAAAATGACGGCGAATTCGTCGCCGATTCAAAGCGCGACATTCGGCGTCGGTGTGAACGTAGCATAAAGTAGAATTCCTTCTTTATGAATTCAATACTTTCATACTTATGGCATAGAAAAATGTGTTTTTAATAAGTGTTTTGACGTTGTTAGAGCCCCCTAGACATAAAATAGCACCTATACTCTAACATTTACATTTGCATTACCCAATATAGTACTTAATAATAATAATAATCAGAGAAAATGAGCCATTTCAGACATAAATAGAAGTCATGCTTGGCTGTGTTGGAGTAAATGTGTTCCTGTGGAGGACAGGAAGTGACGTTGGTGTTATGGAATTATGGATTGTCATGAGTTACGGCCGCAGCAATAGGCCATCTTATTATTATGTTATCTTTATTGTGCCTGTTGGAAAATAATTCAAACCTGCAATAAAAGCCTATTGTTCCGGCGATCAAGTCTGGTGCTTGTTTCACCGAACAACTACTGACATGACGTGACCGATGTAGAATCTATCTCAATGTATCTTTTCAATGTTTTATTTTTTCCTTTTAGTTCATTTAGACATTTTCATGCTTGAAAATAATTAATTTAGAGTATGTACAATTTGCTAAAATATGCAATGTTTTTTTCTACTAATGTGGCGTATTTAACCAGGAAACAACATGGAATATTAATGAATAAAACATAATAAAGTGAAGTCACAACATCTTAAGCAAGGCGAGGGATTACTGTATAGCGCTAATGCCATGTCATCTTAATATCAGATTGACACTAATTGGATAGAAACAAATTGTCGTATTACTTCACTATTCTACCAAGAGTCATGCACTGACGAGTACGTACTAAAAATGTAATGTTCCCGTGTACGCAGACACCTGAAATGAAGACAATACATTGCAGGCCAATACAATACGGCTGCGGTAAATACCAGCTCCCCTAAGCATACATCTCCATTTCTCAGCACCATGCAAAGGCTGTCAACATAAATTGAACATTATAGGCCTCACCCAGGCAGTGGTTATTGCTGTGTTTTGTACTGCATTGCATAATGTCATACAGGTGCTCCTGCTGTGGGAGCAATTGTCTTTTTTGTCACAAAGACAAAATTGCAGCTGTACAAGAGAATGCACACTGAGAAGAATAATACTGCCTGGAGTTCTGCATTAGTGTACTTTCACTTTCCAAAGCCACTGTTGCCAACGCCGCACTAAGAAAAGTAGCTATTGACCGTCCTAATAGCCGCAAGATAATGGCATTGGCTAATCCGTATATTATTTGCGTATGATATTGTAAGGAAGCTATAGGAAAAAAGCATGACCTTGTAGGAGAGAAGAAAAGTGATGAAAAACACCATAATTATGTTTACTACAAATTTTTACTTTTTTACTACAAATTTTTACTTACTTTTTAATACATTTTGCTTCTTCCTACTAGTAAAATTAAACCATTGTTGAATTGTGCAATGTCACCACGTTATCTTCCATAATGCAAATTGCAGTCTGTTTTCCCGACATATAAAAAGTCTGTCAACTATTGGTGAAGGTGCTCTGATGATACTCCTTGTCCTCCTAGGCTCCTCCTTGTGTGTCTGGATATAAAACTGATGACCTCGGCCATTTAACGATCACCTCAATTAACAACTTGACCTGTGGTCAAAGATATGAACTTTTTATGGCTGTTGTAAAAAATAACTGCATTGTATGCTTGCTCTTTGTTCAATTTAATAGCGTCTTCAAAGTATTAGTAGCTCATGCATTTGACAACAAAAACCGGGGAACTTTTTGGGGAATTTTGTCCATTATTCACAATCCTTCTGTGAAACATGACCCCATGTGTTTTTTCTTTCCTGTGCATTCTAAGGATATAAAAACAGATAAAAAGAGACAGCTTATTACTGCACATAATGGGTTCAATTTCCATTGTAAAGCCCTCTAGGTGGAAAAAGTTTCTATCACTGCAGGCTTTGTTAGCTCATAATTCTTTGTTTGTTGTGAGACAATCATTTGGAGTAATGTCGTGTTTGCTATACGCTATACGCTATACGCTATACGCTATACGCTATACGCTATACGCTATACGCTATACGCTATACGCTATACGCTATACGCACAAAGCCTTTCCATCGATGGTACCACGGTACTGCAGCAAAACTTTCAGCAAATGGTTAATCATTTGGTGTTAATCATTTGCCCCTTATCTGCTATTTATAATCAAAATATGGATGTCCCTTGACATGGATTGTTAGCTCCCTTATGCTAACTGTTTAACCCTTCTTCCCCCTCCCCTTCATGCAAATTTCCCCACTGAGGGACGAATAAAGGCATATCATTCATTCATTCATCATTCATTTTTTGTAAGTAACAAAAAAGGGTAAGCGGTCAAAAATGCTAACATTATGATACATAACAATTTGATGAGAACAATATTATCACTCCCTCAAATAAAGTGAAAGCTAACAGCTCCCTAGCTCACTCTGGTGTTAGCTTGCGAGTTAGGCCATCTCGAGTCCCTGTAGCATAACATTTGTGCTATCCAGTGTAAACAAAGAATAATAGGAATGTCATGGTGACTATAGGGGTGGTATTCCCTGTCCATAGGGCTCTAATAATATAAAAATTGCATTTACAAAGTAATGAAGAGGTTTTTATATGCATACCATAAGTGCCAGGTCACTACAATAACATTAGCAATAAAGCAAGAGAACAACCTAACCCTTAAAGCTTTGGTACATCATCATAATACGCCTGGCTTTTGTTTTTGTTCGTAAATGTCGAGCATCATTAACTTTGACTGCAATCTGAGGGGCTTGGTCTAATCAAGTAATCAGAGGACAAAAAAAACTTTAAAATAGCCCCAATGCTAATGGTGTTTAAGTGACATGGGCCAGCACTCCTGATTCTGAAGGCCTTGGGCAGATTAGATTGACATGACATCATAGAACATATCTAACATACGCTACCGGAAGCAGTGCAGCCAAGAGACTCACTACGAAGTGAAGATACCAGACTCTTAGGAAAGATTAGAATTGAAGTTGTAAATGTAGGTCCGTGCTTGTGATTGTGTTCAGGGCCAGCAGAGAAGGCTTTGCTGGCCCTGACTACATCCACCACCGAGATGAAGAATATACAACTAAAGAAAGTGTTGATCCGGTCACCAATCTCTGTTTTTCATTTGCTATCTCTTCTCCGGCCATTCTTGTTGCTTTGTGTGTCAGTCAAGGAAGCGTTCCTCTGCAGGACTCAGACGCTAATCCTTGAAAGGCACTTGTCTTCTGTGAAGGACTAAGCTCACGTCACAGTGGAGAAAGGAGGCTGAGGGCAAAGAGGATTGCAATTGATCCCATCCCAAACAATACCTCTTGAGTAAGAGCTATGCACTCTGGGAGGACAACTCCATCTACCTTATCACCTCCCAACCTCAGAGGTTTTCTGGTATTTTATTCCCACCAGTCCACAGTCCTTGGTACCCAAGGGTAGCTTTGAAATGTAGACTAGCAGCAGAAACAAGGGGCTACCAGTTACATGTAGTACAGCACGAGTGTGACAAGCAGCAAAGAAGAAACCCTTTCAATCAGAGATGTTCTTTGTGCTTCTTAAATGAACAATGACGTCCACTTCTGATAAAACCGCTTCTATGGTAACATTAACATAGCAGGATATTTCTTAACGTGCCCACATTAAGGTTTTTTAAACATTCTTTGGTTCGTGGTTTTGGTCCCCGGTTAGCGTGCAGGCCTCACAGCGAGGGGACCCGAGTTCGATTCCACCTTCGGCCATCTCTGTGTGGAGTTTGCATGTTCTCCCCGTGCATGCGTGGGTTTTCTCCGGGTACTCCGGTTTCCTCCCACATTCCAAAAACATGCTAGGTTAATTGGCCACTCCAAATTGTCCATAGGTATGAATGTGAGTGTGAATGGTTGTTTGTCTATATGTGTCCTGGGATTGGCTGGCCACCAGTCCAGGGTGTACCCCGCCTCTCGCCCAAAGACAGCTGGGATAGGCTCCAGCACCCCCGTGACCCTTGTGAGGATAAGCGGTAGAAAATGAATGAAAGAATGGTTCAATACAAGCTCATTTGCAGCTTTTGAATAAAAATACACAATAGTTCATACTTTGTACATTTATGAACAATTCAACGCAGTGCAAAATTAAACATGCAACTAACCAAAGAAAATATATTTTATTCCAACATTTTGATAGTCACTAAATCATTGACTTTCACTTTGTCTCTTGCTTCGAAGTGTTATTCAGTGTAAGGAATGGCAAAACCTGGTTCCGTCATTAAATATCCGCTGTCCAACAAAAAGCATGTGTCATGGAACCTCGGTTAGACAGACAGACGGACGGACGGACGGACGGACGGACGGACGGACGGACGGACGGACGGACGGACAGACAGACAGACGGACAGACAGACAGACAGACAGACAGACAGACAGACAGACTACTTTATTAATCCCTTTGGGATTAGTGCAATGTCTTGTTGTGCTATTAATACACTTTTGGAGTCCAGCTGTGTTCTTAATTATTTTCATCCCAGCCATTTTTCATAAGCTTCCTCTCTTGTTACTGAACAATTTTGATCATTTTCACTGATTTTTCAAGGCACATAGAATAAAATCCTCACCAGGGTCGCTGGATATGATGGAGCCTATCCCAGCTGACTTCAGGCGACAGGCGGGGTCCACCCTGGACTGGTGGCCAGCCAATCCCAGGGCACATATAGACAAACAACCATTCACACTCACATTCATACCTATGGACAATTTGGAGTGACCAATTAACCTAGCATGTTTTTGGAACGTTAACCACTTGGCCGTTTTTTTGTATTTCATCCTGCCAGATGAAATACCAGCCATACTCATTATTAAGATTGAAAAATAGTAATATGTAATAGAACAGTAATTCATTCATCTATCAGTACATTAGGCAACTAAATTTGAAAGGTAACCAAGCATAACCTAAAATCACGTAGAACCAAACAAAAAGGAGTTTGCTCACTGTCCAAATGAAACATTTCGCCCATTTTGACTCTTGCAGGGCCTCATGCTGTTTGCAAAAATGAGTCTTTTCCTACTGTGCTTACTGTACACGATACATTCAACTCATTTTGGCTTTTAAAACATGAAGATTTTGGTGACACGCTCAGTCTTCTGGAACGTGCACACACCCGTAATTCAATTGCTTTTTTGCAGATATTAGATTTCTGTTGCAGCAGTGAGGGAGAAGACGATGAAAAGGATGATTGACAAGTAGAATAGACACAGCTTAGAAAATATGATATGCAACAGACTGGTA
Source organism: Doryrhamphus excisus (assembly GCF_030265055.1). Lineage (NCBI taxonomy): Eukaryota > Metazoa > Chordata > Actinopteri > Syngnathiformes > Syngnathidae > Doryrhamphus > Doryrhamphus excisus. Next base: position 1,574,799 of record NC_080485.1, read on the forward strand.
GATAACTGCTAGATAATCATATTGATAATAATAATAATAATAATATTTTTCCAGTATGACATATCAAAATATTTTTTTTCTTTTTGAAATTCAACAACTTCACAATTCTACCAAATATACTGAGGAGTTAAACCCTGCAGTGAACTGCTGCTTCAAACTGCATCAAATAACAGTTACATAAATAAACTTTCAAAGGGAATATTGTTTATTACCAATTTCTAAAAAAAATGTTAGTCATCCTTTTTTTGTTCCAGCTGCGTGAACCCTGTACAAACTTTGCATACTACATTACACACCCATTTTCTTCAATACTATTCACATGGTCTCCCAAGTTTGAATCCACTAACAACTCTATAAAGCTCATCTTTGCAATAGTCATGAAAAAACTTGTTTGAAATTCCTACAAGAGACCAAAAAACATTTGATAAGAACTTGAAGGTAGTGTGACTTTTTGGAGAACAAAAGCAGCACCATATTTAGCCCAAGACCCTGATCACAGATATTAACACATGCATGAAAAGACTGCCTGCGGCTTTTTGTTTTACCCTGCGTGCAAACTCTCTCGTGGCGACACTCCGCCGCCATCAGCACTGCTGCATATTTATCGTGATCAGCCCAACACGGCCGAGTTAGACATGCTGAACTAACATTTAGTTCATAAATCAGTTCATAATGTGACCTCACGAGCACACTTAAATCACAGTGCATGACTAAAAGGCTTTTGGTGTTTTTCGGACGTGAGGAGGACACAATCAACATGCCACTACAGACAGATGACGGTGCATTGATGGTGCATTGATGGTGCATTGATGGTGCATTGATGGTGCATTGATGGTGCATTGATGGTGCATTGATGGTGCATTGATGGTGCATTGATGGTGCATTGATGGTGCATTGATGGTGCATTGACGGTGCATTGTGCGCCATGCGCTAGTTACCATTTTAGTGACGTGAGAGTCGGGTCTCTGAAGTCAACATTGGGAGCCAGCTTTTTGAAGCGTTATTCTTCTGTGAAAGCCCCACATAATTGGTCAAAATTTGTGGTGCCGTGTGTGTCAACACTGCACAGCAGGGGGTGGGGGGTGGGTGGGGGGGTGGGAAGGTTTACACACACAAGCAAGTTGGGAAGGTGAGGAGAACAAGTAGCAGGAACAAAAGCTGAAGGACTTGTGTTTCTGAATACCAAACTTCACTAAAGACTAGGAAAAAAAACCTGGATGCTGCTTTTTCTTTTTTTTGCAAGTTTTTTGTTGTTTCATAAATAACAATATACTGAAATGCACAAATAATACACACAATCACTTTTTTGTCTAATTGAGATAGGTGTTTATATTATATTGTATATTATATGTATATTATATATATTATATTATGTTGAGTATGGTAATAAAGTCAAAGGGGGCCTATTATGTTCATTTTTGGCTCTTTTGTGTTTTAGTTGTGGACTCCTATGGAGCAGCTACACACAATAACCCACACAGAAAGCTTTCTTGGTCTTCCAGAATCTGCACCTTTTCCAGCTGTTCCTATTCCTCCACTACACTACCTTGTGTCCTTAATAGTAGCAGAGCATTAGAATCACACTCAACCGTGTTATGATGAGCAATGAGGGTTTGAGTTGCGTTCAAAGACATCATGTAATTTAAAGTACATGTACTTATTTTCAGTGAATTTTCCAGCATACCAGCAAATTGTACTTCCAAGTTAAGAATTACGAAGTGAGTGATAAAAATATCCACTTCATGTTTTTCCTATATCTTCCTATTCACACACACACACACACACACACACACACACACACATACACGGACACACACACACAAAATGCACATCATAAAGCTGTTTTTTCATGTTTGTGTTCCTGAAAGCGTCTTCCATTCTGGAAATGAGAATGAAGATGTTTTCATTCCTAGGATGAACGGACTAAAGACGTGTGTTGGGTGTTGGAATACTTGTACTTGGTACTGCTGTTGATGCTGCTGATGCCACAATTGAAGTTCTAAAGGATCAGACTCTTTGTGACTGTGTGGCGATGCTCCACTGTGCTTCCATCTGCCGCCATAACAGAGAGGTGTGCTTGCTCTGATGCAAATGTGTTCATGACACAAAAAATATAATGTCATTAATGAAATAAATTAGTTACCGCCATTAACACGTTAAGTTATTTATATTGTATTTGTATTTCATATTGGGGGTGTCACAAGACTAATTTAATAATCATTTATATTTATAATAATAATAATAATAATTTTAATAAAGATTAAAACGTGACAAGATTTATCGCTCAGAAAAAAAAAGTCTCATGGATACGATAATAAATAAAAAATCACAGAATTAATGAAAATGAACTTCATTTTGCTGGCCTCAATATATATTTTTTAATAAAATATAGTAATAGTAATAGTAATAGTACGGTCTCTGTCTCGGTGAGTGGAGGCGGGGCTGCTAGCATACACACAGAGCGCACAAGAGTTCAAACACGGTAAAAATTAAATTAGTAGTTTGCAATATGTTGTCATATATATTTGACTTACCATAATTTCCAGAATATAAGCGGCTACTTTATTCTCATGTAGCTTGTACTAAAAACTACATCTCCCATGATGCTCAGAGGAGGCTACATTACAGTGGAAGTTATATCATGTTGTCAAGTTTTATGCAGCGATCTCTGGCACTTTTTTAGTACGTTTAGTCAAGTGTAGAAGTACTGCAGTTTCTGCTTGGACTACTTGGCCTGCCAACCGTCCACGATAACAAATGGGTTCCGAAAGGCTGGACTTGCGTGATGATGAGGAGCTTTAGCTAAATGGCTAATGGTTTGAGACAAAAGTGACACGAAAAGCTCCAATGAAAGAGAGAGAGAGCGAGAGAGAGAGAGAGAGAGAGAGAGACTGACAAGGTGTGTGACGGAACTAATTATGAGTCTATTCAAGTGTGATGCTGAAGAAGATGACTTAAGTGGTTTTCGTTCACAAGAGGAGGAAGGCCAAGAATGAGTTTTTGGGAAGGGTACTTGGCGTGTTACATGCACTGCTCTCTTTATTTAATCAAAAATTGTAAAAAATATTTCTGTGTAAAATCATTTTATGTGCTAAATATCCCACACCTGCGGGTTATGGACAGGTGTACAAATGTATGAATATTTTTTTCTCTTTAAATATATTGGATGCGCCATGTGTACCGCTGTGCTCTGTAGTACGGAATGTTAATAAGGAATGTTAAAATCCAACTTTGTGCAGGTCTTGTCTCGTGACACCCCCATTTCATAGATCCCATGGGCAAAACCATCTAGTAGTGGCCCGGAATGGATCGTGTTTGACCTCATAGATTCCTTGGTCCTTGATGATGATGGAATGGAATGGAATGGCCTTTATTGTCATTTTACAAGATGTACAACGAAATTGGAGAGCTTCTCTTTTCAGTGCATTAGTCAAGTTTAAAAAACAAAAAAGTATATAAAGTAGAGTAAAAAAGACAATTTAACAAGATATATACAAGATATATACAAGATATCCAAAATATACACATAGTATTGCACAGGAGCATATGCAGGAGCAGATATATTAATCTTAGTGCAATGATAAATGGGTCATAGTGCAAATAATGACTGGTGTGTACAGATGAGTAAAGTTACATATGAGTGGATTGTATTGGTTGTTAAATACATAAATGATTGAGGTAGTAACAGAGGCAGTGATAGATAATTTATAGTGATAGATTTCTGATAAACATAAAAATACGTGTCATCTGATACACTCCTGTACATTTACTTTGCCCATTTTGACAATGCAGTATTGAAAAGGTCTGAGATACTGCTGTGATTATCTTCTTCTTTCCTCCACCTTTTGAGGAATAGCAGGTGATACAGTTTCCATGCATTTCACTCCCAGTGTCAAAAAGTTATAAATATTTGAAATCCCCCTACAAAGGAATGAAATCCACCTCTGTGTTTGCACTCAGCGCTTAAGGCTCAGCTTTAGTGGCAGCGGCATCCTGCATGAGTGCAGGTACAGTATCTGTTGATGGATTCATTTTGCTTTCATGACAATATGGGACTCTTCCAGATCCAAAATCAAAATGAACTTCAAAATATGACGTCAGTGTCCATGCCAGCTGAGAAAATATACTGAATAAACACCAGTGATTGCTCACAGTTTTTACTCAAAACCTGCTTGCTTTTTTAAGTTGCACATTGAATTTAAAAAATCCTTCATGTTGCACTGGTTGCATTCATTGCTTTCTATGATCCCCATAGACATATAGATTACATTATAGGTTATATATGTTGGGTAGGAGACAAGTGACAAAAACCTAATTAATAACCTAATTAATTCATTGATGTATGATATAAGACTTTTCCTTATAAAACATGCTCAAAAAGATTTTTTTCATTCATTCATTCATTTTCTACCGCTTATCCTCACGAGGGTTGCGGGGGTGCTGGAGCCTATCCCAGCTGTCTTTGGGCGAGAGACGGGGTCCACCCTGGACTGGTGGCCAGCCAATCCCAGGGCACATATAGACAAACAACCATTCACACTCACATTCATACCTATGGACAATTTGGAGTGGCTAATTAACCTAGCATGTTTTTGGAATGTGGGAAGAAACCGGAGTACCCGGAGAAAACCCACGCATGCACGGGGAGAACATGCAAACTCCACACAGAGAGCTGTGAAGTCTGCATGCTAACCACTCGCCCACTGTGCAGCCCAAGATGTTTTCATCTAGCAATTTAAATATATGTAATTCAGAGCTTTTCTTCCCGTCACTCACACAGCAGTGATCTGGAGGAACACGAAACTCAGACAATGAGTTGTTGTTTCATAGATTGTTTCATTGATTTTGTCAAAAAAAGAAAAAAGGGTTTGTCTTATCTTATTATATTACAAATGAATATCTGGAATATTTATAAAATAACAATTTCAAAATCCTTATGATACTTCCTAATTATAAGCATTGTATACGTTAATAGTTATGACATTTTCTTGTTAAAAATATGATGTCATTCAAATCCAACCTTTTTCAATTAATATTGTGATCTTATTCTCATAATTTGACACATCTTCTCAAATTATATCACACATTTTTGGGGTAAAATATGACTTCATTCTCATTAATATATTTGCAATTGTGCCCCTAACAATTGCCCCTTTAGAGGCAAGCAAGCAGAAAGAAGCCCCATTTGGTTAAACTGTTGTTTTAATGTGCTTATTTGGTCATCATAAAGCGAACAATCTAATGCTTTTATATCAATACTTGCATTTTAGTGCAGCTGAGAAAACAAATATTGACCTGCTATGATTTTGAAATAAATGTCCTTTAATGCTTGCAAGGCCCCTCATGTCATCACGTGCTGCATTTATTGATTTATAAGCTTGGAGTCATAATAATAATAATAATAATAATACATTTAGCAATGTCTGTGCTGTCTCAAATGCCAACTTTAATGTTGGACCCAACGTCCCACAAAAGGGCGTCCACTGGTTGAAGCAAGCATCGAAACAGTAATCAGTAAACATACGAGATATGTCTTCTTCCAAATGGATCACAGTTGACATGAGACAAACCTCCAAAGTTCTACAGATGGACTTTTTCACTTCCCACCACCTGGAATGCTAAAGATGGCCCAGTATCTATTTGCAACTGTAGCGGCTCCATTCCAGCCACTGCCCCCCCCCCGGAGTCAAACCGCTCCCAATAATGAGATACGGCCATGCATTAATGGAACAGCACGGCCCCTGAAGGAGGGTGCGCTAGCAGGTGATTGTTCGCCGCCTCTGTGGGGCTGTCAGTAAACATGTGCCCCCTGCAGCGTGGACCAACCCTCCCCCTCCAGCACCCCTCACTGCACTGCATCTTGGGAAATTACCAACGAGTGTATCTCTAACCCCAAAGCTGAATATTAGCTTTTAGGCCACCTCTGTCTCTCAGTGATTTATGGGCATGCATCAACTCAAGCTTTGCTTCTGCTTCTAATAATAGTTCTTTCTTCAAGAGCGACAGCAGTGACATCATCAGAGGATTCAGGTTTTCTTAAGCCCAGTTTGCATACAGGAGATCTTTCCAGGTAACATCAGGCGTGAAATGGCAGACAGATGTTATTCCCTGCTCGGTGAATCCATTCAATAATCATCTGGCCGTCCCTTAAGATAGAAAATATGGTTAAACAATAGAGATGATGGCATAAAACTGCTTTATTGATCACTAAAACCCAATCTGCCCTCAGTGTCGGCCCTCGTGATGATTCAGTGTTCCGTAACGAATAGAAAGTAATAAATAAAAGGTGATGCCAGCTTACATTAGGATTTCAAGCTCTAGGTTTATTATTAATATTGATTATGATTGTGACTGTCATCATATTTTTAACACAGAGACTATTTATTGATTGAAGAGCCATCAGTAAATAGATCCTAACAGGAAGTCCTCCTCTTGGTTTGCTGGTAAATGATGTGAAACAGACAGCGCTTACTTTGCAACGCTATCTCTAATGGCGATGGTTTTACTTTGAGGAATGTTACCGTATCCTGGTTTACTGAAAACCACAACAGCAGCGGACTCAATTCTGAAGGATACTGTTGCTCTGCTAATTGCCATAAAGACAGAAATGAATTGAAGATGACTATATTGGTTATTAAGAGGCAAAAATGAATATTCCACTGTATGTTCTATATGTGATGAATACAGTACAATTACTATTATACCGTTAGGTATATTAGTAGGCATGCTGCAAGATTTCGTCACACAAGTTTCTGGTTGTCTTGTCGGCAATAAAATGCTGAAGAAACCAAATGCTTCCTGTGACTGCACATTACTACTAATGAACAAGCAATTAATCAAGCATCCATGTTGTATCATCAATGCCATTATCCATCCTGACTATTGATATTGTCATTTACAATTATTCTTCTAATTTATAATCATTATGAACTTTAAATAATCCACACAGTTACAGTAAACATGTGTCAGATGTTTACTTATAAATAATCAATGTCATATAATCAATGAAATAATCCAACACCCCCCACTTATTAATAATTTCCCACTTGTATAATAAAAATGAACAACTGAAATGAATCCAGTCGGGAAAAATGCAGAATGGTGCATGTACTTGTGGAAGGCTCTACAGATATGAAATAAATACTGTTACAATACGTATTCATTTAATGCATGTGAGCTAATAAAATTGTAAAAATGAAATAGTCAATGTCATCTGTAACCTTAATTTGCTTCACTATTGAACATAACATTTACAAATTTCCCCACTGAGGGACGAATAAAGGCATATCTTATCTTATAACATCTGTCACACGGAATCGGAAGAAATTGAGGCAAAATGTATTGCAGTGCTCTGCTGCAACCAGCAGAGGTGGTGTTCAATCACTGTTGGCAATTTGAAGTCTAAAGAAGAAGAACATGACCTATGGGATACCATCTATACCATCAGCTATGGAAACGGAATTCCATTCATGGATAAATAACACGGATCATTCAGGCAGCATTTGTCTGCTCAATGTAACACTGACATGGAAACAGGAGTTCAGAATGGCATTCTAGAATTAATTCCCCATTATAAATATATTTGGTAATGCACATTCAAGATCATTCATTCATTCATTCATTCATTCATTCATTTTCTACCGCTCTTCCTCACGAGGGTCGCGGGGGTGCTGGAGCCTATCCCAGCTGTCTTTGGGCGTAAGGCGGGGTACACCCTAGACTGGTGGCCAGCCAACATTCAAGATCAATTGTTAATAATCAATTTTTACAATTTTATTATTATTTAACAGCCGCACGGTTAACATGTGGGCCACCCAGTCAGGAGATCGGGAATACCTGGGTTCGCTTGGGCATCTCTGTGTGGAGTTTGCATGTTCTCCCCGTGTGTGGGTTTCCTCCCACATTCCAAAAACATGCTAGGCTAATTGGCGACTCCAAATTGTCCATAGGTATGAATGTGAGTGTGATTGGCTGGCCACCAGTCCAGGGTGTACCCTGCCTCTCAAAGACAGCTGGGATAGGCTCCAGCATACCCCGACCCTAGTGAGGATAAGCGGTAGAAAATGGATGGATGAATAATAATAATAATAATTAGCTGACAATTACAAAAACCCTTAAATTAACTTAATTGAAAAAGCCCAAACCAAAAGGTTTGACCGATTATACAAGAAAATATATTCTGCAATAACTCCATAATTTATCATACTGTGTTCACATACTGTATGTCTGCTTCCCAAGAGAAACCCAACTTCTAGTTTAAGCATCATCATCATCATCCAGGATATACACTCAACTAACTCAACTCATATAAATGCTAACATCTTCCAATTTTCACCAACGTTTGATGGAGTCCAACACACTGACTGACAGCTTGTATGGCTGCTGATGTCAACATTGTAGATGGCGTGTACCATGGTGGCTGTGGGCTTATGGTGTGGCGGATGTTATAGACAACACGGTCCAGTGCAATTTATTGACGGTAACGACAGAAAACAAGTTAATATGAGCTAGCTAACAATGCACGTCATTGGGACACACCTATTTGGACGACCAAGACCACTAAAACTAACAACATTTTATTGTTTTATATACATGCTGTGATCATGCATGAACAAATATATTGTTGATAACATGTAATACTTACAGTATCTTCACTTATTTTGATTATTTCAAACATTACCCGAACATCTTTCCGAGGCACATCGATTTCACAGACCCATTGATCGTAACAAACGCTACCCCCATCAACAAGGTAAGACCCCCATCAACAAGGTAAGACCCCCATCAACAGGGTAAGAACCCCCTCCTTACCATTGCTAGATATGCCTTGAGATGTTTACTTAGGTTATTGTTACTCTTGCCGCCATAAAAGTGCAAAAGGCCAAAAATAAGCCAGCGAGACTCGGAGCTTTGAATACTTCATCAGAGCCCAGACACCAACTATTAAGGTGTCAGCTCCTTGCTAGCGGCCTTCCATATACGCCATCATCCACGTTACTAAATCATAATTGATCAAAAATACATCTCCCATGTGATATTGACTGGGCATATGCTTACCTGAGCAGAGAGGAGTATTCCCTTATCACGTTGAGAGTTCATATAAAGTGCATGAATGCATTTGAAAATGTTCTGTCTGCAGTCCATGTTTTTATGAATGTTACATGCATGTTGATGGGTCCTCCAGGGAAGTGATGCGCCTCTTCTACTGTGCACGTTTTCCTGTGGACTGCAAGCGGTGAAATGTACTACTTGATCATAGTTTTTAGGAAGGCAAATGAGCACATATAAAGTTTGTTTTTTAATTTTATCAAATTGTGTGAGGAGAACTTTGCGATACACACTGACACACTTTTTGAGAGCGAAGTCAAGTCAGTCAGTCAGCAACTAATTGGAAGTCTAGCGGGCTAATAAGTCTGGCATGCTCCAAGTCTAAATGGGGTGCAGGGTGGAGGAGTTCAGTAACGTCTGATTCCATGTGTCAGAGCACCAAAGGAGTCCCATGAACGCACACTCAAATGGTGCATTTGGGGCAGAATTATACTGCAAGGCATTCTCTCAATGAATGAGATGAATGACCATGGCTTTAATTAGAACACTGGGTACACATTCTACTTCATTATTAAGTGGAACCAAAGTGCTTTCCAACATTGTTGAGAAGCGTGGTAGCTTCTATCAGCATCACAACTTTGAAGGTGATGACCTAAATGGCAGTAATGAGCTCACATTAAAATACTTACGAGCTTAATTTCCTTATTGGTTTTCACTTGTAGACGCTTCCATTCATTTCCATGAATGATGAAATCCCACTGGAATATTTCGGCTGGGTGGGATGCCATGAAATGTGATGGTGACTCAGGACCAACTTTTAGATGAATCACCTTTTTTCCCAAGATTTATGCATTATTGACTCAGGAGTTAAGAGCAATGTGGAACAATTGTCATATCTTGCAAGGTTCATTTCCTGTACCTGCACCAGTTTGTGTTTTTATTTCTATTGTGCAAAGTGATGCTTTGACAGTATGGATTATTTTCTATCATTGTGGTCATTGAATAGTATGAGATAGTATTGTTGATGGACAATGCATTTTTTTGCAGTATGAGCATAAAACGAATACAACTCATTATCCGGACTTGTGATGATGTAAAATCCTCATTATGTATTAACTCTTCAAGCTCTGTGATTGGCCAATCATAGACAGCGACCACCACTCCTCAGACTAGCTCGCTGGCTGCAGCGCCTGTTTGTATTGCGTCTTCGGACCGTGTCTCCAGACCGTACACTGGAGCGTTTCACTCGCTTAAGGGAGTACTCGTACTCGTGCAAGTATGTTTTTCAACCCTTTCATTTGATTCATTTTGCTCCTGAAATAAAAAAAATAAAATAAAAAAAAGTGACTGAAAAGCTAAAAGGAGTCAGAACCTCACCAGCCATGGAACCTGAACCTTTGCTGTGTTTGACTTTGAAGGTATACCTCTCTATACATAGCTCACCTCCTCGTTCTGCTTTTTGCATAGACTAAGCTCATTGAGGAACCCTGGTGATATTAAAAAGATGCTCTTGATATTTGGATTCATTTCCGCATAAAGCAGCGACTAATAGGGACGATGCTGACTCATGGGAGGATGTGGGACGGCTTTTGTTACAACAGATAACAAAACAGGAAACAATGGATCCATCTACCGCATGTTTGGGGGAAAAGGCAAGGATGTATCGTAAATACAGTAGAATTCCAACCATCACATCATATTTGTCTTTAGTATGACCTGCTTTATACATCACTGACCTGCTATGTCATCTTGCATCATTAGTATCCATTCCTGCACTGGTTTTTCCAATAGACTGTATGTAACCAGGCTCTTTGTCTTTATTTCCCCCTCATTCATTTGCTTAATTACGACTTTTGTGACCAACATTTGTTGGTATGATCCTGGACCATTTTTTGATTTGATGTCAACTGAGGGAATACGTTCATTCCATCCATTCTTTATTACAAATGTTGCAGTTTTCATCAGTTTTGCTTTAGTCTTCTTGCGAGGCTTAGATAGTAATTAAGTAACTAAGTAATGTTCAAACTGAAATGTATACATCTACTACGTTTGTGTTAGTACATGAAACAAGCAAGGTCCCTGGTTATGATGCTGGAAGAAGCACGAGGAACGAGAGATAATGTTTTGGTCTCTGTTGGTTTGATTGTTAGTCAGCGGGATTACACAAAAAGTACTCGAGTCATTGCCATTAAACCTTTGAATTGCAAAGGTTTATTTGCAATTATGGTGCATATCCACATAAAAATGAGGATGGAGCACTTATTTCCTAATATAATAATAACAAATTAAAACATTTGTCAATGACAACATAACCCACCGCAAAAAGCAGTTTTGAAATGAAACTTTTTATTATTAACTCATTGATTGCCAGCCATTTTTAGAAAAGAGATACTGAGAGAGAGATACCATCCATACTGAAATCCATACTGCCAGAGATTGGGGACATTTTTGCTGAACTTTCAAGAACATCAGAATATTGTGTTTTAGGACTACTTAAGCACAGAAACTATGGAAACAAACTTTAGACTCTCTTCTTGCATCACACAAAAAAGATGTTGTTTCTAGCCTTTTTGTGTCTTTATAAATTGTCAGTATAAAATAAAGTGGCTTCAGTGAAAACACCTGATTTTGACAGAGAAAACTTTCCACTGAACTCACACATACGCTGACATCACAGCCCAACTCTCCCCAAACCCCCCCGGACCACCTCACAGACATCTACTGTTAGGATGTGAAATATCACCAGAATTCTAATTATTGATCTATTTTTACCCATTTTATCTATACCAGGGGTGGGCAAACTTTTTGACTCGCGGGCCGCATTGATATAACAAAATTTCCGGGGGGGGCAGACTATATATTTTACACGTAACAGTCCACCTGGTATTATTGTATCTGTAAAATTGTCATGCATTATTATTTATTATTTTATATTTAAATATTTTAAAAATAATAAAATATTATAATAATTAAAATAAAATTAAAATAATAATTATTATATTATTATTATGTAAAATATGCAAATATAACAATATTATTATATATAATTAATATAATAATTAGCATTAATATAACACATATATAATATCATAATAGTTATAATAATAATATAATAATTATTATTTTAATTTTTATTATTATTATGTGCTTGTGTCTCTTTTTTCAGGAACACTTTGTAAACAACAGACCATGTCAAACAACGAAATTGATACAACCATCAAAAGGTTGGCTCAGGCCATGATGCCAGCTTGTATGTTGAGTTTAAATGAAATACTTTGGAAAGATTGGGCGGGCCGTATTCAAACACTTGGCGGGCCGGATGTGGCCCCCGGGCCGTAGTTTGCCCACCCCTGATCTATACTGTTATTTATATTTTTTATTCCATGTTTACGCTTAAAGAAGCTGCTGTCAATCTCATTGTACATGTGTATAGTGACAATAAAGGCATTCTATTCTATTCTACTCTATTCTACTCTATTCTACTCTATTCTATTCTAAAATGAGATGTCTGCATAGAGGCAAATTCAAGCAGAATGATGACTGACGTCCATATTTTCTGTTTTAGTGACTCCTCAAACGTCTGAACAGTTGATTACTTGAAACAACAAATCAATACAGCAATACAAGATCTAAATATTTTGATGACAATTTATTCACAGATTTAGAACATAACACAAAAGAATCATTTATTTACAGTAAACTATAAACTTGTGTATGTGCGTGCTGTTTATTTCTAGACAAACACCAACAATGGCGTCACCAACTTCACCCCATCCACAGACACACAAACTCCCTGCCAGTGGAAGCCGCCTGTACTTTTGTCTCTGCTGGATTCTTCGCCATTTCCATCTGTCAGCGTACAAATTCAGCAACTTCATATCCGAGCGGTTGCTGCTCATCGGAGGAAAATAGAACTGTTGCCCCCAAAATAATAAGAAATCAGGAAGGGGCAAACACTTTTTCATCCCAGTGTATGTGTGTGTGTGTACGTATACTGTATATATAAATCCCTATACTATCTCCCTATACTAGAGAATGTACTATCTCCATGTACACTATATGTTACCAGGACAGTTGGGCGTCGGGCGCGTATGACCTTTGTGCTGTGACATGTACACTGTGCTCGGGCCAAATGATGCACCAGTGTGAGTACCAAATGGCGAGATGCAGAAGCAAAGCAGGTGGTTGGGAAGGCTGCTGACAAAGTGAAAGTGCAGCCTATTTATATGCGTTTGTGTTTGGACTGCCATGTTTGTCAAAGGGGATAGAATAAAACCTTGCTAGACCCGCGTTGTCTTACTTCCACGCTGCTGAAGTCACCGACCCCTGGAAAAGTGGGACCCACATAACGAGCTATAACAAGCCAATCAACAACGGCAGTTCATCCCTTGCTGCAGTTTGGGGCGGAAGATACAGGATGGGTCATCATGGAACCGTCCATCATACTCCATCATGTAAGTGGTGAACACAACGTTATTCATAGAGCTGGATGATGCGTTTTTACTAGATACAGGCATGAAACTACAGTAAACCTCGGATATATCGGACTCGGATATATCGGAAATTCGCTCACAACGGACAGATAAAAAAGAACCAATTTTTCTGTAATGCATTTCCAATAAAAATTCATTGCATATATCGGATTTTTTATAACGGATTTCGTAAAACGGACATTTTCCGGTATACGCATATAACGGATTTCGCTTATATCGGACAAAACCAGTGGGAACAATTGAATCCGATATATCCGAGGTTTACTGTAGCACATTTTTGGTTTGTATCTCAAGTAAAAAGATAAAGCTAAAAGACGTCAGCCACTTATGCATCAGCGGTAGAGTAACCGCTTTTTTCCTTGAAATTGATTTTTGTCTTATTCCATGACGTTATCGTAAAACAGGTGTGCTACTTACATTTCGCCTATTTCGGACAAAATCTCCAGTCCCGTTCCAATGCATTTCCATGAAATTTCCCTCGCATATATCGGATGGCCGCATCGTGGCGCTCCGATTCGCCGAATCGTGACAGGCCGCTATACGACGTCATTTGCAGCGTTTGCAGCGTTGCCTGCGCGTCCAGGTACATTGGAAACATAGTCAAGGAAGTGCCTTTTTATAACGGATAAAATCCCATTCACGCATATACCGGATATAAATCCGATATATGTGTAAAACGGACATTTTCCGGTATACGCATATAACGGACTTTGCTTATATCGGACAAAACCAGTGGGAACAATTGAGTCCGATATATCCGAGGTTTACTGTAATTAAAATGGGTGAACCGATACAGCTAGTGGCCTACTCGCTCATTCCTAGTTATTCTCTTTGGTCCATAAAGAAGCCTCCTAAAAACAAACAACCATACCAAGAAAATATGACACTTCAGGCCAAAATAAAATCCAGTACAGTCCCATCATCCTAGCTAATTTTCTTTGCCATTTATGAGGGTGGGTTCCCACTACAGGATGTCTACTGTCTCATTCTCTTCAGCGTGCACAGAAACTTGCAGAGCATTCAGAAGAAAGTATGTCATCTTTACACGCACAGCAGTTGTGTATCCTCTCTGAACGCCGCAATATTTTGAAAGTGACAAACGCTATCTTGACTGCATGATAAGATGTCGCCCCTCTTTTCTCTTGTGGATCTGCCAAACCCGAGTCAGCGTTGTTGACATCCGTCTGTTTTATGTGGCCCACAAAAAAGCTGAGACTACACTTGATGTTGTCCTCCTTTTTACCAGCTGCCGTTGACTTCCTCTTAAAATACACACCTCTGTCATCTACACACACACGCACACGCACACACACACACACACACACACACACACACAGCTGTATGGATGCGTCCCAAAGTGTGGTTACCAACCATAGGTTAAGATTAGAGGTACCTTGTTGATGAGCGAGTACACCAATATCTGTATCAGTATCTGTACACCCACCTAAATTATCTTTATGCATATCCATACTCAGAGTAGGAGGGGCATACACCGGAAGTTGGTGTGGCTTAACCGGAGATGGGCGTGGTTTAAATCGGCACATTATTTTAATTCTTAAGTTGATTAGAAGTTGCTAAATGTATTCTTTATTATTCCGCTATTTGTGTACTGTGCATGTATTTGTATATGCTATCCTGTGCATGTATGTACTACTACTACTACTACTACTACTACTACTACTAAGTGATCCATGGACTTTAGTCTTTAATGAGCTCTGTGAAGTTGATGATTCATGCAAACTTGACGAACAGGGAAATAATCTGTCTATTTTTGTCAAAGGCACCACGTTCGATACTACAAACCCACTTTATCTGACCATCCAAACCAGCCCAAGTAAATCGACCAAAAACCCACACAGTCAGTGACTGATTCCTGATCTTGTGAAATGCATCATGTTCGTTATTCCGGATGAGTATCCGGCTCATCCCTCGTGAGACCATAAGGTCATATTGAGTCAAATGATGTGCACATTTTGTGGTTTCTTTGGTCACAAGATAGAAAATATATATTTACAAAGACAATAATGTGGATTAATTGAGATTTAATCTTTCCGTTTGTTCTGCAGAGGTATCTATTTGACAATACGTTAATTGTTTGATTGTAATTTGTACTTGTTACACTCGGGTGTACCAAAGGTGACAATGGCCGCTGTCATACAAAAAGGGTAGACCTGGCAACAATGAAGGCACAGAATGGTGTCAGCCTGTCTATACTCTTATACTGCTTTTCAAGACCTAGACGGACATCAGCCTTGCCTCGGCGTATTCAGGCAGCCATGAATCATTTATGAAGACAACAGCCCAGAGAATTGGCTCGCTTCACAAACCAATCAAATGTGACATTGGTATGTATAGTAAAAACTAGAAAAGATCCACCTGCATGCTTGCATTTCCCAATGGTATTTTTACTTAACGCTACATTGAAATAAGCCCCCTATATATATGTATTGATGATATTATATATTTACATATCTATATTAACTGCATGTGCGCATATTGTGATCTTGCATTTGTCCCTTCCAGTGGTGGATCAGCAGAATCTCAGGTTATTAGGAACAAATGTTTGATGACCCGTAATGCTGGCAACCCAAGCGATGTCATGAATTGCTGCCACGTGATTGGCTGATGAGACCTTCATGAACATGTGCTTGGTAAAGCGGCCAGTGGCCAGCATTTTGTCATGGCTGACAAATCCAGAGTTAATCATGGTTATTGGAAGTAATGTCATCCAGTCGGTCCAAGCCACTGACAGAAGAGTCGCTTCGTGCGTCGCTGTGGTGTTTTATTACCTTGACTGTTCGCTCAACCAATGCAAAGAAAAGGCGCACACGTTCATTGATCTGGGGATATTAAATATTGATTTCATGATGAATCCCACAAGCAGAAAATGAATTTCATTAAAAAAAAGAATATTTAATTGTGGAAGAGCCCGCCTGCTGATCCATCTGCTCATCAGCTTCGTCTTGACAACCCAACAAATAGCAGCAAGGATGATGATCAATTTTATGACAACGAGCATACGCTGTGCTAATTACAGCTTTCCTGCAGCGCTAATATTAGTCAGCAGACAAACATCAAGTGGTCATGTCTGTCTTCTGCAGTTGTCAAAAATGCTTTCAAAAACAAGACAATGCAACGCTTTAGTCTCAAGCTCCGATGGTAAACAGACTTGGTGTGCAGTCAACGTATGGGGCACGGTCGTGCATCGGTGCTGGCTTATGCCCCGCCCACTCCGAGTACGGATACACATACAGGTCATTTAGATGGGTGAACACATATAGACAGTGTACTCCGTCATACCAAGTATATGCAGTATAAAGGTGGTCCTTAGGTTACAGTATTCTTACTTTCACAGTTTTGTGGTTATGTAAGCAGCCCCTTATTCATAATATTCATAATATTCATTCATTTTCTACCACTTATCCTCACAAGGGTTGCGGTGGGTGCTGGAGCCTATCCCAGCTGTCTTGGGGCGAGAGGCGGGGTCCACCCTGGACTGGTGGCCAGCCAATCCCAGGGCACATATAGACAAACAACCATTCACACTCACATTCATACCTATGGACAATTTGGAGTGGCTAATTAACCTAGCATGTTTTTGGAATGTGGGAGGAAACCGGAGTACCCGGAGAAAAGCCACGCATGCACGGGGGGAACATGCAAACTCCACACAGAGATGGCCGAGGATGGGATTGAACTCGGGTCTCCTATTATTCATCATAATTAATTGTAATTAATGATTAATTACAGTGGAGTTTTGTTTAACATCATTAATTAGTTCCAGAATGGGATGCTGTTTTCCTGTAAGAAATAATGTAAATCCAATTAATGTGTTAACACAAAACACATTTTCATAACTATTGTTTATTGTTGGGTTTTTTTTTTTGAATAAATGAACATTTAAGGTTACTTTTACCTTCACTGAAGATGTGATTGTTGACAACCGTCCCCAAAGACTCAATGTGGCCGCGAGGTCAACCTCGGCCATCTGCCTCTTTGGACATCAGTTGTTTCTTGACTTCAGTAGCGTTTCTCACCTCAGTCCTGGAACCCAAAACGGAGTCAAAGACGGCTCTAATTCCCAGTATTTGGATAACGAAGGTGAGAAGGTGTGTCTTCGTGAACAGTAGTCTTCAGTGATGGTAAGTAACCTTGGATGGTCATTTAGCCCTTCATAATTTATCCACATGAAGAATTGCTTTATGGATATAAAACTATAAAGAGGAAAACAAAATATTAAAACTACAACCGAAATAATGCTCATTATGTATTCACTCTTGGTGCTCTGTGATTGGCCAGTCTCTCACAGTGTGAGACAGACGGCCGTTGGAGGCGGGAGTCACAGAAGAGCTCAGCGGTGCAATTAGCAAGTTAAAAACGGTTTGTGTTGCGTTGGTCACATCGCCCCCACTCTAGTTTTCTTAGCTGGCTTCTATTTTTAGTTTCTATCTAAAGTTACATGCTAAACTCGTCTCATGCATTTGAAAGACATCGCCGTGCAGGCTGGTGTTGCTTCACTTATCAATCAGGAGTAGCATGACTGCTTTTTTCCTTGAAATGCATTTTTGTCGCATTCCATGAAGCCATCATACGTCAGGCGTGCTGCTTAAAATATAAGAACTTTGTTATTGTTCAGTTGGCAGGACTGAACATTGGTAAGCATAACCGAGTGGCCGTCGCATTGACTGGCCACAACGTTAGCTACACCTGCACAGTAGCGGCATTAAACGCTCAACCTACACGGCGAGGGTCTAATATTACTGGATGCATGTTGCAATCTTACACTTGTTTCGTATGCGGTGTATTTCACAAGCGAGCTGCATCACTGCCGCTGGTTTTTTATTCGTCTGCTTTCTTCTAATTTGGCTGCTGAGATAAAGTCAAACCTTGAAGTACAAAACGCTGTGTTTTAATGAAATGGTAATGGTAATGGTAATGGTTTAATTTCATTTGAACATGCATCAGATTCCAATTGAGTGCATCCCATAATCAGTTCCCAGTTCCACATGTCCAAAAGGAGTAGGAAGAAGCAAAGCTTATTAAATCCTACCCCTCCATCTGGTACTTTTACAATCACTAACTGTTACATTTGTTCACTTCCTGCTTTCCAGAATACAGTTTAAGGTTTTTTTTTTTTTTTTTTTAATAATGCACCTCATACCAAAGTACTGGGTGATATGAGCATCCAATGCCATAATGGGTACCATAGTGCGTGTCAATATAGTGATATATATAGCACATCATGACTGGTTCAAGACTCTTCATCCTTGTATTTAGCAAACATCAACTGCTTGTATTGTTTCTTGAATTGGCTCATCGTTGTGCATTGTTTGATTTCCTTACTCAATCCATTCCATAGTTTGATTCCACATACTGAAATGCTATGGCTAGCATAACGTAGTCCTAGCATAGAAGTGTTTCAAATGTACTTCTTCCCTGAGATCATATTTCTCCTCTCTTGTAGAGAAGTATTGGATGACATTTTTAGCTAATTGCTTATTTTTAGCCTTATGCATTATTTTAGCTGTTTGAACATGAACTATATCAGCAAGTTGAAGTATTTGTCATTTTACAAATAAGGAGTTAGTATGTTCTCTGTAGGCGGCATTATGAATTATCCTTACTGAAGACTGAAATGAAAATACGGTGAACAAGGCTGAAAGATTATTTCCCTGATTGCCATAATTGCATGTTTGCATGAATCATCATCACAGATCATAAAAAAGACAATTAAATAATAAAGTCTTACAGATCACTTACATACATACATACATTGTGCTCATATGGCGGAATAATAATACATATAGCAACCTCTGATCAATCCATGTCAATTTCAGACAAACTAATGTATAAATGTAAGCCCTACTCATTTGGTTAAATCACATCCATTCCGAGTACAGATACAGATACAGATACAGATACAGATACAGATACAGATACATATAGCGGTGTACTCGCTCATCCCTAACCGTTGATGTACTACACTGCTGATGTCATACAACTTCACGTCAAAAAATTAGAACTCAATTTGGAAACGCTTCCTTATTCATTGTTTTATTTTGGTGTTTTACAAGGCAAACTTTATATACGTAAGGGCAAAAGAAAAAAATCTCCCTGATATTTTTTTTCCACTGCAGTTTTTCATGGCCTCAGAGAGAGAAGGAAAACATGATTATGTGGGGGAGAAATGTTCCTGTAATAAAGCCAAATGGCACTGAGAGGTGCACTTGTCAAACATGATAAATGGCACTCATGCACCCTGAATGTGTTTGGTGCCCTTGCCACGGTGCCTCCGCCCCTTCCAAAGGGTGGTCTGGTGCGCCAAGACTGAACCTTCCCTTTAGAACTGAATACTGACAGGAGGTCTGGGGTCTCAAATGTCTTCACTTAGGCTCTTTAATGAGTCAATTCTAGATTAAAATGTGGCAAAGGAAATATTTGCTCTGTAATTAATTAGCTACCTCTGATGCTAAGGCTTGGCTCGGTTGTCTCCAGTAAGTAAGTCAAATTTCATTATTTAGCACCTTACAAATTTCCCCACTGAGGGACGAATAAAGGCATATCTTTCACTGACAAGACGTTAAAGTGCTTCACAATCAAAAATAACATTTGGACGGTATTACAGTAAAATAGGATAAATACACAGAGCCCAAAATAAAACAACAGTGGACACATCAGCCCAATCAGAAGGAATATGGAATAAAAACAATTTAAGTTGGGTTTTAAAAATATCAACAGAATAATGAAAGCAGAGAAAGGAAGATCATTCCAAAGCCTGGAGCAACAGCCTGAAAGGATCGGTCCCCTCTGGTCCGGGAACGGGTACGTGGACGTGTCAGTAGATTCTGGTCCACAGACCTGAGTGATGGAACGGGGGTGTAGGGCAGGATCGGGTCTCTATTAGAACGGGGGTGTAGGGCAGGATCAGGTCTCTATTGGAACGGGGGTGTAGGGCAGGATCAGGTCTCTATTGGAACGGGGGTGTAGGGCAGGATCGGGTCTCTATTGGAACGGGGGTGTAGGGCAGGATCAGGTCTCTATTGGAACGGGGGTGTAGGGCAGGATCGGGTCTCTATTGGAACGGGGGTGTAGGGCAGGATCAGGTCTCTATTACTACTAACAAGGAGCCTGGCAGCCAATTGGGAGTTTTTAAGATGGCCGATGTGTACTGCTATTTGTGCGAGTCAGAATCCTTGCTGCAGAATCTTGCACTAATTGCAGGCGAGACAGCTCTGTCTTAACGAGACAAGAGAAAAGACTATTGCAATAGGCTCATCGTGAAGACAAAAAAAGCCAAGAATGATTAGTTCCAGATCATCATATTCCAGACACCATATTGCTGACTTTGGATATTTTTCTTACTTGAAAATAAAAGAAGAGACTTATGATCATATACGTATCCTTAAAGCCAAGGCGCATCCATCGAATATTTGGGCTGGTATGACCGCATACGTTACAAAAAAAGAGCACCAAAACTCTACATATCAGCAGTAGATCTGTGGCACAGGCGCCATCTTGGTCCACAACCATCAAGCACAGATGTTCTAAAAAATCTAAAAAACCTTCTTCAGGTTCTGCCGGGACCCCTGATGAATGTTCCACTTTGAGGACCAGAGAAGTGTCGTTCAAACACCTTGAAAAAAGGACAATGTCCGATAGCTGCAGACCTGAAAAATGGGCCAAAAACGAAGTGTGAGAAAAGTAGGATTTCTTGGCTTCTTGAAGTCCTGGCCGGACCGCTGATGAATATGTGGTGGGTTTTGTCCACCTCCCAGCCCAGGAAGGTGTCATTTCAACAACTCAAAGAAAGCAGAAAAAGCGACAGCCGCTGACCTGAAAAAAATCGACTCGTCGTAAAAGTGGGATTTTTTGCCTTCTTTGTGTCCTGCCAGGACCCCTGATGAATGTATGCTGGCTTTTGTCCACCGCCAGAAAAGGGAAAAAGGGCGAAAATCAGAAAAGTGGGATATTTCTTCCAGCCTCATATACTCTCCGCCTCCCGGTGTTGCAGTCAATTATGCAAATGATTGCACACATAAATTGTGCACTCTTCATAAAATTAACATATAACGCCACTTAATTCCAGGATTGTCTAGTTAAGTTTTACTGAACAATGACAGAAAATGGAGCATGATATAGTTTACTCATAGGACCATGAAGGTGTTTATCATCTGTAGTTTGGTCACTTTCCCAACAATAATGTGGAGGCATTGAAGGAAAGCAATGGGAATTGGACGGGAAAACCATTTAGAGTAACATTAAAATAACAGAAACATTGTTCACCCTGTACATTATCGTTCCATAGTGTCGACTGCCAAAACAAGGCACCCTTCGCATCGCTTTAGTGAATATCAGCCCATCAGCCAGCTGGGATAGGCTTCAGCATCCCCCTGCAACCCTCGTGTGGATAAACAACATAGAAAGAAAACTTACATTTACTTGTATTTCATTCATTATACATATATATATATATATATATATATATATATATCCGTACCATATATTCATTTCTCCTTTGGCTTGTATGGCAGCTAAGAATGTAACTTTAAACACCGAGCCTGGAACAAATTAATTCAATTTACCTTATTTTCATAATGAATGTCTTTTGAAATTATAAAAACGTGTTTTCCACTTTATGTGCAAGATTAGAGTTTTCAAGGTTTCCGAGCAATAAAAGCAGTCATCCATTCTTTGAGTTCCTTCTGTTAACTTGCAGACGCGTTGAGCAGACACGAGTGCGTGAATGTCTATTTGCATTTCTTGAACCTGGTCAGCCAGAGAAGCTCCTATTAAGCTTTGCAGCCGACTAGCATGGGATTTCTAAACAAACAGTGAACAAATGAAATGGACGCTGATGTGCTCTGGTGTGCTGCTGTGAAATAGAATCCACAATACGTGTCTCAAGTTCGGGAAGAGGGCATGAAAATTGGAAAATGGATGATTATAGAGAGGGCGAATTACACTGGTGTGTCCAATGAAAAGGACGTCTACTATATCCAGCAGAGATAGAAGCCTGAGTGAGAGCGGGGGAAATGGCATCAAATAATGCAAAAGACAGCGGCAAAGATGCTGGGTGAGAAGGGGGAAGGATGCAGAGGAGGGGTTTGTGGAGAGAGGATAAGCATTTTGCTAAAAATACATCTCCACCCTATGAGTGTTCATCTACTGGCTGAAAGAAAGCTGAGAGCCTCCTATTGTTATTTCATCATTGCCTGTGTTTCGTGTTCCCCGGGAGGGAAGCGGCTATAGCGGAACGTGAGATGGTGGCGACTGGAAGACAATTCAAGTGAACAATCATCCCGCTGAGAGCAAATCAAGTAAAACAACATGCAAAATTGTATCATTAAGAATCACGGATGGATAGCACCAAATAAAAAATGCGCTATTATACAGAAAGATATTTATTCCACAAAAGTGGTGAAAGCTTTTACATTCCAAGTACTATTGAGCAATATTGTGATGAAGCCAACTGTGAGTTTATAGCCACTTCAGTACGACTGCATAGTTGATACCACCCAACCCAGGAGGCCATGAAAGCCCATCAACCCCAGGAAGTCATATTTATGGCAGAAATGGAGCCAAATACAGGAAAATGGCAGGAAGTCCTGATTTTCTTCTTTAAATGGAAAATCCCAGCAGGCGGGAAGATGCACGGCTACAATAACCACATCGGCGGCAACACGAAGAAGCCGACAAAGATTTACATGGAACCAGACGAGCCCATTAAATAAGAGTCAGACCAATAAGGACCCAGCTGGGTCGGAGACAAGTGTAGGTGATAAGTGGCCAAGGTGATAAGCGGCTGATTGTCATCATTTGAACAATCCAAATCAATGTAGTTTTGTCTGCGTTCCGTCAAAAACAGGATCTTTTCTCATTTACTTTACTCATTTTACTTTACTCATTTACTGTCTTTATTTTTTAGAAATACCTCCACATGTTGCCATGACATTAACCAGGTTTGTTTGTTTTTCCAGATTCCAGAGTCGCCAAAGCTCACAACAACCGATTTTGGGATTAATGTCTTTCCTGAAGAATAACCATGATACTTACTAGTGGAGATTCGAACCCAAGGCATCCGCTCCAAAGTCCAGAACGCTAACCACTACACCACGGCGGGCTCAATGACATTAAGCAGGTAAAAAGATATTTTACCCAGACCCCAACATTCTCTCTTTCAAAAGTCCAATTAACTTCATAAAAGAAAGATCTCTTGAAATGTACATTTTGGTGTGTAGGCCACCACGCCAGCGTGGAAGCCCCACCCACCATATTTACAGAAACATTTGTTCCAATAAGCCACTTATAACCGTGTAGAAGCCACATGTGTCGTTGTCGTAGAATGAGTCTTTGAGGACCAGGCAGCTCTTTAAAAAGTTCCTCACCACATTGGAAATTGCAGGAAGTCATCTGGGACAAAGTCAACGAGTTGGAACTCATCACTTGTCCAATATGATATGAAATATTTCATTTCATTTGCATCATTTATAATCATATTGGTTTCATTCAAACTAAATTCAACAGCTTTAGGATTTGGGATTTAGTAGGAACGGGAGTCCATCTTACCTGTGGTCACCTACCAATGGCGTACCTGCAGGAACGTTTGGGGAGGAGCCGCCAAGGATCTCTGGGCTTTAGAGGGTTGGTGATGTCATTAGTGACATCATCAGACCGTACCATGTACTGGGGATGAGGGAGGGGGTTGTAGGTTTTATGGGGATTTAATCTTGGCTTAGTGGAGGGAAATATTTGTATGCGTGGATGTTTTATGAAGACTTGTAGCGGCATTGGGGTCACATAAAATGGCATGGTTGAAATCCAGTTCTTTTATTAGATTTTATTATGTTTCCAGTGAAATTATTAGATGTGTTTGGTAGACCAACCTATGGGCTATAGTGGGACGTTCTGGGCAGATTGGGAACCCTATAAAGGAGTAGCTGGGGCTTCTTTGGGGAGGGCAGAGTTATGGGTGGCTGTGTTGCTGCAACCCCATATAGTACAGTCTTCCATTGATGTGAGTGAATAGAGTTTTATTGCTGTTTTTTTGGGGGGGGGGCGGGGATTCAAGTAATTTTTTTTCAATACAAAACATCAGTTTTGTAAAAAAGAATAACATAAGACTGAATAAACACCAAAACACAAAGAACAAACACCAGTTTTGTAAGGAATGGTCCTTAGAAAACTGGTGTTTGTTCTTCCATATAAGTCCTGGGAATGTTGATATCCTCCCAAATGGCATCATGAGGCTTAAATTAATGTTGGATTTAATGAGGGTCACATGATTGAAATGTGACTTGAACTAATTGTGCGTGTCAATGGCCTGCAAAGGTTAAAGAGCTTTTCTTCATGGTCTCTGTATCCATACGCCTCTTAGATGAATTATGAAATCTCCTTTAGTTCCACCTCCGTCATTTTAGCGTGCGACTGTTGGTCCAAGATGAATACCAGAACATCGTAGAGGCAAGTACTTTCAGCACGGCTGTCATGGTTTTAAGGTTTGCTTCAACTGAAGTAGTGATGCAAGTCAAGTGTTTTGTCAGGATTGAGTTGGTTTATAAATTATTTGCAGATTATATTTTGTTGAATCATAAAAGGAAAACCTGGGGAAAATATGGCAACTTGAAGGTCAGCCATCCAGTCCGACAAATCCAACTTTGCCTTAGACCTCCGACTGCCAGGCACACATGGGCTCGTGTTCCGTGTTTTCGCTTGTGACGATCACATCACAGGCCTCAAAAACTCACCACACGTTGCCAAGTGCCCCCCCCCACCAAATCACCCTGACAAGATATTTTTTGCAGGGTGTAAAACGTATGTCACTCTCACAACACCAAAGCTTTGCTTGTTTTGGCCTCGTCAAGGGAAAGTGGGCGTGGGATAGATATTAATTGCCTTTGAATAATTCTTCACAGGAAAAAATCTCTTAGATTTTTATACTAATTTTTTGACAAACCCTTTGGAATTAACTAATTAAAAATAATAACCAAAGACGTATTTATAATTTTTTCAATGTGGCCGCTCCCAAAGACATATTTATATGTCTTTTACATTTTTTTGCACTAGCGACAAAAGGAGGTTATGGCACAAGTCCACAATAGAAGAGAGCACATTTGGTGTAGTTTTAAGCCAGAAAATACAGCCCCATCTAAGAACTGGACCTGCAACTTCCCAGAGAAATACCATATTTTCTGGACTATAAGTCGCTCTGGAGTATAAAAATTGCACAAGGCCAAAAATTTATAATTAGGTAGAAAAAAACATACATAAGTCACACTGAAGTCGCATTTTTTGCGGGTAATTTATTTTCCAAACTACTTGACCAAAACAGACATTACGTCATCTTGGAAGGTAAGTTCTAACGTGAATAAAAGAATAGAGAACAGGCTGAATAGGTGTAAGATATGCTAACACAATGCTTATTCAGCTACACAAAAGATAAACATGAACACAAAAGGTGTTGTTGTTGTTATGTAACATAACAGTTTTAATTACAGTAACTACAGTAAGTTTTGTTTTTTTTCATGGCAGTAAGAGTAGCCTCCATTGCTGCTTGATTGCCGTTTTACTTTGCTGCTAATTTCACTACTTGCAGTTTGTAGTCAGCAATATCCGGTGTGCCTTGAAAAATCAGACAAAATCATCCAAAAGGGTCGCTACTAGGATGGGATTCATTCATTCATTCATTTTCTACTGCTTATCCTCACGAGGGTCGCAGGGGTGCTGGAGCCTATCCCAGCTGTCTTTGGGCGAGAGGCGGGGTCCACCCTGGACTGGTGGCCAGCCAATCCCAGGGCACATATAGACAAACAACCATTCACACTCACATTCATACCTATGGACAATTTGGAGTGGCTAATTAACCTAGCATGTTTTTGGAACGTGGGAGGAGAAAACCCACGCATGCACGGGGAGAACATGCAAACTCCACACAGAGATGGCCGAGGGTGGAATTGAACTCAGGTGTCCTAGCTGTGAGGCCTGTGTGCTAACCACTTGTCCGCCGTGCAGCCCTAGGATGGGATTGAATGAGTTCATTCATTCATTTGTGAATGAGTTAATTGACAATGAAAAACCAGGTACCACAATACATATACAGATAGGTATTTGTATACATGTACATATATTAGGAAAATTAATACTTACTTGGCTAATACTTTTACTACATTTTACATGACCCCCATCAGGGTCACTCATGATGGGACTTCCTGCTTTCACTTCAGATTCAGTTATTATAAGCACGTCTACGTAGTTGGTATGAATCTATGTGAGTCTAGCTTTATGAACTTTATTCATATTTTTATGAATGATTTCCATTCTATTAAGTTTGACTTGCAACCATAAAAGAGAGGGAGAGTGGTGTAATATGAGAAGGTTTTAGGGCCCTGGGTTTTAATATGTCAACTGAATGTGTGAGGTGACACCAGTTACTGTTACTGTATGCCCGATCCTCCGTCATGATATCAGTAGACTCCAGCGTGGCCTTTGTTGAGAGAACGTCACTTCAATTTCATGTTTAGCATTAGCTTGGAGCTGAGAGTTAATTTACTCAGACAAGTCAAGCAGCACTTTATCTGATGGGGCAGTTTTTGTACACATAAAAACACTCTGGTATTTAGCCGTCTGCCCCCACCAGACACTTCTTTGGGTATACACACAAAACGTTATTTAAGCTGAATGGAGAGCTCTGTTTGCTTGTTTTCCTACTTGGGAGGGGCCAATTGGGGGTAAATATGTTGGTGTGATGGCAACCATGTTATTATATCTTTCCTAGGGACAACACTACCCAGGTTTCATTTGGATATATCATTTGGCCGTCCGTATATTTTTGAACAGTGAGGCCAATTTCTTTTTGATAGTATGAAAACATTTGGATTTGACATGAAAAGATGAATATGAGACCAGAGAGCAACTTTTCATTACATCAAGATTGGATGCACATCTTAAAGGATGACACCTTCTGTGTGAACCATTTATTTTGTGTTGTTCGAAAATGTATTGGAACGCGTGGTAAATTCTACCTTTGGTCCACTTTGCTTTCATATTGAGTCTAAACAAAAGCTGTGTTCAACCCACGGACCCTGGCCTGTGCCACCGTACTACAAAATAGATAACTTGGGTTGTGAAAACCTGTTTTCAAAGTCAACAGAGTAGTCATTTACATTTACACATAATCAAAAAGTCAAGTGTTATATTTTCATGTATACTACACCGCACTGCAGCGGCACATAGCATTATGAGGAGTTTAAACACAAATACGTATGACAACGAAATGTACTCGTTTCATACCCATATCGGGCAAAAATGCATTATCCGTAAATGTAAAATGAGCTGTAAAATCCGGCTCATCCCGAGTATAAATTGATTTTTTTCTCTCTAAATAAATAAAAAATCTGTTGTAAATGGTACATTGCAGCAGTAATTGTTCTATAGAAAATATGAATAATGTAGAATTGTTAACCCAAAAAATGGAATTAAACAGTGTTCTTCCCAACACCAACGAGTTAACATTTTAATTAACTCGAGTTATTTCAATTAACTCAGTGTCATATCAGATTAGAACTTTAACACCTGATGAGTAAAACTAAACATTTTCTGCACTATAAGGTGAACTTAATTGTCTCAAAAATCAACAATGCGCCTTATAGTAGACTAAAATTCAACTAAACTTACGGTTTTGCTTCCATTGGCAAACATTTTCTGTGCCGGTGCATCTTCATTACATCAAAGCCAAGTACACTCATGGTTGCTTCTTCAGGACATTCCAAATGGTTGTTGTGGCTAAGTGGGTCACAACTGTTTGTTTCCCAGCCATAAACACATAAACACCCATCTTCTTTCCCCATGAAATGCAGCCTACACAGGCAGAACCTCTCATACCCACTCTGAAACTTATTTATTGATTGGATAATCAATGCGATAGCACACACCTGGGCAACAAAACACACCTGTCAGTCACGTGTCCGAATACGTTTGCTCACAGGAAAAATGGGTGGGTTCAAACACACATCTTCTAAGACGTGTATCCCGCTCAGATGGAAATACCTGGAAATAAATCTGGTCTCATATTCATCGTTGGATGTGAGTATTAGCTATTTAGACAACGCTGGTTGGATGTCTAGCAAGCAGTTGATGTTTGCTAAATCCAAGGATGAAGAGTCTTGAACCAGTCATGATGTGCTATATATATCACTATATTGACACGCACTATGGTACCCATTATGGCATTGGATGCTCATATCACCCAGTACTTCGCTACGAGGTGCATTATTAAAAAAAAAAAAACCCAAAAACCCTTAAACTGTATTATGGAAAGCAGGAAGTGAACAAATGTAACAGTTAGTGATTGTAAAAGTACCAGATGGAGGGGTAGGATTTAATAAGCTTTGCTTCTTCCTACTCCTTTTGGACATGTGGAACTGGGAACTGATTATGGGATGCACTCAATTGGAATCTGATGCATGTTCAAATGAAATAAAACCATTAGCATTAGCATTAGCATTACCATGTTGTCATTTTCATTGGATTGTAAAGTTGAATATCTATAGTATGGTCCTTGAGAGCCTATACCATGAAGTAAGATCGCCGATACAGCCTTTGTATTATTGGCTGCTGTGAGATAGCCGGGTGGTTTGTCAACGGAGCCCACTCCAAACTCAATAGAGTAAAATGTTTCATATTTCTTTGGTGTATTCTGTTGGTTTTGTTGACACGCTAAAGTTTTTGTATTCATTAGGTTTGTTTTTCAGCCTTCATTTTGCGGTGAGTGTTGGATAAAATTGCCCAACTGAACGTTGATGAAGGAATAAAAGAGGAGCAGGCAAGTTATAATCATCATTTATAGTTCATGGTCATTTTCCTCATACTCATTCCAAGTACAGATCTCTGGAGAGCAGAACCGACAGACAAAATGACAGAACAAACACAGAACTTTTTGAAATGGACTGGTGTGAAATGTTCAGACGGTTGCATGAGCATCAAGCACACATTGGACTATTTCATAATGCCACTTGGAAACACGCACAACACATGAATGTATCTTCATCAGACGTCTGGTTCGCCGCACTCCCACGAGTCATTATGGTGGGGGAAGGCAGTGATTCTCCAACCATGTGCTCATTCCTCTTTTGCGTCTTGGTGTGGTTTTGGGTCAACGTGGGCTACTTGGCCTGGTTAGCGTTTGTATCAAAACTATGAAGGATCACACGTAAAAACAGGAATGGGGAATGAAAAAAAAAGATGCAGATTTGTTGATAAAAGCTATGTCTAGTAACACTTAACACTTATGTCTTTTTCTGTCCTTTTCATGTTTTTCATTCCAAAAAATGCTTTAGGAGCTGTTATAGTTTGCGTCATCTATACAACAGGCTATAAAACACCACATTGTCACAGTTCAGAAAGCACATTTAGATGTGGTTGTACTGTATATAAACATATGCAGTGGAATAGGATCATTGTGCGTGCATGACCCACACGGTCACTTCTGAGGAAGCCGTCGCCTTCTGACTTGACAAGATGCAAAAAACAAAGGCCTCCGCTTGTCTTACTGGCACAATGGACATTTTGTTCTTGTAAATGACACCCAGCCCACTTCATTCAGATCACGGTCCCTTCTGCTCAAATGGACACTTTAGCCGATTCCATGGACGTCTGTCAGGAATATCCCCCCCCCCACCCCTGTGGATTTGCTGTCAGATGGTCTTCTCTGTCCTTCAAATCAAATGTTTGCGATGCATGGTGCCGTGTTCTCTAGAAACAAAAGTCTAAACACCACAAACACAGGCGACTTAAAACGAAACCATTAGCTTGGGAACCTCCGTTGGCAACGTGCATCGGTGCTCCTCTGGTGGCCGCAAACCAAGGAGTCTGATCATCCCGTTCTTGGAGTCAGATCACACATGGATTATGTTATTTGGTTGTCTTCAGTTTACAGACATTTATCCATCCATGGTCTCATCCCAGACGGTCTTGCGTCCGCAGAAATATCCTCCCCATATCCGCCCCATCACGGTATCTTCTTTTGACTTTTCAGAGCATTGTCTTCTTGGAAAAAATGACTAAATAAGGTTCAATTTTGTTATCATACTGTACACAATAATGTCTTGATTTGCCTTTTCCTTAAATGTTTCAGATGGTCCGCCACAGACCAGCACTGCGACAATCACACATAGTACTCCTTGTCCTTGTTCTTCTTGTTCTTGCTCGAAGTCTTTGCATTGTTGGCCGCTTTCTCTTTGACGATGGAACCGTTGGACTGAGCCGAGTTGCTGATGTAGTTGCGGCTCTCGTCCACGTGGTAGGAGCCCTCGTCTCGATTCCGGTACTTGTACATGGCGTAGAGCAGGATGAGAATGCACAGAGCCGCCGCTGCTACGATGCCCACTACCATGCCCGTGGTGCTGCTGGACTCCCGGAAGACCTCCGACGAGTCCGGGAAGCCCTTCGGTCCGGCGCCCGTGGGATTGGCTGCGAGGGAGACAAAAACCGGATGGCTGAACAAATCCATACTTTTTAGCATCGTAGCTTATATAAAGACTTGTCAAACATGAATCGTAGGTCACCTCATTTTCCACTTTTCTCACATTGATTAAAAAAAAAATCATTTCATATTTCAACTCCATGTTACTAAAATTAGATTGCTTCTATTTTGTTAGGATACAATGTTTTTCTCTTAATATTTGACTTTATTTCTGTTGTTTAAAAAAATTCCAACTATTTAATTAAATTTTAAATCTGTAAATTTTTAACTATATTCCTATAATATTTTGACTTTATTCTCGTAACAGAATAGCCTTTTCCACAACATAATTTCCCACAAATTACACCTATGTTATTTCTGATTTTCATAACATTACAACTTTTAAAAAGTCTCCTTAATATTTCAAAAATATCTAGTAAGTTCTCTCAATATTTTTACTTTATTCTTTTAAAATTACTGCAATTACTGTTGGTATAGTTCGATATTTAAGCTGTCAGAAAATGAAAAAAATATTAGAGAGTTCAACCTGGAGGTCACAAAAGCATAAACAACCTTTTTCTGTTTCTGTTAGTTGCATTGTATTTTGTGGTAAATAGAAAAATGCTGTTTTTGTCGTATTTGGGAACTGAAGGAAATGTCCTGATGAAGATAACATGAAGGTTTCTGACTGTAATGTGGGGGGTGAGTGCAGGACCAGGATCTAGGGCAGTAATATCATTTGCTATGTATTTATATAGCCATAGAACACATTATTCCCAATATGAGTACAAATCATGTAAAATGGCTGGTAATGCCTGGGATTTGATTTGAATGAACGACCTGTATTGACATTTAAAAAGGAGTCAGTGTCTCGCCAGCCGTGAACCTCACCACTTGCCATAGAACAAATATGAATAGGAAAATGATTGAAGGCGGTCTATTCCTTTGGGATGAATTAAGGCGGCGTTGTGTAAATGCTGAATTCCATTAGCTAATGCTATCCCACCCACACACCCTGCAGTGGAAATGCAAGTTACATCAAGGTTTACCTGATGTGCATGGAAATATACTCCACGGCCATTTGAAAGTACTTTATGACTCCGGGTCATCTTAAACAAATTTGTTCTTGTGTAGTGAAGAAAGTCAAAATGTCCCTTTTAAATCAGACACGCCATAAAACCTTCATATAAACCTTTTGCAAACCATCTTTTAAATCCTTGGACAGCCATAAAATCTCACATTACTCACGACTAAACGACAAGGGAATGTCACACAATGTCGTTTCTGAGTGGCATTTGATTTACTCGTACCGACCACTCTCATACGTATGTATATCGCCGACAATATATACGTATATATTTATATAAAGTGTAATGCTGCATTAAATGAATGTGCATGTCAATTTCCCTCTAATCTACTTCCTGCGGGTAGATTATCCTGATGATGTTGAATGGGCCTGTTCCCAAATGGCACAGTGAAGGTGAGCTCCTGGAGAATGAGAGCTTAGCTAAATTTTGTAGGAAGGCTGGAAAAAATGATGTGTTAATGACGGGGAAAGAAGCCCAGTTTAAGATCATAGTTAATTAGGAGTTTTACAGCAGCGTCATGAATGAGCAGACATGAGCAGCATTTATTTCCAACATCCGTTGCAAATGCAAACAGGATGACTCAATGAGAAAAACAATTCCTCAATAGACAGTCAGCAGATTTTTTCTTTTTTTTATGCCAGGAAGACTGTCCGCTTCACTTTTGAAACGGTGCCGCTCAATGAGGCATATTTTGAAAACACGTCAGCCCCCCTGATATTATTCAGCGCTCCTGGCACATCTCGCTGTGTGTGTTTTGTTGCAGTCATCAGTTCTGCTTAAGTCTGTCTTTGTTGCATTGGAGGAATCCAAACACACCAAATTTGGAAATGAAAGCACCCCGGTTCCGCAAGATTGAGGCAGAAGGCATAATGGAGGGATTAACATCTGAGTTCATGTTGTAGTTATTCTGATGTACACAAACCAACGGTAGCAACTCGGCCTGCTGGTCTGCTTTGCTTAGTTTTGGTTACTGACAAACACTTTGAAAGTGGAGTCACTGTTTAGAAAACAATTTGGCTCAAGAAAATTACATTTCAGAAAATAGTATTGTAAGAGTACTATAGTACTATAAAAGTACTACCCCTATAAAATAAAATATGTAATATACAGTCATTTATAGTATGTTTTCACCATGGAATCCAAACAATATTTTATTTTAATGAAGGTATAAAACCATAAATAAGGAGACACATTGACACATTTTCTGTCAGGGATTTGTATAATACTCAATAATTTATTTATTTTAACATATTATAATTGTTATGATTATTATTCAATCCAATGTGTCTCCCCAGACCCACTTTGTCAATCTCATGTCACATTGAATATTTTTTTCTAAATGAAATATTTTCTGAAACTCGGCTGCATGGCGGCCGAGTGGTTAGCGTGCGGGGCTCACAGCTAGGAGATCCAAGTTCAATTCCACCCTCGGCCATCTCTGTGTGGAGTTTGCATGTTCTCCCCGTGCATGCGTGGGTTTTCTCCGGGTACTCCGGCTTCCTCCCACATTCCAAAAACATGCTAGGTTAATTGGCCATTCCAAATTGTCCATAGGTATGAATGTGAGTGTGAATGGTTGTTTGTCTATATGTGCCCTGGGATTGGCTGGCCACCAGTCCAGGGTGGACCCCGCCTCTTGCCTGAAGACAAGGATAGGCTCCAGCACCCCCGCGACCCTCGTGAGGATAAGTGGTAGAAAATTAATGAAATATTTTCTATGTTTGTTTCATTAGTGCAAAACAACAAATAAACACTGCAATATCAGGATAATTTCTTACATTTTTCCTTGAATAGTTGAAATTATGAAACTACGAATAAAATAAAAATACAGGAGGTGTAACGTATGATGGTGGACAATGTTGTCCAAATAAGCGTAGTATTATTTTTTTCATTTGGCTACATGACTCCATTCAACTTGATATTATCTTTGCACAAATAGATGAAAGATGAACTTGGACGTGATTATTTAATGGTGTCCACATGTTAACGAGATGATTAGTCCGTCAGTGTTTGCTGTAGACTAAATGGAATTCTCTCAGTTTGAGTGTTCAGGCAAACATTGCTTTGACTGCTCCGATATCATCCAATGACGGACACAATGGACAGATGCGTCTATTTCAGGGAGCGCTCATCTCTGCAATGCAAAATGAAAGTGTAGTAAGAGTAAGAGTGTAGAAAGTGTATTCGTATGCGTACGTTGACTCGGCTTGTCTATTGGGAATTGAACTGCCACCGTTGTTCATTGACATGTTTTCCACAATGCTTAGCCTGATCAGTGGTCAAAGTAATCTTCCGATGCCAGAAGACATTCAAGGACGGGCCGGGAGATCCTCCAGAGGATTGAGTGTGACTTAGCCTTGAAACAGATTAGCTCTGCTTTTGACATGGTTACTTATCCTCGGGGACTGGTGTGCAATGTGCGGTTCATGGGAAAAAGCCACGGTTTGACATAAGTAATGCATTAGGACGAGTATTAGCTGTGAGTTAGCTTTACATTGTATCTGCAATCAAGCGGTACAAGGTACAACAGGTTGCCACGTTTTTGCCCGTTGTGGCAATGCGGGCTTGAGTGCAGATGCCAATCCTACAGGACTGCACGTTGAGGAGGACGGTTCATTCAAGTCACTGTTTTATTCCACCCTGGTCTTGTTTCTGGTCTTGGTAAAGAACCCCCATACTTGGTGATGTCGGGCCATTTTATTTCATTGCAAACCCATTTGTGCCGTTATGGAGGCCATATTCATAATTAGCAGTCAAGTGAAGTCGGAGGAACAACAACAACCAAATTCTATACTAAAACGAAAGCTAAAATTTTGTTGACCCTCAAAAATACTCATGAAAATGACAAAGAAAGAACGGGCTCACTACAAAAAACTGTAGATTTGTCATTTCTTCTTACTACTTCCAACTGTATAAGCGCCAAATTATTCAATAAACAGCACAAATATACTGCCCTGATTACAAAGCCTGTTCGTAAGAAAGTTACAGCCACAATTGTCTCATCATTAACACCAGACAATGAAAACACACGCCCTCACCTGCTTAAGACAAATAGTTAGAGAAATAAACCAATATTTTGGCACAACAATAGTAGTAACAAACATTGTCCATATTTGTCCATGTCAACTGCAGGCTGGGAAGCCACTAAACAATTATTAAACAACAATTATTATGGTTATCGCAATTATGTTGTCTACGACAAATGAACGTTTAATACACGCCCCAGGAAAAACAGTGAAGCAAAACGATGGCGGACACATCG
Organism: Doryrhamphus excisus; assembly: GCF_030265055.1. NCBI lineage: Eukaryota > Metazoa > Chordata > Actinopteri > Syngnathiformes > Syngnathidae > Doryrhamphus > Doryrhamphus excisus. Next base: position 1,610,145 of record NC_080485.1, read on the forward strand.
AGGAATGTACTCATGCAGACTGATCTGTGTATGTTGTGCGTCCACGTTGGAAGCGCTACGTTCATCTGCTACATTCATTACGAGCTTTTACAGCTGTTTGATCGCCTTATTGTCAACTATTTCACGTCTGTATGCAATACACCATGCACACTAACAACTGGAATGAATCACTTCAACGTAATGCACTGTATCTGCCAAACATTGTACAAAGATACTGACTTTGAATGTGGCCATAAATGTTACATAAAAGTAAATGTTTGCCCCGAGCATCATCATACTGGAAGCGCCTTGGACTGCCTACGCAAGAATAAGACTGTATTCTTATTAAATTGTCTTATTAAAATGTTGTCTTACATTCAAAGTGCCCAATGACTTCTCCCAATGAAAAGTCTGAGCTTTTCTCTCTGTCACTGCCATACACCTGGCGATTTAGAAAATAGTTTCTCAAATGTTGGGCAAGTCGCAAACAACAGAGGAGGATGGTGATGGTCATTTTCTTCATCAGTGAAGCAGAGTCATCCCAAAACGCGGAACGTCCCAACAAGCTGGTTCCTCAGCTCTAAACCTATGAACATCTTCACATTTAATTACACTACAAATACCAATTACATGCATACTGCTTCAATTTGGAGGCAGTGTTTTTTTTTTGTAAAACTCAATCATGTAGGTATTCTATCCATTCTTAGTCAGTGGTCTGCTCCCAAAACTCCCAAATACTGTGTAAGATGATACTTTCACTTTCCATGCCATTGGAATAAACAAGGCAGGTGTGAAAGTATCCTTAAACACGTAATTAAACAATATGACAGTCAGACTATCAATCACTTTCTGCTATTTAACATCTTCAACGAGAACGCTATGAGGAGCTCAGTAATGAAATGATTAATACTGCATTTAATGCAGTTCAGGGAGCCATGTTGTGTTGCCAAAAGATTAGCATTCACTAGCTCATTAGCGGACGTTTACTCAGCGTTGTCTATTGAACCACCTGAAGGCCGAGGAGGACATCATTCAAACTCTCTCAGATCAATAACGGATATGAGCGTTGCGGATGATTTTGGAAAGCAAGTTGGCCGTGCAGCTCGGACTCGGGTTCCCTTGGGTGGGTGGAATAATGTGGCAGGCACGAGGCCTCGGAGACGTTCTCCTAAGACCTCAGCCAAAATACATCTGACTGTTTGTTCATCAGTACTCTAATATTGACTTCATTTATAAATGATGGGCAGCAACCTCGACTCAAACTCACCCAGGGGTAAAATGAAACACGAAGCAAATGACCTTAAAGTGCCAGGCTTGGTGGCAGCACTCAAAGTAAACTCGGGGGGGGGGGGGGGGGGGGTTGAATGTTGTGAAAAAGCTGCCATCATAACTTCATCCTCTCAGTCTCACGTCAGACATAAATTACAGTATCGTAGTGGCAGTATCACCTTAAGTCCTCGCAAGGACACATTTCAATCATTCCATCACGGCCGAGCTGAGATTCTTTTAGTTAGCATGCAACAGCAACATCTTACACCGATCTCCAAATCACTGAAATGTTTGATGCTCACTTGAACGCTTACTTCCATGACTTTACCAAGCTCACGCAGTAGAACTTTGAGTCCGATACAATGTTGAAGGTGGTTGTCCTTGTTTGAAGTTATTCTGGCAGTTACCTCCAAGAGTCACACTTGTCAAGTACAATTTGTAACAAATGGTCCTCAATAAAGACTATTTTTCCTCATTTGTATCCAAAGAGATTCTCATTTATTTGGTCATTTTCTAGAATGTGCTGAGTGACAAAGCTAGTTTAGGGAAAATGTGGTTACTTTCAGGTCCGTGTGGGGTTTTTCTTGAGGGGTAATGAAGCAAACACGACTATTAGGGATTTATTGAACACTAAGGGTGGGCTCGAGCCGACCAGAAAGTGAGGCTATGTCCGCACCAACATGGGTATTTTCAAATGTACACATTCCAAATCTCCATCCATACAGTAGTGTTTAAAAAAACTCCTCTCCTCACAAAGTCACATTCACGGGCAGTCATACATCTGGCAAGGTAATGCCGGCGCTGCTGCCATAGACTGTAAGGCAACTTCAATGAAATCATTTCCATAGGCGGCACAACAACAAACATGGCAAGGTGACAGACTTTTAAATGGTTAATTCGACCGTAGTGCGCTAAAATTATTAACCATAAAACTCTGAAAATGGAAGAGACAGGCAATCGCATTTTGTTGGCAATTTCACTGATGTGTTTTTGGGCAATGGCAATAAAGGAAGTCCGTCCATCCATCCATGTATTCATCTGTCCGTCCATCCATCCATCCATTCATCTATTTATCCATCCATCCATCCATCTATCTATTTATCCATCATCCATCCATCCATCCATCCATCTATGTATCCATCCATCCATCCATCCATCCATCCATCTATTTATCCATCCATCCATCCATCCATCCATCTATTTATCCATCCATCCATCCATCCATCTATTTATCCATCCATCCATCCATCCATCTATCTATTTATCCATCCATCCAGCCATTTATCCATCCATCCATCCATCCATCCATCCATCCATCCATCTATTTATCCATCCATCCATCCATCCATCTATCTATTTATCCATCCATCCATCCATCCATCCATCTATCTATTTATCCATCCATCCATCCATCCATTTATCCATCCATCCATCCATCCATCTATCTATTTATACATCCATCCATCTATCTATTTATCCATCCATCCATCCATCCATTTATCCATCCATCCATCCATCCATCCATCATCCATCCATCCATCCATCCATCCATCCATCCATCCATCCATCCATCAATCCATTTATCTATTTATCCATCCATCCATCTATCTATTTATCCATCCATCCATCCATCCATCCATCTATCTAGATTGATTAATTGCGGCGTTGTGCAGTCAGGGCCAGCAAGACCTTTTCTGCTGGCGTAACCATTAGCAGAAACACTGACCTACATTTAAAACTTCAATTGTACTATTTCTTCTATTAAATAATATTAATTTATCCCCAACATCCTACTGATACAGTCGTTGTACATTTCAGCTCAGTGTCAGTTCTTCAGCATTTACATGCAGTTACTTCAGAAATTCATCTGCACATTTCACCCAATGCCATCATTTTGTGAAGGTGGAAATAGCAACGTACATAATTTGATGCATGGAATGTTCCAACCAATGTACAGCGTGACGTACTAAATACTCGTCTTCACGGAGCCACAACCCAACCTCGGTCATGCCCCTGATACTTCCTCCAAATATGGGAAGTTCACGGTGGCTTTTGACCACCCATTCCGGGTTGGTGCTGCTCTCACAGAAGGTCGACAGGAAAAAGGCGTCAAATTCCCGCCTTTAATAAGCAGCGTGAAAGGGTCTTCTGAGAGCTTTGGGAGAATCGGGAGCAGGACACCTTGAACCAGCCTCTTGGACACATTGGTGTCATTTAGTCAGATTGGTGTTATATCATCTTCGGACCTCTCGTATGCCGTCATAACCATGAGCTGTCGGAGGCATTACATGGTGATGTTTGGGGCTCAATCTGCTGACAGGTCACTGTATCAGCTGCAGTGGAGCCAAAACACTTATTAAATCGCTCTTTAATTATCAGAGTGTCCTCGAGAAGTGTACTTGTGACATGCCGGCAGAATGCCCGATGATAGCGCATGAGTCAGACGTGGTCGGACTCACACTAATGGCGGATGATAAACGGAGAGCTGAGTGAGCATGAAATGAGGTCCTTGAGAGAATTACTTAAAGGTGTTTCATTTAGCCTGGTTAAAGGTGGGGTGTAATTTAAGCCTCGGCCCAGAGGAGCTTCTACAAGTGGATGATTTATTTGGCGTTCATAGCACAAGACTGCTGAATGGATACGTGTACTTTTATTCTTGGATTAGAAATTCAGGGTTTTTTTTTTCTTTTTTTTATAAAGTACTGTACTTCTGGTCGTGACAGAGCCAAAAAAAAACTAATTACCGTTAACTTCTATTGACCTCCGATCAGGATTTGATGCTGTCCATAACAATCATTGCATGTCACAGATCATTGTGAGTCCGATGCAGCCTCGCACACAACAAAAGTTCCTCCTTTGCAAAAAGTGCTACATAGCGTCTGCATGCCCCCAAATCCGTACGGAGGCCGAACTCATCCCCCAAATTTTGCCCCCACTTGAGACCGGAGCTTTATCGGATGAATGTGCTGGAGTGGGTATGTGTATGTACAGGTATCTCTGTAGGCGTCTATGTGTGCATGTCTGCATGTATGTACAGTCTACTGTATGTGCATAAGATAAGATATGCCTTTATTCGTCCCTCAGTGAGGAAATTTGCATAAATGTGCACGCATGCGTGTAGGTACGATTGTCACGGAGACCGTATGAAAGTCCCACACTGCCAGGACGGCCCCCGCCAGAGAGGCTGGGTTTGTGGGAGGTTTTACAGTACCATGTACTCACTGCTATGATGCTATGATGCTATGATGACAGGTAACGTATAGGGTACTAAACCAATACTCGCCCCATTCCCTTTTTTATTATTATATCAATTTATTGATATAATAAATTGCCTGCCCCTCCCCCAAAGTCATCTGGGATAGGTTCCAGCATCCCTGCAACCCTATTGTGGACGAGCGGTGGAGAAAATAATTTAACAATAATATCAATTATGGCTGCACGTCATCACTCAGATTAGCCAAGTCTTCTGTGCCCTAGTTAGATTTGTAAATGGACATATTGTGTAAGCATCAACGTCAGCACAACCCAATGGATGAGTGTGGAAAAAAGGAGAATAATTGAAAATATGAAATGTGGGTTTGGGGGGGGGGCAGCAAAGAGAAAGCCTGACAGTGAGTGTGAAATCCTGTTTTCTTTCAGAACACCCAAGATGAAGCCTGGGCTGGCTTAATCCTCAGTGAAAAATGCTGGCAAAAATACCAAAATTGCATGAGACTGTCAGAATTCAAGCTGCAGTTCCTTTTAAAACAATGTTTTCATGTCATTGTAGCTGGCTGGCCACTTCATTTAGTACATAGATTACTTCTTACAGTAACTCTCAAAAGTGAGTACACCTCTTAAGCCTATAGGTGACGATCGGTCGTATGAGCTCCTATGGCCGCTCTGCTTGCAAAAAACGCAAGAAATGCACAGATGGCGTGCTTGCGACATGCTGATTAGTCCACCATAAACTGGACGCAGTGGTTAGTTGTCATGTCAACAAACTTTCACATTTCGTACATCTTTGTGCATCCTACATGCCTTTCGTGCTTTTTTTCTGGTTTGTCAGGTTTGGGCAAATTGTCATGTTCGTACATCACGCTTGCGGACTTCTATTTGTGTCATGCACTACACGTGCACCCAGCATACGTAGGTTAGTTAGTGCAGCCAACACATGTTCAGATATTTCGTATATCCTCCATGCATGTTGAGGGCTGAATCCGTTGTGACTCCAATACTGATCCAGTCCGGCTTGCCACAAAGTGCCGCTCACACTGACTGCAGTAGACGCAGCGGCGAGCTTGACCCACAGCTTGACCAGAGAGTGCTCCGGTGTCTACGCCGTCTGGAAAAAAAAAGTTGGACCCCAAACAGATTCTTTCTGTTGTGCCATACGGCCGCCAGAGATGGAACTGCACTGCATGGCACTAGTGTGAACCTACAACAGGAACTTCAATCTTGCAAAATGCTTCCAACGGGCACAAGGGAGCCACAACGGACTAAGTGTGCACCCTTGGGTTATGGTCACAATGGATGCATTCGCCACGAAAAAAAACAAAAACGATTTGTGTGACTTGGGCTTTACATTTCACTAACCCTTTTTTCTATCTTCTCAGGGGGAAGTACGATAGAAGTTAAACTTGGTTAACACTTGAAATAGGCAGTTTTAGGATTATTTTAGGAAAACAGTATGGATTTTTGTCTGTGGAAAATAACAATTACAGTGGCCATTTTACTGGAATCCTCCTCCACTCTTACATCATGACATCACTGGTGCAGCTGGGAGGGAATCATACTCTACTTCAGAATGTACATGTTGGAATTCAAATTTTCAATCACTAGCGTCTCCCCACTGCTGGCAGCACTCGTGCTCCACTTGACTCTACCACTACCAGGCTTCACTGTAGGTAAGACGTACATGTAATTATCTTTATTATGCTCCCTTGTGTTGCCAGATATTTAGAATGAACAACAATGGCGGCGTGTTGAGTCCTTTTCAGAGGGTAGTCAATCTATACCGCTATACAAGTAGTACACTGACTACTCTACTACTCTGAAGTATATCCAACTTTCATTTCCACTCAATTCATACCGACAAGACACAACAAATAAGACGGTTGGTGAAATGTGAGGGTGTTTCGTTTTGTATGTCGTATGTTGCTTCCCTTTCCAGAAATGGAAGCCATTAAAGCAAATGTCAAACACATTAGTATTGGAGCAGTGTGCTTTGGGACAAAGAAAGATTAGTGCATAGAACGAGAAGAGGAAATGAGAGGACATGATTAACCTCAACCTGCCAATGGCCGTTCCTTAGTAGCACTGCGGTGGAGAATAAGGACACGAGGGGATTATTTATCACGAGTAGAAGGCTGCCTAAATCTCTGCGTAAAGTTTAGAGGATGAATCCAAGGAAAAAATGCTTTGTGCTGTTTTCCCCTGCTGTGCGTGGTGGGTGTTCCTCCTTCACCAACAATTAGGACAATAACATTTTGTTTGGCAATAAACACATCGGCAACTAGCCTACGTGTTTATTCTTATCTCTAGCGGTTTCCCAATGGCCACTCCCCAAATACGCCTCCTATTACAGTATGTTAGTATTCCCTGTGCATTTCCCAACCAAGTATTCAATTTGCTGCAGTGATCAAATCACAGGGGGCTTAACGGGTGATAAGCTTCTGCTGCACTGCTAGATTTTCACATTTTCGGTGTGTTGGAGAAATAACATGCGAGTCAATTCAACCCACCGATGTTCTCGGTTACTGGTGGAGGGACTGCTATCCTATGTAACCATAGAACGTTTTCATTAGTACCCACTACAAAGTTTAGCTCTTGGCTCACTTAAGTACCAACATTAAATTGATAGTTCTGATTGTTTACATTAAATTGAATTTATCTTCCTCACATCCACAAAAATGGACCAATTTGTGATGTCTGATTTTTTTGAGGAGACATTTTCAAATGTATTACTCTTTTGAACGCATATTGTTTTGATTTTGTTTTAGATGTGTAACCCTAGCGACTACCTGGAACTACGTCCATCCACTGAAATCCGACCAGAACTGGACCAGAAACAAGTGTGGGGCCGAGTTGCTGAATTGGGAGGCCTGGGTGTGATGTTAAAAGTGGGAGCATCTGGCCCCTTTTTTGGGGGCCAATATGTTTGGCTGATTGATCACATAGCAGAGATGGGTCGTGTTTTTATTCTACTGGGTGGAAAAGAGAAACGTTAAACCACAATCCCTCATTGATGTTAGTAATGATGCTGCTTTACCAGCATTTTTATCAGAATTGGAACCAGGAAGTGTGCCTCGTTTTACCAAACAGTTTCTGGTTGAGTTTTGTGAGCTGGATCGGTGTCTGGTGTCTAGGATGGAACCTTTAGGGTTACCCATCAAGGCCTAAGCCATTGTAGGTGCAAACTACTGTAGTAACCCAAATATAATAATTTGTGATGATAAGATGATAGTATTCTACACTAGTCACTGTGTATCAGTAATGTTACTGTAATATTCAGTGAGACACACAAGTAGGTCTACCAGAAACAACAGGCTTTTTTTGCACTTTGAATGATGTAAAAAAATAATAACAATAATTATAATAATAATATAATAATAACATTAGCGGTCATAATATTAACAGGGGCCACTATTGCGCCCAAAGGCCACAGCAAACTAAAACTCAACACCTGATGTCACTTCCTGTCTGAACAATCTAGAGAAACACATGAGCATCTCTTCTGTTATTATGTCTGCTATATTGGTGACAATAGGGGTGTTAGTTCATGTCTAGAGGGCTCTAATAATGTTAACAATATATTTAGAAGGTCATAAACACGTTTTCTATGAAAATATTCCATTTAAAATAAGGATTTCACTTATCACGATCAAGTCTGGAACCACTTAACCGTGATAAACGAGGGATTGCTGTATCTTGGTGGAGAGACCAATCTCTTGTCTGTGGTATTTTTCAGAGGTATCATATGTACATGCATGTGAAGTACATAATAAGAAGCTCCCGACTGATGTCATCACTTTTCTGCACAGTATGAGAGCAAAGGTATATGCTACTATTTTTATGGTAGTGGTCCACATTTCTGTGAGAAGAAATGTGTGCTGCAAAGATTCATGTGGCGATGGTCTCAAACTGATCAATAACACCTCTACTTGGAGTAGACCAATGGGTCTGCAACTTAATTGTTTCCTCTTCTCATCACTTAAGCCTTCTGAAATCCATCTATTCATAGGTTTAGATTTAATTCCTTTCCTAGCATCGCCACAGTTAGGGATTCAAAGTTTTGTAAAAGCTGATAAAAAGACATTGGGGGGTCAATATACCTTTTCTTGAAAAGTACCCAGTGTTTACCTGGGTGCCGGGACAAGTTGCTATATTCATGTTATTATATATATATTTATATAATAGCATGAACATCACTAATACACTACGCATGAGAATCAGCATGATTAATTCCCCTTCCAATCTTTTAATTACTCGCAGTGGCGAGCCCGAACAGAGAAGAGCACTGGTGGCCATCTGAAAAATAACACCTTATACTTGGATGTGATAATTACAACCGTAGCACTTGTGCACAACCAATTAAACCGAGGTGATGGAGATGAATAGGTGTGCAGTCGTAAGTACCTTATCATATTCATGTTTGATCACATGACAAACACTGAGCATAGTTGAGTTTTTGTTATGCGTGAAATTTGCAGAGTCGTTGAAGAGAATTGCTCCCAACAGGATTAATTCACAATGGATGGAAGCCAAGAACGGCGTTTAATGGCTTTTCAGGGCAGTATCAACAGTCTAACCGCAATGGATGCAGCACCCACTCACTGCACTTCTTTACACGCTGAATGCAGGAGGAAGGAGGCACTAACATCTTGATGTGCAGCAAGATCTCTCATGGTCATGAACAATCATAGTTAACTGCTGAAGAGAGAGGTGTTCATTTGAAAAATATATTTATTATGGACAGTTGGCAGTCGTACCATACGGTACAATACTCACGCTGCCTTAAAAATATAATGTACTCATCAATGTACACATATATTCTTCAAAAAGCCAGAATATGTGATGCAGCTCTTGAACTGGAAGTCGTTACACTTGTATTTTTACTGTAAATACTGTATTCATCCAATTAAAAAAAAAGACAAAATTAAAGACAAAGAATGAAATGAATTATTCTTTCAATATTAACGAAATAACTGATTGATTACAACAATAAAATCAATGTTCTTTGATAGCTCTGCTTCTTGATCACCATTATCTTCAAGTTAGCATAATAACTCCTTTCTGTAGTTTGCAAGCTTGCCCAACCTTGATACGTTTTCAGGACTGCAGCTATCGTCTGTATTAGTAATCAAGTATTCGACTGATTTATTTTTTACTATAATTGGAAAAAAACATATTTTTGCTTGTTTAAAGAGCAATAATAAAACATTTCACTAAATAATGAAAATTGGTGACGTATGCGATTCCTCAAAACAGAAAAAAATAATGTAATTTTTTTGCAATCACGGTATTACAGTAAACCTCAGATATATCGGACTCGGATATATCGGAAATTCGCTCACAACGGACAGATAAAAAAGAACCAATTTTTCTGTAATGCATTTCCAATAAAAATTCATTGCATATATCGGATTTTTTATAACGGATTTCGCCTATTTCGGACAAAATCTCCAGTCCCGTTCCAATGCATTTCCATGAAATTTCCCTGGCATATATCGGATGGCCGCATCGTGGCGCTCCGATTCGCCGAATCGTGACAGGCCGCTATACGACGTCATTTGCAGCGTTTGCAGCGTTGCCTGCGCGTCCAGGTACATTGGAAACATAGTCAAGGAAGTGCCTTTTTATAACGGATAAAATCCCATTTACGTATATACCGGATAAAAATCCGATATGTGCGTAAAACGGACATTTTCCGGTATACGCATATAACGGACTTCGCTTATATCGGACAAAACCAGTGGGAACAATTGAATCCGATATATCCGAGGTTTACTGTACTTTTATTAGAATTATTTGAACAATGGCTGCATCCCAAGTAGAGACTGCATCCCTCCAGGTCACTAGTGTGCACGAGTAACAGGAAAAAAAGCTCTGATGACTGCAGTAAAACACCGTCTTATATGCAGGTCAATAAGTTTTCAACCTGACCAGTTTTCAGTGTGTTCCGGGTCTTTGAAAGGATACAAAAAGTCCTTTGTTCTTGTCATTTTGGCTTGTTATTCATCATGTCTTCCTCACCACAGGTGACTTTGACAAGCTTGAGCAGGAGTGGAAGGACGTTGAGAGGAGGTTTAACGTGTCGTCCGTCCGACACAGTTGAAGATATCAACGAGAGCAGAGCATCCCGTCGAGACAGAGAGAGCCTCTCATCGCCACTGCGGCGCAAATTGTGTTGTGTGGGGGGGGGGCACGCCCACAGTGAAGACTCCCAGGTATGACGGGACATCAAACTGAGAGGCGTTTCATGCAAAATACGAACTATTGGCCCAGGCAGGGGGGTGGTCAATAGACCAAATGAATATATTGTTATTATTAAATTGACCTACTGAGTTCATCAGAGAATCCGAGAGTTGCTCCCAGATGTGCCGCATATTGGAAACCTTTGCAGATATTATTTTCTTCAAATCATTCTTGAGATTGTGGATCAAAATGTGGTGAAATGTTCATTAAGCTTTTGTGCTCTACCTCAAATTCAAACTACAAGATTTACGAGTTGAAAGATTTCCACAACTGAGGCTGCTGCTTGTCATTAAGCAGCGATGGCGAGCCCGGTTGAAATCCACCACTTTAAGGACTTTCAGACTCCAATTTGCTCCTTGGAAAGCTGTGCGGTATCCTTGAACGTCTTGGTGGAGATGTACTTACAGCACACAGAAACAACTCACACAACCATAGAGAAGTAGAATAAAAAGAGATGACTAACCTAACCCACCTGAGCTCGGCTCACAGGGATCAATGTCCTCATCATCGCTTGGACACTCAGCCGATGCCACCAGCAGGTCCTCGGTTGTCTGAAGGAGGAGAAAGACTCGGTTCAGTGAAAATGAGAGCAGAAACCTTCTGCTATGTAAAAATGGCTCCTAACTATTTCTGGATTTGTCAAGAAAATTCAAACAAAATGTGCTTGCAAAAATGAAAAACAAACCATAATCCATAATCTTTATTTGGATAGCAACTGCTTAAGTCATTTTTGCATAATCTTACGAATAATAAATGACAAATAATAAATAACAAATAAACAGCAAGCTGAAAGTAACCTCCATGGCAGGTCAAAATGTAAAGGACACATTAGATGCCTTTCATAAAGAAGGACTTGGTTTCTATGACTGCATCATATGTTTGCAAGTTGAATTAGCATTGATTCATATTAGGGAAATTAAAGATGATGTCATTTTGTTTAACATCCATTTGGATGCACATAATCCGATTCCATCGCCCCTATAGCATTATTTCGACATTTGGAGTATAGATGAGCTTCATCTTTCCATATTAAACCTGGGGAGGATCTGTCAAATCCATGACGAAGGGAAGTTGTTGGCGAGGCCTGGGAAAGCAGTCTATATTTAAATGCAATTTGCTGATGTACAGTATCTGCTACCCAGATGGCGTGGTTGTCTGATCCAAGAGTGCCGCATCCATCACTTCAGACTTGGGATTTGTTTTTGCTGGCGTGAGATGGTGACACGCTACATTCTCTGGAAGAAGTTTTGGGGATCATAGAATACTGTATTTAGATGCAAATAGATGTATTTGCTAATCACTACACAGTGAGCTTCCATGTAGTTCTAAGTATCATCTTATGATAATATAAATTCCATGTAACGTCAATCTGAGCCAGTATGGCTCTGGAAACATTCCCCTGCCGTTACAGTATGTCTGTTGGGCAGCATCCAAAGTTGAGTGATTTTACTTTATTTGAGTTCTATTTTGCTGTATTATACTGTGGTATAATACGTATCTTTAGACATGTATCTTAAAATGTTGTCTAAAACAGCTGACAAAGTTGACATGAGAGAAACAGTTTGACTCTGGAATGATTGTATTACTATTTCCAATGGGGAGGTTTAATTGTTAATTATCATGTTGGCCCAAATGGACCAGTGGTACTTTATTTTCATCATGTATTAGTTACAAAGACTTTGACAACAAACACAAATTCCCCATAGAAAATCATATAAAACCAATGAATCTGTTAAAAACATCAAAAAAATAACCCAAAACACATTTTATATACAATAATTATAGTTGAGCATGTATAAATCTATGGAAAATAATGAGGATGAAAGGATGAAACTTGTTGCAGATGAAGAAAACAAACAGGAAAGCACAACCTGGCAATATGCTGAGTTTGGTCAAAATTATTCATTCATTCATTTTCTACCGCTTATCCTCACGATGGTCGCGGGGGGGGGGGGGGTGGGGCCTATCCCAGCTGTCTTTGGGCGAGAGGCGGGGTCCACCCTGGACTGGTGGCCAGCCAATCCCAGGGCACATATAGACAAACAACCATTCACACTCACATTCATACCTATGGACAATTTGGAGTGGCTAATTAACCTAGCATGTTTTTGGAATGTGGGAGGAAACCGGAGTACCCGGAGAAAAGCCACGCATGCACGGGGAGAACATGCAAACTCCACACAGAGATGGCCGAGGATGGAATTGAACTCGGGTCTCCTAGCTGTGAGGCCTGCACACTAACCACTTGTCCACCATGCAGCCTGTGGTAAAAATTCTTGTTCATTTATTTATTGTGTGATTAATGAATTTATTATTAACATCCCCGGCCTATTGCCCAAAGGAGAAATCTTGTCACATTGTAATCTCACGAGATCTTCGTACATGAGATCTTGTAACATCCTTAATTATTTTAGTTTCATTTTAGTCTTTAATTTTGAAAAAAATGGCTCCCAGAATAGAGACGTTGTCTGATATTTGGCTCAGTTTTTAATAACAATACAATGTCATGCCTGTTTGAATTGGCTATGTCAAATTATTCAATAATTTGTGCAACTACCCTTCATTTGACTACTTATGTGGTATACTATGCAATAAGGTACAGTATAAGTACATAGTATAAGGCTGGCATTGCCACTAGGGTAAATTCACATGTGACAAAGCATCACCCAAGCAGCATTAGAGGCAAGGTCAACATTTTGATGCGATCATGACCTAGAGAGCCCTGAACATTAGCAATTCATGGTGTCCCCATGCGGGGCTTTTTGTGGCTTACCACCGGGATGACAAACTATAGCAGGGAGCCTGACTGCCTGAAAAGAACACTAAATTCCGTTAAAAAACGTCAGGAGGATACAGTATTTGAAATAAAACCACATGCAAATTATTGGTGCGGCACCACATAAAGTTTGCTGATTTTAATGTGATATTTTTCCAACTTTTTTCCAGGAATACTGTGATGTTGTGTTCATTAGCTCAGTGGAGTTTCTGTGTATTTTTTTTTTTTTTTTAGTATAAGGAACATAATTCACACAGGAGAGATGCTCACATAAATAAGGTACTTCTAAAGCACTAAAAGCAAAGGTTCTGGGCTTGCAAAGCATCATTATTCCAACAGTAAAGTGCTGAAGCCATGGTGGAACCAGGAGAGGAGCTCATTTATCTGCTCTCCTCACAGCAGCCGAGAGCACACTCCAGTGGGATGTGCTGAGAAAGCCTGGGGAGACGGTCGGGAGTGTGGAACGCACACAAACTAGAAGAGAAAGCCATTCTGTGGAGAGAAACCTGCTTTTAGCGTTCATGCAAAATGCATAAGCATTTTCAGTCTCTAAGTACAACGTTATGTGGGATCATTTAGGCGTCTGGGGATATTGCAAAGATTGAGGATAATGAAACTATACCCAAGAAAGGTTATCGGGGGACCTCGACTGAGCCATCAAGGGTGGTGTGAACTTGGACATTCCGGCCTGACTTAGCTCACAGTGTCATGTTGGCTTTCCATATCTCAGGATTGATAAAAGTCCTCCTAACGAGGAACCTCAACTGACCCCTCGCATGTCCTCCCAAAAGCCTAGTCAGCACTCGTGCTATATATTAAAAAGGTGACTTTGCTATTCTGCAGCACAGCACGCTTGCTTACTGAATGTTTTCAACTTCATGCTGCATGGGGAATAATAGTAGTTCTTCAGGGTATTTACTGTGTATGTTGTGTTCAGGTGCCCTCCAGCTCCAAACCACAAGAGGCTTTCAGTGTCAACCTGTTGGCTGCTCTGTGGACTGTGGGGCTTTTTACATTGTTGTCTATTTGGTCTAATTTGATGAACGCTCTTTGGCAAACAGCACATCTCTTTGGAGACGAGCTGAAAGTCAGGAGGACACAGAAGGCATCTGAAAGGTTCATCCGACGTATGCCTCTGCTGTCCTACTAATGTATCCCGCTGAGGATGGTTGTTGTTTTCTGTTACCTTGCTGTCTTTGCGCAACCCTGTTTTATCCCGTCTGAGGTCTTGCTCTGATGCTACGCTAGTACATAACTCAGGATATCAGATACATTATTTCCATTATAGTCGATTAATACAAACACACGACTTTGGCCTCACAGACTAAACTGTCTGCTCCATCTTCTCTCCATAACTCAATTTACACAATCCGAAGCCGTGAGTGTACAAACAAATACGCCCTCAGGCCTGCAGCTTTTAGCACACACGTTAGCTGATTGCTATTTCTACTATATCATTTGGTTTTATCTGCCAGGTTCCCAGGACTTCTACTGTAAATCCACACTTTACGCTCACAGACAAGGTTGTCGTCTGTGATCGTAAAGACGGCTCGTGATTCTTCTTAACAATGTTTATAAAAGCACGAGGTGTGAATTTCACTCACAGATGGAGTATGTTTACTGACACTATATCACATTCCATGGGTATCCTTATAGCCCAAATGACAGGATGTAATCATTTGCTTTTTACCATGACTACAGAGCGTCTTTTCTAATGCATGTATAGCTTTTATAAGCATAATTACCCATCAGCCCTGATGATATATACACTACAGAAAACGATCACTTCACAACTCCTCATTGTGCCACCATAGGAACATTTCTGTTTTTATATTGTCTTAACAAAATATGATTGACCAATGGAAGACAAAAGTGAAAATAACCTCAAAAAATATTGGAACAATGATGTCCATTTCTTTTTTGAAATCTCTTGTTAGAAAGGTCAGACGGGACTTCTGACAAATCCACCAATACCAGCCTAGCGACAGGAAAGCCAGGTTGAAGACGTCTCTGACCAGAAGGTAGTGATGCCTTTCCTCCTGCCCGTCAGGTTGGAATTGTTGATTATGTCACAATTTGTTGTCCATCCTCCTTTTGGTCTCCCCTTTGCTCGACCCTTTTTGTCTGCCAGTCATCCTGTCCTGTCCAGATGCCCGAATGCTGAATATGCCTTAACAACAGCGTCATACATCATAGACATCCCAGGGTTTTCTTACTCCTGCAAGCAAAGGTGCTTGCTGTTATTTTTCACAGTTGGAAAGGTCCGTTAGTGTCCAATTCCGACCAGACGACGTGAAGGTTTGTTGTCTTGAGCCTCATGCCAGCAGCGACACATCATTAGTACGCCAGTGAGATATGGAGGAGGCGGTGGGACAGCGAGATTGAAACCCCTCACGTTAAGATGCAGACTGAGGAAATACGTCCAAACTTAAGTCAATGATAATATCAATGGAACGGTGGAACACACTCTAATTCCCCAGCACAACATTTCTAAACATGCCTGATGACATTCAAGTATCTAACTTAGCAGCCTGGAACTAGGTCGATGGTGATGAATAATTTAGTCCCAGATGCTCAATAGATTTCATTGGAATAATGAAGGCAACTGAGCCTCTCAGACTGTGAGGTTAGCACAGAGCAAAAAGCCTGGCCTTCGCCCACACTCTTCCTGCTGCCAAGCTGTCGACATCACGGCCCCACATGTTGGGCGTTGCAAAGCGGCAAACGGCAAAGCAACTGGAAGACTGATGGGTGCTATGAATAATATACCGTACTGTACAAAGCTTATTAGAAAGAGAAAGAACACATTGTTTTAAAAGAAAAAGAAAACTCATAAAGGAAGTGTTCACAGTAAGGCAACCATTCTTTCAATCCTGCAGTCGCATGCTAAGACGCTAAAAATGCTGCTGGTGGCAATTCTGGTGGAAGACCAGAATTTGCCTTCCATTTCCCCCAAAATATCCTTTATTTTCAAATGCAAATGTTGACATGTATGACTCAGAAAACACTCACCGCCAAGGCTTAAACATGTACCGCCTGAAATCGATACCAAGCAATATATGTAAATTATATACCAAGCTAAAAGGAGCCCCAGTTGTCCTTCTGACAATAATAGACCCAAATTCAGTGCTTCTCAATTATTTCCAGTCATCATCATTGTAGAGTACACACTAATGGAATGTGGGATTATGGGAAATACTGCACAGGGAACTTTTACAACATCCAATTGCTGTTCAGAAGCCACACATGATTTTTTACAACAACGTCTATGTGGCTGTAGGTGCTGTTGGTGGAAACACGGGTGAACTAGGATCACCAGCAAATTCTTAAATGAGTGTGTTGGGAGAAAAGAGTGGCATCTATTTGAGGCTTATTTTGTGGGTTCCTACGATTTTCCTAATTTGGCGGTTCATTTCAAGCCCTATTTAACATTGTTCTATTTCTATTGTGCAAGGTGGTGGTTATCATTTATGACAGATATAATCACATCGTTATTACCTGCTCAGATGTTCATATGAGTAGCAAGTGTGTCTCGGCTCTTGACTTTTGTGGAGTATTTCTTTTTGCTTCTATTTTGTAATTTGTGCAAGAGGAGGCTATGTGTACTAGATGATGTTAATAATAATAGTAATCATACATTTTATTTGTATAGCGCTTTTCAAAATACTCCAAGACACTTTACAGAAGAATGGAGTTGAATAAAAGGAAGTAAACAGAGTAAAAGATACATGAAAATACAACATTCATTTGTTAATACACAGTTAAAACATGAGAAAGAGCGGAACAACAATGAGGACATGAGAAAAATTCTACCTTCACAAAATTAGAAATTGTCATTTTTAATTGACACTGCCAGACAGATGTTAATGTAAATATGTTGATGATTATGGATGTCATTTACGGTGGTGTTAAGTGTGTCCAAGTACAGCAAGATGACTTGATGGTAGGACACCACGAGACGGGCTCTTTTTAGAAGTCAACCCATCCCAACATCTACTTTCGATGTAATTTCCAAGACATGGTGCATTTTGGGAGACTTTGCTTTATCTAAAGCCAATCAGTGGTTGCTTCAACTGGACTTCCGGCGGAGGATCAAGCCAAGATGAAAATAAAAAATGGTGGGAGGCCCTCTATCTCTTCCCCAGGACCACGGTGCTCCTTTCTTGCCATACATCTTCCCGGGGCTTTTAAGTCACTGTGGCCAGACAGGCTAACAAGGTGCTGGGAGGCAGCTTCACACACCCCTTACACCCAATTTCATGCAGCAAAGAGGGACACACATTTCCAATTCACCTGCTTTTGTAGCGTATATTGTAGTATAAAGGATTTCAAAGCAGGACTGAAATGCTGATACTATGAAAAAAAGGTCAGAATGAGCAAACATTGTATCTTTTGGGCTGCAGGGACACAATGCCTGTGTGAGCTTGTTAGTCGTGCTCCCTTGCAAGACCCGAGAGCACAAAAGTGAAACGACTCTTTTTAGATTTAGATCATTTCTGCTTTCATGCACCGCACCCAGCTTTGTGGAACTCCAAGTCATTTCCTCAGGACCCCTTTTAACTATTTTCTTGGAAGATGCGCTCGTAGGGTGTCAATGTAAATTCTCCAGCATGCTACAGTACGCATCCTCTGTCATGCTAAACAATTACGTACTGGAGGTAAACTAAATGTAAGTGTGGACTCTCTCGATTTCAGTAAAAGCGTGGAAGCGCTGTTTCATGCAAGTTAAAACTGGCGATAATGACTATTAAATATACGGTACAGCCTTGTGTATTTAATTAAAATGCTGCATCAAAAATTCTACCTTCACAAAGTTAGAAATTCTCATTTTTAATTGACACTGCCAGACAGTTGCTAATGTAAATATGATCATGATTATGGATGTCATTTACAGTGGTGTGGAACTGCACTACCTTAATGACAGCATCAATCAAAACTCAAACGTCATTATGTTGTGTAAAAGGAGCTCCTGTACTGGATCGTATTCAAACTTTTCAGGTGGTCATATGTTGTTGTCATATTTGTCATCTACTAAAGGTTTTTGTGCATAAAAAAGATACTGCAATACTGCAGATAGTCAAATGAGCACAATAACAGCCATAATCCATTTAGTGTATATGCCTTCATCTGAATATGCAGAATATATGTGGATTTTCACAACGCGCAAAATACTACAAGGAGATGAAAGTGTAATAATTTAGCACCTGCAATGTGATATCGCAAAGCTGAAAGCCGCGTGCATTCAGCGTTTTTGCGTCTATGTTTAGCGTTATCTGAAAGGCAGGTGCAAATTGACAAAGTGTTCCTGACACCTGGTCATTGTTACCAAAGGTGGCAGACACAATGACAGATGATGGAGAGAAACGCTTCTATGCACCTGTCAACATATTTGGACTGTTAGAAATAAAAATAGTAGAGACTTCGTCTATCCAGAAGCCATTTCTGAGCTACTGGAAGGGCTGATTTGGAGCCACTCACTAATAGGAACCGTGCTATATCAACTATGGAAAAACTCCTTGCAACTCATATTTTCACATCTGGATCATTCCGATGCTACAGTGTGACTATTATTTATATTAAATTGGTATTAAATCCAAATACACTTTTTTAAGAACCCGCTCAAATATGACGTTAGTGTAAATGGATGAGTGCCGAAAGACCAAACTCATCTTCCACGATGTTGAATCCAGCCTAAAGCTGATTATTAGTCGTCATCTTAGCTGTGTGCTACGTTTACCTCCCTCCCACTCCATGCCACCGTGCATAACCAACGAGCCCTTCAATAAGACATGGCTCACGTTGCCCCTTACCCCCACTTGTACTCTTCTCAGATGAATCCTGTCTGCACGGAAGCGTTTTCCACTCCGGAAGCGTGTGTATTTTTCCTTATCTGAAATGGAATCGGGAGCTCCGTGTGCATCTTTAGTTCACCTTGGCTGTAAGCTGGTGTGAGAGCACCGATGTGCCTTGTTGGAATGACACATTAAGGATCAGATAGAAGTGAGGGGATTCAAAAAGCCTGAGAAAATAGCTTGTGCATATGTAGCATACAAACACGTGTCGTTTTGGGAAAGTAGTTCAGTGTCAAAACTAAAAATAGAAGATAAACCCAAACATGCACCAGTGTGTTTTAGGCGAGCGCGAGCGAGGGAGGAACATGACGGTTGGCTACAAATCACTGTCTTTCTGACTTTAGCTGCTTCTTGACATGCAGTCCCAGTCCCTCATCAGGTGGCAGGAACAAATTTGTCATCCTAATATAGACGCCTCCATGGCTGAGATGGATGTCGTAAGACCTATAAGTCCCATGTGTAATGTGCAAAAACATGACATGAGGAAAGACAGAAGAGCTGCTTTGCCCTCCAACAGCAAGCGGTGCCTGATGTGACTCCCATCGTGAAATCCACATAATCAGATTCCTGCCCCCCCAGGACTAGATGTGTCATTCTCCACGGAATGAACACCAAAAACTAACAATGAGCAACCTTCTGAGTCAGCGGGGTGATGGCAAGAATACATGCATATCGAGGCATACGTCTACCATATCGAGGCATACGTCTACCATATCGAGGCACCGTCTCCCATCATGTTTCATCATGATGCGACAATGGGTGAACTGGGTGAATGGGAATACAGTAAACTGTATTTACTTCCTTCAGCTTTTGGGTAGTCCAATACCCAGGAGTAACTACATCCGAATCATTTTACAAAACAGTAGTACATGCATAACGTGTTATAGAAACTGATGTTTGGGTTGGTCACCTGTCCAGACACAGTCTCAGGTTCTTGTTTTTTAATGGACAAGATCAGACACATGCAATCCAGAAAATGATATGTAAATGTTACACTTAGGGGGAAAAAGTGGGCTAATAAATTGACAGATCAGAAAACAACAGATGCAATGATACAGCACTCTACAAGAAGCAATGAAGTCTGGAAAATTAAATAATTACAAAAAAAATCCAAAAATTGTTACAACTATAATGATGATAATGTAATATTAATGATGATTATAATAATGGTGATACTAATAACAATAATAATGGTAATAATGATAAAGAGTATAACAATAATGATAATAATGATGATAATAACAATAATAATATTACAATGATAATAATAACAGAGGAAAACAAGACATGAACATGATTATATCTTGCAAAAAAGGGGTAGGCATTTATAAGCTTTTCCTTCAGCCTACTCGTTGAATACAAATGTAAATAATGTAAAGTTATATTTTGATTGATGTAAGAAATGCACTGTAATGTTTCATATATTTGCCCAAATAAAATAATAAAAATAAAAACAAACATGCATCCATTCCACCGGAGTAGCTCCTCCAATACGGTTTGATCCTCTTTACCATGGAAAGGATTATCATGTTGCCACATAACGAGCTTCGCTCCATCTCGCTCTTGAATTGACGGTGCACTTAAGAGATCAAGGTGGTGTCAGCGGGCTATTAGTCTCTTATAGATTTAATTATTATGTTGCTGTGATGATGATGATGATGATGGTGATATGCATACAACAGATTTAATGGAGATGAATAGATTTGTACTGCTCAAGTGAAAGTTGTGCTGCAATGATAATTCATTTAAATGTACAGTATGCTAACTGTCCAAATGTGAAGGCATTTATTCAATTTAGGGGTTTAACGGATAGCGAGGTAAAGCATCTGTTTCTCCTTTGAGAACTGCACAGTTAAATATGGCTCCGAGGTTATTAAACATAAACATTTAAAAACATCTGAGTTGTCAGTGAAACAAGGTTCACATTCTTAAGTGTACTGTAAAATCCTCTTAACGATCACACAATTTTGAATGTATACACGTATGCTGATTTTGTCAGCAAATCTTAATAGTTGTTTCCCGATGAGATAAGATATAAACGTGCTGTGAAAAACTTTTGTCAATATCTGGCTGTTATGAAACACACGACGCTTTGGTTTCCTTCGTGCCATTCCAAAGGTGTAAGTGGGACAAACAGTGGGCCTCTGGTATTATAAGCCCAGAAAAAGAGAAACCTTTCTGTTTCTTTTAATAATGAAAGAAAAGGAAAGAAGCAAAAAAAAAACAATGGAGCAAATACGCAGAAAATATTCATCTGTGCATTCTGGCTTTTAAAACAGGTAACGATGAAAACAAAGCTGTTTACACTCCTGATGAACATTGGAAGACTAGTTGAAAAATTGCAGGGATTTACATTTTGCACTGTTGGATCTTAAGGAGGTTCTAAGTCAGGGGTGGCCTAACTTTCTGACTTGTAGGCCGCATTGAGTAAACAAAATTGTCCGGGGGTCCAGACTATAAATTTGGTAAACGCACACAAGTTTCAGCTGATAATTCATTCATTCATTCATTTTCAACCGCTTATCCTCACAAGGGTCGCGGGGGTGCTGGAGCCTATCCCAGCTGTCTTGGGGCGAGAGGCGGGGTACACCCTGGACTGGTGGCCAGCCAATCCCAGGGCACATATAGACAAACAACCATTCACACTCACATTCATACCTATGGACAATTTGGAGTGGCTAATTAACCTAGCATGTTTTTGGAATGTGGGAGGAAACCGGAGTACCCGGAGAAAACCCACCCATGCACGGGGAGAACATGCAAACTCCCTCCACACAGAGATGGCCGAGGGTGGAATTGAACTCGGGTCTCCTAGCTGTGAGGTCTACGTGCTAACCACTTGTCCGCCGTGCAGCCCGCTTATAATTCAGTCCACCTTAAATGATGTCATATTTTACCTATTAAAGACTTTTGACAATTAAAGACTATGTGAACATTTCTGTTTTCATGAATCCCAAACAGTTCAGTTGGTAGCTAGGTTGTGTGTCACATATTTGTTGACTTGTGTATATTTGGCACCATGGCTGAGATCGTTGTCTGGATAGCTGCGTGTGAAAAACTACTTCAACTATCCCAGGTTTGTCTCAGATTGACTGACTGTGAGTACTTGTAAGTCGTCTTGCCAGCTTGTATGTTAAAAACTTAAGTTAAATACTTGGGAAGCAACCGGCAGGCCGGATGTGGCCCCCGAGCCGTAGTTTGTCAACCACTATTCTCTAAGTAGGTGGGCTGCTGTTTCCTTTGATAGAAGAATGGAGCAATGTTTGCAGGCAGGGGACATCCTCTTGACTGAAGGCCCTCACTCGTCTGCGTGGTAACGACTGGCTTTTTCAACAGTACAAAGGTCACACTTCCTGCCTGAAGGACTTCTTCCTGTAGAATATCTTCACTCTTTTGGACCAAGCAGTGTGTTCCTCTGATCTAAACCAATTGAGAACATTTGGGGATGGATGGCAAGGGAAGTTTACAAAAATGAGCATCAGTCCCAGAGACTGGATGCCCTCTGTGAAGCCAAGTTCACTTCCTGAGCAACGGAGGTTCAACCCATCCATCAATTTTCACGGGTGTTTGATGGAGTCTATCCCAGCTAATTTTAGGCGAGAGGCGGGGTCAACCCTGGACTCCAACCAACCGCAGACAATCGACTCAGCCTCCTGGAAATACTGGCATGTCCAAACCGATATTTGAGTTCTTCTTTCAACATTTTATTTGGATTTTTGAAGTGTTTTTTGTGGTTTTTTTTTAGCTAAGGTCTGAAACTGTTGATTAGGTGATGAACAGCAGTTGAATATTTATTTGAAATACATTTCTCGACTTATAACCTCCTCAAGATCCAACAATGCAAAATGTACATTCTTGGTCTTAAAATTTGAATCTGGAGTATAAACTATATATGAAATGATGACAATGAATGTCAACATGTCCCGACGTGTGCTCAGCCTTATCAACACGGACTGGATCAGTGATGCACATTTCACTCCCTATACACACAGCATGATTTTGAAGGGTAGTTTCCATAATGGCCCCCAGAGATGCCAAAATGATGGATATGGTGTGTCATTGCTGCAGGCCAGGGGCATTTGCAGGTCCAAAATATTAGCTCTTTTTCTGTCTGTTAGACCTGAGTGGGCAAAGGCTGTGACTTGGCTGCAAGTAATTTAATCCTGCAAACATTTTAGGGTCAAACACACTTTAGTCATCACACTGATAGCCGTGAGCTCACAGAGCCAACATATGCTAACATGAATGACAACAAAAGTGGTTTTAAGGGGAATGCCACAGGCACAGTGTGGGAATATTTCGTTTTTAAAACAGGTGAGCCATAAACATCGACAACCAACATGGACAGGAGAGGAGGTGCTTGGGCAGCAGCGCCATCTTCCTGACACGTTTGGCCGGCAAATATTAACAAAATAGAGTAAAATGGTGCACGCCCAAAGAGTTGACAGTTTCATTGGGCATGTTTAAAAAATATACACACATACAGTCAACATTGGTGTCGAGCTAATGTTGGTACAGGTACACGGGTACACGGGTACACAGGTACACGGGTACACAGGTACACGGGTACACGGTACACTAGTGGTGCAAATGTGAATGGCACTTCTCATGACTACAATAAATGAAAAAAATTGTCAAAAAATGTTGCAATAATATTGAATATCGACAATAGTCTACTGTATCAATAGGCACAGTAGACATTGATACTATGACAGGACTGCATGTCCGTACCAAATAAAACCATGACCCTTGTCCCAGCTGGAAGACACTGCAAACCATGTGTTCTCTTACATTGACTTTGTTGGAGGTAGCGCCCCTTCTGTCCTGTTGTGGGCTTGTGGGTTTGATTCCTGGTGCATAATTTTGAATCACAATTCATACCTTCTGCCTCTTGCTTATCTCATTTTTGTGCCAAGCTGTCTGCCTAATTGAAGCACCCCAAAGTAAGTCATCAAAGGATTACGGAGAACTCTTATCGTGAGCTTCCTGCACATCAGCGTAGTAACAATATAAGTAACAATATCAACCCCATATGGATATGGCTCGCCCAAAGCACTGCCAACTGGAGACTACGAATATACATTCATGTTTTCTTTTCTTTTTTTTAAGCATGCATTTTGTACTTTATATTTCCGTGGCAACAGCATGGCCAGGATTGTCATGTCAAACATTTGAAGTACAGATATGATCTCAAGAAAACTTAAGGCCGGATCATCCATAAGTATCTTATCGTATCATGCTACAGTTAAAGAACCTGCACTGCTTAAGTTTGGTTGCCTTGGGAGTGATTCAAAGCCAAGATAAATCCAAGGTCGGAATACTGGTGCATGCAGGATTAGTGTGACATCGAAGATTGCAGCCTCGGTTTGTGAAACAATAATCCCAGCGAGAACCAAGACCATCACATTAATGCCTAAAGGTAGATACTGGAGCTGCTGGATAATGGAAGTAGTGCATGGACGATTACAAAAGGGATGCGAGTGCTATACCCAACATTTAGCAGGTCAGCCATAGCAAAGGATGATTAACATGAGATAGAGGGAGACAACTCAACCAAAATACTGCGCTCAACGAAGGTGTAGTAGTGCAGTATGCTAAATCTCATCTAACTGTGAGACTCAGAGGCCAGGACCTCACACCTCATCTCAGGGATGAACATCAATCACTGTCAGAAGCTCTCAATGCTCCATTACATCCCAATCCCTGCTATCTTGCTCTCATTTTTTATGCCTCATTCTTGACAGGTTTTGGTTTTTATTTTGTTTTATATTTTTATAATTTATCAATTTTATGTAAATGCATATCAAATATTAGCCATTATTTTATTCTAAAAATAATATAGTTTTTGGAAAGTTTATGGTGTTTTGTTTTGGCGAGTGGCAAACTGTTCCACCTTGTTGGATGGTCATGTGATTGTGTTAACTTTCTCCCACGCTGCACAGACAACTATATTATATATTGTATTGCTCACATTTTTCTTTCAACTCATCTTTGGTCCTAAATGCTAATACTATATTGGAATGCATAAATTAAGGTTTGATGATGTTATCATTATTGCTAATGTGCATATTTGTTTGGTCAACCTCCCACGCCTTCAAATAATGAGAAATTCCTTCAAAAGTGGCCAAAATGTATCCTTGCAAATATAATTAAATAATAGAGATGAATTATGGAAAATGCATTTTTGCTGGATAGGAGTATGAAATGAGTACATTTAGTCATTATCCGTATTCCCATTAAAGAAAATGCATATTATGTCTTCACTCATTACTCCGTGTGATTGGCCAGTCACACACAGCGACTCCCTGGATGGCGGCAGCCACAGAGGAGCTGAGCAGTGCCGCATTCACGTACACGGCGGAATTGGCAAGTTAAAAACGGCTTGTGTTGTGTTGGTTTCACGGCCTCCTAGAAAACCCAATAAAGTTGATTAGGTTTCCTTCAGCTCGCCTCTATTTTGGTTCTGCGATGACTGGCCACAACATTAGGGAAGATTCCAACGTGCATACTGCAACATATTGAGAGGGTTGGAATATTTGACCGGTCACATAGGCAGTGTGTTTCATGGAGCGACAGTGCAGGTGTACCTAATGTTGTGGCCAGTCACGTAGCACAAGCCTGCACAGCACTGTCTTGTCAAATGCACCGCATGTTACAAGACAAGTTTACCAAGTAACTTTAGATACAAATCGAAATAGAGGTGAGCTGAAGAATATCGAATAAAGTGGAGGCGGTGTGACCAACACTAGCTGTTTTTAACTCGCCAATTGCACCATGTACGTGAATGAGACCTCTCGTCTTCTCGTCCAGGGAGAGGTGTTCTGGCCAATCACAGCTTTTGAAGAGTGAATACACACTAAAAATGTAACACTTGTAACAAATGTAACTCGGAATACGGACAATGACTAAATATACTTGTTTCATACAAATATCCGGCAAAAATGCATTATTCGTAACGGATACTCGTTTGTGTCTTTGTCTTTGTGTCAAAAAAAAGGATCAATTAAGCACTCTGCTGTTCACTGCTAACTCATTGTTTGGCGTAGGCTTCCAGAGGACAAATAAATGCTGATGGTATTTTATACGTACCTGCTAGCTGGCTCTTTGAGGTGAATCTGAAATCTGATTGGTTAAAGACCCATTTGTATTAGCGTTTAGAAATGTGATACGAGCCAGCACTACTGAATGCCCTGGGAAGATTAGATGACATGGCAACACATGTAAGTTCAAATCTGATTGGACCAAAACAATATGTAGTACTGCAAGTGGTGCAGCCAAGCTTGTTGCGAAATAAGACGATAGACTGCCGGCCCTGAAAGCAGATAAAGGATCGTCAGCCATAGCAACAGTAGCCAATCTTGGTCTATGTAAAGCTTGTTTTTTTTTCTTTTTAAGAACACAACTATGTTAAAATGGCCATCAGAGGGGAGATAAAGCAGCAGGACAATTCTAAAGACCCATCCAAGGGTAAGTACTATGGATGTCTCATCTCTTTAAACAGAAGTCAGACCAATGCAGTGTCCTGAGATTTAGATATCTCACTGCAGGAGTTCTCCGTGGAAAGGTCGTCGGGTAGAATGAAACCACAGACTATGACATCCCTCAGTGCACACATGTTGGCATGCTGCATTCATCCTACCGCGTTCATCAAAAGACACATCTCTAATCAGCTGGACCAAGTCTTTTAGTGCAAATACACTAATAACATCATTAGCCAGTATTTGTTTCATCAATCAATCAAAGCCTTACCTACAACTTCTCTTAATTGTGTTTAGTCTATGACGAGGGATGTAAATCTCTTCATGGTAGACCATTGCATACACATCTATATACACAGATTAAGATAAAGTACATTTGAACAACGATATATTTTAAAACAGAACGGTTCCATACATCGTACAAACAACATGATTTGATTCGATAAAGTTCAACGGTTACATTTGTTAATGTAATTAATCCAAGCCAATTTTATCAAATGATATTCTATAAAAGTTTGTTCTGTAGTTTTACACAAAGCATAAGAAATAAGATGATAAAAACAGCCATTTGCCTCATGTAGCATATACATATACATATATTCACAGCATCCAAAATATGCTCGCTATCTTTAAAATTCCCTTAAAAGTGACGCCTGTGTATGTTGTCCATAACATATGCACCCGCCCATACCCTAACCCCACTGCCACTAGGCGCCATTCCAACCACAGTAAAGGTGCCTTTACTGCATTGATGGCATTTTCAATGCACAGAGAGTACCGTGACAAAAGCCTGAGGCGTTCATCCACTAGCATCACCTCAGTTTGCAGCATGATAATAAACACAGCCATGTTGCAAAGATCTCCATCCATAACTCCTGGAAGCTGAAAACATCCCAGTCCTTGCATGGTCGGCATACTCCCCCACGTCCCTTCTGGCTGGTCAACGTAAGTAGTTTTCTTTAAAAAGATGTTAAAATATTGTCTAATTCTCGTGACCCCAATATGGTTATTGTTTGAGCTCATGAGGTGAGAGTATTTAAAGGCCAAAATGTGTGCCGTGTACTAAAAAGGCAAACATTTAGGCAGGTCTGCACTATGGTCGACCAAGCAAGTATGCATTAAGGACTCCAAATTGTCTGGAACATTTTTAGTAGATTATGTCTTATCCTCCTCAGGACACAGTCTATAAGGCCGTACTGAGACCTTTATGTCTCTCAGTGGGTGCTGCTGTTTTGGTCAGCAATGCAGCTCAACTCGTGTGTGAGCACGAGTGCTTATGGACTGAAGTATTCACTATTACCACTTGGTTTTTCCCATGTGAATAAAAAAAGGCAATTCATTAGGACAGCATTAGAATGGCGGCCGCTGTTTGTGTAAATCCAACATTCTAACATTTTCAAGCTAAAATGGACTTATTTGCACGTTGATAAAATTTCATGTATGAACTGAAGAATAATTTGAACTTTACCTGCTGAGGCTCTCGAGGCGTCGTCTGTTTGACTCGCCGACTAGACGCCACAGTGGTAGTGATCTCCATAATGGACGTGGACGTCTCCGAGCGATTGGCTGTGGTGCTTGACTGTGGCGTGATAGAGGAAGGCGACTCCCCAACAAGCCGCACACTGCCTTGGATTCTAATGTTGGGGTCCCCCTCTGCAGCCATGTTGAACACCTTCAGGCCATTATAGTAGAGGCCAGAGAGCTGGCCCTGAAAGGATCGAGTCCGGTCTCGCTCCCAGCCACCAATCTGTATGGTAGTTTGGCTGTTGAAGATAGTAAGCTGGCGCCCTGTGGGAAAACAATGTTACATATACAAGTCCGTTGGATTGATGGCATTTTAACTGAACAGAAATAATAATATTTAAAAAAAAAGACAACGACAAATCACTTGCCCAGTGGCTAATGAGACCAATAAATTACGGGTTCTAGAGGCAAACCCTTGCAATTTATTGCAGTTAGAATGATGACATGCCTGTTTTATGAAAAATAAAATAGAAAAACACAATATTTTGATAAGACAAAACTTAAAGTAAATGCAGTTTTGCTAAAAAGTGTGTGGGGGTGAGGGGGTGGACATAAACTTACAGCAAAAGTGATTAAAAAGTGCATTAGTAATGATATGATATAACAAAACTACAACATAAAAAAATCTAAAGCAAGACAGTTTAAGGGCACAGCTTTTTTTGCACTAAATGGAGTAGCTATGCATGTCAAATATTTATAGAAACAAATAAAACGGTCTTATTTGTTAGAAACAAATAAAGCATTCTTATTTGTTTCGGTAATTGGGTTTTTGGTTGACATCTTAAGATTTGCAAACACAGCAAGCACGGGACACGTCTAAGTCAGGATGGGGCAGGCAAACCAAAGAGCCAATAGTTTCATCCTTTTAGCAAAAGCAACAAAACTAGTCAACTCAATTATGTTTGGCATGAGAAAAAAAAAAAAAAAAACATAAACAAGAAAGACCAAAAGAAACATGACATGATAGTTGATTAGAGCAAAACAAACCAAATGAAATATAAAAGGGGCGGGGGGTGTCATTTCACATTTTATGTGAAAATATGAACTGGTTATTACATTGTAAAATCAAAACATGCACTTAGTTGGTTTTAATATTACAGTTCATTGATCTAAAGCCCTACACATCTTAACACAAAATGTTAAAGGGACTCCAAAATTCTGCCGCCAATTCATATTGCACTCTATTTATGATTTATCATTTCAGTTGAACCAGAATACATTCAAATGGATCTTATCTGCACACCAAATATGCTACATGTGCTTTAAATATGTTCACAAACACAAAACTGACACAATACATTTATGTTTGTCTGTTAGGCGTTTACAGCAATTTATAGACATTTTAGCAATGTTGACTTGTATTTAAATACATATTTATAGTCCCTTTAACCATACGTTAACACACGTATTAAAACAGATGACTAGAAAAGAAATACATTTATATGAACAGGAACATTACATTAACTATTCATATCATTAATTTGATTTATTTTTAAAGTTTATGTTTAGTGTTTACAAAAAAATACTGCTACAACTTGGTTATGCTGCAATTATTCTATTTGAAATTTTAATCAGTGATTTTACCTTTGTCGAGTAGCCATTCGTCAACTACTCGACCAAGTCGGAATGGGATTCGCTGTCTAGCAATCGCCAGGCGTTCGTTATCATTGTTGCCTTTAAAGTTTAAAGAGACATTTCAGTGGTTACAATCTGTCAGGTCAAAGGTTAAATGTTCATACTGGTAGAGCTAAACAACTGCACCATGGTTTTATGTTGAAAAAGTTTAGCATATTTAACAAAAACATATTTAATGAACCATTATTTAAACATACTCATTTTATTTGAATTTTAGCCAACAAATTAGAGCTAAATTAATTGAAATTGAATTGTTTCATCCTCTAGATTAACAAAGCAAATTACAATTTTCATGATCAATTCTTTATCCATATCTTTAAAAAAACATTTATCTTTCCTTTCTGCACATTTTAAATTTTGCTACTTATATACATACATTTTCAAAAATAAACATCACTTGCATTTATGTGAAGCCACCTTTAGGTGTTGGTTTGAAAAGGAAGATCAATTTAACAAATTGCAAATACCAACCCAGTAATGAATAGCCTGGTTGACAGGAAATAAGACACATTGTACAGTATAAAAGAGAAACAATGAATACGTATATACAGTAAGGTACATGTTCAAGGTTCATGTTCAATAAAGCGGCTTTGACAAAAGCTACATGGCATAAAGGACGAGGCACTGTCTCAAATTAGAGTGTCTCCACGGAATACCGTCAACAATCCAAAGAAGCGCCAGAAGTGAGGTGTGGCGATATCCTAAAGAAACCTTCGCTTTGGAGGAGCACTTTGGCATAAACGGGAGCAAACTCTGCATCAGCCTTTTGTTAGGGCCAATAACCTCCTCAGAAATAAAGAGTTAAGTGCTTTCCCTCCTGCAATTGTCTGCGGAGATTGAATTCAGTCCGTTTCATTCTTCTTGCAGATTGACAATGTTTGTTCCATCGACTATATTAATTCACTGTCTGCAGATTAAAGATCTGGTAGCTTACAATGATCTGGCGGAGAATGGTCTGTGAGAAAAGGGAAAAGGGTTTAAAACCCGTCTATTGACTTCATGGAATTTGGCTGCAGTTGATTGTGTTAGCTTGATACAATACCGCATGTCGGGTGAAATTGATAGCACTTTTTTCCAACAAGATATTTGGAAGGGAATGCAGCACGGTGGAGCCTTAACTCATGAATGCTGAAACACTTGGAAAGTTTGAAATATTCCTGGTCAAATAGAGCTTTCAAGTCATTACAGTTTAAATCTGATTAATCAGTTTTCAAATTAATTAATCAAAATTAATCACCATTTGTAAGTATGTCTCAAATGTGCCAAATTTCATTAACAAAAAGCTAAATGACACGACATGATTAGAAATATATTAATACTAATTATTCATAAAAGAACGTCTAGATGAGCATCGCTAGCATCCAATCTCGATCTGATTTTTTGGCCGAAGAACTGATCTGATTTCAAATCCTGATACTTCGTTTCAATGTTTTTACAGATTATGGAACTGAATGTGTTTTTAATAGTACCTAAAGTAAACGCAGTAACACATTCATTCATTCTCTACTGCTTATTCTCACAAGGGTGCTGGAGCCTATCCCAGCTGTCTTCGGGCGAGAGGCGGGGTACACCCTGTACTGGTCACCACAGGGCACATATAGACAAACAACTTGGAGTCACCAATTAGCCTAGCATGTTTTTGGAATGTGGGAGGAAACCGGACTCTCACGTATGCACGGGGAGAACATGCAAACTCCACACAGAGATGGCCGAGGGTGGGATTGAACTCGGGTCTCCTAGCTGTGAGGTCTGCGCGCTAACCACTTGACCGCCGTGCAGCCCTGCAGTAACAGGAGTAGTATTGTTGAGGCCTGCACGGTGTTCAAGTGGTGAGCACATAGGCCACGCAGTCAGGAGATTGGGAAGATATGGGTTTGACTCCTGGCTTGGGCATGTCTGTGATGCGTTCGCATGTTCTCCTTGCATAGGTTTTCTCGGGTACTCCGGTTTCCAAAAATATTACATGAACATGAACTGTTGACACTAAATTATCCATAAGTGTAAATGATTGTTTGGTTACCAGGGAGAGGAGTTTGGTCTTTTCTGAATGATTTGTAGACCACGTTTTAGCATGCACCTTATAATACCACCCACTTTATGTATATGGGTTAAGTCCAGGAATAGACCCCGTCATTAAGACTGCGTCTGAATCCGGTGCGCCTTATGGTCCAGGAAATACAGTATTTGAGTGATTGATGGGAGTTTGTTTTTGTAACATTTTCCATGAAACTTGTGGTTAATTTTGATTGTATAATTGTGAAAGTGAAACAATAACATGTGTGAGTGTTAAGAGGGTTAACTTGTACTTACACTTGCATGACAGCTAAAAACCTAACCTGTGCAGTTCATCTTGATGATGGCAACAAGTTGGACTCTGAAACTAATTATTCCAAATATAATTGATCTCAATGGGGATAATATGTTAAACAAAAAAAATTAACCTGTCAATTCCCAACCCTCAAGGATTTATTTAGTTTTACAGAAATATTCTGTTATGGTAAGCTTAGTTTCCTTATTAACATCAATTATATGTAAAAAAAAAAACAAAACTGAGGTTTAGCACTTACTAGGACAATCTCTGTATTTCTATACCTGCTGCATTTGGAAGTGATTGAACAAGGATGCGGATGCCTGAAGTGAAGTGCTATCCAAACTGTAAGCCACAAAGTGGCGTGGCTGGCAGGCAGAATGCAGACGCAACACAGAGGAGCGCTGTGCCAACATGTCTGCCCGTGTGCAAACATATTTTCAATGACCTGCATGTTCATCAGTTTGGCCGCGCGTCAGACTCAGCCCCTCTCATACTGAGGTCAATTAAAAGTGAAGATAATCGCGGACTGATCGTGTATTGATCCCCGCCGTGGCACTCAAACAATGTCCTCCGCAGGGCTGCAGCAGAACACGATGCCGGGGCCACCAAGGAGCGTATGCGACTGCTGCCTAGTGGTGATTTGGTTTAGTAATGGATGGCCGGAGCTTATCTGCTCCTCCAGACAGCAGATATTCAGCCGAGCCGTCCCAGCTGACCTGCTTTGGCCTCATTTGCTTCTTTGTTGCTTTTGTTAACAAAGCGGCCTGTAAACTGAAGACACAGGACATCTCCTCGATTGATGGAGTCGACAACAAAACGGGTGAACCATTGAAATGATTTTGGATGAATCCATTTAGATAAACTTTATCAATCTTGTTAGGTGAGCTCTACTTCCAAAGGAAGCTTTGCTGAAAAAAGACACTCTGCATCACAGAAGTCAAGACTCTACGCTGCAAGGGTGGACAGAAGGGGGCCGGGGTGGTCAGCTTGAGGTAAAAGGGGCAGAGAGAATGGAGGCAGAGTCATGTCAGTGCTCGGCGTACTGATAAGAGCAAAAAGAATAAGGCCAGGGACTTCTTTATTATCTTTGTGTGCAGTGCGTGTTCATTGGTACTCTGATAGGATGCTTCATGGAGCCCTGCGGGCCTGGCAGCATCATTGTGTTGGTATTACTTTCATGGCCAATACTCATGAGAAGAAGCTTCTTTTTCTTGTTTTTTTGTTTTGTTGGAGCAAAGCTTTTTTGTGTGTGTGGTGCAAATCAGGGCAAGAATAAAGGCAGGAAGTACAGCAAACACAGGGGTACATCAGGGGTACATACACGCTATGTGTGTGCATTTGTAATTCAACATTACAATTGTGCTAAAGACTTTGAATGGCTTTTCACAAATATGAGGGACAGGACTTTCACCTAGATTACAGTGACCATATATAGACGTCCCGGTGGAACAATTATTACCTTGCTTTCAGAATGACTGACCCCCCCGATGCCATCTGCACCTTTCTATCTGTCCGCCTTTCCAAGCCTCATTTTTGCTGTCCGCTCTGCTCTATTATCGTCACCGTTGATCTGTGAGTGGCCACGGCTAAAGGCTACTATTATTTTATGATTATTATGAGTGCATTAGCGGGCTACATGGATACTAATCAAACTACAGGCGAGCTGAGAGAATAATGGCTTTCTGTGCTCGAGGTGAAGAGGGGAATTGTACAGCAATTGTGATTAGATGCAATTAGACTGTAATTAACCTAATAAGGTAGCTACCTTCTGCATTGTTGCATATGAAAGATGGGCGGAGAGCATATTTCAACACAAATTTATGGTGGATTAGTATATAGATTACTTTTGATGAAAAGATATCAACTGCAGTCAAACCCTTGGAAAATGGAATGCTATAAATGCCGAACAAGTCAGAACCTCAGCTCAACAAGATTGTTCTTCATCGCCATGTGCCGTTCTTGCTCCAGGTTTAAGTGGAGTGGAGGCAGGTTAGGTAGAGCCTCGACGTCAATATGATTTTATACTGGAGTGACAACAAAATACACAAAGTGCCAAATCT
This sequence comes from Doryrhamphus excisus, assembly GCF_030265055.1. Lineage (NCBI taxonomy): Eukaryota > Metazoa > Chordata > Actinopteri > Syngnathiformes > Syngnathidae > Doryrhamphus > Doryrhamphus excisus. Next base: position 1,644,485 of record NC_080485.1, read on the forward strand.
ATATTAGATTTTTGTATTTTTACCATGAAGAACTTTCAAGGAGCCACCCCATTACGACATTGCACGTGTAGTCGCGAGGCATCCATTTAGTGATCTGTGCATCCATCAACACTGCAGCTCTGCTTCACTTTTTGTCCTGATAAACTTGGCGTCTTATGCAAATGAGGCACTCAGACACTGTTAGTACATTTACCGACCGGTGACGCAGCATCAGGACCAACTGGCGGTTCAGTATCTTTTGCAAAGATACTTCAACGTGATCACTGGAGGACGTAGGATTGAACCCACAACCTTCTGGTTGGGAGACGACCACTCTACCACACAAGCAATAAAAATGTGAGTTTTGCACACCATCTGTCTGTCCCCTTTGCGTCCTTTGCACCGTGGGTTTTGAGGATTGACATAGTCATGTCCAGACTGTCACCCAAGTGTTACTACCTATGTTTCACCTTAGGGGGCAGCAGCAAGGATGGAGTGCTTTGGACCATCTTCCTTTAGGATGGATGCTCCGGTCATGACTAAAAAGGTCAGCAAACATTATGCAAAAGCGGAGAGATAGCTTGGGTTTGTCCTCCTGCCCGGATATTTAATGCACGCTCGACATAAGATTTGGATTTGGAGCTGGCTAGCTCACTCTTTAAGCTAAATGTTCCAATCATTAGGCCGTTTATTTTTTGAGCATGTTACAGGACACTCATGTTTTTAGCTGTAGCTTTTGTCAAAGCCTTACGCTGTTTTCAAAGTTCTTTTGGAGGTAATGCAGTCATATTACTATCCACATATTGACATTTGCATACAGAAAAATACCAGTGTTGCTTGTTCATTCCTTAGCTAATTAATCAGTTCATATGGTGTCAAATTCACAATGCAAGCACATAGAAATGCATGACAGAAAAGTCATTATATTTCATTTGGGCTTTACTGTTGTACTGTAAACCCCAATTGAATCATTCATTGGAAAGACTTAGTGTAACTCCACAAAACTGGCAAATGTTCACCTCCATACTCTCTTAGTTCCACAGTGTGGGTGGTTTGGTTACATTTCAGAAAAAGGGAGCGCTTACTGTTAAACAGACGTGGGAGAAAGTCAGTGTTTTGCTAGTCTCGAGTCAAGACAAGACCGGTCGAGTCAGGTCTGAAATCATTGGCTTGAAATCTTTGAGTCCTTACAGGTCACATGAGTACGGTTTAGTTCTTACCAAATAAAATGAACAATGTAGCAATCTATTCAATTTGACAAATAATATCAATGTATTTTGAATTGTCCAAAGCAGTTATCATTGTGACTCGGGTCTGACTCGACGTGGACTTGAGTCCACACCCCAGACATGTTTCCATATAAAAATCACACCAACACTGGTATTATTCTACACAGCAGCTGGAATAACAAACAAAATGAGTTGACACCCTAAACAAGTCCTGATCATCTTCAACTAGCAAACACATTCCTATAGAGGCAGATCTAGATGACATAGAGGCACTCACCTATGGGGTAGCGTTCAATGACTGGCAGATCATCCAACTGCAGAGTGGCATTACCGCCACTCCTCGTAAACTTCACTATATGGTATTTTCCGTCGTTTACAAACTTTGATGTCTCCTCTATGTTAATGTCGTCCGTTCCCACATTAAAGACTACAGCAATGTTTCCTCTTTCCTGAAAGAAAACACAAAGACAAAACAGAACAGGTTACTTTTACTTTAGTTTTCTATTGAACAAACAAAAATGCTAAATGACCAGTATGTGCATTTGGCATTTCACTCTTTCACTCTTTAACACAAAATATAGCTTTGCATGCAGAAAATTCTAAATGCATATAAATGAAGAATGAAAAGGAGAAAAATAACATTTAAGGTTACTTTTACAATCAGTGAAGATGTTATTTGGAAAATAGTCAAACAAAACAAAACATGATAATATGACAAATATATAACTAATTTATTGTGATTGGCTGGCCACCAGTACAAGGTGTTCCCTGCCTCTCTCCAAACGTAAGCTTGGATAGGCTCCAGCATATGACAAATCTTGCTCCTTTTTAGTCTTGCAACATCTTGTGACACAAGATCTTGTGTCCATGCAGTTTCTAAGTATTAGCAAGCTGCTAACAAATATGTTTGGTGATAAAATTAAGAACACAATTGCACTCCTACTATCTACCAAAGTTCCACTGTAATTTATACATTTATTAACTCATTCATTTCTTAGTGCGTATGCAACCTGACCACCTTGATGGGAGGGTGTATGGTATCATCAATAAATAACTCTATTACTCGCTTAATGACTGTGATAAGTCAAATGGCTCTACTGACTTATAAATAGTGAAATCCACCCCACACTAAGTAGTACTTAATACTGCCATCATCAGCAGTACAGGCAAATAAAAGCAATCGCTGGTTCAAATGATGTTTGAACTCCACCCCAGTCTGTGATATCCGCCTCTTATGGGGGCAGATATTCACTCAAACAGGGTCCTTTAACAATTCATGGTCCAAATTGTTCATGGCTACTGCTTAATCAATTTCCAATGAGTGTGCATGTTAGCACGAGCGTGGATCTCTCTTCTCTTGAGCCCTGCAATGAAGGGAGCCCCCGACCAGATGCTCAACCTACGGTGGTGCCGCAGCACTCTACATGCCATTATCCAGTCAGCATCGCCAACGCTGCCCTGCATCGCAGTCTTCCACCATAACTCTCCCAAATGAACTCATCAACTGCTCTCCAACAGGCTCTGCTGCTCTTCTGTTCACCGTCAACGTCAACGAGTCGGGATTCTTGAACAAAGCCAGGTCAAGACACACTCAAATTACAACTTATTAAAAAATTAAAACTATGATTCATTGCAAAAACACGCTTAAGTCCTTGCATACTTCGATTGATCCCTGCAGAAATTGAGATGATGATCGACAGACATTGATGTAAAACCTCGCCCGTGAGTTAATACGTGTCACATTGAGTGATTTGCTCCCACTTAAAACCCTTCAGTCCAGCAGACAGCAGCTGTGCAGTGAGCACCGGCCGACATCATACCTCACTCGAAGATGCTGTGTGCACCCTTGGCGAATTCAGAACGATACGATACCGAGTCCAAGACAGACATCTGTAAGGTATAATCCTAAAGACCTTACATACGGGACAGATTATTACCAAGCTTCTTAAATAGCCTCCTTCCGTTTACGATGAGTCCCTCCTGTGGTCTTGTTAATGCATTTAGTTTACTACTTCAATTGACATAGTAACATAAAAAAGGACTATAAAAGGGTGGTAATAGACAAAAAACAAAAGAAGTGTTAGATGAAAGTGAAAAGCTTCAGGTCAACACGGTGGAAGTGTGGTTAATACGTCTGCCTCACCACTAGACTCCTGGATTCTGGATTTGAGTCGTTGTTCTGGACCTCTGTGTACAGTTGGCATGGTTGCATGAATGGGTTTATTCCCACATTCAAAAATAAACATGTTAGGTTCACTGAAACCTCAAATTGTGCAGGGCTGTGTGTCATTGTGCAAATAAAATTTTCTTTAAAATGTTTAACCCCCCCGTGAGGAAAAGCGGTAGAAAATGAATGAATGTTTAAATCATGTTTGAAATTTCTGACACGCATAACATTTGTCCACTTTTCCTTGGAAAATGTCTGCAGGCATCATCTAGTGATTTCTGTAGTCTCTTGGATCTTCTTATGAAGCTCTGGTTAACAACTGTTCATAATGCCCAAAGTGATGTCTTCAAGTCCTCAAGTAATTCCCTCACCTACACTCTGTGCTTTCCTCTTTGTAGTTACGTTACAATGATGTCTTCCTCCTGCTTTTTCTGCCTTCTCTCCGATGGTCTTCAGCAAGTAACCGTACTGCAGCTGGGAGATATTGCAGACAGCTATTTTCTGCATTGAGGGTCCGGCATTGTGTAGGTCCCTTGCAAATAGAAGAATTAATGAGACTAGGGGTGACTGCTATAGCGTGGCGTCATGCCAATAATGGCACCAGGGGAGTGGTGGTGACAGTGCATACCATGTGACAACAATATACATTGTGTACACTATGTCGTACACTAGAAGTAAACAGTACTTTAGGTGTAAATAAGCCGTGCAGGATCATGGTATTTTAAGCCAATGCTTACCATTTTTGGTCACAAATTGTGTAGCACGTGTGTAACTTCCCGTAAGCAGAATGCAAAGAGTACTAAGCAAGTCTTCACACTTTCCAAGGGGACCATCTAAATCCGTGGTTTGGCTGCAGGACCCACTATCACCACTCAATGACAAGCAGCGATCCAAACTGTGGAATGTACTGCAGCTGTTTGTTGGACTGACGGCATGTTAAATCCCCACTCAATCCCCCCCCCAAGCTGGACTAAGTCGCCCATAAACATTGCACAGACCCTGTTGCAGCGTAGCAAGCCAATAGCGCATACGAACGAACGCGAGGTGCATTCACGGACATTGGGTTATTATTTGTTTTTGGCAAGGCTCTAAAAACAGTTCTGCAAACCACTTTTGGGACCTGCCCCCCCAGTTCACCGATCTAAATGACAACATTGTCACCAGATGTGAAATTAGTGTCAAGGTGGCATAAATGACATTTGTAGGTTGTGCAGAAAATGCTTGGAGGAATATTGCTAACAAACATTCGTTCATTTATTAAACCGCTTAGCCTCACGAGGGTCGCAGACATGCTGGAGCCTATCCCAGCTGTCTTTGGGCGAGAGGCGGGGTACACCCTGGACTGGTGGCCAGCCAATCCCAGGGCACATATAGACAAATAGACAGTAGACACTGTGAAATGAGTCATGGTACGGTGCTAACGGTTGATAGCTGGCAACAGCATGCAGTGATACAAAAGGTAAATAATACAGAGCGATTGTGAGGGCTGAATTTTTGATGCATTTCTAATTTGCATTTTGTGATACAAATGAACTCTAAATATGTTTGTTCTTCCAGCCAAGCTACTTCCTGATTCTAATTCCTGCTAATTGTGTGCGTCCTACTATTTTTCATTCATTCATTCATTTTCTACCACTTATCCTCACAAGGCATCCTGGAGCCGGTGTTCGGGCGAGAGGCGGGGTCCACCCTGGACTGGTGGCCAGCCAATCCCAGGGCACATATAGACAAACAACCATTCACACTCACATTCATACCTATGGACAATTTGGAGTGGCTAATTAACCTAGCATGTTTTTGGAATGTGGGAGGAAACCGGAGTACCCGGAGAAAACCCACGCATGCACGGGGAGAACATGCAAACTCCACACAGAGATGGCCGAGGGTGGAATTGAACCCTGGTCTCCTAGCTGTGAGGCCTCAAATGACGGTGGTTATTTGTTTCAGTCAATATTAATGAAACTTTACAGACATTGTCAGTCCTGTGGACGAGTGTGGACCAAATGGTGATACTGCTCATCCAATGGGTTTTTGGACAGGGTTTTGAGCTGTGTGTGAAATTTCAAGTCTTATCAGGTCCAACTTTGGAGTATAATAACAGTGCCACAATATGATGAATTCTTCACAAAATATAATGTTTTGGCAAATGTTCCCCCTTCTGTGTGCAGCAGTTCAGGAGTAGAAACATTATTAGGACACCAGACCCCTGACAAAACCAGATACAGTATAACAACATTTAGTCAAACGTGTTCACAGGAGAGATCAAACCCAAAGGTTTTTATCATTGTCACTACTTGGACTGTAGGCATTAATGACTTTGTGCCCCAACACTTTTGTCCATAAAATGCAATTATAGTCCATTATATAGTCCCCCTGCCCCCAGAGAGAAGGTTATACATGGCTTGTATGTCAGTAATATTCACTATCTGCTTAATAATCCAAAACATTAGCATATTTGCTGAAATTGGTTGGATTTAAGCATGCAGCTTCTCCACGTGCCAAGAGGATCCTAATCCCGGAGCTTTAATATGTCGCAGGCTAACGTCGGAGCAGTGATTGATGGCTACTTATATAAACCATGGCCATTACGGCAATTTCAGGGCTGCTCGCTTGCGCTGCCTCACGGGAGCGTACTGCATACTGTACGGTGCACACTTGGTGCCCCCCGACAGTCAGCCCCGCCTGACATTCTGCAAGCCGCCTTGATTAATTGCTCATCAAGCTGCAATAGAGTTTAATTAACTGATGAAGTTGATCCACAATTCTCCTCTAATCTTGTCTTTTTTTCCCCTTAATGCTTCTCATCCTCGCAGCTGGAGGGTGGAGTAGCTGCGCTAATATTTGGGGTGTCAGTTGCTCGTTAAAAATCTCCATCTGCAGTCATTATACAACCGTAGACATACAGTTGTAAAACAGACGCTGCAGACAAATGCTTGAGTAGCAGCATTTCTTGCCAAGCAAAGCTTGTCCAAACTAATACATCCTACTCATTTATTCATTTATTCACTCCTAAAAGTTGGAATTTAAGATTCAAACTGTTTATTTCCCACCATAAAACAATAATAGTAACACAGTGGCCTTTCTCTCCAATTTTAGCAAAAATGAATACCTTCTGAGTCGTTTATCACAATGACCACTGCAATGGAGCCATACTTTATACCTTGTCAGCAGCAACGCCACAACAGTGCAAATCCTCAACTGCACGAGCTTCTGAGGGTGGCTGGCAGGTGGAGGAATACAACTAGCATCCCTTAAGTGTGTCTTTGTGTGCGCATGAGCCTGCTGACTTGAGGGAATATTATGATCTCACCACAGAGGCTAAATGTCTTCATGTAGCAAGGACACGCAGGCCGTTCTGTTCACTTTATCTTTTAATTACCTCTGACAGTCTTCAGCTTCTCCCTTTTAAGCTTTGTTAATAAAATTACACAGCTAATGGAATAATTACGCACACGAATAGGACTTTTTTATAAGGCATGTATTTCTGGGGAGTGAGCTGTATCCATCCATGTTATCCATCCATACGTCGGTAATTATGGGTGAACCAACACACTGTACACAACACAACCATGTACACGTGCGTGCAATCACTGACTTCATTCAAAGAAGGCAGCAAATTCATAAAGCATCGCAACCAACGTGATTCAAACGTAATACGTTGACATTGCAGAAAATACATTTCAGCAGCATAAATGAAGCAGAAGAGGCATATGATTCATTAACTTCATATTATGCCAGAAGAACTCAGTGATATGGACTGAGAAAAACATGTTATATTGCTCTTACTTGTTTACGGTAACTGAAGCCTGCATATTCCTGCATATATCCTGGTATATTTTCTATATTGCATATTCAATATTGTGGTTTATTTGTTTCATATCCCACATAATATATCTGTAAACCCATGGCATATACGGTGTAGTTTTGAGTATAGTTGTATTTTCTGGATTTCCAAGCATTCTTGAAAATGAGAGAGTGATAAGAATACCACTCATATATATATATATATATATTTTTTTATATAAAATAATCAATTCACAGTACTACATTTGATGTCGTACTTGATTTATTTTTAACACTGCTTGTGCTTGAGCACATTGTCTCACCACTCTCAACATGCTGATGAGCATATGAGTAAGACATCACGTTGGCACACAGGATCAAGCCTCAATATGGCGATGCTGCACGCAACTCCATCAACAAACTTGATCTCCTTGTACGTTTAAGCAGCACTGACAACAAAATGAGTGGTTTGCATGAGCAACAAAGTGTTATTATATAACGTGGATCCAGTAGGTCAGCTCAAATGTTTACTGCATTTCAATAATTCAGTCACTCATTTTCTATGGCTTATCCTCACGAGGGTCGCGGGGGTGCTGGAGCCTATCCCAGCTGTCTTGGGGTGAGAGGCGGGGTACACCCTGGACTGGTCGCCAGCCAATCCCAGGGCACATATGGACAAACAACCATTCACACTCACATTCATACCTATGGACAATTTGGAGTGGCTAATTATTCGGTGTGGCCTGCACACTAACCACTTCTCCACCATGCAGACCATTTGAATAATATTAATACAAAATAACACAGTCGAATAATTTGACATTCATAAGAATAAATATGAAAATACGAAAAACAGATTAGAGAAAAAGGTCCGATATGATGGTGTGTTTTATTTGTACAATTCCAACTATTTACACAACATCAACAACACATTACACAACCAAATTAAAAAGTGCAAAAATAAATCATAATACATACATAATAAGATTGGCATTCAGAAAGTGCCTCAGGCTTTGTTTCCTGCTGCTCATTCGCCTCACCTTTTTTACTTGCGTGTGTAAACGCTCCACCAATCACGTACGACTAGAACAGGAAAAGATGAGAACTGATTCCCACTTTTCACGTCAAAGGCCGGCTCTAAGAGCCTACGTGTCAATCAACCGTGACAACAAGCGCCATACCGCTACTGCTGTATACGTTGAAGAAACACAACATTTAGCAAAATGCATACAATTTTATAAACATAAATAGCATCAGCATACCTGAAAACATGATGGCTAATGACTAGCATGAAAAACACCTGAGAAGCTGCACGGAAAATGTGTATTTTTTATATTTCACAACTATCAATGTTGAGTATGTACTGTAATTCCTTCATCGTTAATTCCTTAATTTTCAATTATATATATTTTACTTAGGGGCTACACGGTGGTCCAGTGATTAGCGCGTAGACCTCACAGCTAGGAGACCCGAGTTCAATTCCACCCTCGGCCATCTCTGTGTGGAGTTTGCATGTTCTCCCCGTGCATGCGTGGGTTTTCTCCGGGTACTCCGGTTTCCTCCCACATTCCAAAAACATGCTAGGTTAATTAGCCACTCCAAATTGTCCATAGGTATGAATGTGAGTGTGAATGGTTGTTTGTCTATATGTGCCCTGGGATTGGCTGGCCACCAGTCCAGGGTGTACCCCACCTCTCGCCCAAAGACAGCTGGGATAGGCTCCAGCACCCTCCGTGACCCTCGTGAGGATAAGCGGTAGAAAATGAATGAATGTTTTACAAAGTGTCAAAAAGTGACTATTTTTACTTTATTTTGTTGTTATTGGGGTTTTTACTTCCCTTTATATTTGTATGACAGCTAAGACTGCATGTGTTGAAAGCGACACCGTCAATAAATGTACAGTAAACAGTAGGTCATACGTGGAGTATCAAGGGTCACGCTATAAACGTGAGTGGCGTGCAGCTACTATATCACTTATCTACCGCTTTTATTGCTGCATTTCTATTTCTCCATATTTCTGGCCAAACTCCGTGGACCTCCTCATCTCATTGCAATAGAGAATCTCCAGCGAGCTGAGCGAGGAAGTGTGCAGCGTGCGAGGAGGAGTGCAGCTGCTGAGAGCTCAGCTTATTTTAAAATCAAACCCACCGGCTAAAATGCCTAATTATCTGTGAAGTTGGCTTGAAATTGTTTCCATTGCTAGAAGACTTTTCTGCAGGAGAGCGTCGTCATATAACTCCGGTTAATAAATCATCACATGAGCTGCAGCGGTTGGTTAAATGAAGGCTCAAAGGCAATGGCAGGGGACTTTGGTGCTCTTACCTGTAGGCCATGCAATGAAACCATTTGTATCACTTTTAAGTGAGATATAAGAAAAAGCTCAACAAATACTGTACGCTATGTAGTAGTCTCTGTACGGCAAGCTGGAAAAAAAAGCCAGGAATACATATTTCTTTTTCTAGAAGTGACATTTGCTATCTATAAAGCTTTTCTTTTGCTCCATCTCCAGCTCTGCGGTGACACTTTCCATCAAGAGAGGTCAACATATATCTGAAATTTCATTCTCTCTCACTCAAAGAAATCAATTCAGGTTTAAGGTGATTCTGCTGTCTGTCCACTTGTGACAGCTGGCGAGTGGTCGAGGTGAGTCGACCTTCAGCTTCGTCCTCCTCACCCCCCCCGGAGGATGCTGGGACTCCAGCTCACTGAAGCTATACAGTCAGGGATGTGCGGTCAGGGAGGCGGGTTAGGCAGAGCCTCCATGAAAAAAATATAACATCCTCCTAATGAGTGACGTGCTACCTGGACGAGCATACGACAAACGTGTTATTGTGTCTCTTGGTATTGTGGGTCGGGTTTTCGGATAAAGGTGTTCTGCTCTTCCGACTGTTCTGATCAAGTTCACTGTCTTGTTTAAATGACATAATTACAGTATATTCTGGGACCAGTCCAGGGTGTACCCCGCCTCTCGCCCAAAGACAGCTGGGATAGGCTCCAGCACCCCCGCGACCCTCATGAGGAAAAAGCGGTAGAAAATGAATGAATGAATGAATGAATGAGTATATTCTGGAGCCTTGCTTTGAATTACTAGATTCCCTGTGATAACCTTTGCTCTTAAATATGCTATCCCTGAGCTCTGTTCCGCTGGTTTGTGTCAATGTTTGAACTCCTCTTGTAATTAGCTTACAAGTTCCCTCATCTTGTCAAGGGTGTCAAACGTTTGACATCCCTAATGTTGACTTTTAACGCATTTCGGCAATTGAGAAGGTGCTACATTCTCTTAGAAATTCACAGCAGAAGTAAGGACTGTGTAAGAGTTTTATGAATGTGTAATATTAAATTATTTGTTATCAAATAAGTATTTGACAAAATATGTCATTTTCTGAGGCTGAAGTGAGGAATCGAGCATTAAAAAAAAATCCCAGCTGAGTCTCTCTAAGATTCAGCTGACATATTCGCTTTAATCTTTCTCCTTTATTGGAAGTGCAAAAATCAATACCACATCCTTTAACTCACTTATTCTTATTAAAGATATAGATCTTGTCTGGAAAAACAAATATCTTTCTCATATTGGAAAACAGTGCTGCTCTTCAGTACAACAGCACAAATCTAGATAAGTAATTAAAAGTAAAACTCACAAGCTGTCATGTACAGTAAAGTATATTGGACTTGGATTTCTGTCATTACCAGATGTTGCAACATTTTCCATCCATCCATCAATTTTATGTTAGACTTATCCTGTTCAGCCTATCCCAGCTGACTTAAGGCCGAAGGAGGATTACACCCTCGACCGGTTGTCAGTCAAACACACACCATCGTGAACAAGGTACCGAGCAAAAAGCTCAGGAAGTCCGCATCGGTGTGGATCAACTTTTCCACCAACATAATCACCGACAATTAAATGATCAAACTGATTTTAAAATAATGAATAACACTTTAACCAAATTCAGTAATGGTGGACCGAAATATGAGCAGAACTTGCATGCTAGGTTCATTGGCCACTCCAAATTGTCCATAGGTATGAATGTGAGTGTGAATGGTTGTTTGTCTATATGTGCCCTGTGATTGGCTGGCCACCAGTCCAGGGTGGACCCCGCCTCTCGCCTGAAGACAGCTGGGATAGGCTCCAACACGCCCACGACCCTCGTGAGGATAAGCGGTAGAAAATGAATAAATGATGATTTTCTCACCTCAACGATGCTTATGTAATACCAAAAAAGTGAAGAAAAGGAACAACAGTAAAGCAGATGCCATGGTATCTGATGCTCTAGGCTCTAGTCTTATGCATTTATCATTTCAGTTCAACAGTATTCCACATCAATAATCAATACATTGGTAAATATGGTTTTCTTATGAATTTGTTCCAAACGGTACAACAAAAAACTAAACTTGTGAAAACTGAGGCAATTTTTGTCCAATAGGAAATAGTGTAAACATCAAAACATATGCCAAAAATACATTTTATACAGAATAAGTGGTGCCAACATCTCCCCAATCCCGTTAGAGCTTTTCTTCTTGTCAGTCACACACGCATATTAACCGGAGAGAAGACGCTGCGTCACAGCGACCAGCTTAAGAAATGGAACTCAAAGGTTGAGTCAAGTAGCAAACAACAGAGGAGGACTCATGATGTTGATTTGAAGATAATGCTAATGAGAACCTTGAAATAATTGTCGAGCTGCTAAGAAATGCAATCTTTTTTTATGTAATCTAACAGTTGTTATATGACTGATACCAAAAACGTGATTGATTTTTGTGTGTGATTTTTGTCTTACAAATATTTTATGTCTTGAAAAGAGGGGTCTTATATTAAGGTCAGTACACTATAATGTAAATATACTGTATGTATCTTTAATTGCAATTTCTCTCTCTGTTGTTGCTCCCCTTTGGTCCCATTTTCATTGTGAACAAGGCCTGTCACAAGGAGGGATGTGGTGGGTGTGATGAATTTGACAGATAAAAAGAGGGCAGAAGATATCAGTCACTGTTTTTATTTCTGACTGAGGAAGACGCCAGCAAATCCTGATGCGTTGATCGTGTTCATCCAGTCAGTTAACACAGACGACGTGGTTAAAAGTGACATGAAATATCACATGAAAATGACAAAATGATGGAGTCGATATCTTCTTCGCCCCATTCCACATATGACATTGTCACACATTAAACATCATAAGCAGACGTTTGTGGGACAATGCTGTCCCATTTGCTCAGCGCTATAATTAAATGCTTGAGTAATAGCACTAAGAATAATATTCCCCCAGTGAATGAAATATGTATCTTTTTTTTTTTAAAGACCATCTCCACATGCTTGTCTGCTTGCGGCCATATCTTTCCAAGTCACATGGGAGTTCGATGCTCCGGTTGCACAAAGCCTCCATAAGAGATATGGGATGATGTCTACGTCCGCTGGTCCAGTTTAACAATGGGTCTGACCCAGTAATTCTGTACTGCAGATACTACTTTACAAGAAAACAATGGCCACTGAAGCGCTAATGTTTACTACTAATATCCTCTTGAAACAGCTATTTTAGTTAATAGTTATTTTATACCATAAATGATAATAAGAGGCCAGATGCAATACGCCTGTCACTTATTAAGTAGAGTGTATTGATTTTTTGTTTTTAACAGAAGTGCATATATGATTAGCGTTTATTACACCACTTCATTCATCATTAGCGTCTAGAATGTATTTCAATATTACAATATTACCGGGTGCTTATTTTCTCTTTATTGTCCTGTTTTTAGGTCCTGTCTTACTCTCTCATCCTCTTTTTTTAGGAAGTAAACGTCCTGGTTTTCATTATTTTTAATTGGGCCATTGCATTACGGTTATTGCTGCATGTGATGTTATCCCTGAGAGGCTGCGTTGTGAATTAGTGTTGCCAAAAAGCCAAAGAAAAAACAAACATCAGCCTTACTTCTGATCTGGTAGAGTGGAAGTCTTGTGAAATTGGAGAGGTCACGCACAATGGCGTTTCAAATTCTTAAGCCTTTGCAACTTACTCATTCGAAGGTCCATTTTTCCCCAAAATGTTGGTTATGCGACGTTCACACCAACGCCGAATGTCACGCTTTGAATTTGACGAATTCGGCGTCATTTTTCAAAAAATCTCACGATCTCCTCAGATATGTTTATGCTCTGATAAGCTCTGATACGCAATGGAAAATTTCGAGATCCCGACTGCATCCCGCCTCTGATCCAGAGCATAATAAGATGCAGCAGATCCATTGATCCTTTGAACCAAGCTCTGTTAAGCTTTGATAAGCTTTAATACGCCCCCCCCCCCGCTTTACGCAATTCGTGACAGATCGCCTCAAATTTTTAAACAGTTTCAAAATTTTTGGCGCTCTTGCCGAATGTCCCGAATTGCTCAAACCTTTCTTACGCTGTATTACGGTCTTTACGCTTTCATTAAGCTTTGTTACGCTTTGCCGCCGCTTTGCTCGCCGATTTAATTCGCCATCGATTCGGCGTCGGTGTGAACGTAGCATTAGATTTCAAAACTTACCAAGTGTTTTTGAAATCATTATTGTGCCAGTTTTTAGACATTCTTCCTTTGGAATTTGTGTCATTAGTTACATGTAGGATTTTTTATGTTTTAATGTTCTATCGGGCTGCACGGCGGTCTAGTGGTTAGCACGCAGACCTGAGTTCAATCCCATCCTCGGCCATCTCTGTGTGGAGTTTGCATGTTCTCCCCGTGCATGCGTGGGTTTTCTCCGGGTACTCCGGTTTCCTCCGGTAGAAAATGAATGAATGAATGAATGAATGAATGAATCATTTTCCATCCATACAAAGGAGGCATACTATTTAAAATCTAAGGCAGGGGTGGGCAAACTTTTTGACTCGCGGGCCGCATTGGTTTAACAAAATTGACGAGGGGCCAGACTATTATGTTTTTTACACGTAACTGTCCACCTGGAATTATTGTATCTGTAAAAGTGTCATGCAATCTGCTATATGTGCACTTTGAGGTCATTCATTTGATGTAAAGTGCGTTATAAATTAAATTAATTATTATTATTATTTAAATATTTTTATTTTATGTGAGTGTGAATGGTTGTATGTCTATATGTGCCCTGTGATTGGCTGGCCACCAGTCCAGAGTGTACCCCGCGTCTCGCCCGAGGACAGCTGGGATGGGCTCCAGCAACCCCCGCGAATGAATGAATTAGTATTTTTTGTTTTTATTTTTTAAATTGTTTTATTAATTTTTTATTTTTTTATTGTGCTTGTGTCCCTTTTTTCAGGAGCACTTTGTAAACAACAGACCACATCAAATAACAAAATTGATAAAACAGCTACTTCAACCATCAAAAGGTTGGCTCAAGCCATGATGCCAGGTTGTACGGTAAATTTAAATGAAATACTTTAAAAAGAACAGGCGGGCCATATTCAATCACTTGGCGGGCCGGATGTGGCCCCCGGGCCATAGTTTGCCCACCCCTGATCTAAGGTATCTCATTGCCAGGCAGAGTGTCTTGGTTTTCAGTAATCAAAATTCGGTCACATCATTTCAATGTATTTTTACACGATGCTCTAATGGTAATAAGTGTCCGTGTTTATGACCATCAGATATGAGTATGAATATGTAAATCTGTCATTTCAGTCATTCAGTCATCTTTAACCTTCCCTTTTCTCCCAGCCAGAGATGTGTGAGCAGTTTAAAATGTGTAAATGACATTCTATCTATTCAATGGGGAAATGTGTTTTTACAAATAAAAGGGCGGTGTCACAGAACTTACACTTTTGAGTCACCACTGTATCGTTTTAATCTCTTTATTGAGGGTAGAATATCAATAGGGCTCTACAAAAGAACAGCTAAATATTGACATATTGAAATATTGAAGTGCAATGAAGGTTAAAGAAGACAAGGAGAACGCAAGTTTACCTCCTCACCTTACCTCCTTGGTGGCGGGAGTAATGCCAAGATAGTTAGCTTCACAAACACATTGAACAGCCATCAACACCATGCCAGCTTGCTCCGACACAACATACATGGATTCATCACCCGCCTCTGCACCGTGTCAGGCTGACATTATGGTGTCAAAGAAAATCCTTGTTAGGGCCACAGAGAGCGAGGTGACATGTCTCCAAGCAAAGCCAAGCAAGTGAACCTTGAACCCAAACCTTATTTCAATACAATTATTTCCTTTGGGAGGTGTCTCATTTAACACTCACATTGTAAATATTTTCTCTAATTCCTTTAACGAGTAGTTTTATTTTGATTGCAGTAGGCACCACCAGCTCAGGGATAACTAGACCGAGAAGCTGTCAATCAACACTGAGGTGATGGAAAGCAGGCTCCAAGTGGCAGAACTGACCAGGCGCTTGCAATTTCGTTCAACATTCAGAAGCTGACAGCACAGACAAACAGAACAATGATGAACGGAATAACTAGCAGGGTAGCTACATTGGGTCCCGCTGATTCAACCATTTTTAAGGAAGAATCATTTTAAGGAAGCTTTCAATGTGATTGAAGCTTTCTTTTATTTCGATGCCATAAAGTTGCTTGTCTTCCATACATTCATTTTTTATCATGACTGACTGGACCTTGTGACCTTGCACCATGTCGCTATTGAAAGGTTATTTATTGACACATTTTAATTGGTGCATAATGAGGAAGCCAATTACATGTGTGCTAATGGAGGGGAATTGATTATCAGCGCAGGTTCGTGGACTTAATAAGAAAGCATTGATGGGAGAAGAGAGTGTGATCTTCAGGGAGAGGTATTTTTGGCATTCAGTCTAATGAAACAATGTCCCATTTCACCCACGGTGTGAACCATATTTTATGTGGTTTGGGTCCTTTCTGTAAACCACAAGTCCAAGGAAAAGGAAGCGGAATCAGGCCTTAAGAAATGATGTGTGAGACATACTAAAACCGTTGGCCTCATTTATGGAGTACAGTCATGGTTGATTCGTTTCAGCCGTGGCCGTCATGGGTGAAAAAGTAGGATTCAGTATTACATGGAATATTTCCGTAGTTAGCATAGACAACCTGTTTACTTTATAAAAACGTTTTTTAACATTATTAGAGCCCTCTAGACCTGAAGGAGCACCCCTATAGTTATCTGTATACTCGTATTATCTAACATAGTAGACATGATAAGCAATAATAAGACATAACTCACTGTTAGCATTGGAAAATGTTCTTGTTGTAGTAATGTGGGTCGACGGCATGACATTAAAAAAGTCGACTCAGCTTATCATCCATCCTTGCTATGACGTTTGTCACTTGACTGATATACAGGGCATCTAATCTAACATTAATCTGCACTACACATTGTTAGCTTTGTTTACACCGTAATGTGCATCGCTTATGCACAGGTTACGGATCTCTGAAATGACACAAGCGACAGCTCCCAATTCAACACTCGACATTTGAGGTAGCTAGTAGCCTGCAATTTATTTATTCTGAACTTAAGAATAGGTTTACAACTGAGTGGGGAAAAAGGACAAAAGTAAGAAGCCAAACATGTACCACTTCCACACAGAATGGGAGGGCTTTTTTTCCACTGTCATGTCAGACTGCAACAATCCATGTTGCAAGCTAAGGTCCTGTAATGTAACAAAAACCTCACCAATGTAATATTACTGACTCCCAAGTAAACAAATATTACATGTGACTTGTCTTTCAAAAACTTTAAAGTAATAACAGGCCATAGTCAACCACAAAACAGAGATCAAATATTATCAAATTAATAAAAAACACAATAGAGAGAGAGAGCAATGCTCAAACTGTGATTTAGAGACGGACGACTGTTAGGTTTTCTTAAATGAAAGGTCCCACAATTCCAATACCTATTCCAAACCAAAGTTAATCCAACTTATTAAGTTGCTTTTCCTACATATAAAATGCAACACAAAGTGCTTTACAGAGTAAAAGAAAAACAATACACTGATAACCCCATGCACACACATACATTCAGGCACACATACACACATTCATATACTGTATGTAGCATTGATGCTGGAATTTAGACTATGTAAAATGTAATGAAAATGTAAAAAGTACTTTTAGGAGGCCCTACTGGGAATGTGCCATTTTGTGCTTTTCTTTGAGAAGTATGATTGTGGACTTTATCCACTTTTTATAAATAAACAGTAACCCTGTCTAACAATACACGTCATATGTTACATACAATTACATAACATAAAGTAGTTGGACAAGATGACTTTAGCAACATTAGCATACCTGTGTGAGCTAAAGTGCTAACACTACAGTGACATTTTAACATCATGCTAGGTTAGTCTATTTGCTGAAAAACAAAAACCGATACCAGCTCCCAAATCTGTGGCTGCTGATGGCTAGTTGGCAGAGCCCGGACCTTATTGTAAGATGTGTAGCAAAGCCTGCTGTTTTCCAAAGCTATGCTTCATGACGCGGTGGCCATATACTGAACACGAGGTTCACTCATCTAGCAAGGCGTGTGTCATAGGCAAGAAAACACAGAACTTCAACGCTGACTATTTCAGCATCTGGTCTGCAAAATGAGCAAACTAGTGAGTGATGTGCTTTTTCCTGATTGGTGGTCATAAAGCAGCTCTCGGAACACATACTGCTATTATATCCTTAGTAAAAAAGTTCATTTTGTATGACCTTTAAATCACGTGGGGAGAGGGTCCATTACTCCAGCAATTCTGCATGGAAGGCAGATTCTCCACCTCCATCATAAGCATCATAAGCATCATAAGCATCATAAGCTGCTCTTATGTAATTGGCGACACACTGCCAGCTACCTTTGGTTCCAAGTTATTACACGGCAGAAAAGTAAATAATTTCATTTTCCAGTCATGGGAAGAGGCCTGATCTGTGCACCTCTTGTGTTGTAAAACATGACCTGTGCGGGTCCAGCAGCAGCGTGATGAAGACTCGTGTCAGGCCAAGTGAGCTGGAACTGATGGTGCACATTATTAATGGTCTGAAATAGACTGAGAATTTGTGCTGGACTGAGATGTTAATTGACATTGATACTTGGGCTGGTGCCTCGGAGCCTGAGGCTCTTACTCTTTCCACCCACTTTTGCGCTCTCTGATTTTGCTTCCATTTCCACATCCTATTTATTACTCTCTTCGCTTCCCTTCGCTTCTCTTCGCTTTGCCTGCACTGATTTTTGCCTTTTGCTCCTCATGCCCCCCCTGCCCCCCCGTGCTTTTTCAATCTCATTTCCCATGTTTCTTTTTCCTTTACCTTGTCAGTCTTCTTATCGAGGACTTCAGAAACAGGAACGCATGTGGCACACTCGCTTATGTTGAAACAAGCACCAAACCACCTACACAAACTTTTGAGCTTTGGTTGTCGTATGAGACACGGAAGTCTCTGTTATGATGCCAGAGTTTACAATGCCAATGCATAACGTAAACACGGTGATGGGATTTCTTGTTATGGATGAATGGCTACCATTTCCTACTGCTATCCAGCACCCCTTTTTGCATTATGAATGGTTTTGACTGGACTCCTGATTATGACTGGTGTAGCCCTGCAGGCAAGATTCATGAAAGGATTTTGGTGCGTAGACGCACAAAAAAGATCACTAATGAGTCCTACTGTTTCCTCTGAATGTACTCCATGCTAGGCTGCACGGCGGACGAGTGGTTTGTGCGCAGGCCACACAGCTAGGAGACCGGAGTTCGTTTCCACCCTTGGCCATGTGAGAAGTTTGCATGTTCTCCCCGTGCATGCGTGGGTTTTCTCCGGGTACTCCGGTTTCCTCCCACATTCCAAAAACATGCTAGGTTAATTAGCCACTCCAAATTGTCCATAGGTATGAATGTGAGTGTGAATGGTTGTTTGTCTATATGTGCCCTGGGATTGGCTGGCCACCAGTCCAGGGTGGACCCCGCCTCCAGCACCCCCCCGACCCTTGTGATGATAATAGGTAGAAAAGGAATGAATGAATTTACTCTATGCTTTTCCTTCCTAAACATGACAGGTATTTTATTATAAAAGGATCAAACAATTTATGAAATGATTGTCTTTTGTCCTACAAATGAAAGTGTCGTTGATATGTACAGTATACATAATGGTGAATTGCAGTGCTATTATTTTAAAGGCCACATATACGACTCACAAGAAGTTGGGGATATTTCAACATTACATATGTCCAACATGTTCAATACTTAACACACAACTTGCTGTTCTCATAAGTGTACCATTAAGAGAACTATTTTGGTGGTATGGATGAGAAAACACTCGCATAGCTTGAATCCTTACATGACCGCCTTTCAAATCACACCTAATTATACTACAAAAAGTGAGTATTTTATGTAGGTTCTTTAGGTTCAGGTGACACTTGGTCATGGTTGGTTTTTACTATCCTCATGCAAATGCCACGCCATGGCTTCCTGACAGTGCATAATGTTATTCAGAACAGTTTTTATTTATGTTTTTATTTTTTTGTAAAATAAAGACAAAAAAAATTCAATGTCACAACTTTGATGCACCATTTTTCCTATTCTCCATGACACAGAAATTGCTTTCTGCCTTCAAGAAAATAGCCCATTAATCAACCAACATCTGCGTGTTTTCACATACATCAGAAAAGGGGCTGGCACTTCTTCAGGCATGGAAGTTGATTGGTCAACGTGCAAACCGACAAAAGAGCCATCTATTGGATCCAATGAACAGACAATTGATTTAGAAAATATTCACATCAATTACGATGAAGGTCTTGGAATTAAGACTTGGTGTGGACTAACTATCTTAGTCGAGTACATTTACCGACTCGTTGCCAACGTAATACGACCAGTTAGTTTTGAGTGCGCCTGCAGTTCTACTTGTATCCTAGAATTGCTGTGTATAAGTTGAATCTCAGCAAAATAAGCTTTTAAATTATGTATAACACACCATGGTATGCAAATAGGGGGTGGTGTAAAACCCCGGGCCATCGGAACGTTAATGTGACATAGCACTTCATTCCGAGGTTCTCCGCCCCTAACTTGGAAGCTCCCTGGTTGAACATCCAGCAAGTAACTACACCAAACTAGTATCATATCTAAGGCACACGTTAAGATGCAGTTGTTGGAAGTACAGGTTGCCACGCATAATTATATCACTTACTAGTCACAAAGGAAATGAGAGCTAAGTGGATTAATTTCATTCGGGGAAGGGATCTCCATCTGATGTTTATAATGTCTTGACTTCAGGGCCAATCTATTTTTATCATCTGTGTAGAAATGTAGAAAACACCCCATTGTTGGTGTTGTGGAATACTCTTATACCAACAAAGGTGGACAATTGTAGGAATGCGACCCCTACTTTTTGCGTCTGTGCTATTTTATACAGAACTGAACCGAACAATTGGTAGAAAAAGACCACATTTTTGAGGCAGTGTGAATAGGCTAGAAAGCTTAAATCAAAAGGTGATCCAAACAGCAATGATGAGAACCTTAATTTAGAAAGATAAAAATACAGTCGGTGAACCTTTACAGAAGCTGAAGGAAGAATGAGTTGATGTATTCTAAATGTATTAAGGCCAACAACAGGAGCTGGGACCGTAAGAGCTATAAGACGAAGGTCAGACTCATACACCATCAGAGATTATATTGTCTCCAAATGTCGGCTTGTCCACAAAGACAGATAGATATTGCAGCCATCCGAATGCCTGCCCATCTCACGCTGTAACACTATCACTCAAGCATAGCTTTCTCCTTTCCGACCTCCGGGATAATCCACCGGACATCCCAGCGTCATGAAGATCTCACCTGTCAGCAAACATGAACATTAAGACATAACCACATGCACGACCAAGTAAGCTTTTAGCATAGCGAGCCTGTTCTTAGGGAAGCCGCTGACCGGAAGATGGAAGGACAAGCTGAAGTTGAAGGCCCGAGGTTGTGGTGCTGAAACCGAGGCTGCTGTCAACTTTTAAATGCTGCTAGAGACCGGCGAGAGAAGGGAGGCATTTATCATCAGCAAGGTAACCGAGTTTTCTCACAGCAACTCAGGCGAAAAATGAACAGCTGCCGCGGCTTCGCTTACAAAGACCGCACCATTCTTTCTTCTACCTTTTTACCAGTCTGGCTTTCCAGCAACCAGAAACGTGTCAGACATATTGCCTTTCAAACGCTACACACTAAAAGCCACGTTTGTCAGCTTGCAAATGACAAAAGGGAATAGAGAAAATGCATTTGGATGTAACATATACGTATACATATACGTACACATACGTATACAAGGCATAAACAGGAAGGTGAGGGGCTAGATTTCTGGGAAGGAAGGTTCCTAGAAGAAAATGACAGGTGTCACACCAGCAAGCAAACTAGCCCATGTTGGTATTTGCTTTTCTTTAAGCTCAGCAATACTCTTCATTAAATATTTTGTACTTTGGTGTTTCAATAATTTATACAATATTGATCTTCTGGGAACTTGTGAACCGTGCTATTTGGTTCTAAAGGAGCTGGGGCTCTCATGACTGCTTCTGGTGACAGGATGTCTAATTCTGAAATGGTTGTTCAACATTGTACAAAATCATCCTCCAGCGATATCTCATCTCACCTTAATTTCATCTTTCCAACTCCATGAATAGAGTCTTCAAGTCTTTGTCTCAGTCCAATTCTAACAGAACGTGGGCCCCTTTCGCTGTGCGCTACAGAATGATGGGAGAGCAGCAGATTAAAAAGCCGTCCCTTGGGTGCGCTCTCCGGGCTGTTCAGTACTTCTTGCCAAGGAGATTCACTACACACATTGTCTTTTATGGCCCTTTCTTTATTCATCATAACACAACTTCAATTTTATTAACCTCTCCAGCCAAGCATACATCATCGCCTCTGCTACCGGGCCCTTTCTCTTTCTATTCAGGCACACACATCAAATCCACCCACTTCTCCATGGTGCCCATTAGTGCACATACGGAGAACATACTCTTCACCGCTCACCACCACAGTGTTCGCTAGTGAGGGGTGAGATGGAGGCAACTCCAGGCTGGTCTTTACAGCTACAGGAGAAGAATAATAAGTCAGAAACCGAACCAGCAACACTTCTGTCTTCATAGTTAAAGCAATTCCAGGGTTGAACATAAATTTAGTTACACAAGCAGGGAACGTATAAATTGCATCATCAAACCGTTTACCACGAAAAAGTCAAACCTCAAAAAAGGCTCGCTCTCTTCGTATCCGTGAGTGCTGCACACCAGTGGACTGTTGTGGTCCTTTCCATCACCATCACCTGCTTCAAGCTGTGTTGACGTGCTTGGATGACAACCACCGCAATGCGAGAGAGCTAGCGCAAAAAAAATCTACAAAATAGTGCAGACTTGTAATTATCTGGACTGTATCAACAAGAATGTGGCTGACTCGCCTTACATATTCCATGGCGGTCCTGTCACGACATTGCTATTAGGCGACTTTGGCTTCTTGACATTGGTGATAACGAGGGAACCAACGTGGCGAGGATGAAGCAGCTTTGTGTGTGTAGTGCACACTTCAGCAAGGACAACTACGTTCCTACACACCCGGGACAGAAGAAGGAACATGTTTTGAAGTTCTGCTCCTTCCAGCAGCCCAGGTATCCCTTTGGCTTTGTGCTAATTGCAGTGTCGCCATCACTTGTTTCGTCGTCAGACACGTTAAGTGACACTATCCCAGCAGGAAACTGTGTACTCTGAAGGGAAAGGAAATCATTCAGAGTTTGTGAGGTCTGTCTTGTCTGTGGAAAACACTTTTGTGATGCAAATGTGATGTGTAGTGAACATATATTGTTTTGAGAAGCAAAGTGCTTTACTTGTAAAGTCCACCGACTGCTTGACCAATTGTACCCTATGCTCCGTCCAGGAACCCACGCTCACAACACGCCGAGAGCCACAAACAAGTATGAGGGCTCTAGAGGCGTTTCTATTCGGGCTCCAACATGGTGGGATGCCCTACCTGCTAATATTAGAGCTGCTACCTCAGTATAAATATTCAAGTCCTGACTGAAGACTTATTTGTACACTTTGGCATTTAGTCAATCGCATTCCTGGCCTGTTTGACTGCCGCTCCTTCGCTCCCCCAAAGTGTGTCATGAAGTGGCATCCCTGTTTAATGCCCCTTGACTGCGGTTCACTTTCTTCTCAATCACGGCTGCCAAGAAGCTGAAGACATAGAAGCGGAACTTCACCAAAACTGAGGTGGAAATCTTAGTTGGAGAGCTGAAGGCCCATACAAACATTTTATTTGGAGGACAGGACTATAAAATGATGTATTGAAGCCCTGCGTTGGGTTTTTCATGTATTTTCAGATACGTGCATAATGGTTAGTCATGTCAAATAACACTGTCCACAATGTCAAAAGGCAATAATGGCATGATGTTTTCATGCAATGACGAATACATCTTTATTTCTTTCCATTGCATGTTTATTGGAATATTTAAATATTGAACAAAGCAAAATCACTCCACACTCTTTATTGCTCTCTGGTTCTACCATATCTTACTTATTGTGTGGAAATATGGGCTAATAACTATAAAAGCAATCTTCACTGGCTAAATGTACTGCAAAAAAGGTCAGTAAGGATAATTCATAATGCCGCCTACAGAGAACATACTAACTCCTTATTTGTAAAATGACAAATACTTCAACTTGCTGATATAGTTCATCTTCAAACAGCTAAAATAATGCATAAGGCTAAAAATAAGCAATTAGCTAAAAATGTCATCCAATACTTCTCTACAAGAGAGGAGAAATATGATCTCAGGGAAGAAGTACATTTGAAACACTTCTATGCTAGGACTACGTTATGCTAGCCATAGCATTTCAGTATGTGGAATCAAACTATGGAATGGATTGAGTAAGGAAATCAAACAATGCACAACGATGAGCCAATTCAAGAAACAATACAAACAATACAAACAAAAAACAAACCTTAAACTGTATTAGGAGAGCAGGAAGTGAACAAATGTAACAGTTAGTGATTGTAAAAGTACCAGATGGAGGGGTAGGATTTAATAAGCTTTGCTTCTTCCTACTCCTTTTGGACATGTGGAACTGGGAACTGATTATGGGATGCACTCAATTGGAATCTGATGCATGTTCAAATGAAATAAAACCATTACCATTACCATTACCATTACCATTACCATTACCATTACCGTTATTTACTGTATGATTTCACTTGACCACTTCAAATGTGGCCTTTTTGCCAGGTCTCCAAAAGGCGTGTCCACCAACTACAAAGGTGGTAACACGTACACTCACATCAAAGTGTGTTTTTATAGGTGCCATACTTGGTGTGGAAAACGGCGTAACATCGCCCTTCTCTGTAGACTCCTCATGAGCGTGGGTGGGTTTTATGAAATATGATATGTTGTACGGTTTTGCTCAGTTTTTTTTTAAACCACCATATTACAAAACAATCTTGCAGATCACACACTGATTGCAAATATGGACTCTCACCTGACCTAGTGAGTTATCGTAGGGACATCCAGTGTTCCTCTCTAATGAAATACATGTTATCAGGTGTTGGATAAATGACAATAAGCCGCGCCTCGAGAGAAGCAATGTTGTGTTTCTCATGAAAAATTCATGAGTTTCCTCCTGCTACAGTATCTCATGCCCGAGAAAAATTTCATGCAAAGACAGATTTGTCATGAATGTGCTCTTGAGGCTGTAATGAGAAAAGCCAAAAGGAGATGATAATGTCTTCTCGCCAAATGAGAGTCAATCTATTTTGACAGGAGAGTGGACCACTTGTGACATTTGACAGCAGTGGTTTCTTTTAGCTGTTCAAAGCTAAGACGAATACCCACGGAGGACAACAAGCTGGGCGTGGCTGGGATGTGTAACAATCTGTGGTGGTTTGATGCGACCTCTCCCACCAACTTACTAGATGCTCAGGTAAAAGTAGTCATGTGAGTAACAGACAATTCGACATTTATCAAACTGGTGGAGATTGTCCCGGATTTCCGAATTCACACCACTGTCCTGCCTTTTGACGTTCTCTTACAAAAAGCTGCCGTCCTGCCTATGTTACGGCTCTCATAGAACAGCAGAACCTCGGTTGTCATCATTGATTCATTCCAAAAGGTCTGATACAAACGAAACCGACCAAAACGGAAGTATTTTTTCCCCATAAGAAATAATAAAAAATTCAATGGCTCCACTTCAGATACACAAAGACACTAGTAAATTCATTGAAAATAATTCTAGTTTCACATGCATACAAAAAGCAAAAATAACCACAATCACAAACTTGTTGATGCAGACTTCTTGTACATCCTGGGGAGATCCAATTCAATAGCGTTTCTCACCTTCTTTATCAAATTGCTGGAGCTCACAAATTTCTTTGGCCACACAACATCTTGAATAGCAGTCACACTCAATAAAAAAGCTCAATAAAAGGGGAAAATATATTGAAAAGGATCAGACAGTTATGCACAATCTGTGGACGCTGACAATGTCAGGTAAGACGTGACATGTTTAGCCATCTGTGACCTGCATTTGGTTTATTGATTGATTGATTTTCTCTTCCTCTTTCACATTGTTTGTCTTAAATTAAAACAAAGTAAAAATGCTAGTCAGAATTGTGTAAGGTGCTTGATCAGAAAATACTACAGCACAGGGCAAATGACTAGTTTTTTAAGTGCAATATTGAGCGAAGACCAAGACAGGATGGAAACCAAGGAAAAATAAAGAAACCATTGACAAAAAACGCATCCCACAACAACTGGGGCTTTGCAGTTTGTACAGAAAAGTCTCACAGAAAAAGGCGTGGAAAAGACGGCACTTCCAGGCCCTGAACATAATCCATAACTATGTTTACCATGCAGTTTCTCAACGCTGGAAGCTATTACGAGATAAAGTAATCCCTTTTTTATTGTGGGTAATTGCTTCCAGATCCGACCGTGATAAGTCAATTTTTTCCAAGTCGGATTCCTAATGTATAAATGGAATATTGTCATAGTCCGAGCAAACAATCTGTTTATGACCAATATATTGTATTAAAGACAGTTTTTAACATTATTAGAGCGCTCAAGTCGATGAAATATATATATTTATAATCATATCACCCAATATAGTTGACATGGTAAAACAAGTACAGTAGCATTATTGACACCTAATGACCAATGTAGAATATTACATATCGTTACAGCGTCTTTGAATGCATTTTCTGAATGCTTTAAATCGTGTTTTAGTTTGTTTAGCAATATTTATGCTTGAAAATGCTTCATTATACAAGAAATACATAACATTTGCTTAAATATGCATATTTTTGACTCATTCAACCATGACCCAACATGATATATCAATATATGTTTGGAAAAAGAGTGAGGCCACGAATTTTGAAGTGCAAAGTGTTGAGGGAATACTGACATTTGTTTTCAAAATCCAACATGGCTGCAGATGAATATCAGTAAACACATATAGCATAATCCACTGTGAGCAGGAGAAACAATTTGAAAGCATTTGTATTGCAGACTGAGAAAGACGGCGTATAAGACACGGCTGTGTACACTTTTTGAATTGATTGAAAATGACATTAAGTGTAAGCTCTAACATGATTAACATTTACCTCCAGGCCCAATACAGCAAATACGTGATCAGATATCAATTGGTTTACATTGATTTCCTGTGCAAATGACATGAAAGCATGACTAACAGCGAACAGCGCTGCATGCATCTGTATCCCCGACAGCAGTTTATGCAAATGCGCAGCTTGAGGATGCGGAAGAGTTTGTGCACTAATTGGTGTGTGCGCTAAAGAGTCGGTTGAGGATCGACGATGGGTCACAGGGCGAAAAGAGCATGGAATCAGAAAGCAGGGATGTGTGAATACTGAAACGACACGGTCGTGCCAGGCCTCCTGCATGCGAGTCTGACAAGGAGCTCGTACAAACAGAGCCACTCAGGTGTAATGTGGCCGGGAAGGCTCGGATATCCAGCAGAGGCGGAATGCTGCAGCCTTGTTATAGCAGATCCAAGATCACTCAACCAAATGTTAATCTGCATGATGGCTTAATAGATGCGTTATCTCGGTGTCTATTTGGGCTTGGATTTGTGGGCATGCACTCGGGAGCCATCCTGAAAGCAAGTCTGCACAGGCACACTTCGCTACGGGGCGCCTTCTGATGTGATGTAATCACTTTATCATGGTAATACAATTTGAATTTCATATTCTCTTTTCAGAGTCAGGACGTTTATTCATCCCCATATTAGCTTGGAGGGTAAAACGGATGTTAAATGGTTCCTTGCGGCCAAGCGGGCCTTTTAGCTAGCTCATATTCGCTGATCCTTATTTGTGGAGACAGGGAAATGATTTCATTAAAAACAATACTTTGTTATTGGTTGTTTCGACTCACGCTGTGTTGGCTAGACAAGTTTTCGTGAATATGGATCGATATATAACTTTGTGGTCATTACGTTGATAACAAAACAACATACATGATCATTTGAAAGCTCTTATGCAATAAAAGAAAACAATAATCAAACTCATTTGGTGCTTTCACGTTGACAGACATATTACTAAATAGATATTGCATTAAGAGCAGCGTAACACATGGACATGCTGTAATAAATTTAATATATTGTAATAACTGCCATTAACAAGACGCCCACCATAAGGAAAACATTATAATCTTATAATGCCTAATGACCAATCATGAATGGGGTAGTTACATAAGAGAAGACGTAAGTTGAGGATAAGCTGGCAATATCACTGACTTCTATCTTCCATGTCTCTGACAAACTCAGTGTGGTAGACGCCATCATAACCGTCAAACAGACTCCATAAATATGGAACATAAAGATCAACATGCAAGGAAAAGGCTCTTACTGTCGTTTCAACTTTGTCTGTGCTAGTGAATAGTATTTTGGAGAAGCTGGATTTATCAGAAGACACATTTTATTTTTTATTTTTTTTTAAGGAAAGAAACGTTGCAAGGTTTTTCTACCACAATAAACACCAGGAGATCGGGAAGACCTGGGTTCGAACTTGTGCATCTCTGCGTGGAGTTTGCATGTCCGGTTTCCTCCCACATTCCAAAAACATGCTAGGTTAATTGGCCACTCCAAATTGTCCATAGGGATGAATGTGAGTGTGAATGGTTGTTTGTCTATATGTGCCCTGGGATTGGCTGGCCACCAGTCCAGGGTGGACCCCGCCTTCGCCCAAAGACGGCATACCGCTGTGACCCTAATAAGGATAATATACATAGATTGGTAATGGTAATGGTTTAATTGTATTTGAACATGCATCAGGTTACAATGTAATGCATCACATAATCCATGAATTAAGCAATTAATGATATTAATATTTCACTATCAGTGAAATCTAGAGAAGTAGTTTGGCAACATCTTCTGTCTCGCATGTAGAATATAGACCGCATACTGGACTAATCTTTCTAAATATATTATACATTTTTGAGAGAAAAATCATTTCATTTCTTTCAAAATTTCTTTCAAATCATTTCTTTGGCTCAATATGTGTACTATACATCTAGTACCTGGATCTAAGAAAACCTCCAGTGTGGCAGACATCACGCCAGTGGACAGACACATCCGAATTTCTTGCAACAAAGCAGCAGCAACACCTTCACACTGGAGGAGCACCGAGTGAGGGGGGGGGGGGGGGGGGGGGGGCGCTGAGCAAGGTGACACATTCTGAAGGACAGTGCAGCTCTGCTGGCTGGAGTCCCTACCAAGATCTTTAACCAGTCAGTCAGGTGGTTGCACCCCCCTGCATCATTCCTGCATCATTGTCCCACCCCCCAGCATCAGCAGCTTAAATGGCCGTCACCAAGTCACACCCAACTGACAATCACTAAGTGCTTAGAGAACTGGTGGGGGCCCACAGCACCTCCTGCCTTCCCTTCAAATTCCACTCCCACTGGTTTGCCCAAAGGTGCCCAACAGGTCCATGGAGGCCACCATCCTCCACACACCAGGAGTGGCAGGGCTAAAGTGGAGTGCTAAAACAATGCATTCATTTTGTTGTGTTCAATGTTAAAAAATATGATATGTCTCTCACAGGAATACATTTTAAAATATGTGACTTTTAATGGCGCTCTTAACCTAAAAGCTCCCAACCCCTCCTCTACACCCATGACTGTACCCCCACTCCACCAAGCCACAGCAGCATAATGAGTGCTGATGATGCAACCGTGGTGGGGATCATCACAGGACGGAATGCGTCTGCTCAGCAGGACAATGCGGAGTGGCAATCGGTGTGAGGACAACAATGTGACTTTGTCTGGATGAGCGAGTACACCGCTATTTGTATCTGTATCTGGACTCGGTCAAAATGGGCGTGGCTTACATTGGTACATTATTTTAAGTCTGGATGAGACTTAATCATGGATTGGTCAGAAGTTGCTATTTTCATTATTATTCTGCTATATGTATACTGTGGGGCGGCACGGCAGTCTAGTGGTTAGCGCACAGACCTCACAGCTAGGAGACCAGGGTTCAATTCCACCCTCGGCCATCTCTGTGTGGAGTTTGCATGTTCTCCCCGTGCATGCGTGGGTTTTCTCCGGGTACTCCGGTTTCCTCCCACATTCCAAAAACATGCTAGGTTAATTAGCCACTCCAAATTGTCCATAGGTATGAATGTGAGTGTGAATGGTTGTTTGTCTATATGTGCCCTGGGATTGGCTGGCCACCAGTCCAGGGTGTACCCCGCCTCTCGCCCAAAGACAGCTGGGATAGGCTTCAGCACCCCCGCGACCCTCGTGAGGAAAAGCGGTAGAAAATGAATGAATGAATGTATACTGTGGATGTGTGTAAGTCATTTGGAAGACTTTATTATTGAATTCTTTTTTTAATGATCTGTTTAAAGTTGGTGACATGTCAAACATGCAATTATGGCAAACAGGGAAATAATCTGTCAGCCATGTTCACTGTATTTTTATAAAAAAAAAACAGTGTTCAGTACTTCAAGCAAAGTTTTCCAAGTGACTTTGTCTCCAGAGAACCAGAGCTCTCATGTGAAATACACCCCGTACGAAACAAGTTTAAGATTTGGAGGGATGCAGCTACTGTGCAGGTGTGCCTAATATTATGGCCAGTCAATGCAGCAGTTCGGTGACGGTTACCACTGTGGATGTACAGCCAACTGAAAATTAACCAAATCCTTATGTTGTAGGTATCACACCTGCTTCATGATGACTTCGCCGGTCAACAGGGGAGAGGCAAATTAGCATTTTTGAAAGTAGCCGTGTTCATGTGGACATGGCCTAAATTAAGATAATGAGGAAAACAACCCAGATCTTTCAATTAAAAACTTTACAAGAAGGTTAGAGAATTAAATTCTCATAAATCTTGCCAGTAAGGTAATTTGAATAACATAGTAACTGTATGTATTCAGGGACATAAACTGTTATATGAAACCAGATTTGATGTGGATTTTATCCTCACTTTTGTAAAATATTGCATGTAAAATCTCATCAATTTTGGTTGTCATTTTGTACCACTCAAGGAAGCTAACAAAGCCGGAAGTTTGGCAGGGACAACAATTTTTGTATTTGACGTCTTAGCCCCCCCCCCTTGAGGCAGAAATACAAAGCACTGATGAACAGCAGAATTGCTTTAAGTGAATATTGGCTTTTCTGTTTGTCTACGACGGCGTCCATCTTCATTCTGCAGCATTAAATCTTCTTTGGAACCTCCTGGAAATGAATCTTTTACTCCACACCTTCCATTACTCCCCCTCTCATAAAAGCCCGGTCATCTTTTATCTGAAAAGATGACATTTCCATTATGGTCTGCCAACATCTTACTGCAGCCGTGTGAGTTGTGGCGCTTGAGAGCGTCAAGACCAACACAACAACAACAGCAGCACCGTGCTGGATGGAGCCTACACAAGGCTGTTCATTGGATGGCTGCTCATCCAAATCCCACAGAGGTAGCACGTACGTACTTTGTCTCTTAGTCTTTTATTTTCTTCCTTGTTTGTTCTTAACACGCACCAAAACTCAAATTCCCAGCTATGACAAAGTCAGATGACAGCCAAGAGCAGAACTTAGCACCTGGGGAAACACAAGCGAGTGTTTTGATCAAAGTCTAAGCTGCCAAACTGGTAACACTTTTGCTCCACAAACATACGTAAGGCTTACACCTCATCTCTGTGGTATTGTCTTCATTAACTTGAGGTGAGCCTTGTTATTTTGGGGATAGCCTCACACTTGTGGAGGCACAGCAAGCCCAAGTGTGTTGTACGCTGACACTTGGTAAATCAGAGTAGTCGTCAGGCTTGGTGACATTGCTGCTACTAATGAGGACGCCTCTTTCCTTCTGGTGTTCGTCTGGATTCTGGTGCTAGTCTGGGATTTCTTCAATTTGATGCACGCTATCATCCTGCCGTCCACGTTGATTTTACAAGTGATTGATGCAACATGAATGAGCGTTAATTGATCAATAAAAACCAATTTCCTCCCTCAACGGTACAAGATGTTATTCATCCACATAAGATATTTACTTTCACATTTCTAATGCTGAAATAGTTTGTGATGAATCACCTCTTTCACTGCCGATGTTGTGCAGTTTTCATTTTTCCTTTCCTTGCCTTCTGTTTGTCTCTGATACCTTTGTCCCCGTTTATCAAAGGGCTTTGGGGTAAAACCATATTCCTCCATCATGATCTCATCAAGCCCGGATCCTTGACCTTTGCCCTTTGCTGTAAATGTCAGCTTTCTTTACGAGGCCTGTGATGGGTTTATTGAACAGGTCACATTCACTGACACACACACAAGGATGCATGCACACACACACACACACACACACACACATAGACACCTCCATTGCCCCTGCATGCACAC
The DNA here is from genome assembly GCF_030265055.1 of Doryrhamphus excisus. Taxonomy (NCBI): domain Eukaryota; kingdom Metazoa; phylum Chordata; class Actinopteri; order Syngnathiformes; family Syngnathidae; genus Doryrhamphus; species Doryrhamphus excisus. The sequence goes on from NC_080485.1 coordinate 1,676,374, forward strand.
AATGCCTACAGATCCTACCATAACTCTGATTTCTAGCCCCCCCCTGGAAATTCACGGTCCACACTGGTAGACAGAATGAGAGCCCATCGCCCTCGACGGAACCACCACAAATAAATTAGGATTTCACGGGGACTGATATTGCGTCCTGTAAAGCCTTATGGGCTGTTAGGCTTCATGGAAAGTGGGCCCTGTAATTGAGGCACCACCAACACGGGCAGCTTTGTAAAGTGTGTGAAGGAAAAACCAAGTCGTTTAGCAATTCCATGCTGTTTTTTTTCCATCAAATAAAATAATATTTACAAATTTTTTGTGTATTTTCTAGGATTTTCCAGCATAATGAAATGCAACAAATTGGTATTAAAGTTACAAAGTTACATTTTTTTCCTTTGTCTTTCTGTGTTTTAGGTAAGAAACACACGTTATAAAGCTGTTTTTGTGATGTGTGTCCCTGAATGCATCCCATGTTCTTGTAGTGAGGAGAACTGACAAGAGACGTGTTTGTGAGTTGGAGATGAACTGTTGTTCATGTATTCAGGTAAGAAAAGGTAGAAAAGAGCAGACTGTGTATCGCTGGGACACTGGGACACTGGGACACTTGGACACTTGGACACTTGGACACTGGGACACTGGGACACTGGGACAATGGGACACTGGGACACTGGGACACTGGGACACTTGGACACTGGGACAATGGGACACTGGGACACTGGGACACTTGGACACTTGGACACTTGGACACTGGGACACTGGGACACTGGGACAATGGGACACTGGGACACTGGGACACTGGGACACTTGGACACTGGGACAATGGGACACTGGGACACTGGGACACTTGGACACTGGGACACTGGGACACTGGGACACTTGGACACTTGGACACTGGGACAATGGGACACTTGGACACTGGGACAATGGGACACTTGGACACTGGGACACTGGGACAACGGGACACTTGGACACTGGGACACTTGGACACTGGGACAACGGGACACTTGGACACTGGGACAACGGGACACTGCTCCTCTGTCTGCTGTTACAGCAGGGAGGCATGCTTGATTGGATGTGCATGCATTCATTACCCTAAAAAATGTAATTAATAAAATAGATTATTTACCGCCATTAACGTGTTGTTTTTCACAGCTCTAGTAAAAATACAAGATGGCTTAACCTACTATGCAGGTCTCCCGTATGATCTGCTTCAAAGCTTGTAGCAGATCATTCAGCGCTTGTGTGTTGTAGCATACAAGCGCTGCAATCATGATGCAAGATATTCTGTAACAAAAAAGACTGACTCTCTGCGCCCATGCTGACATGCCACTGCGCCCTGGAGAAGGGCTGGAGGTGGATAAGGAAATGGAGATACAACTAATTGTGGCGACATGTCTTGTGCATCTGCTTGCGTTGAATGTGGACTTGATCCATTGGACAAAGGCCATTGACTACACACATGACACGATGACATGACATGCAGGCTTTGTGCATAAAACATAGAGAAGCTCTGAAGTATTCTGAAATATACAAAGCAAAGTTAAACAGTATTCAGTGGAAAGTATCACCAAATGTATCAGTCGGCCCAAATTTATTTGTGACCAGCTTCCCCAAATAAATAAATCCACGTTTGAAATAGTCAGGGTGGATGCTTACAGGGTCCTTAGTGGGTGCTGCGGGGTTAGAAATTCAGTTCAACAGCATTCAGAAGTTAAATGTTTAAATGCTTAAGATCCCACATTTAAGGTTACATTCTTACTATTAGTGTTGTTTTAGGACGGACTCGCAATGTCCAACCAAGTTTTGAAGTCACTTATTTCAGTCAGTCAGTCAATGATTTAACAAGCTCTACCGCAATTGTACGTAATGTATTGGTATTCCTGCCACAAAATGAGGACACGCTTGTGTCTTCTAAAAATGTTCACCTAAATATACTGTTTAGTTGAAAGTATATTTGAGTTGCTGACATTTTAAAATGATGATGTCATGTGTTTTTTTATGTGAATCATGTATGAAGATTTAAAAAATAAAATAAAAAAAACATGCAATTATTTTAATTAATTATTTTAATTAATTATTTTAATTAATTATTTTAATTAATTATTTTAATTAATTATTTTAATTAATTATTTTATTCACAATAATAATCAGCATTACATATTGTATCAATATTCAAACTAAATATATCGGGATATGAGTTTTTGGTCCATATGGCCCAGCCCTATGTTGTTTGTATATTTGATTTAATTATATTAAAATTATAAATTTTAATTAATGATTTGTTTTAATTCCTACAGCAGCACATTTACATCACAATTTGGTGCAAACTGCTGTCACATCATCAGCGTTTTAAGATTGAATCCGTTTGAATTTGATTTCCATTACTTGCTATGAGAAAAATGATCAAATCCAAACAAATGGGAAGCTGAGTTCCAACAGACTACGTTTGGAAGTGTACTTGACAACCTGTCACTATTCTCAATAAACAACGACACAATATCATCGTTAAATAAATGCCTGGGCTTCCGCCCTTTTGCAACTCGCTGCTTCCACCTCCCTCTTTTCATTGTATCCTCCGTTCATGGTTGTTGTGCCAACATGAGACTTTAATGAATTGTTTAGGCCATGACAACATTCTCAAGCTTTATCTTCCTCCTCCCTTCAACTTATCGTCTGCCTTTCACTCCTTCGTGGTCTTTATCAGTCATCTTGCAAGGAAAGGTAATAAAAGACAAACAGAGAAGGAGCCAGCCACAGTTTTGTCATTTTGTTCACGCTCATCCCTTTTTTGCCTTTTATTGTTTTTTATGTGTGGCAGCAGACCTTATCAATGAGATTGCCCAAAGATACGCCCTCGATGGTTCTTTGTGGTGAAATAATACGACTGTAGGAGAGCAGCTCCGAGCTTCACCCCGATGTGCTGGGAACCCCCCAGTGAGGCTGAGCGGTATCAGCCCATTCGGCCAGGTATGCCGCCCTTAAAGAAATGTCAGTGCTTCACCTTTACGTGCGGTCACACTTCAACAACACGTGCTTAACTCCATATTTTAATACTATTTGGATGTTTTCATGTTTTACAAGATGAAGTCATTTATCCATAGCTAGCGGATATTGCCGCCTGGAGAGCCGCACCACTTTCTCTGCCATCTGTTTTACGGCTGATGGAGTCGCACATTCCAGGCTCACGGCATAACTTTGTGTCTAATCTACAGTAGCTATTAAAATTTCATGAAAGAGTAATGGCGGTACAATTACTTGGTCAACAAAGTTTGGGGGTTTATGGGCTGGATGTTTATAAAGTCAAACGCAAACAGACTGGATGACTGGCTGGCAGGCCATTGAGTGGCTTTGTGTTGCTGTTGACCAAGCGAGAATGGAAGTTGAAGCTGGCGCCTAATTAGAGTTGGAGTTATTTCCTTGATGCAATACATTCAAATAACTGGCTGTAATGGACTCACAAATGACTTTATGAATAGGAGATTAGGCACGTAGGGACATGAGACCATAAAGGCTACATATGGAGAGTACTACGGAACTGAAATGTCCAAGTGATCTACTTTGAACCAAGAAATTATAAAAGTATTTCTCATTTCTGCTTTTCTTCAGATGTATGGAGCTTCAGTGGTTAAAACTAGAGATGTCCGATACTATCGGCCACCGATATCATATTACCTCGGTAGGCGGCTTCTCTCGGCCAAACTGCGTGAACGTACAGCAGGATAGCATGAACGCTTCTGACACAGCCATTGCGACCAGCTTCTCCTGCTGTATAATCTGTACACGTTCCCCTGATGGCAAATACAGACCTGCCAACATGTACAAATTTATAGTACTCAACACACAATTTGACTCCTGAATACGCTTGGAAGCTTCTTTCCTGGATTCAGTTTCAAGTTCAGTCTGTACAGTAGGAATAAATCAATAAATATCACTTTCTCTAGTATTTCAAATCGGGGTGGTGCTAAAAAATGTCTGTCCTTTGGCAGGGCATGACAGAAAATAATTGAGAAACACTGCATCGTCAGACATCCCTGGTTAAAACACATTCAAACTTTTGAGAACAAGTTCAGTTCTATGCAGATTGCGCTGAGGCCAAGTAGGTCCCACAATACATTTCTACATCTTGTGCAACAACTTGTATCACGCTATTTGGCAAACTTTGCTTCCAAACGATAGAGGTAAGCAATAGCAGATACTTCAAGCGTAATGGATATAATAGACCAAGTGAAAGGAGAAGCTGTTTAAATGAAATAGCTGTCACTCGCTCTTTTAATGACTACCGCCAAGGTGTTTACTTTGCCCTTTTGGGAAAAGCAGATGAAAATGTAAAGACCCTCGCTTCAAATTGAGGATTCCATTAGCATGGTTGAGAAAGAGGTCACACTGCCGAGGCTGCCCTATGTGCTTACCTAAGGGATTGAAGAGGACAAAGGGACACCGTGTGCTTGTCCTCTTCATCATCCCGCTATGAGGTGTTCAGCACATGTAGGCTGCTGACAGATCGCCGACTGTTTGCTCTTGCAAACACCGATGGCGTCCACCGCACTATTTGAACGTGGCAGAGGCTGCTCTGCTCCACTCCTGCCACCGAGGTATGCAGAAAATGGCTGAAATTGGAGCACAGAGGGAGGACATTGACCAGGAAGAAAGAGCAACAACAATGATGAAAACATTGGTAAGGAAATGCAACTCTTGCAATAGAGTCCTAATATTTGTTCCTGAGGTTTACCTAATTAATATTGAGTGGCTTTGAGCTTTCAGGATATTCAGGAGTTTCTGCATCAGTTCATGATAAAAACTGGGGAGGGATACGCAGTTTTGCTGATGTCCATTATATTTTATAAGCGGATACACCCCCCCGCCGACCCCCACCTCACCAACCTCAGTAAAGACCGGATTCATTCAGTTGTGCGTTTTTCCATATGTCCCCAAGATATGGCTTACTGTACGTGCCGGTCAGATCTACTATAGCTTCCTCCTGCTGCTCATTTGGTCTTAATGTTTTATGAGCTTGTGTGGTTTATGGGTGAACGCACTTTGGAAGAATATCTTGTTTCTGGAAGACACTACCTCCGGAGAAAAAATGTAATTATAGATCACCAAGCCTGAGGCCACAAATTCAAACAAACTTAACCCAAAGTGGCACCGTATGTTTCAAACACAAGGCTTGCTCCACAACTAGTTAGAGCAGAAGAATACACTATGTGTGGCTCATGGACAACCACACTACGCTGAATAATCGACTACCATGATCATCATAAAGGATAACGATTGTATTGTAATATCTACAGTACTTGGACAAGGATGATGATAAGGTTTTCAGCCACAAGAGAAGCCTGTTCTCGCTGTCTCTGCATTGAGCCACTGGACTTGCTGACCCATCCACACACGACCAGGTCGGTCTAAGCCTGTCACACGCAAGGATGGCAACCCTCCACACCCAAAACTCACTACATCATCCTTGAGCATGTTAAAGGATCTTAAGCCACAGTGATAACTATGCAAAGGAATGTTTTTGTGATTTTTTTTCTTGACTTTAGTTAGTATCTATGTATACAAGACTTTTTTTTTTCTTCCTGACTTCCTGAAAACCTGGTGCTTAAAAAAAGTTACCTTTTGAGTGCCTCTTCAGTAGAGGAGAAAAAAAAGTGAGGGCAATTTGTTCTCCCGTTTGGTGCTCATAAACAGGCTGGAAGGTCATAGTACTGGTAGAACATCATTAAAAAGTCATCTTTGCATAATAGTGGACCTTTAATGTTTGTGTGTGTATGAGAACATACATACGGTCTAACAATGAAACACAACCATATTGATATGAGTTTTGGATTGACCACATGCCACATTGTTTGATGACAATCATGAAATGGATCCATCACGCTTCGCCCTTTAAAGAGGGATTCTAGAAAAAGCCTGCATGGAGACTTAGTATGTAGATGCTGTTCAGCCTGCTGCAATGGAGCAAGATAAAAGGGGGCTATTTTTATCCCACCCTGAGGGCAGGGGCAGCTGTGTCAAAAGTCAACAGCTATGTCCAATTCATGCTGTGCTGCTCCAATCCCCATAAAAACACACACATGCACAGACATCATGACACAAATCATACAATCATACGATCTAGCTGTCGGTAGCTGATTTACAGAAACGCATTATTGAATCCATGACAAGGCTGTGCCAATAGAAACCCAATTCATCCTCCAATTTGTAGGAATAAACAGAACGGCGATGCTTTTTAACCTTGTAACCCACCCAGCAGTGAACACAGCTAACAGTGGAACGGTGACAGACAATGAAATCAAATTTCCTTCATATTATGTGTGGCAATATTGCCAAGCCCATAACGTACCGATGCGCAGCTCGGAAAATGACGTGCTGCATTCACGTGATTTGTAACACTAATAAAATAAAAGGCACATCATTGGCCTGCACTCTCAGACACACACCAATCTTTCTTTCTCTCTTTCTTTCTTTCTCTCTCTCCCTCTTTCACACACGTGCAGCCGTTCTTCTTCATGGCCCGCTTGGCTTCGTCGTGGCGAGGAGCTTGAACAAATTGTGAACTGATTAGAATTGAAAGATGAGTAATGGTGATTCTAACGCAATATGGAGATGATGAGATTTGATTCTTTGAGGTCAGGTACATCATCCGAGGCGAGTGGATGTTCTGTCTGTGACTAAAGGAGATGGGATGGCATGCGATCCGCTCTCACACTCCCAACTTTGGCTGCGATTGCTCACAACTGCCACATAATCAATGCCACGTCCACATTTCCATGAGATCTAACACTGAAAATGAGTATGAGAAGCACATAACGGGAGCGTGTGAGCACAAGTGTCTCATTGCTGTCTCCTCCTTGGTTTGTGTGACTGAATCATCGTAGAGGGACTAAATGAGGTCAGTGAAGCTCCGCCATCCGTTCCTTTCCTTGCTGTCTCCGGTCAGGTTTTAACTGGCCATTACGGTGGAATTAGCCCAGCTTCATGATAACAAGTCCTGCTCTGCAAACTTCAAGTGATAATGACCAGCACACAGCAATTCTACTAGAACTGCTACTGAGTGAAATGAGGTGAAATGAAGGATTTAGGCAGAGAAAAGCATCTGGTTCTGGTATTAGAAATGCTAATAATGCATAAATTTTTCACATTTACTGTTTTTAGGACAGGGGAAATGCAGATAACAGAAACACTGTATGAAGCGGTGAAGTCCATGCAAAAAGCTCTGATGTATTATCTAGCAAGTGGAGAACGTCAGTGAAGAAACCCACCAGAACTGTCCTACTAAATTCTAGAACGTCCGAGTCATGTCTGATATGGTCTGATTTGGAGTTAAATAGCAGTGGTTGACAAGCAGTCGGTACATTGTGTAGTACCCTGCCCTGGGATGGGCTCCAGCTCACATGTGACCCTGACCAGAAGACGTGATAGAAAATGAATGAAATGCATTTTATTGTTAAAACATTTGACTGTTGTCGTCTTATATTATGGTCTGAGACTGAGAGCTTTAATGTGGTTTTTAGGAGTATGACTAAATGTTGACAAACTATCACAACATTTTAGCCTACAATGCATGATGGAGCCTATCCCAGCTGTCTTTTCAGGTCTGTTCACCAGACAATCGCAGGGGACACGTAGATAACCAACCACCCATGAACAATGTAGAGTCTCCATTTAACTTAAGCCAGAGAGAACCCATGCAAACTCCACACAGAGAACCCACAATCTCCTGACTGTGAGGCCAACATGCTAACCACTTTTCCAATGTGCAGCTATCTCACATGCTGCAAAATATAAATTATTATTATTTTTTGCTGTAACAAGATATTATCCTTATCATGAGCAAGTATTGCAAATCATATCGGATCATGAGGTACCCAGTTTGTCTCCAGGTTGTTTCCAACGTGTTCTGTTCTTGTTTTACACGTAAAATGCTACATAGCAAATTAAAGTGCATAACAACAAGCAGTGGCAAAAGGCTTTTTGGATGAAACAGTGAACAAAACAGCGTGAATAAACACAATATGGATGAAAATGAGTCCCTGGGACAATCAGACGTATGGTAAGTAACCGGCTTCGATGCTAACTCCCTGGAGCGACGTTGCCATTATTAGGGTTTGGCTCCATCCTGGTTTGTGGGATTGCTCTCTCTGAATTGGATTCATTTTGTACATCAACACCATGTCTTCTAGTTACTGCGTTTATACCTGACCAAATGAACCGCACTTGGGCAGTGGAAAAACACGGATCATCGGAGGCTAGTCTCCGAGTGCAAGCAGCCTTAACGCCTTAAGAAGTGACAAACTTCCCACTCATTCTTCAGCAATTTGTTTTCATAAAGTAGCGTTTGTGAACATTGAATACAGATGTAATATTAACAAGGACATTCTTATGTTAATGTTGACTCTTGTTATAATGATTTATCAGGGCAGTTTCCCCGTCCTAATGTATTCTGTCACTGTTACCATAGCAATGGCTGAGGCAGTTGTTTAGCAAACTCCAAGGTGGCAACTGCAGCAATAACGGACGCATTAAAATGATTTAGAGGGGAACGCTGATTGCAAGTGCTGTAGAAAAAGAATAGAGGACTGATGTGCTGTGAGTAAACAAATAGCACAGGGCCTGTGTATACTATAAATCCAGTGGCTAACGCATGAAGGTCTGCAGTAAGCATGGGAGGTAATTACTGGGTGTGAGGCATTAAGGAGTAGTAGGAAAGAATACCATCCATTCCCTGTGCAGGTCTGTTTAATAGGTGCATGGAGGATAGCGTGACAAAGTCTGCCCCTGGAGACCTGCAGCTCTTCTCCCAGGTAACAATCTAAGCACCTAAGCATCAAATCCGCTGTCACCATTTGTGCGTATTCAGAAGCACAAACTAAGATATACCGACTTTGAACGTTCCGTCCCACACATTGTGCATCTCATACATTTACAAAGCCTCAAGCTACTTTTCCTGATTAATCGGCCGGGGAGCAAGAGTTGAAAATACAGTAAAATTGTGATCCATCAGTGGAATAAAATCCCCTTTCTGGTAGACATCTAAAAAAAAAAAGAAAAAAAAGAAAACGAGAGCAATGCTCCAGCAGAGAAGTCATTATTTCTCCACCATCCTCTCTCATCTATGGAATACATTAACTTCAGAGTATATTGTCTTAGCCTGAGTGCCTTCATTGCTTGTTTTTAAAGGCTTGTAGGCAATTAGAAGAAACCAATAGAAGATGGTACTTGGAAGAGTCCCCAGCCCCCCACACTGAGATTTGAGAGCCGGCACAAAAACAAGCTCTAGGACCCCAAGGGGCCTTGCCTGAGAATGAGGCGAGGCTTCGGTAATGCTCGTTGTCGCTCTTCATTGACAACAAAATGTGAAAACAACTCAGATGCCGCCATTGCGCACTCAATGAGTTGCTTAAAATAGAGGGCTGGGATGTTGACTTATGTTCTTGTTTGAGATGAAAAATATGAATGATGGATAAAATTCCTCAAAAGTAAAATGTGCTTTAATAGAGAAGTCTGCCACAAAATTCGAGCAACCATGAATGTCATGTTATATACTGAATGTCGTCCAATGGCTCATCTTATTTTGGGCTTTTGTTTTTTACAGTACCTGTCGTCCAGTTTAGGTAATCTGGATGTTGCATTGTGCCACAAAATATTTGCTGTGCAACAGATGAGTCTGATATAGTCCTGGTGTGGTTGTGCTACAATTAATTTTTGATGATGCAATCAGACAGTACCCAGTACTACTGGTTTAAGAAGGGAAATAGAGATAGAGAAGATAAAAGAGAAATACAGGTCGCCCTCTGGTTACGTACGAGTTCCGTTATTTTCTGATTTTCGAGTGTTTGAGAGTCCCGACTGTGTGTGTTGTTGTGGGTGCAGGTGAAGACTACATGCAGACGACAGTTTGCTGATGTTGTTGTGGCACGGTTCAGCCAACAGTAGCCTGTACTGTATTTGCAATATCGAGGCTGTTGATCCCCCACCTACTCATAGTCCTTGCAAAGCCCAGGTCGATGTTACAAGTGCGGCCAATATTGAGTGTACAGTGTATTCTTCCCAGATGCGCTGAGCTGTAACCAGTTCTCTGCTGCGTCTCGGACTAAACATATTTTTTTTATTAATTTTTGGGAGTGCAAACGTAAACACAGGACACCGTAAAAAGAGGACAACCTGGCCCACATTTCTTCATATGGTACAATAACAAAGGCTGGCTTTTCTAAATGAAACATTCCACTTCAGTGCCGATAAACATTTGTCTATTTACATTTATTTCCAAGTGACCAATAGACCAAGTGACAACATACCTGCCCTTACATTTGCTGAACACTTAGAATGTGCACTATTTTGATTATATTTAAGGGTCTGTACTTGGGGATAGTGGGTGTGTTTTACTTCATCATGGGTGTGTCATGTGTGGACACACGTGTGTCATGATCTGTACTTTGGTGTCACTTCGGTATAGATGTCATGTTCACATTGACAGTATTTTATTTCAAGTAGTTTACACTACACTAACATTGCAACGTATTTGACTGATATCACATTTTAGCCACATTTGAAAGAGGCCTGATATCGAGCTAAATATATATGCTAATTAGTTCTTTTGTCTTTGTGCTACATTACCAATATCCTAAGTGGGTTATATGGGAGAAAAACATGGAATTGTGTCACTTGAATCATGCAGCCTAACTCCAGCTATATAAATAAAGTAACTCCATTTAATAGACGTGAGGATATCAACAAGTTATTCTTCAATTAAACTAGACAAGCATCTGGGGAAATTATCTTAATTGCATTCACCAAACAAACAATGATGGACATCGTGATTATAGTTAGCATCCATTCCGCTATGAATGCATAATGGCACTGTAGAGATTTATCATTTCAGCATTTCGGTTGCAAGGGTTTATTTATCATATGCGAACATTGGTTTCTCACTGTCACATTTTGTCATAAAACGGTAAATCTTTGGTGTGAAACAATTGAGTTATGATACGGTAAGAGGCCAAAAAGACTGAAACAGGATTAGAAACGGCGTCCATGTGCGCTCAGCGATGAGCCGGGGGAGAATGATCGTTGTACATTTGGTGCTTCACTGACTTCACTGTCATTATCTTTATCAGCAACAGAGGAGGAGAGATGGGGGAGTGATCACAATTCCGATGAGGTGCATTTAAATCATCGTCTCCGCATATTACACTGAATGTTCCTTCTTGTAAAAAAAAGTATGAGCTGAGATTGTGTCCTTCAAGGCCCGATGGCTTCCCTGTCACTGTGAAATGGGAGTCAGAGATTAGGTGCGTGAGGGAAGCTGGAGGAGAAGGGGTCTTAGAGGGTGTGAATACCAAAATCTGGTCTAATCCCAACTCATACAGCTGAAGATATACTCCTCTGATCAGAGCCGAAGTAACACAAGGACATATGGAGGCACCATGGGAACCAGTCCGATGCTCCGGACAGGATTTTTTTTTTCATACTCAATGAATACTTGCAGAACTATTATTGTATTGAACACCCAAGTGTGACAACAACAACTTGATTCATAAATACATGAACACGACATTCAGTCTCTGTCTCTTTTGTGCATCATAAAATCCAAATTGACTTCTATTTTTTTTTTACGGAATGCAAAGCTTCCAAAATATTTTGTATTAATAAATACATAATTAGGGGAATGCATTGCTGGTGACTGCTGATGCGAGAGGAGAAGGGATTCTCACAGCCTACTGCCCCTGTGTGTAAAACATGCCTTATCACCCAGTTCTCCCTGTCAGTGGGATGTTGCAACACGGCATAACAAGTGAATCTGCTGGAAGCTGCAGGAGAGCTCCTACCTGAGTTTGACACACATGCCACTCATTACAATTGTCCACAGTCAGTAACAATTAAAAACATGTATTTACACTGACATACCAAAAATTGTGTATAAGCCTCATGTGTCCACGTCATGGAACGGACCAGGCACGTCTTTATCTAAGCCAGGGGTCGGGAACCTTTTTGGCTAAGAGAGGCATGAAGGCCAGATATTTTAAAATGTGTATCTGTGAGAGCCATATACATTTTTTTAAACATTGAATGCAATAAAATGTGTGCATTTGTATGTAAGACCAACAGTTTTAGATATAATGGGCTCTAATTATGTAGACCAGGCACACTACCCCACGCCAATGGGGTGTGGCCAGCACACTTTCGTGAGCAGCGCAGTGTCTAATAATAAATCAAATACTTGCTGCCATTAATGCAACTTCTGCTGCTGCATAGTTTTGAACCGTATTCAGTACACGTATTTCATTCTTTTGGCCATCTTCACCAGAAGGCTTGGTTCTGCAGCTTTAGCTAGGTGACTGTTTGACTAAAGGAGGAAAGTTTACATTTACATGTTGACATCTCAATGACCGAGGTAGACTACCGCATTACCCAGTAATAATCAAGTTTTGGTGTTTGACCTGGAAAATATCATCAGGAAAGATGGATATGGTTGGCCGTATTGCAGTAGAAAATAGATGGACGAATTAAAATGCATAAGAAAGTTGTTGATTTTGAATATTATTTTTAACAGTCATTTCTGTGATGGTTTACTTTAAAATGTTAGCAAAAATACATTTTTATTGTGGTAAGAAATGCTTGAGAGCCAGATACAGTCATCAAAAGAGCCCTACCTGGCTCCCGAGCCATAGGTTCCCTACCTCTGATCTAAGCTATGAAAAAGCTTAAAAAACTCATTGGAAATTGCAGGAGGTCAGTACTCATTACAGTCTAACTTACGTTGTCAATTTAGAAAAGAACATTAAACTCATCACACAGCAACTTTACACTCAAAAGTTATATCTAATAAATAAAGTCTGAGCGAAGCATTTCATTGGCGAACAAGCAGCATTAAAAATGGATGGATGGTGGTGCAATGCTGCTTCTGTCCTCCAGTGGGAGCCAGCGGGATTTACTGGCCACAGAAAATGTCTAAACACACGACCATTATACAAGTGAGTTGAAAGATAACCGCATCTCGCCCCCAGTCAACCATGGCGGAGATAGCATCATAGCGTCGGGATGCATGAATGCTGCAGGCGTCCCTTGCAAATGTAAGGGCCCCTTGGGAACACAGTTGTCCAACAGGATGTCCAACATTAACTGTGATATTCTGAAGTACGATGCCCTTCCTTGGGAAACTGGGCCACATAGCGGTTCTCCAACACGCTAAGGAGCCCAAACACACCTCCATGTTGACAAGTGTCTCCTGACCTGAACCAAACTGAGCGGAAGGAAGATGGAGAGGCCAAGGTGTCTATCGTCCGTTGGATCCACTAGTGATATCAACATGGAGGTGTGCAAGAGGATTCCAGCAACAACTTGTGCAGCTCTGGAGAACTCCATGCCCAAGTGGAGTACTAGAGAACGGACGATGGTGCTTACACAAAATATTCACACTATGGACACATTTCACATTCAAGGAGGACAACAAATCAACAGCTTCCCAAGCTGTACACTGACAACTCTGGAGTTATATCTAAGTTTCATTTGATAGTATTATCCCATGAGAAGAAGTAGAAGAAGTAGTTTCTTAAATGTGGTGTTCTGGGTGTACGCACTATTGCCCCATTTTATATCTGGCACCCAACACACACCAAACACAAAGCTACATTTCAATATTTTTTATATTTTGACGCTGACTCACAACTTGAAGGTCTCCTGTCTGCGAGGAGATATGCATTAGGAAACAATGGCTGTTGAACTGATATGCATGAGTCATTTTAGTCTATCTCAGCTTATAATTATAAGCAAGGTAAAACACAATGTCATCAAAGCAAACTATTTACATTTTACATTGAAATCAGTGGAATTCAGTACTTAAATGGCATTTTGCAAAAGATTAATGCACGCCTCAATTAGACTAGAGCAGTGTGGGGGCGGGACCCCGGGGGGAGGAATTGGGAGAGTGGGGGAGGCAACTTTCAGACCAGCCAACGTGTAGAAACTTATCATAGTCAACATGCGAGTTGACTCTTGAATATGCACTCATGCACTCTTACATTTTGCTATTTTCCTTTTCAAGTTCAGTCTGTGCAGTACAGATCAATACATCAATATAATCACTTTATAAATAGTATTTCAAATCAAAGGGCGTGAAAACATTTCTGCCCCCCAAGGAGATGGTTATCCTGGACATCAGTTTAGGGTCTGAAACAAATTATTTCAATGGTACATAATTATCATACATACCATGGCCTTCTATTAGGTGTACATTGTGTGTATTCATAATTAACTGCAGAGTTATAATATAAAGCATTCATAAGATTTGTATGTGTTAAAGAATAAATGTGCTTTCATTGTAATTCAGCTTAAGATGCCCTACTTGTCCAATCTTATTGGTCCTTGCCAATTGTCTGCATGATGCTTTACAAATCCTGAATCCCAGTGAAGCAGTCGCCCATCTGACTGAGCACATCTGTCTCTGCTGATGTACTCCAATGAACGTTCTTTTTAGTGGCCTTGTTAGTGTGCATGCATGACATTCTGTGATTAATGGGCTGTATTAAACGAGTTGTTTCCTTTTAAACTGCTAAGTTAGCCAAAAGTACGTAAAGTGTGAGAACTTGGTAAGAATAATAAAGGCAAAAAACACACCAAAGAAAACAGTTTGTGTGTTCAAGTGTGTTGATTTCCTGTGTATGTGTGCAGAGAACCCTGAAACGTTTAGCATTGGTGTTGGCAGCCGGCACAGTTATGCCCAGGTCATGGATACCCAAACACAAGACACCATGACCGATGCATCATTTCCCATTGCATCCGCAAAACACACAGCAAAGAATTGAACGGCCAGTGCAGGCCTTTTTGGATGTCCATCCATTGTCTACTACTTATCTATTTCAGGTAAAGCTAGAGCCTACCATAGATGACCGTGGGAAAAAAGGCAGATTGCACCCTGCATTGGTTGCCAACCAAAGACGGGCAATCAAGTAATGAAGCCAACCATGTGTACCACTACAACCCACGACCTCAATTCAAGAAACACCCAGTTGATCTGACACTTGGGTGTAAGGAAGTGACATATAGATTCAGCACTAAAGAACAGGTGAACCTTTTCAGAGGTTGCTTAAAATAAATTCTAAATTCTAAAGTGTGAAGCGGTCTAGGTGTGTCCAGAAAGCCACACTGACGCAGATGGAAGGATGTCCTGATGAGGAGTAACTTCCGATAATAACACCAACTTCTGATGATACCATATCATTTGTTATCATATAGAAATCAATTTAACCAAAACCCATCCTGCCAGTTTCATTTCGACCATTTGATTATTGAGGTCTTACGAGTGTCGTTAACGTGTCTTTCCACTTACGATGTGCAGTTTCAAGAAGTCTCCTAGACCAGAGGAGCTATCCACCCTCACAAGGACCGCATCCTTCAGATGGGTGCTGAAGCCAATGGCTAGACGGTCTGCCCTCGTGCTGGGCCGGTCATTTGGCGGCCATGTGTACGTGATCAGTCCACCATCTCGCCCGAATATGTATGTTGTTCCAGCTGCAGGAGAAACAGGAGAGTAACAGACACAATATGTTAATAGTGTGTACTTTTTCCCCACTGTGATGTTAAGAGATTTCCCTCTGAGAATTGGACGGCTGCCACCTTTTTCATAATGCCGTGCACTTCCTCAGCTTCAGTCATGCGCCTCGAGAGGAAAGAGATGTATCTGAATGCAAGCGAGTGTGCAGTCATGTCCCTGTTGCCCAAGTAACCGGTAGCCATGCAGGGCCGTGTCTCTTGCGCTTCATTAGCAGCCTCAAAGGCAGGAGCGTTATTGACTGACTGGTCCAATTATGCCTTTTAGTGACCTCCGTGCCAGCTATTTCCTGACTCCCCGAATTACATTGTTGTCTTTAGGAGCCTTTCAACACAACCTGGAAAATCGTGGCGCCTTTATAATTAACCCGCTATTTAGTGACAGAGCCCCCTGCGGCATGATGCCACTGATAGTTGGCACTGATTGCATCTCCAATAATGATGGAAGCGGTCAGTTAGAAGTGGATGTCCAAGCATGACAGAAAACACATTACAAGGGAGTTGGCTGCTTGTTACAAAGCAAAGATGTTTGTTTCTTCGGCCTCAACCTCCACAAAATGATTTATATTCAAGGAAAGTAAGGCCGGTGTATATTTGGTATGTTTAAAGTACCTATTACCTTGTGTCCTATTGTCTCTTTTAAACAACGCAGACACGATCAAGATGCATCAGTGTGGCGCCGTGTAGAACAAAACAGCTGAGTGGGTGTGATGATGATGGACTTGAATAAATGGCTGGATGGACTGATGGATCACAAATGATGAATTATGACTTTGGTCTACTCTCAACCAAGCGTGAACAAACTCCAAGTGGGAACATAGCCTACAACTGCAATGGAGGCTGATTATGTACTGTAAGTCATTGGGGTAAAATACGTGATTTGTTTATAAACATGGAAAATGAATGCAGCTGCAAGATTAGCATAAAAAGCGGCTATTTTCATTACGAATCAGACATGGAGCTGAGAGGTTGCATCTGTTGGTGAAAGCAAGGAGTAGAAAGCCAGCAAGAGTGAGCGAGGGAGTGTGATAATATTCATAGAGCTCGGGAGTTAACAGCCTCAGTTAGGACAACGGACGTATAAATCATTCTGACTGTAATTCCAATATTTTCTTGTAAACTAGTTCACAGGAATATAATGCTATCAATAAATGTTGCAGTTATCCCTATATTACGTTTGTTTTCTTGCCTCTGGCGTTGCTCCACCGTACGCTGATATAAAAGTGTCACCGTTGTCAAGGTTCTTCTCGTTTTGGTCAATACACGGTCATGCATTCACTAAAACAAACTGCATCATTAACGAGACGAATGCAATCAGTAAACGATGTCTGGCCAACACATCCATGGTGGGAAATATTGCATTTGCGCACAATTTCTAAAACATAATGAAATAAGACTGTTAGCGTTCTTGTTGCAGAAATGGATTTAGTGTGTTGATGTCTTCTCCAAATGAAAATACATTGTGCAATATAGTTGAGAAGCTGACATCATGTCTTTGTTATTAAGCCTAGAGGCTATGATGCTGAAAAGCAGCTCTTTCCCCCTAATGCATGTCAGATGTTGGCCTCTTAACAGAGCAATCTCGTGCTGGCCCGTTGTCACTGTCTCAGAGTTTTCCTCGGAGCGAACAAACACTTGCTCCATGTTACAGATTATTATAATTAAGCTCTTCTAAATCATGTCAGGGTTGGAGCTCACAAAGCCCCCAAGCAGCCATGTCCCCCTCTCTTTCTCGCCTTGTGATACGACACCCGCTTTAGCCGCATGGCATTATATTTACTTTGACCTCCAAAAATCATGCAAAACAGCTCATTGCAGATGCCGTGTAGATCATGGTGGAATGGAGTGGAATTAAACAGCAAGTCCAGGCAGCAATAACAGATCTCATCCAATGATCGAAATCTAGCATTCTGAAGTCATATGAATGATCATCAACTAACACATTAACACAACTCCTCAAAGAAGTGTCAAGGATTAAAACACACAGCAAAGCATGGCTAATATGCACCTACACAGTTATGCAGCAGCGTGAAATCTGCTGAAATCACACGTGGACTGCAGTAGTGGGAGGACTTATGTACCAACTCTTTACTTGTCATTTGTGCTCTTTGCCCAAGGGAACTGGAGCCAATATGTATTTGGTGAAGTCATTATTAGTCGCGATTCTGTGTGTTGCTCTTTATTATTTGAAAGTTTGACTCTACTCCCAATTCACTGTTTAATAAAAAAAAAGAACGAAAGGACAAAAGCTACTGTGGTTGCTTTCAGGGTGTCGTGTGGTGGGTAGACCCAAGTGCTTCAAGGACCAGCTGTTCACAAGATCAGTGGAAGTAATTAAGATGTTAGTTGTATCCTCACTCCCACACCCTGCAATTTTGTCTTCCATAGTCCAGACCAGTATAACCCATTCTTGGCCAACGGGGCTACATCTTCTTTCTCTTTGGGCTTTTCCCTTCTGGGGTCGCCACAGCAAATCAACCACCTCCATCCGATGCGGTCTTCTCTCACAACTACCCTCGTGTCCTCCTTCACTACATCCACAAACCTCCTCTTTGGTCTTCCTCTATGACTCCTACCTGGCAGCATCCGTCCACCAATATATTGACTATCTCTCCTGTGGACATGTCCAACCATCTCAGTCTGGCCACTCCAAGGCCTCAAACATGTAATGTCCCTCTGGTGTACTCGCCCCTGATCCTATCCATCCTGGTCACTCCCAATGTGAACCTCATCATCCTCATCTCGACATACTGTATTATTATTCCATGCAGAAAAGTAGCACAATTTTCCAACAAATTCAAACAATTATTTTAAAAATCCCAAATCTCAAAAATATCCTTTTGAAATTTTGTTCTTGCTGTCGCTAACATCAGAACATGAGGAAACAAGAGGAAGGGGAGCTTCATTTTGACAGCTTGCCACAGGCTACGCCAATTGATGCCAGTGTGATCACTTCCTTATTAAACCTAAGCTAACTAGTAAACATTATCCACCTAGCTTCTTATATTCTGACTCCAAATGTTCCTTTTTTTACCACAGTGACATTTTGTTGTTGTTAAAACAAACAAGCAATGTGATTAGTTGGTGTTAGTTGGTGTATGGTTAGTGTACGGTTCATACTAACTTGGAACAATTTTACTCTCATGTTGTCATTATGTCTAAAATATGATTTGTGTGTCCGGCCTTAAGATGGTGACACAATGACAGAGGTCTCCAATCTCCAATAATATTTGCTTCAACTCTTTGAAGTTTTTTTTTATTCTAACTGTTGATTTCAAACTTTCTGTAATGACAAATTACCAAATAATTGCATAAAGACGAAGGCCACACCGCTTGATGTGCTTGGACAATAAAGCAGTGTGCAATTTAAATCTTGCCAGAGAACTAGAAAATAGTGATACAAGTAAATTACATTAAGTAGTAAATCAAATGAAATTCAGGTGTGTGACAAATAACACTAAAAAATGTTCACACACACAAAAAACAATACAATCAATAGAAAAAGAAGACAATCTGGCCAAATGTTTATTTTTCACTATTTGAAAGGGGACTTGGAATGTCCCATGGCAGCCTGGCCAATACCATTCATAACTAAACTGTCCAGTTAAATGTCCAGTTAATCCACGTGATTGGCATCGTTATCATCTGATCTCTCTAATGGACCATTGGAATTGGAATCAGCAGAATAAAACTCTGATCAGAGTATCTCTGTTCCAAATATAAGAGCTTTAAAACTTTAAAACCATCATATAATCCCTCACAGCGGTACAACAACAGAGCAAGTACAGTAAACCTCGGATATATCGGATTCAATTGTTCCCACTGGTTTTGTCCGATATAAGCGAAATCCGTTATATGCGTATACCGGAAAATGTCCGTTTTACGCATATATGGGATTTATATCCGGTATATGCGTAAATGGGATTTTATCCGTTATAAAAAGGCACTTCCTTGACTATGTTTCCAATGTACCTGGACGCGCAGGCAACGCTGCAAACGCTGCAAATGACGTCGTATAGCGGCCTGTCACGATTCGGCGAATCGGAGCGCCACGATGTGGCCATCCGATATATGCCAGGGAAATTTCATGGAAATGCATTGGAACGGGACTGGAGATTTTGTCCGAAATAAGCGAAATCCGTTATAAAAAATCTGATATATGCAATGAATTTTTATTGGAAATGCATTACAGAAAAATTGGTTCTTTTTTATCTGTCCGTTGTGAGCGAATTTCCGATATATCCGAGTCCGATATATCCCAGGTTTACTGTATCACGATATAAATATGTTGGTATTAAGTTAAACAGCTCTCTCACCTTCGCCCCCCCCACCCATGTTCAGTGTTTGGTTAAGAAACTAAACTCAGACTCTTTTTATTTTAGAATCAGGTCCTGCCCATTTCTCAGTCAACTGGTGTCCAACTGGTGTCCAACTGGTGTCCACTACATTTCTGCCAGTTCTGGACTATGTTGCTATGATTTATAAGTACACACCAGCAAAATCACTACACTAGGATCCATCTCATATCTCAAATCGCTGTACGCAGTTTTGTACTCCCGAGTCGGATGGGCACCGTTTTCTACGTGCCGCTTCATTCACTGGCACATCATCTACTAATCACTACTAGGTCTGCTTCTATCGTATCTACAGAACAAACCTAAGACCAGTTGTAGTCTATGCTCCTTTCAGTCCCCAGACCGAGAACCTAACTGGGAAAAGACCTTCCCGTTCTCCTGCCTCAGATTGCAATCATCTCCAAAGTAAGTAAAGTAAGGTGTCTGTTCGACAGCTGGTCCCTTCAAACGCTTTTAAATCCTGCTTTGAGGGTGCTTGCACCATGAAATACACTGTTTTCATATGTAAGCTGTTTTTATCTGTATTATGGTTTTGATGTGTTAAATGTTTCGTTTTGTAACATTTTGCCGTTTTTAATGTCAATGAGTTTTTCACCTGGTTAAATAAAGGCGGGTGTCTGGTCTCCATAAGAAAGCCAGTCCTGAGGTAATCATTGGGATCCCTTGCTATAATTAACTGGTGTTATAGTGCTCTTTGGACTGAAACATTTTCCACTCTGTGGTAGATAAGCACATTGCCGTACGTTGTCTAAAAGTACTGTCCATGACATTCCCAGACTCATTTGACATAAAATTATCTTGGAGGACTTTCACCCCACACAAGCGCCGGTCCCATCAGTGCTCAGTTAATCTCTTGCTTTGTTATTTTCGGTTCGTGTTGCCATTGTAACGAATGCGAGCCGGTGTGGTTATGTGAGTGAACGTCAGTAAACCTCATTCCTTGCACCTTAGAACTATGCTGAGCGTTGAATATCGGAGATTTTAATAAGGCTGCAACTAATTATTTTATAACTAATTGATCGGTCGATTAATTTTTCAATTATTC
Source organism: Doryrhamphus excisus (assembly GCF_030265055.1). Taxonomy (NCBI): domain Eukaryota; kingdom Metazoa; phylum Chordata; class Actinopteri; order Syngnathiformes; family Syngnathidae; genus Doryrhamphus; species Doryrhamphus excisus. The sequence goes on from NC_080485.1 coordinate 1,697,314, forward strand.
GGATATTTTAAAAATACGTTTTTAATTTCCACCTCTTTATTTAAAGATTTGAACTGACAGAACAAATATGTGCACATACACCAGGTTGCCGCTTGAATGTTCTGTTAAAATAATGTTAAATAATAATGTTTATCAAATAGCTACAATAAAAGGTACACAAGAATACAACCATGATCATTTTCGTAATATGAAGCTGCTTGTCTCAGTTAATGGGATAATCGCTTAGGCCATAAATGGACCAAATTAATATGAAGCCAGCACAGCACTACTCCGATGTAAGAAAAAAAAAATGTTGGTGCGGGTTGGAGGGGGGGGGGGGGGGGGGGGTTACTGTGGAGTTCAGCCTACCACCTAAAGATGGCTTTGAGTTTTGGCCCCTGTGTGTGAGTTTGATCGATTAATTGTTGCAACTCTAGATTTTAACTCCATCCAGGCTTTTTGAGGTTTTGAGCCCAGCAAAGGACTGACTGAATCACATGGGTTACACCAGGGGTGGGCAAACTTTTTGACTTGTGGCCCGCATTGATTTAACAACATTGACGGGGGGGCCAGACTATAATATTTTACACGTAACGGTCAAGTTTTACACGTATATTTCACACACGTTTTACATGTAAAAAAGTGTCATGCAATCTGCTATATGTGCACTTTGAAATTATTCATTTGATATAAAGTGTGTTATAAATTAAATGTATAATAATAATAATGATTATTATTGTTATTTAATAATTATTTTATGTAGTACTATTATTAATTAATATCATTAATATTAATGATTATTTTCAATTTAATATTATTATTAATTAATATTATTAATGTCAATAATTAATTATATTTTATTGATTGTATTATTGATATAATTATTATTTATTTAATATTATTGGAAAATATATATTTTTATATTTATTATTATTATGTGCTTGTGTCCCTTTTTTTTAGGAGCATTTTGTAAACAACAGACCACATCAAATAATGAAATTGATAAACCAGCTACTTCAACCATCAAAAGGTTGGCTCAAGCCATGATGCCAGGTTGTATGCTGAGTTTAAATGAAATACTTTGGAAAGAACAGTATTCAAGCACTTGGCGGGCCGGATGTGGCCCCCGGGCCGTAGTTTGCCCACCCCTGGGTTACGCCATCTTATAGCATTTATTCTGTTCCAAAAGGGGGTTACAGTCTGGATTGGGATCTTAAGTCCTCCAATATGAGACCAACATTTTTGCATCCAACGTTGATCTACTAGTCAGTAAACAGTAAACGGGTTCTGCTGCACTGTTAAAGAAGATAAGCACCGGGGCCTGAAACCACCACAGATGGTCACTGTTTGTATTGCACGTGTCAACCTAGCCTAAACATGGCGTTTAAGTGCGAGTGGAGACCAGCGCCTTTGTCCTACGGCCCACACACGATATGTTCACGCTGACCTACAGCACCGCCGTCGTCAGAAGCCTCATATTACTACTTCTGCTGAGAAACCGGGGAGGAATCCAATCATGATTACACACTTATGATGGAAATATTAGGCTTTATAGATCCGATTTCCATCAGCACCTCACACCCTGTTCCCGTAATGACTGGCGTACAGAAATAGATCAGCTGACATGTGGCATATACTCTATAATGTTGTCTTTTGAGATGAATTATTGATCGTTGCCGTACATCTGAATATAATTTCAAAGTCTGACCTTTTGTCCTAGTAATGTCTTTTTACTGATTTCCAAGGTGAGCATCAAACAAAAACTGCAACGGCTGTATCATGGAAATGAGCTTAATTGGAGTAACAGCCGCCAAATCAGTGCAGCACTTGAGTGTGACAGAAATTAATTGGTTAACATTTATAACCTCCTGTACAGCTACGCATTCCATTCAAATAAAAAAGGTTTATCTTTAGGCCTCCTCATGGGAGGAAAACAATTAAAAGTGTCTTAACGATGTCTATTGGATTACTATTTCAGTTTCTTGGGAAATCATTACTGCGATTTATGAGGACACCATTTCCCATTCAAAGGCACTCTCGGTATCTGTGTGGCAGCTACCTCCAATCGATGCTCTTTAGGATTTACCGACAATCATTGAGTACACGCACCCACCCATTCATCTACCTTTCATGCTTTTTCCCACAGTTAAATTGTTTAATAGCTCACAAGACAAAGCGCTAAATAATATGAGGAATTATAAACACTGTGAGAGTATTTAATTGCCGTTTCAACCGCATGATTCAACCTAATTACAAACATGTGATTTATAGAGCCAAATGATGAGCATTATTTTATATTCTGTTGCTCCATCAGTGAGGTCTATGGCATCTCCATGCCTTCATGGCGTGCGATGCTCCGTCTGCAACGTATTGCATAGTAAGTAGGCCACTTTCACTTTGATGTAATTCACTCAAGCGGGACTAATTCTTAGTATATCCACACATGGTTCTGCCATGGACGCAGAATTTGGATAGTGGATCTGAAGCGCTGTCCCACTGGTTCCATTTGGCTCCTCACCTCATGTTTCTGAACTATTTCTTCCAGTGTGGAGCCAATTCGAGGGCCGGTGCTCTCCTTTTGCTCATATGTGTCACATGTACAATGATGCACTTTTTTACATGGAGTCAGGTTTATCTTTTGGATTTTTTAATGGTCGATCACACTGCCTTTTTTAAAATAAACTTTTAATTAAATTGGCTTTGATGGCCATTGTTGGTATACTGATGATACTGATAATATCAATGCCAGTCACTGGTGGGTCTGATCACTTTTGCATGACCACAAGTGTACTATAAATGTACTATAAATGTAGTGTACTATAAATGTTGAAATGCATTCATTCTTGAGATTATTTTGGAAACATTCATCCATCTTCCACATACCGTCCACCCTATCCCAGCTGTCTTTGGGCGAGAGGCTGGGTATGCCCTGGACTGGTTGCCAGCATGTCGCAGGGCACATATAGACAAACAACCATTCACACTCACATTCATACATGCGGCAATTAACCTAACAATGAATGTTTTTTTGGAGGAAAATGCACGCACGCACCAGGAGAACATGCAAACTCCACACAGAGATGCCCAAGCAGAGAATCGACTTCCCGATCTTCTGAGTGTGCGGCCAACATGCTAACCACTCCGCTGCCGTGCAGCCGTTTTTGAAACATATAGAATAAAAAGGTATTCTGTGGACTTTTAGCACACTTTTAGTTCATTCTGTTAATCATTTCCAATATTGATTTGTGCTGCATTGAATACTTTTTCCATTCTGCCATGAAAGTTACCTATTACTTAAAATATCGCACATGCTGCTTCTTTTTCTCCTCTTTCCCCCAAGTGATAAATCCTCCTTTTACATTATTATCACAGGGTGGCCAGAAGCTGTGCCTTTCACTTTGTAGTCAGCAGAAAGCAGCACGGAACACACGGGTGCTAAATAAGCTTGGCTTGCTTACCTTGTCCTGGGCTTAATAAGTCTGTCCATATTGGCAAATCTATAGCATGGTCAATACTTCCTTGCTCAGAGACTTCATTTGAACTGCAAGTCCACTGGGTTTTTGTTTTTTTTTATATCCTTTATTAAGTACTGTTATGACCGCTGATTTTTATTGGCATGTATTTGTGTTTTTTTTGCTGACTTGCTAACTACTTTACAAACTTCCTGTCCCCGGGCTTTTTTAAAAATATGAATAATCTGGCACCTGTCATGCTTTTTCCCCTTTTTTGACCAATATGTTTTGTTAAAATGCGGTATTATCATGTTCAACGATGCCAAAAGGCTTTCACATTCGGAAGTGAGCCCTGAAAGAACTTTGGGAACTTTCAGCCTTTTCTAACACTGGATCACCGTGACTTCACAGTAAGCCCTGTGAGAAGTCACCACCTCCATCCAACCGGTGACTTCCTTATATGGGCGTGTCCGGTAGCTTTAATTACCAGTATTGGATTAGTTTATCCATCGTGGTGCTTCATGGACTAAAAAAGACATTCAACTATTCCACACAGAGACGTGGAGGTCACCCTTCTGCCTTAGCATTCTAATTAGCACTGTTCCACAGTATTGTTTTTACAGTATCCACTGACCTATGAGCCTTAAGCCCCCTTTAATCAAGACAGTCCCCCAAGCAACATTTCTGCATCCGACGGCGGACAGTGTCCAACCTGCCTTTATAAGCCGCTCAGGATTAATCTTCTCTCTTCCCGTCTCACTCTTGGCTTGGCTAAATTGATGTAATTAAATTAAGTGGAGCCAAAATGTGGGGCATTGCTGCTTGCTGCCTTTGATTGGTCACCCTTATTAAAGTCTATAGGATGCCAGCTCCACAATTATACTGGGCCACAAACGTAATAAAGAGAGAGAAAGCTCAAGGCAAAAAGGGAGGATGAAAGCACATCCAAACGGAAGAGAGGGAGGGAAACACGGAGATAAACGTTCTGATAAGAAAATAAAAGCCTAGTAGAAATGATAGACGTTTTGTTAAGGGTGAAATGCAGAAACTGTCTAGCTTTTCTTCAAGTAATTGGATGCACGGGTAATTAGTGGTGTTGACGCTGGATCCAGTCTAACACATAGCCACAGTTTTTATTGCATTTGCGCCGACGTGCGAGAAGATGCGTCATCACTGTCTACCCACCAAACCAAGTGGGTTTGTGTTTCTTTGAATAAACTTGAACACTATTTTTGGTTGAGCTCTAACATCACGACACGGCTGCAGTTACGTTTCTGTGTTGTCAGTATACGATGCAGCTAATAGCTATTTTATTTCAATTCTAAAGGTGTTGCCTCGAGGGGCCTTGGCGGAAAATAATTTCGAAGCACCGCCGATGGCCTTTTTCTTAGAACACATGTAAGTTAAGTTAAGTGGTGATAGCAGTGCAATACATGGCGACATGACTCATTAAGTAACAACATTTACTGTAATTCATTTGAAGGCAGAGAAAACGCACGCAACGTTTTAGTCCCTTCGATGCTGTAATTGTGACCTGAGAAATCTTCTCCACCGTACAATTGCAGTACATCCCAGTATTTTATGCTCACGCTGCTCTGCTGAGATAAGCTGTAACCTCACATAAACTGGCCCCGGGGTAGCAATACTGACCAGCCTCTTCATGCTCTTCATGGTAGGGGACCATCAATTCAAGGCTGAGAATAAAGTAGTGGCCCCCGGGCTGGTAACATCGTGCCATGAGTGCTCAGTCGACCGGTGTCCCTCGCAGCGCTCGGCCTCCTCCGCCGCCATGCTCACTTCCCTTAAGCCCAAAGTGAAACATGAGCCCTCGCCTTGTGGAGCAAAATGGCCCATCCAGGCCGCGATGACAAGACCCAGTGTCCTAGCGTAGCACCACGTGTGACGGGCCCTTTGTCGCTCCGACCAGCTGCGTATCTGGCATCCAAGCCAACCTCCTTGGCTCTCTTCGAGGTGGCCCACAGTATCGACAGCTTCTAATTTACTCTCTCATCATCACTTTGCCTCGTTTGCACCAAGGACACAATGCACCCTTTCATTGCAGCGCAAATCAGCTTTCTCGTTTGCCAAAAAAAACCTTGATTAGATTTTTCTGCATCCAGTGTTTAATTTGCACATATCAAAAAATAGACTTTGAGAGAAAATGAAGCATCGTTTGATTTGCTGCACGGGGAAGAAAAAGCCTGTATGGAGGATCTTGTGCCATGACACATTAGTGTCATCATTATTTGGGTTCAGTGAGCCTGTGTGCTAGCATGAAGCAAACATCCCAAACTCCAAACATCTCTGCTATCTTCTTTATTAGGTCAGTTCTCGTTACCAGGGATGAAAAGTGTGAGGAATAATTGTACGATGGAAGTGAGGAAGAAAACTAAGTCGCGGACCAGGAGCCTCATAAAGCTTGCGTCCGCACAAAACGGGGACGAAAAGTTGCGTACGCTGTTTTCCACGCAAAATATCTATAAAAACACAACCTGACGTGAAAAAGTGTGCACCTTTGTAGCTACACACTTTTTTCCACTTCAAGGTGGAATCTATAAACCAGTGGTCCCCAAACTAAGGCCCGGGGGCCGGACACGGCCCACTTCCACATTTGACCTGGTCCCTTGAACAATAAAGCATGTACATTTTTCTGTCATAGAACTGGAAATGGTAACCTATGGTGAGCAATGTTACTACAAACACACTTTGCCCCAGTCATAGAACATAAACAAACAAACAAACTACCCTGCCCCTGGCCCCCCATCAGAGGAGGGAAAAGTCATGTGGCCCTCACTGGAAAAAGTTTGGGGACCCCTGCTATAAACCAAAAAACTGCATGGATGTGTGCATACACCACTTTTTAAGGGTCTGACTGCTTTTGCCCGTAGCCTGTGCACATTTTGGATTTCTGGCATACTTTTGATCACATTTCCACGCACATCTTTATAGATGAGGCCCCTGATCTGGAAACAATTAACTTGGCGGAGGGAGGGCTTATTGTATTCATTCAAAACAAAATTGCTTGGGAGTCAAATAGAAGTAAATTACACATTCACACAGAAATCATTCTTTGGTATTTTTTTGGTTTCGGTTTGCCAAGACAAATATTTTATTACATTTGGTTTTTAGCTCGTACAATCCTGAACAATGCCCATTGGCTTTAGATCAGGAGAACAAGGCAGGCATTGTATTGTACTGCAGTATTAGTAAATAAAACCCATTAACTGCCACACCGACGAGGGCCTTCAACCTTTAGGGATTCCCCCTGCAAAACTTCAACATAGCCAGCTGCCCTTTGACACCCCTGCACAACCTGAGGCTCTATTGTTTCACTGAAGGAAAAAGCATCCCAGATCATGATGGTGACCCTCCATTGTACCGTGTGGAAAACATTAACCAGTAACGTTGGAAGCCATTGGGACCATCAAAGTAAAAACGTTTACATGAGGAGTTTTTCTCTTTCCCAATGGAATCTTTCCCAATGACCTTTCCGAAAGCAATGGTATCCATGGAAAGGAATATTCCAATGGCATGTCTACATGCGCCGCTATAATCTACCGGAATAGTCAATGGGGCATGCCCAGTAAAGCGTAAACACCAACATCACGTGATACCGACTTCCTCTAGTTTTTCTTTCAGCTCCGTATTTTTTCGTTGGTCCAGTCTTGAAATTTAGTTTGAATCAAAAACAAACTTTGCTTAGCAGTCCAGTGCCAATTGCTCACCTCCATTTTTTTAATCAAAGAACGTCTGGAGCTGCGTGTTACGTCACATCTCAGCATTGGCTGAAAGAACGCACCCGGGAACAAGAAAAGATAAAGTTCAATCTTGCTAATATTTTATAATTAAACTCGCACATGTTTTATATAGATATATATTTTCTTTTTTAATAAAACTGCACTTGTGAATGGCGTATAGAAGGGTTTAGATTGTGTTCCACAGATGGCGCTAATGCACACGAAAGCTGCTTGCCAACCACCAATAAACAGCAGAAGAAGAAAAACACCAGGAAGAAGAACGCAGTCTGACAACTTTCCGTTTGAGCGGGTACAAGATACCTCAATGGGATTGGGGAAAGGAATATTCCACCCCTGGGAATCCCATTATATATTCATTGGGATTGGCACTTTTCTCTCAGAATGAGGTGTATACAAAGGTTACATTCTTTCCGTTTGAGCAAATAACCCCAATGGAATTGGAATATTTGGGTCCATGTATACGTGGCTAATGACCCATTTCTGTGGCTCTTGTGCAAATTCCAAACTTGAAGGAGAGGAGGCCTTTGAAGACAATTTTTCTTCTCAAAAACCTTCTCTGATGGTTTTGGGACTGCACTCGGCTGAGGATTGGCTCGTGTCTTGACGGACAGCTCAGGGTGGGTACATTTCTTGGGGGTCTACTACTAGACGTTCTTGTTCCACAAACATCAAGTCAAGATCTTTGAAGAAGTTTAAAATGACTTAAATGACTTAAAATGTCTTATTGCATCCAACCAGCAACGGATGTATACCTGACAGAAAAATACATTGAATCCATATTTTTGCCAGGATTTTGGCTTTAAAAGCCGTGTGGTCTTTGAACAGCAGTTTTATGGTTGTTTGAAATAAATTATTTTTAAAATAATTTGTCTGACTCCCATGTCATTTTTTTGTATTTTCAATTACTACTTAGAACGTCCTTAAGATCCAACGGTGTTGGATTAGTGCAATTTTTCATCAGGTCTTCAAGAGTGTATTTCCATTATCCGCCAGGACTGTCGTTCAAACATCTCATTCATTCCCACTGTAATGAAGATGTGCAAAAAAATCAAAGGCCGGTGCTCATAAAAGACTGATTTTAATCAAGTTTTGACATTTATTGACATGTAGCATCCTCTTCCTCTACCCACATAGCTACATGAGTGGAAATGACCATAAATGACCATAAACCAAGTATCAGAGGCACCCAGCATTTGGCCTATCATCCATTTAAAGAGGGTGTATGTCAACAGGGACTTTCTAAGTGTGAAGACTGGAGAGACCAAGCTATTTTGGGAATCCAACTGTTTTAGTGCACATATACGTACGCACTGATACCACACATCTGCCAACGAATAAATAGACAAGAAAAAAGGGTGAAGGAACATGTGTGGGCTTGCATTGTATTCCTACACAGTGCTCCTCAGTATATGCTAATATTAGCTTACACCTTGGTGTTCAGGAAGCATGTTTGTATTTTCTTTATCAGTCCTTCCCAGCAGACCGGAGGCTCTAAGAGATGGAAGGAGCAATGAGGTTGCTTAAATCCCACACAATCCTATTAGAGTGGATTAGGGGCCAGTCAGTCAGCTGCAGGTGAGCAATTGTAAATTGCAAAGAAACCACAGTTCCGACATGCCTCGTCTTGAGGCCTGCTAGTTGTGTACAGAGGCCACTTATTCATTTTCCATGCCCTTCCATATATTACAGGTGCAACAACACAAAAAAAAATATCGATTTTGCCATAATTTACTGTCACAACATAAACATCTGTGCTTTTTTTAAACTTGTATTTTATTCCTGAAGTTTTTTTTGTTTGTTTGTTTGTTTTTTTACATACCCACTATTCCCCTGACCATTAGCAAAGTATGACAAGCCGCCACGTACCCTCCTGCCACCCCAAACATGGTTAAGCAAAGCATATATATGCTCCTTGTGGATTGTAGGCGGGCGGACTCGCTGGAGCACGTACACAGTGGTTGGAAGTCCATAAACTCCTTCACTTTGCATAAAACCACAGCCGCAAGTGTTGGTTAGATTAAAGCTCCAGATGTCCGTCATCTCCTGGTTTAACGTATTAACCATATTTACCGAAATGGCTTTATTTATTTTCATTTATCATTGTTGCTTGTCGCAATTTTGCAACTTCAGCGCAGTGTGAAGGTGCTTTTAGTTCATCATAAAATAACACCTAATGTCTAGAGAATGAAATCCATAAAAATATTGTACAAATATGCTTAATAATGTGTTATTATTACACTTTTAGCTCTGCCATATCTTCTCATATCAGGCCTTCTTGACACAGATGCTCACATAGCACAACCAGAGTTGCACAACACTTACATATGACTAGTGGAAAAATACTGGGAGATTAGGCAGACTGTACAAAACAGCTGCATTGTTGTCTTGCTGTCCCACACAAGCTTAACTTTCACTTTTCAGTGAAAAGCTTTATGTGTTCTATGCAACCATCTTTGTAGGCTCTTCGTCCATCTTCGTCAATGTAGAGTCCAGCAAAGTAACCAAATATATTTAGCAACAGAATCTTAACACATTTTACATTGTGTGATCATCAACTACTTCTCTGATAGCAACACCATCCAAAGAACCAGGAAGAAAGACTAAAGAGCAGCAACAGCCTTTCCACAAAAATGGCAGTACAAAGTAATCCTTTTGTATTCAAGTATCTTTTTGTATTCATTTATTTGTGAATGGCTTTGTACCTTTAAAGTGAAAAAGCCAGCGGTGTAAACAGAATGGCAGGATGTCAAAGGGCACAAGTTTGTTCCCGATGATTCACTATGCCTTATGGGTAAAGAACTCACTGACTCAAACTTATGCAGGACCCATGCATGTAAGGGCCACATAGATCCCCCCGAGTCCAAAAGGAGGGGGTCCGTTTCTCCCTCTCTTTTGCTCTCGTCTTCCAAGTCTCTAATCTGAAACCGGACACATTACTCAGCTGAACCTTCCCTGCCCACCACACGCCCAGTCAGGTCTCATTTCCTTCCGTGCCATCTATAGCTTGGTCACCGCTGGAACCACATAGACCACTGCAGGCGCAAAAACATTGCCCACTCAGTCTGCTTGGATGGGCTCTGCAGACCAACAAGGGAGCTGACGTTGGTGGTTAGGCAGGGGAAGATAAGAGAGTAGGGAGGGAGTGAGAAGGACGTGTGGCAGGAAGGAGAGGAGAGGAAGCACACTCCACATCCTAGGATGCGAGAAGGTTAAAGAGCTGAAACACATGTGAGGAACAACAGGGAGTTGCCCGCCAACAGTATTCAGCCTTGAGTCGCTTATCCATGGGTCAATAACCGCCCGGCTCCCTCTAGATTAGACTAACGTGTACCCGGATCCTTATCAGCACAGCTATCATCACCGCTGCCTTGGAGAAGCACCGATACTGTCATCTTCACGCTATCAGCTCAGAGACATGGGAGTAATTATATTATATATTATATATATATATATATATATATATATATATATATATATATATATATATATATATATATATATATATATATATATATATATATATATATATATATATATATATATATATATATATATATATATATATATATATATATATATAATTACTATAATATAATATAATATAATATATATTATATTATAATATTATAATATAATATAATATATATATATATATATATATATATATATATATATATATATATATATATATATATATATATATATATATATATATATATATATATATATATATATATATATATATATATTAAGTCCATAACATACGGGAAAAGCAGCAGCATCACAGATCATCCCCTCTTCTTCTATCCGAGAAGAGATTTCCAGCTCTCAGATCTTAAACTTCGTATTTTATACGCTTTGTCCTCCTTCACACTCCCCTCATTTGCGTTTCTGCATAGCGGTGATATCACAAAAATGCTATTTTTTCTCTGCAATTCAGTTGATTTATAACATTCTCTTGTAGTAATGCTTTATCAATTAATTACTCAATCAGAAGTTTATACCCCTTCATTTATACGTTTCCAACTGGTGGGAACAGTTTGAGGGAGGCCCATAGCAACACGCATAACATAGTAAGGGGGGGGGGGGGGGGGTATGACAGTCCTGACCTCAAGCCCATCAAACACGGACTACAGACACAGTAAACATTGTCTCTCAGGTAGGACAATGATCTCTGACCTCACAATCCAAAACCTTTCAAACCACATCATGTAAGACCGAAGTCCCTCCAAAGCCAACTCTATATTTCAACTAATGTGGGGGCAATGAGGGGTCCTAATATTTAATACATATGTATCAATACATGGGAAAATGGAAAAGCATAACCCCTAATTGAGCAAAGTATATCATATAATCATCTGGAATCTGGATTCCTATGCGTCCACAAAGCATGCTGAGGATGCACAGACTAGTATGACTAGTCTAGTACTAGTATGACTAGTCTAGTACAAGTACAGGGCTCGACAATAACGTTGTACCAATGGCCCGGGGCAAGTTAAAACAAAATTGGGGCAAGTAAATCCAATCATTAATATTCCCATGGGGCAAGTGTACTTTAGCATGCCATACTGCCAAGAGTTTTTTTTAAAGCGGTTCTTGTTGGGTGTTGGTAAAACATGGACTGTGTAATTCCGGTGGTAATTTGCAAAGCAATCCTCGCAAATCTTGAAATGGACCAATCAGAATCGTTTATTTAGACCGCGGTCCGTAATCCACAGTCCGCGTTTTACCCACACCCGTTCTTGTTCGCGATCAACCAATCAGCGATCGTTTGACTACAAAAACATCCGTCATGGCGGCGCTGCCAACATCGTCTAATTCTGAAGGAAACAGCAAAAAGTGATGAAGCAGTGCCTCCTAAACAAGTATTTTATTAGCGGCAGCAAATCAAAGGATGGCACAGGTGAGTGAATCACGTTGCTGTGACAATTTGAAGTGGTCACAATGAAACACCACCCATTAGATCCAATACCAAGTGCTGATTTTGCACAAGCTACAAAATCTAGCGCTTCCATTTCTCTGTGGATTTTTATCACCTTTGCTTCACAAATTATTGTTTGACCATTGAGCATTTTTTTCTGGATTAAAAACACTTTACTAGTACACAAATGTGTCTATTCAATAATGTTTCATTGTGGTGCACAACTTATAAATATCACTGCTTACTACGACTACCATGTGTAAGGTAGTATGGTAGTACTCTCATTTCATCTTTATTTGAGATTCTCATGTGATGCCATAAAAAATTACATATCATTATGGCAGTCTTTTCATTTTACATGGGGCAAGTTGGGGCAAGTAGTTCTCACCTTAAGGATTCCCTATGGGCAAGTCATTTCGGTTTTTCATGTAGAGCCCTGAAGTATGACTAGTCTAGTACAAGTATGACTAGTCTAGTACAAGTATGACTAGTCTAGTACTAGTATGACTAGTCTAGTACTAGTATGACTAGTCTAGTACTAGTATGACTAGTCTAGTACAAGTATGTCTAGTCTAGTACTAGTACGACTAGTCTAGTACTAGTATGACTAGTCTAGTACAAGTATGACTAGTCTAGTACTAGTATGACTAGTATGCCCGGATGGGCCACGCACACACATGCATACGTATTGCTAAGGTTGCTCAGACCGAGTCAGCACATTTGCAGATGTTTACTTCCACACAAGGTTTGTTCATTAAAGCAGATTAACCAGCTTGATGGGAAGTGAGCAGATGAACAAAAACGATTCAATACCGTGCAAAAGTCACCCACAATGTGGAGTTGCATTAGAGATAGTCAGAGAATTACTAAACAGGCACCAAACTTAACACAGAAATGACACAATGACACATAACAGGTTGGTAAAACACACATAACTACTAACTGCTAGGAGGAATAATCATCAGCAATTAAGTTCATAGGCTGCACGGTGGAGAGTGGTTAGACCCGAGTTTGATTCCACCCTCGGCCATCTGTGTGTGGAGTTTGCATGTTCTCCCCGTGCATGCGTGGGCTTTCTAGGTATGAATGTGAGTGTGAATGGTTGTTTGTCTATATGTGCCCTGGGATTGGCTGGCCACCAGTCCAGGGTGGATCGCCCGAAGACAGCTGGGATAGGCTCCAGCGTCACTGCGGCCATCGTGAGGATAAGCGGTAGAAAATGAATGAATGGATGAATGGATGAATGAAGTTAAGACTAAACACGTGTTGTCATTTAGCAACTATTAGCAAGACCTTTGTAAGTTAGTAGGCTGCACTTCCTGTTTCATGAATTTGTGGTCATCTTTCTGGAGAGTGGCTCCATCCCTTGATGCCATTAAAATGGATGAATCATTTCTTGTGTTCACACCTTTATCTTGGTCATCACCAAATAGAGTTAATTTAAACAACGCAATTAGTGGTGACATAAGATTTCTGCACAGCACTTAAAAAACAAAAAAAACCCAAAACAGTTCCTATTTAAGTGCAGACAGTAAACAGACACCCCGAGAGGAAGCAAAGCTCATGAAAATGAAGCAATTTGCATCACAGCAAAGACAACAGCAGGCTTTGTCCTGGAGCCAGATGCCATGCTGAACATCATGTCTTCCGTTTCATTTTTATGTACCCTCCACATGCTGATTGAACTCAAATGTAATCACATTACTGAGAGAGCTTATCTTCACTGCCTGTGTTAGTGAGTTCTTAATAACGGCCAAGGAGGACACTCTACAATATTAGGTCATGAAATCTGCCCTCAGGATCTTCGGAGAGAGCCGTTCCAGACAGGTCAATTGTCTCTCCTGCTTTCTCGCTAGGCTGGCAAACATCCTGCCACATTTATACCCATCCTTTCTGAGGAAGGGCTGCAGATTACGGTATCTTGCTTTTAACAAGTACATTGTTAAATAAAACACGGGTGAAATACCGTTACTTTTCATGGTCTTCTAATTGTTTATGAAGAAACGAGCACAAGAGCAGCAATCTCCAAAAGCTGGGCTGTGGACTCTTGATAGTTGGTACAGACAAAAAACTAAATACTTATTTTTATTGACTATCAGAGTCTCCTCATCTGTTTGTCTTTAATTCTGATGACTAAAGCTCACAATCTAATCCTAGATTTTAGCTAAAATGAGTTACAGAAGAGCTTCCAATAATTGCTTATTAACAACAAGTGTGAAATCTATAGTTTGAACTCTTCTGTGCACCAAACAAGTAGACTTTGACCACTTGAAGACCAGTGAGCGGTTCAGTTCCAGTGTGAACACGTCATGGGGCCAAGACATGGCCCAGCAGTGAAATGCTAGCGATGAACATAAAGGAATTACCTTGTTTGTCATCATGAATTAGTTTCAACAGGTCAGACGAAAACACAAACATAAAAAGTGAAAACATTTTCTAATCTAATTTGTTGTCTGTTCCAGATAACCCAAAATACATTTTACAGAATAATTCATTTTATGGGCAAAAAACAATACAAACAAATAATTAAATGTATGGATGACTAATGGATGGAATATATTGTTGAAGACTTCCCATACATCCTGGTGAGATCAAATTCAATTGTGTTTGTCACCTTCTTAATCAAATTGTCACAGTCACAACTGTCTTTGGTCCCATGGCGGGTTATTTAGAAGTCACACCCAATATAAAAAATGCATGGCTAGTGAATCAGCAATGCTTTGTTTGGGCGATTGATTTTGCAGAATGATACAGTACAGGGCAAACGGAACGGTTTGTTTAGTGCAATATTGCACAAAAACCAAGTCAGTTTTGGTCAAATTGTCAAAATTTGGTGAAAATGTTCAATGAAAACTGAATGCTACGCAAACTAGGGATTAGGTTTCATTGTAAGGAACAACGTTTCATATTAAGTGCGGTATAGTTGAAGTACAAAGCTGTCTTTTTAAAATGAAGGATCTCATGGATTTTGAAATAAATCTGCGATTATTTGAAAATACTGTATGTGACCTGCTTAATACTTACACAACGTTACACAACTAGGTCTAGCAGGCCTCCGTGGATTATATACCGTCATATATACGGTCACGCATGCGTTCATTTTATTGCATCAATATGCCGATAAAAGTGAGGAATGCTTGGTAATCTGGAGTACCACTGCACAGGAGCGTACATCTCAAACAGTTCCCTCTGCATTACGTCACTGCTGATGACGTCACTCAACAATGCCTTGACAAGAAGAAGCATCGTGGTCTGCAGCAGAACACTCGCTGTGTATGTGACCACAGTAGACTACTGTACAGCGGTCTTCTCTCGATGCCCAAGACCTGGACCTGGCCCGGAAGAGAAGCTTAGTGCCCTGCAGAGCTGGAAGAAACAAGTTTGTCCATCCCAAACACCCCGGGGCAACATGGAGAACCACAATGTTCTAATCCTGTCTAATCAGGACACCGTGGAGCATCTGGAGAAAGGGATACGGCTAATCTCAGGCATAGAGACACGGACGGCACTTTGCTGAGGCTGACAAAAAAACAAAACAGGATGGACCTCAGCTTAATGCTGCGTGTAAGACACTCGTGATGAACATTTTGAGTATTGCTGAAAAGTGCGGTAGCGACTGAACCTTAACTGGTATGCATAGAACGGTCCAAATACTCACTGTGCCCAGCCCTAAGGGACGCAGGCGATCTGTGGATGGCAATAGGCACAATATGTTGACGTTTGTTCCCATGGGAGAGTTGAAGGTGGTGGAGGTTCTCCACAGTGCCTGGTTCTGACCCCGCCACGCAGCCCAGAGCCAGGGCAGAGATCCACAAGACCAGGTGGGTGAGTGAAGCCCAGTTGTGGTTTAGGGGCTCATCCAGGGGTACGAGGGGAGTAAACTGTGTCCTCCAACCTCCGATCATCTTTCCTGAGTGGCTCGACGAGGCTTTAGATGAAAGATGGAACTTCAGCGAGCTTTAAAGCCCATATTTCTCACCTCGCCAATTCTCAGTGTGCACAGACTGTCGCACGGCTCCACGGGGTGTGAGCAAACTGGACACCAGCAAAAATTGCTTTGGGAGGTGAAAATGAGCCTCTTGGTGATGTCTGTTAAGTTATGATATCCGTAGCAACACATGCAGACGTGAATAAGTATCATAAAACATCATCCCTAAGCGACGGCAACAATTTAGGGCAACCTCAAGCAACCATGGAGAAATAGCCTCCTTTTTTTCCCCCTCACAAAATTAGCAACATCTTCCAGCCATGAAATGTTCATATTCCAAAAAAGAGGCTTTGTGGCAAGAAAGTGCAAAGTAGAAGACTTGAGAAAAGCAAATCAAATACTTTCCCCCGATTTTTCTTCTCCTGTGCTCTCAAAGGATGTCCAGAGGAAGGGAACCATAGTTAAATCCCCGTCTTGTATGCATGTCTCAGACAGGCGGCGAGTGGATGTAAAGTGCACCTGTGGGTCGTGCCAGGTAGCGCAGATGCTCCCCATCAAAGGATGTACGCTCTCAATGAAACGGAGCCCCGGTAGCACCTGGGAGAGAAAAGCCCTAGGCGGGAAACACGCGCTCACTCACGGGTAGCATCAACAGCACCGCTCCAGAAGATGTGCGCAAAAAACTCAGGGAGAGAGGAGAGGGAGAGGGAGAGGGAGGGGGAGGGAGAAAGGGAGAAAGGGAAACGGGGGGGATGGCAGCCTCAGCAGCCAGCCAGGAAGCAAGAGGCGAGAGTGGCTATGCAAATGGCCAGCATGCACAGTGAATCATGGAGCCTGAGAGTATTGCAATTGCAGCGACGTCCCTGAGCTCTGATTTCTTTTCCCACAACCTCTCTCCGATTCTCTCTTTAGTGCGGACATTATCAAAAGAAGGGAACCGTTTTATTCATTCCCGCACTTACTTTTAGGACTCCCTCTCTAATTCCTACCCTTCGTATGCTTCACTTCCTTTCCAATATCCCTCTGTGATATTACTGCTGAGCAGCACACAAAGTTGAGCAAAGAATCCTAGTTTTTCCATATCAGTTTATTTCCCTTCGTTTTACCGGAAGCAAGATTGAAGGTGGGTGATGCTGCTGCTGCGGCACACATAGGCAGCCGGCAAATAAACACTTTGTGCTGTGCTGAGGTCGGGTGTGCCTGCTAATAGAAGACCGAGGGTCTGCAGATGGCGGCCACGGTGCACACTCTGTGTTTCCCGACTGGAAAGTACATGTGGACATTAAAGAAGACCGAGGGTCTGCAGATGGCGGCCACGGTGCACACTCTGTGTTTCCCGACTGGAAAGTACATGTGGACATTAAAGAAGACCGAGGGTCTGCAGATGGCGGCCACGGCGCACACTCTGTGTTTCCCGACTGGAAAGTACATGTGGACATTAAAGCCCCGTTGACAAACCCAATCCGGATCATCTGGGAAGGCTGCTTAAGTGTTTAAAGTGTCGGATGGAAGTCAACAAGACCCAGCCTCGCCTGCGCCTGCCATTGTTAGCACGCTGGTCATTTAACATGCTCCCCACAAAGGCAGAGCAAAAACATCCTGTTTGCACGGTTCAGCTGTTCTTTGGGTTTATGGTGCCCAAAAAAACAATTCATGCCTGGAGGAAGCCAACTCACCACAAAGCACGATACATTATCTCTTTTATACTTTAGCACGAGGTGTACATTAACACCAATACAATGCATATTATTCATGTTTATGAATATTTTACCCAATATTGTGTGAGCCGGGGATGCATACATGTGTTGTGACCTTGCAGAATATCCATAGCACAGCCCTGTCATTCAGGCTTTATTTGTATTTGTACAAAAAGAGTGTGTTTATACTTTTGTAATTAGAAACAGAGCAATTTGCATCACTGAGACCAAAAAGGAATTTCAGCATGGCTGCTTGCCAAGGACAAATAATTAACATACTAACAAACAAAAAAGCATATCTTGCCAAAACGGTGGTGCCCACTTGAGCATCGTTTCCAGTTTATATAATGCATGCTTAGTGGGAATGCTGCTTTATGCAGCATTTAAAGTTAATGACATCATCCCTGTGGTGATGCTCTAATCAGGTTTACCATTAGTTACTTTGTGCCCCCTAGTGGTGACTATATGAAGTGAATGAAGGCTGCCGTGTGGCATACATACTCCAGATTCAAGACTAATTTACAGTAGCTTTGCAAAGATGGAAATTAAGACTTGAATGGCATAATAAACTTGAGAATATACCCCTAAAAGGCAAAATGTATAGCAAAACTAAGCAATATATGAGGTTGCTTGAATAAAAACAAGCAGTTTTGCATAGTCAGGAGGTTATATTCACATAATAGAGTTGATTAAAAAAACAACCTCTGAATAGTACATTGGAAGCTGCGTATACAGTGCAGTTTAATTATACAGCAACTGCACAAAACCCAACACCAAAACTGCAGCCTAGCGCTAATTTAACTGAGCGAAGTGGTCTGATCTCCTGTTGTGTTTTGCCTCCTTATTGTGTTCGTGAAATGTGCTTTGGACTGAGGGGAGCCTAAAGCTTCACTATTTGTTTTCATTTAAAAAACAAATAATCCCTCCGATAGATGCAGCTTTGGGTCCATATTCTCTTTGGTACGTACAGCATATTTTCATTGGCCTTTCTCATGGAAAATGTGCACTTTTAAGCCATAGAGAGTTACATAATGGGATGTTAATGGTTTGTTTTAATTTCAACATACGTTTTACTGCCGTTTACATCATATCACAATTCCATATGTGTAAAAGGCGTAGGGAAAAGCACAGCTTATTTAATCCTACCGCCTCATTGTTTTGCATCAATTGCTAATGCATTTGTTCTTTTCCTGTTCAACATGTACGCTTAGCCAATTTGGAAATAACGTGAGAAAATGATTAATCAATATAACAATGTGCTACAGTCAAGTTGAGGTTTTCAAACATGGATAAACAAATGTACATTTGTAAAATTGTATAAATTGCCCTGCACGGAGGTCGAGTGGTTAGCGCACAGGCCACACAGCTAGCAGACCCGAGTTTGATTCCAACCTCAGCCATCTCTGTGTGGAGTTTGCATGTTCTCCCCGTGCATGCGTGGGTTTTCTCCGGGTACTCCGGTTTCCTCCCACATTCCAAAAACATGCTAGGTTAATTAGCCACTCCAAATTGTCCATAGGTATGAATGTGAGTGTGAATGGTTGTTTGTCTATATGTGCCCTGGGATTGGCTGGCCACCAGTCCAGGGTGGACCCCGCCTCTCGCCCCAAGACAGCTGGGATAGGCTCCAGCATTATTGCATAATGTGCAGTGCCGTATGACATTGTATGGATATTTCCTGGATTCGTCTTCCTTACTGCTGAAGGTTTTTAGCGTTGTGGGAGCGCGTCATTTGTCTTTATAATGTATTTTCATTTACCCTGTCAATGTGTCCTTTCTGCTATTACCAAATAATGTTATTTTAGTTTTATTATGTTTCAGAGTAGTTTGTTTTTATCAAACCATCTTTTTAGTATAATCATTGAATTTTATTTTAATCTCTAGCATGCTTCTTCCACAACAGAATCTAGTAGTATCATCTGCAAATAATACTAGCTTTATGTGTTTTGTGGCTTTTATGATGTAATTCATGTATCGGTTGAGCAGTGTTGGTCCCAGTATCGACCTCTGGGATATGTTGCACGATGAGGCGCCTGCAGATGTGTATTCTCCAAGCTTCACGCATTGCTTCCTGTTCGTGAAGTAACCTTTACCCCGTTCAATATTAACCCTCTGATTCTGCAGTGCATTAGCGCACAGGCCACAAAACTAAGAGACTCGGGTTCGATTCCTTGCTCGGGCATCTCTGTGTGGTTTTTGCGTGTTTGTCCGGGTACTCCGAGGTTAATTGGTGACTCCAAAGGTATGAACGTGACTGTGTTGTCAATGCTTGTTTGTCTATATGTGCCCTCTGATTGGCTGGTGACCAATCACCCCAAGACAACTTGCCCGCGACCCTGGTGAGGATAAGCGGTACAGAAAATGAATGAATTAATGATTCCATACCTTTACAGTTTGTGAACTATTATAATAGTAATAAATTGTATGAAATGTTTTTGTTAGATCCATAAATACTGCAGTCAATAGAGTTGGTCATTTCTTAAAATATTTGTATTAGAATAATTATTTAGCTATATTTATGAGTTCTATTAGTAGTATGTAACCTGTTGTTAAACAGCTTGTTGCAATAAAGTTGTGGCAGTAAAGAAAGTGGTGGATGTTAATGTTTGTCTCCACTTTTGAAAATTGATATAAGTTTATTTTCATTTTGTTTGGAAATGTATCGGTCTGAAATGATAAATTACTGATGTATGTCGGCGGTTCATGTTCATGACCTTCTTTATCGCTTTCATTTCCATCCCATTACAATCAGTTGGTGTTTATGCTGTACTTTTATTGACAATATAATTGATCAATTTGTCACGCCAGTGAGGAACATGCAGTTGGAATATGCTAGTCTATGCTCTCATTCCTTTCTCCCGCTGACAAGTAATTTTGGATCTTTTTTTTCTTTTTAGCATTGTCATGTATAGAATATTGAGGATAATCTGATTTCTGGGATTCATTACTGATGATAGTCTTTAGGATGGCCCATATTTTTCCGTTATTTGTATTATTTAATAGTGTACTATAATATTTGCTAACTTGTTTTTATACGTATTATACTTATTTTCCGATTCTTTAGTTGTCTGTCCTATAAATCTCTTATATAATGTATTTTCCATCGTATAAAGCATATTGTAGTCCCTTTCTCATCCACAGTTGACTTCTATTTGTTGGCTTAATTGTCTTAATGGAGCGTGCCAATTAATAAATATTTAGAATATATGCTCCACATCATCCACGTCATTTTCACAAAAGCGCTGGTAGTTTCCTCTGTTTGTAGTCTTTGAAATTAGTTTTTGTCTGATGAAAGATATAGGAAAACAATTTCATTGTACATACGACGTCCTATAGGAACACGAGTGTCCATTTCTTAAAGCAATGCAACAATGATTCACCATGCTGATGCATTGGGAATACTATGAATAAGGAGTACTTAGCTCCTAGAGCAGGAGTATAGATACTGACCCCGACCTACTGTATGTGGACTGGAGTCCTATGGAGTATATGGACCTACAGTCAAGAAATGAAGTATTTTGTTTTGACAGACTTGTTAGACGTTAGAATTACAACAGCTTTGGGTCCAGTCTATTAGCTCAGTGGATTTTCAGTCTACTAGCTTTTCATAGGAGGCCTCCTTGACACACACACTCGCATCGCACAGCCGGAGTTGTGCAACACTCGGAAATGACTCATGGAAACCTACTGGGACACGAGGAAAACACACAAACACCACAGGTGCATTGTTCTGTCTCACGCTACAGAAGTTCAACTGTCGCTTTCACTTTCTAGGGTGCTGCTGTGTTCTTCATTCTGGGCTCGTCAAACTTCCTTGTTGTTTTTTTGGAGTCCACGGCTGAAACCAACTATATTGCTTTTTTTTTTCAATACAATTTGATCATTATTGACTTCTCGATTAGCAATGTGGTCCAAATAAATTAGAAAGTGGACAGTGAAAATCGAGCTTTCAACTGGAATGGACAGACTCATTTATGTTCATTCTTCTCTTTGGAAGCACAAAACCAGTTTGACTCATATTCTCAGACCAAGGCCCTCATTAGAAGTGTCAATGTGCGATGCTACTACGAGACAAAACGTTTTTCCCCAAACATACCAACCAAGTCTACACTCAGCGTATCGGAGCTCAATACGAACAACCCGGCCATCCTGACCCATTCAAGCACGGCCCAACAGCTGCTAACTCGTTCCCTCAGCCTCAGGTTTGCAACGCTGTGAAAAATAAAACATCATCTCATTGGTCAATAAATGTCTGCCTTTTCATCTGAAAACTGGATGTCTACTTTCTTTCGAAATACAATTCTGTTTTTTCAAGAGTTGTGTGTTTGGGGGAGGTCTTGTAGACCTTTCTGTAATTGGAACTATTTGAATATTAGTTGAATATTAGTTGAATACCCCAACCCGAGAGACTCATTCATTAAATCAGTTGAATTTCACAACATAGACGTCACAACTGTTACACAAGGACATGTCCATAAAACCATGAATGTTGACAAACAGCCACTCTCCTCTTGTTTACCATAGCAATCAAGGGTGAAATATGAGCTAATGAAGCCTAAATAGCGAACAGCGTTCTTTAGGCAGGTGTAGCTTCATTTAGGATATCCCAGCGCTGACTCGGGGCAGCTCAAGCATGAATGCCAAGTCACGCATGAAGTAGGTGTACCTGCTGGGTGACGCAGTGCCACATCTGTGGAAGGAACAGTAACATATGTGGCGCTACAAACATCTGGAAGGGTGACAGGGTGCGCAGATTCCATTTCATTTCCTACCACACATACTTGCCATAATATAAAGTACGATATTGAGACACATAAAAACATGGAAGGCCATTCTGACATGGTAGTTATCCCTCAAATTTACACTTTTCACATTTGCAACCTTCTAAAAATGGGTTTTAACATTAGAGCCCTCTAGACATGAAATAGCACCCCTATAGTCACCTTTATACTCACATTACAGTGTTCTAGCGATCAAGTCTGCTGCTTGTGTGTCTCACTGAAAATTACAGTAACATTACTGACACCCAGTGACTGGTGTAGAATACTACGTATCATTCACGTCTTTGAATGCATTTTCTGAATGCCTTATAGTTCAGTTCATTTAGCCACGTTTATGTGCTTGAAAATGCTGATTCTGTGTGATATAACTTGAATATTGAAGTATGATTTTTGGTAAATTATTGAATGAGTTGCCAATTGATACCTACAATGGTTTGATACCTTATTCATCCAAAATAATCCTTCAAAATTTAATTACAAAAAAATACTTAAACCACATTTAGATACACACGAAGTGAACAGCCAAATAAAAAATCAAGACTAACTAACATAGCAGGATTTTTTAAATTGCCATTTTACTTATGGTGATAGTACTTCAATATGTGAGTTCTTGAAGTGACCCTGAAAAAAAAAAAAAAAACTTTTACTCAAAATGTCCCAAAGTGGATTTAGCACCTTTTGGGAATCTCTTCAAAAAACCTTTTCAATGTATGGATTTTGAAAAGATAATTACTGTCCAACACACCAACTGTACAGTATAGCCGTTATGTATACAGCCACTGTGTTTATCTTGTTCAGTCCTAATTCACGTCCTAACGTACGTTACTGCAAGCTGAACACCAACATCAATAAGGAAGAAAGAAAGCAATTTCCACATCTGTCATCAATGTTCAGCAAACAGAGAGGAAGCTGGACAAGCAGGACTATATGGATGTCCATATTGTATGTTGCACACTCCGCCTGATGCATGCAGTAAATAAGACCACTCGAGCAGAAATAAAAACAGCAAAGATTCACCGTCACAAAAGCACAATGAAAGGGCTTTATTTTCATTGCAGAATATATTTCAATCAAATGTCAGTATTAAGTATATTTATGTCAAATACTACTCATGTAATGATTACATAGTTATATGGAGATGTATTTGGACAGTGACATATTTTTTATGATATTGTCTCAGATATATCACCATAATATATCTAAAATGAAACAATGTATGACTGAAGGGAATCTTGACAGCTTTAATGTAAGAGGTTGCACAATCAATATTACATTTTATCATTTAGGAATTACAGCCATTCTATTCAAATAACCTGCATTTTTGGGGCGCAAATGACTTGGGATGACTAGAAATGCAGAACTATAATTGTTAACACTACACTTGTATGTCAGACTCTGAATACTTCTATTCATTCTATTTATTCCACAATTAACAGTGGCCCATATGATATTTAGCTAGGTAGCTATATCTATATAGCTACTATATCTATAGTATCTAGTACGGTAGTGACAGTCCAGATAGACACTGTTTTAATCTCCAAGAGAAATTCACAGTATATTGCATAGACACCTGGTGGAAATAAAATGATTAATAATTGAGGTTCATTAATAATTAATTGAGGTTATTGTTTAGTGCATAATTAGGGTCTTTGTCAAACTGTTGTTTTCCCTTGTTTACAGAACAAAAAAAACCCATATTATACTTAATAAAATTACTTAATAAAATGCAGCCTGCAACAGAGGCTGCTCCAGATCTAGACCACATACAGTGGAACCTCAGCTTTCAATACATTTCATATTTCATATTATCTTGTAAACTGTACTTGTATATACTTCTGGCTAAAATTGTTAATTTGTTAATACGTTTTAGGTTGTTTTATATTGTTTATTTTTCACTATTTAAATGGGTTATGTCCTCTTTGCTGCTGTGCAATGTACATTTCCCCACTGAGGGACGACTAAAGGTATATCTAATCTAATCCAATCCAATCTGTTCCAAAAGGTTTGATAACAACATTTTTTTCCCATAGAAATGAATGTGAATCCAATAAATACGCTCCAGTTTTACATGTAGAACACAAAATTGATCATATGGACATCTTGTACATCCTGGCAAATTTGAATCCAATAGTGTTTCTCACAGTCTTTATTTATTTGCAGGCACTTGCAACTTTGTTTGGCCCCATGGTGTGTTATTTAGCAGTAAAAAAAATGCACAAACGGTGAGTAAATAACGCATACGGTGCATTGTTTGGGCACTCGATTTCGTGGCCAAAACGTCCTGATGACTGACGATGTTTGTATCATTTCCCACTAAATGCGTTAATAATATTTCCGATTGGCTAATGTTGCTTCAGTCGCTTACTTGAGTGCCGTCGTTGTGACGGATTAATCTGGCTAATTTGACAAGCCAGTACTTCTTCCCGTGATGCATATGCAATGCCAACAACAGTGTTAAACATTTCCATAAATCTATTTAAACACACGAGGGACTCGTGTAAAAAAAAAAAACAAAACCTTACTCATAAATGCAAATAAAGGTTATGTCTGGATGTCTGCATCAGTGCGTCCTCATGTACTGATGTGTGTGTGTCAGTGTGTATGTGCAGAGAAGATGTGTCTGCAAATGCATAAACTAAATCCTGACTGTCAGTGAGAGAGATAGGGGTCATAGGTCATCAGCTTTCTGGAGGCTTCCTCTCTATCTCCTCTGACAGTTCCCAAGATGCAGAGGGCTGCCAAGGCACTGTGGTCTGTCTGTCTCAGTCTGTCCGTCTCCACTGAAAGGCAAGTCCGTCACTTCTCTTCTCCGAGTGCATAATCTTAAACAGGTCAAGGACAGAGCGCCTCTTCTCCCTTTAGGAGGCCGCTGTTTCTTTGTTAAAGAACTAGACGGACATGCTCCAATTAAACGGAACAATGGATACACTTGCAAGAGGAAGGAATACAAAAAGAGAAAATTCACCCTTCCCTTCTTTAATGTATGAAAATTAAAATGAAATTATGAAATTCCTTGTGAAATGGTCAAATTAATTTGACTTTGGTTGAAACATCATTGAAAATAAAGAGCTCTTTGAGTTGGAGGTCCGCAGCACAGCCCGTGAAAAGAGATATTCAAAAGCGTCTTGTATAAGAGTCTCCTTCAGACATATAGCTCATCAGACAGCAGCGTTACTGCTGCTCTTCAACTCCAATTCCACTGTAGCACTTGTCACATACACGAACCGCATTGTCCAAGTAGTGGCAGACTATCCACGACGGTGCACAGCTCAAATGACTCACATCAAATGTGGAAAAGCACAAGATGTTGTTGTCACACTTCAGGAAAAAGTGTGTTGCTGTTACTTTGTAAGGCAAGCGACGTTGGGAAGGATCTTCTGCTAATGAGCGAAACCCAGATGAGGTGCTACCACGTATGTGACCACACTCTACGTATATAAGGTGACGCAAAGAAGAGCTTTTCAAGAATGTTGTCGGCACTGGCGATGAGGGGAGTGTTTATTTTTGCTGCAGGCCACTCTACTTGTTAGTTTGTTTCAATAAACCCACAGTCGACAACCTTGGAAAGTGAAGGTTTTCTTTTAGACTGATAAATAAAACTGCAGAGTGTGATTGATGCACATGGTCCAAATTGGGTACATTTGCTGGAGATGTCCAATAATATCGGATAATGATATTGATGTGCGTGTGATGTGGTTAACACAACAACAGGCCTGCCAGGACCATATGTCCGTGATGTGGAACGCCGCCATATGTGAATGGATTATGGATATTTGGGCGAAGGTATTTCCAAGCTTTGTAAATTTGTAAATAAGTGCTGGTTATGCGAGGAGGGAGTACGGCATCTTCCTCATCTAATCTAACCTAATACATACTGCAATCATGATTGTATTAGTCCCAGGTTTCATACTTTTGTTTTTATATTGATGTTTGTGCCACATAAGATGTGCAGCTTTCCAAATTGTATTGTTATCAACATTTATTACCGGTAATTGGATTTTTGGTTGTGAGTATATTTAGTTTTATTTTTTGATAGTAGGAAAAGATTAGTTGACTATTGGTTAAATGACTATTAAAAACATCCCACAGCAAAGACACTGTGACTGCAAATATATACACTTTACAAACTAATATCATTTTCAGTGATGTTTGAATTCCAAGAGCAACTGTAGATATTGTCATAATGTCTTCCTACAATTTATTGGGCAGCCCTTAAGCATTACATGTACCACACATTGACAGATTTACTACTGTTTACCTGAAAGGCTCTTTCAGTATTTCACAAGGTTTTTCTCCAACCATCCAAGGATACGTTCTGCCAGGTTGCTCGAGGGCGGCTGCCCGTGCACCGAGTCTTAGGTGAAGAGGAGGAGGAGTCCTCAAATCACTAAATCAACACAGCCCTATAACTGGGAATGACTTTGGTCAGGCATAGTGGAAGATCCTTGCCTGCTCCTGATAGGGAGGAATGTGAGCGGTGCCACAGTCGGTCCTTCATGGGTGGAAAACGTAGGAGGCTGCTGCAGGTCAAAGAGACATTGGAATGTCAACTTTGACTGACTTTTTTATAATGGAGAAAGAAGGGAAGAATGCTTTCCACAGTCTGCTCATTCTTTGGTATTCGCTGGAAGTCTTCTGTTATTGGCTTTGTAGGTGCTTTCAGTTTATTGGATTGATGGATATTTTGGGGGATTATTTTGCTTATGTACTGTATATAGTAGTATTTTTAAGAAAGTATACTGTTCAAATACCAAATTGCACAAAACATTTTTAATTTTCTCAAACATTGACGATGCACCCATAATCCAGTGCACCTTACTGTCAGTCATTGCTCAGTCATTGTGTTTTACGGTTTTAATGTATGGAACATTTTACAGCCCCGTGACAAATGGTAATGGTAATGGTAATGGTAATGGTTTTATTTCATTTAAACATGCATCAGATTCCAATTGAGTGCATCCCATAATCAGTTCCCAGTTCCACATGTCCAAAAGGAGTAGGAAGAAGCAAAGCTTAATAAATCCTACCCTTCCATCTGGTACTTTTACAATCAGTAACTGTTACATTTGTTCACTTCCTGCTTTCCATAATACAGTTTAAGTTTTTTTTTTTTTTTTTGTACCGAAGTAGGAGATGATATGATCCAATGCCATAATGGGTACCATAGTAAGTGTCAATATAGTAAACATATCTTACGTATCCAGATGGAATTGCATGGGTGACTACATCCAGCCAGTTTGTTACCAATAAATAAATGGGCTTTACAATTTGAGAGGGTATTTCATTATATTGCTTAAGGTTTGTAGCTTTTTATATAAGTCCTCCTGTATTAAAATTGTCATAAGATAAGATAAGATTTTATTGCTTTTATTCGTCCCTCAGTGGGGAAATTTGCATTGCACAGCAGCATGCATGGATGGATGGATGGATGGATGGACTAGCTAGATAGACTTCCTTTATTGTCATTGCACAATATCACAGCAGTGAAATTGTCAACGAAATGTTGTTGCCTGGCTCCTGTATAATAATAATAATAATAATAATAATAATAATAATAATAATAAGGTACCAGAACCAGTTAAACAGTACAAAATAAACAAAATAAAAATAAACAATATAAACAACCTAAAAGTATTGACAAATTAACATATTGTGATACATCCCAAAACACTGTGATATATGCTAAGCTAGCTAACCAGTGTTATATCGGAGAAAACCATATCATTGCGATACTCTGTACTATGATATATTTAAATACTACCCCTTGGGTTATGTCATACCTGTTCATAAGTAACTGCATTTGTAATTCTAGCTGTGTGTTTTTTTGTCCCACACTGATCTAGAGTGCAATATTTAATATTTACTGAGATGTTTAATTGCCAAATGTGTGAATGTTCAGTGCAACACCCAGCAGAGTCGTTAAGCACATTCTCTATATCTTCATCAGTGCTGGGTTATGGAGACACAACTGCATGCTTAATGCAGATAGAAGTCACCAGTGCACAATCCCGAGTTCATCACCACATTATAGATTATCAACGCAAACACCAACGAGACAGCGAAAGAAACATCATAAAAAACAATCAACATTCAAAATCGCATGTATGTGTCCATATTTTATGTATTTCATTGGCTAAAACAGGTTAATAATGCTATAAAACTGGGTATAAAATGTTGTGAAAACTTCATTCAGAAAGAAGGCACTATCTGTGTTCGATGCCAGCAGCCTTTGCCCACATCCCCCTGACACGGAAACCCATTTGAACCTGGGATCTCAATCGGTATTGGGAAATCATTGAAAATAATTGGGCCGCAGGGTGACCACTTAGTTGTGATGTGATGGAGGAAGAGTTAATGAAAGTACGACTAACACACACTAAAGCCTCATTAGGCTTTCACGGCTGTAATAAAGACAACTGACTTTTATCAACCACCAACCTCCACAAGACTGATCATATTGATTTGTAATGATTACTGTATATCCTAAACTAGAGATAAAGTCACTCTAAAAGTCATGCAATGCTTTTTGAGGTTGTACTTGCTAAAGTACCCAATGTATTAAGAGTATGTAATGTAATGTATTGTTAAAAACAGGACACAAACACTGAAACCCAAATATTTGCTGAACTAAATCTAAAATGTTGAGCTTTTTCGACATGCATTTGACATTGTTGTGACAGCAGATTCAAGTGCCTGAAACGCCCACGGCGACAGCGCTACTGCCCTATTTGCCCTTGAAACAAACTAAGTGGTTTAGTCCGTGCATGCCTCCACTGTGTTCCATTGACCGCTATATTGCCTGCATGCAAGGGGAAGTGGGTGTTGTCTATCTAGACCAGGGGTCAGCAACCCGCGGCTCCAGAGCCGCATGTGGCTCTTCAGCCTCTTTGTTGTGGCTCCCTTTGCAATGCTTGAATATTTTTTAACACCACAGTGGGGAAAAAGCATGTCTTTGTAATGAGTTTAAAAAAATCCAACTTTGTGTGAGTCCATGAATGCAATTCCCAAAGCTATTTGACAATTCTAAAAAATAAATTAGAGATCATATAAAACAGCGACATTGGAACTTCAGGTATCAGGTAAGTTTACAGTAATTTACACATATATTTATGTAAGTTTATATTTAATATAATACTAGCAAGAGTACTCCAACTTGTTTTTTTTCTTATCTGAACTACTTTGATAGCCCCAAATTCCCTACAATTTTGTTTTAAACATACTATGTTTTGCGGCTCCAGGCTATTTTTCTTTAGTGAGCAAGGGGGTGAAATGGCTCTTTTCATAATAAAGGTTGCCGACCCCTGATCTAGACAATGAAACACAAGTGGCCTACTTTACCCTTAACACTAGTGAACATATTGAAGTTCAAAACAGTATTATTTCATAGATTCTCCAAAGTAAGTTCTTATTTTATTAACATGATCAGTTACAATGATTTCAACGTGACATAATACTACTGTGTAATTCAATTCAGATCCTCACCACAATTGAATGTGCTATATTGCTATATAAATATAATATAGCAATATAATCGTCCTTAGACTATGCACAACCTCTGCAAAAAAATAATCCTATCTGTATGTTTTACTGTTTAATGCTTTACGATGTCATGATGACTGCAATGTCAAGGGGTGATAACAATGATCATGTGGACCCAATACTTTTACACAGTACTGCATATAGTTTTGCTCTATTGTTGTTCATTTGAAGTTATAGTCAAAATACAATGATATGGTGTTAGACTTTGACAGACTTTATTGATCCACGATAGAAATCGCTTGGTCAAAGTAGCTCAATTGCTGATGAAAACAAAAACGCAGAGCAAAATTATAAACAATCAATACAAGATGTTATATAAGTTTTGTGTACTTACAAACTTGCATTTGTTATCATATTATGAATGATTATTATTGAATTGATTACAACTGGACTGTTGAGGTTGTTTCACCTGTCATCCAAAGTAGGCTTCATCAGACTCGATAGGACTAGATAGGACAGCACTAGAGCTTCTTCTAAGACAACGTTTCATTGCTATCGATTAAATGCCCTGAGAATACAACCTGGATGAATGAGAACATTCACAGGTAATACGTTATTAATACATATGTCATATATTTGTTATACTGGTATTGATATTCGATGTGATTATCAGGCACATGACCGTGACCTATTGGCTCAAGTTCTTTTCTGGCAAGTCAGTATGGCTGAGGATACACGCAGTCCACTTTTGCATGTGCTAAAGAAAACAAGCCAGGGCCCAGACAAGCTATTGAAGATGCAAAGCCACTGGTGAGTACGCGCTGATGAAGACACATCTTTGCCCCTTGGGCACAGACAATGGAGACTAGACTGCACTACCTTCATTGTTGCTACAATATTGACATGGCACTAATAGCTTGGACTACAGGACAGGGTAGATGAGCAACCAAGCGAGGTAAAAGTTGCGTGGAGTCAGACCGACCCTACTCAGTAGTCTCTTCTCGACCCACTTAAGCTCAACAGCAAACACCATTGTGTTTGTCTCTATACATTACCCTCACATGCTTGACCACTGCGGGCAAACTCCCTGAGGGGGTCCGGACTGGACATCTATCTCCCACACACCAGCCACTTATGAACTGAGACTTCAAAAGCTCAATGGACAGACGACCCCAAACAAGTCTCAAAGCAGGCACGGAAATATTATGCCTTTGGTTGAACCTTTTTTTTGTATGGGACTCACCACTTACCTCTTCTAATCAATACTCACTTCAAATAAGCTAGTTGCATTTGTGAAACCTTGCCTTGTCACTAACGCCAAGTATGACACTTTAAAGAGTATTACTGTATATTAACAGTGGTTTTTTTTGGTATCAGAAAAAGTAAACAATAATATACAACTATATTAAATACAACTAGAATTTCTTCAAAAAACCCCTGCATGGTAAATGAAAACATTAGTTTCTCCAGTCATGAATGTGAGTGTGAATGGTTGTTTGTCTATATGTGCCCTGGGATTGGCTGGCCACCAGTCCAGGGTGGACCCCGCCTCTCGCCCAAAAGACAGCTGGGATAGGCTCCAGCACCCCCTGCAACCCTCGTGAGGAAAAGTGGTAGAAAATGAATGAATGAATGTTTCTCCAGTCATATTTTTTCCATTATACTTTTCTTCAAATTAATCTTATTAATCTCATCTTGACTTGTTCTTGCAAATTCAATCTTGTGTGTCGTCTGGTCTTGTGTGTTGTATATACATTATATATCTCAAATGTAAGATGACCTCTCTTTTGCATATTTTTTTCTCTGTGCATGCTTCACAAAAAATACATTTTTTTTTATTTCTAACATAAGTCAATGCTATCCAATATCTGATACTAGCAAAGTGTGTAAAGTATGTTTATGCAAGCTAATGAACAAAATATGAATACATGGCTCTAATGCTGCTGCAGGACTCAAACCACAAACAAACCATCAGCCGGACACGTCCAAGTACAGCGTGACTGTAAATGAATATGCTGCTGTAAAAAGCATGCCGCCATCTTGGCGCAATGCCAACAGCAGCATAATTAACCACACAGCTTGGGCAAAGCTTTGGGCTTTATTGTGTTGTTGTTGGTACAACACAGCAATTCAGTGTCACGATAATGATACAGAGGCAGGAGGCAAGGCACTAAAGTTTGGATGACTCAGTCAACTCCACATGCAACTTGCTTTCATTCAACCTATTGCTGGGTTCCAAATTGCCTGCTCTCGCTAACAAAAGCATAAAAACGATATTTTCCCCAGCTTCTCTCATTTTCCACATGGCCCCCTTTTCCCATCCACATGACAATCCATCAGCACAGATAAAACCCCGGGTTCATTCCTCACCCTCACAGACTGAAGCACGCTCGCATCTTTATTCATTGCACCGACTCCACTTTGTCACAGTTCTAGGAAAGCATTTGGTTATGTCGTTCTGAATATTGCATCCCACGGGTCGTGGTATTGATCTGCACTACTTTTTATTAGGTCCGCAGGAACAATGTGGCTAGCTACGGTAACAAGGCTCAGCAGACCCAAATGTAATATATTCTTACATGTCCTACGAGCTGGGCTGCTCCCACTGCTGTAAATGAGCCTTCGCAATGAATATGTAGAACTGGAAAACCAAATTCACTGCTTCACTTTCTGCAGAAAGGAAGGTCACCAGGAGTTCAAAACAAACTTTGGCCTTCATTGATCCAGAACACAAACCATAACCACGGATCCTAAGTAGAACAGTCATTTTAACGTTATAAACAATCTGTTATCAAGCTGGTAGAAGTACTGCCGTCATCTATAGAATACCAGGTTGGTTTTTCATCCCTAACGCTGTTCAGCCCATAACACCCCCGACTGTGTGGAGCAGTTCACAAGGAAATAAACACTCAACAAAATCCTCCTGTGCATGTTTTGCATAAGAGAGTAGATGCATTTGCAAAAGGTATTACCCTGATGCTTTCAACATTAATGAGTCCATAGTCCTTCACGCTAAACGAGATCTTTAATTGAGATTAATATCACACAACTTTTAAACTACATCCTGTTGTTTTAACATGTGCTTCTTTTTAAACAAAGGGACAGTCTAAACGTCTGATCTCTTCCAGATCAATCTCAGTCTTTCAGTGTTTGCCTGACCGTTTGCTGTCATTTCTGGCAAAAGTAATTATTATATATTATACAATCATATTTTACATTTTTCCATCACGGCCAAATGAATGAAGATGAAGTTGAAATGATGCTGTTTCTTGGATACATAGAATGTACCTGTGTCTCTTTCTTTGGGTTATTAACACAGAACACAGCAAACAATTAATTAATATTAAGATTATTAATAAACATATACCATATGGACCCTGATATTATATATAATCAATATTCATTCATTTATTTTCTACTGCATATGCTCACGAGGGTTGCAAGGGTGCTGGAGCCTATCCCAGCTGTCCTGAGGCGAGAGGCGGGGTCCACCCTGGACTGGTGGCCAGCCAATCACAGGGCACATATAGACAAACAACCATTCACACTCACATTCATACCTATGGACAATTAGGAGTGGCCAATTAATCTAGCATGTTTTTGGAATAAAAAACAATATCAATAATCAATATCAATACTGCAATATACTTGATGTAGATGATGTCCCTGTACTTATATTTAAAGTGCTTTCTAATTAACGTTGTATTGATGAGGTTTATCAAGCCGTTATTGTCATTGGAGAGCTTTGAGTGAATTGCCATGTGGCTCAAACATTTTTGTCTATAATCCCAAGACGTCTGGATAGGACACAAGTAGAGCATGAAGTCAGCAAACAATAATCTGGGATAAAAAATAGTGCGGCCCATATCTCCAAACTGAAGCTCTTGTTGGAAGCAATATAAGAGCCCACAGATGGCCTGAACTATGAATCATGTCATTCCATTCATGGACTCGTGACGCAGCGGCTTGGACATTATTCTCTTCTAATCTTACTTGAGACTTGTAGTGAAAGCCTACCGTCATTACACAGCGGTCCACCGAACGTCGTCATGCTGCAGTCGCAGCTGAATCCCTCCCACTGTTGGAGACACACGCCCTGGTTGGCACAGGAGTCCTCCTGGCATGTGGTGCTGGGGCCTGAGCGTGAACACAAGCACAACGCACTGTGAGCCCACTGATGTGATACGAGTCACAACGGGCTTGTCTCACTTCACTCCACAGTGAAAATGTCACACAAATAAATAAAGACTCCTGTAAAAGTGACACATAATAAACACATTTGCAGTATAGACACCTAGATCACGTTTTGGTTTTGTCCAAACTGTCACTGCATGACAGACCAAACATTCTTTAAATGTATTTCAGCTGAGATGAAGTCACACTTTTGTCATTTACTGTATATTGTTGACATTTTGCATGCAGACGCAGAGAAGAAAAAAAAACTGTGAAAGAGAAGTGTTGGTGTGATCAAATCAATTGAAAATAGAAAATAATACGTTCTTCCACTTGCAGTGCCTGACATAAGTCTTTTTGCTTATCCAGGTCGTAGGAGCAATAAATAACTCCACTTTGAGGTGGATAAATACCTTATATGAAAGGTAAAAGCCTTGAGATTATGCTTATTATAGCAAAATAAAGTCTCAAATTATTCACTTTTTATGTTTTATGGTTTCATTGGGACAAAAAAATCTGATTGTGCTTGGATAAAATTCTGGTCGTATACCAAAATAATGTACAGTACAAATAATATTTTCCTTTTAAAACAAACATGCTACAAACACGTCAGTACATGAAGTCAAGGTGCCTTGGTAAGAAGAGTTAACATCTCATGATCTATTTAATGAGTTGTATAGATGGAGAACTCCAAGCTCATGGAAGTCATTCACAATATCAATTCTTCTTACCACCCTGACTTTATATCCTGACGTTTTGTAGGCCAATACTTTTGTCCAATCACAATCTGACGTTTGTGCCCAAATTAAATGATAAAACTCAAAGATACAAGACTTTAATTTTAATTTTATTTGAACATGCATCAGGTTCCAGTGGAATGCGTCCCATAATCAATTCCCAGTTCCACATGTCCAAAAGGAGTAGGAAGAAGCAAAACTTATTGAATCCTACCCCTCCATCTATTACTTTTGTAAATTCTATTTTTTCACTTCATGCCTTCCTTTTTTTAAAACACATAAAGAAGTATGTCACGAGTCAGCACCTCAAAAAAGAAACAGAATGTTTAATAAACAAAAAAAACAGCCTATATTGATAGATGTATTATACATTTAAAATGTTCTTTCACCTGAGAGTAATTGTGAGTAATTACTTGTTAACTATGGATAACAGAATTCATGGTGATTAAATATTTTAATCGATTGACAGATTCACCACTGGTGTGATGGTGTGACAGATTACACCACTATGTACATAAAATGTTAAAAAAAAGTCTTGGTATTTAAATATGAAAATATAAATGCATATTTTTCCTTCAGCCTGAATAAACTGTTGTTTATTCCAAAGAACAGTTATTCCAAAAGGCTAAACATTCAATGATAAACTTTAAAAGTAGCTAAACTTTGCCAAACACCTATCATTAGCTGACCACCAAAAAACAAATCCATGTGCACATGTTAGGGTTAGGGTTAGGGTAAGGTTTAGGGTTAGGGTTAGGGTTAGGGTAAGGTTTAGGGTTAGGGTTAGGGTAAGGTTTAGGGTAAGGTTAGGGTTAGGGTTAGGGTTAGGGTAAGGTTTAGGGTTAGGGTAAGGTTTAGGGTTAGGGTAAGGTTTAGGGTTAGGGTTAGGGTAAGGTTTAGGGTTAGGGTAAGGTTTAGGGTTAGGTTCAGGGTTAGGGTAAGGTTTAGGGTTAGGGTAAGGTTTAGGGCTAGGGTAAGGTTTAGGGTTAGGGTTAGGGTAAGGTTTAGGGTTAGGGTAAGGTTTAGGGTTAGGTTTAGGGTTAGGGTAAGGTTTAGGGTTAGGGTTAGGGTAAGGTTTAGGGTTAGGGTTAGGGTAAGGTTTAGGGTTAGGGTAAGGTTTAGGGTTAGGGTAAGGTTTAGGTTTAGGGTTAGGGTAAGGTTTAGGGTTAGGGTATGGTTTATGGTTAGGGTTAGGGTAAGGTTTAGGGTTAGGGTAAGGTTTAGGGTTAGGGTAAGGTTTAGGGTTAGGGTTAGGGTTAGGGTAAGGTTTAGGGTTAGGGTAAGGTTTAGGGTTAGGGTAAGGTTTAGGGTTAGGGTTACGTGTGACGTACTTCACATACTCAAAGCAGGCAGAGGGCAGGATGTAATGTCCGGAGCACATTTGAATGCCGGCGCCCTCTACGCAGCTGAGAAACCCTTTAATGAGTGAATGTCAAAATCCCCCAATGTAACAATTTCACCTTATTTCACTCATAATATATAACCTTGTTTTTTTTGCCTTAATAGACCTCTGGGAATATGAATATTGTTAATAGTTTATAACGATATGATATGAATGATATAGCAAATTAATCAATGAAACAGTGATAAGGCGTCATGAAACATAGAAAAAGAGAATGTGTACATTATGTGTTAAACTTTCACATGCAGAAAAAAGTGTATTTTTATGAGACATATCAAAAAGGCATGCAAGATATGAAAATTCAAATGTGAATGGAAATGGTGGTAGTCTAACTTCAGGCGGGCCGTGTGGGACTTTTTAAGGTGTGTAGCAGGGGGGGTAGGATATCAGACTCTGTATTAAACAGACCTTGCAAATCAGCTTTCACCAATGCAACTTTTGTCAGGACCATCGTTAGAGGAGGAAAAGGCAAAGTATAGCAGCTGTTAGTAAAACATAAGGATGTCAGAGATGGAAAAACAGATGCACACACTGTGGGAGAGAAAGAGTGAAGACCATGTTTGAATCGGCCAGAGCATTAGAGAACTAAAAATAATCAAATAAAAATCAAACCGATTGACAACACCCAGTGAAATTGTGTGGTACACAAAGCGAACAGCAAGTTTGACACATCCACACAGAGAGCTAAATTTGATTACATTTGTAATGTTGGACCGTGAAAGATCACAAGTTGAAAACTCAATTGAAAAGGGTGGATGAGTTGTGAAATTAAACTAGGTGACTGATGCTGAAAAATAAATCCAATATTATCACGGGATGCGCTGCACATTAAACTGGGCAAATGCTATTCATGCATGCAACAAAGGCTTCATACATAATTCAAGATGATTGCTTCTGGCAAATTCTCAGATCCAGTAAGATGTTCAGTGCAAAATAGAGTGGGGATGGAATGAAGAAGTAGCTCTAACAGTACAAATATGGTAGAGGGAATAATCAGATTATGGCCAAGTGAAACAAAAACGATTGCCTGTGGTAAAGTGGCATTGTTTGATGCATTTCAACAGACTGCTTACACGCGTCACATTGTTGGTGTCAGTGTTGGGGGTGTGCGACTTAGAAGAAAGCAAACACGTGTACACTTTTGTCACAGAGCAACCCCGTAGAATGCAACATGGCCACCGCTAGGAATTAGCATTTCAGTAAATTTGCTTTCTCAAATCATCAGCTGTATCCTGTCAATGTCATTTCCTGTGATGTACTATAATCAAAATATAGACAGAATTTGACATGTTAAAGAGAGGCTATTTTGGCGACACCCAGTGGCCACATTAATACATTCAGTTTATCACACGGATAGGCACACAAACTGAATAATGCAGATCATTGCAAATTTAGTTGCAGACTATCGTTAAATATGCTTCTGTCATGGAGACTACGTGTCTGTAGGTTATGTGCAACTGTAGTGATATCATACATGCATGGATTGCCAAACGCTGTATTTTAAACTGGAGCTTGGAGACCCGTCTCAGCCACTGACTAATTATTCATTCATCCGTTTCCTTTGCCGCTTATCCTCACTTGGGTTGCAGGGGGTATGCTGGAGCCTATCCCAGCAGACTTCAGGCGAGAGACGGGGTACAAACAACCATTCACACTCACATTCATACCTATGGACAATTTGGAGTGGCCAATTAACCTAGCATGTTTTTGGAATGGAATGGTTGTTTGTCTATATGTGCCCTGTGATTGGCTGGCCACCCCGCCTCTCACCCAAGGACAGCTGGGATAGGCTCCAGCACCCTCGCGACCCTCGTGAGGAAAAAGCGGTAGAAAATGAATGAATGTTTTTGGAATGTGGGAGGAAACCGGAATGCCGGGAGAAAACCCACGCATACACGGGGAGAACATGCAAACTCCACACAGATGGCCGAGGGTGGGATTGAACTCGGGTCTCCTAGCTGCGATATCTGCACGCTAACCACTTGTCCGCCGTGCAGCCCCACTGACTAATTAATACACACATATTATTTTCTGTTTATTTTAATTTTAAAATATGTCTAAAACATGTCAACACGTCAGGATGCATCCACTTTTACAGATTAGGTTTTATTGTATCCGCTTATGTAAAAAAAAATGACTTATTGAAGCTTCTGTAGCTTTTGTTTGTCTCCTTGTTAGTGGAAACATTGCACCCTCCTTCTGGCTTCGTCTTCGTCTCTTGAAAATTTAATGTTGTTAGGAAGCAACGCCATGACACTCCTAAAAAAAAAACAACCTAAAAAAAACCAACAAAAAAAAAGCCTTGCGCTAATGATAGCAGGACGATAAACACTCTTAAATGCAATTTATAGTCCAGCGCACATTATAGTTCAGAAAATAAGGAACTGGAGTTGAGTAACGTGCTTGTGCTGTCAACATCATGTGTGTAAATAAACACCACAAGCCTACAAATCCTGCATCTCACGCTGCCAAGAACTCCGAGAAAACAAGAGATTAGCTTCAAATTTGGAGCTCAACTGTAGTTGAGGCAAATGAGAAGGATGGCAGAAAAAAATATTGAGCAATTAGAGTTATTTGCTAATTGAAGACATTCTATTTGAACTACACTCCTGAGAATTCCACTTGAATTAACCTTGTTGGAGGTTAAGAAAGAAAAGCAGAATAAAAGCATCGCAGCTTGAGTTTGTGAGCTGAATCTCTTCACCTTCAAATGAACAAACCGATAGTAATCAGAGAGTAGCTCCATTCTACTAGTCGTCGTTGAACATATGAGCATTTCAGCAGTAACCCGCAAGTGAAAAAGACGTACTATAAAAGGTACTTAGGTACTAGGTTATGTGCAACTATGGTGATATGATAATAATACCTGTGTGGGTTGCCAAACGCTGTATTTTAAACAGATGGTGGTGGTTAAAAATAAGATATGCATCCTATATTTATGGGCGGCTTTGTTAAGCTTGAGTGGAATATATGTGGAATGAGTGGAAAAATATGCCTTCTGTCCAACGCACAGCTGCAAATATCTGCTAGAGAAAAGGTGCCATGACGAGAGAGACAATGTCTCACGGCCACAGCTCATGCTGTGTTGTAAACAGTAGAAGTTTGACTTCAAAGATTTCTGAAATCTGCGTCACCATTTGTCATTGAGGGGTGATTGTGGCTGATTTAGCCTAATTATTAGCAATTAGCCTAACACGCATGTTTTTAGAATGTGGGTGGAAGCCGGAGTACTCGGAGAATACCCCCACCCACGGGGAGAACTCCACACAGATGTCCACACAAACGGAGCTTTTTACACCTCAATCGGCTGATTGTGCAGGCACTGTGCCGACACTTTTAAATTATCAATATTGATGAAATCAAAGTGTAGTTTTGGGGCCACACTGAAAAGACTTTTGAAAAATTGTTGTGAAGTTGTGAGTTAATAAACTCATAATATTGTGAGGAAAAAAAGTTAAAATCTGGTGAAAATGTTGCATGAACGTCAAAATACCCATGCAAACCCAAACGCAACACGAGTTGCAGCACTGCGACTGCTGTATATATGCATAATTTGTTACATTTGGTGGCTGTTATCATTATTAGAAGGAAGATTTAGTAAAAATGAATGATCATTTTCGTGAGAACATTCAACCAAACCTTTTTTGTATCATTGATGAATTCAACTGAAACCTCACCTTCACATCCTCTCTCAATTTGTCCCACACAGTCCAGCGCGTCTGACATCAAGTCAGGAAGACGACCGTTGAGATCCACTGATGCCAGACAACCTTGAAAGCCCTCCTTGGCATGCACCAATTTAGGCAGCTCCTTGAACATCTCCTTGGCCACTCCACCAATGTAAAGGTTACCTGCACATATGAAAAACGGAACAATACTGACCCCTTGTGGATAAAAACGGTACTCCATAGAACAGGAGAGTAACAGAACTGTCATAGGGATGATGATCTGTCATAATCTGTCATTGTGAGCTTGCAGTGAAGACGAAGGCAGTTTGGATTTTTTTTCTAATAAGGATAAGTGCATTATGAAAATTAAATAGAGAGTACAGTTTAAGTGTATCAGTGTCATGCAAACATTCCTTCCAGGAGAGCCCCATTTAATTGTCCCTCAGTAGACATAGATTGAACATCAATTGGGTGGAAAGTAGGTAAGTTTAAATTCAAACATATGCTTTAAAAAAAGCCAGAAGTTGAAATCCTCATTGGTGATTTACGTAGCTTGCAAAATAAATTGAATAGTGTTTTTATTGTTGTATGTAATTTGCCATCCAATTTACATGGTTAACAAATTAACATATTAATTGAAATGTAATATAAAGTAAATACCCATACCACAAAAAATCCTGTGAATAAGCAATAGAAAAATAATAGTTGTAAACTGTAATCGTAGTATCTAAAATATAAAATATTGCAAAACTATGTACTGTAGTAATATTAATTGGCCATTTCTTTACGTTTGAATCAATGTGAGCTTTTCCAGTTTAAGAGTCCATAGTAATAATTTGATTTTAACATAACTAGCCATCCTGCACCATATCACAATTCCAATTTCACAGTTTTTCTAAATATACTAATTATTAAAAAAATGCTATTTTGTGGTTGACTGCTGCCCATTATTAGTCAAACATTACTAGTCTGAAAAATGACTAAATGAACTAAAATACGAGACACAACTAAAAGACATTGAGAGACATGATATGTAGTATTCTACATTGGTCACTAGGTGTCAGTAATGTTACATTAGCCACCACAAGAAGTCAGGAAAGTAATATATATATATATATATATATATATATATATATATATATATATATATATATATATATATATATATATATATATATATATATATATATATATATATATATATATATATATATATATATATATATATATATATATATATATATATATATATATATATATATATATATATATATATATATATATATATATATATATATATATATATATATATATATATATATATATATATATATATATATATATATAACGCAAATAAAATAAGCATCACCAAGGAACTCTCCCTATGCTAACATGTATGAGTTATTAAATTATGTCTTATTCATTCAAATGTCATTATGTCTACTATATTGGTTGAACATGAGTGCAAAGGTGACTATAGGGGTGTTATTTCATGTCAACAAGTCTCTAATAGTGTTAAAAAACATATGTAGACGGTCTATAATGGGCTTTCTATGCTTTTACTATGAAAATATTACACGTATAAATAACAAATCTTATGGTCAGGTCTGGAACCAATTAACCATGACAACAAGAGATTACTGGATATTGAAGTTTTTTTTTTTACATATTTTTTGCACAATTAGCATCTGCTATGATGGTCCATTTGTAGCATGTTAACACACCAGTATGACAATGTATGCTTTGAATTTACTGTAACAAATGAGTGAAAATACAACAAGCACTAAATACAACGAAATACAGCATACCCTTTAAGTCCAGGTTTTTGGCTCCTGTGGTGGTCTGGGTGGTGATCTTGGTGTCAATCTTAACGGTGTGAAGGTTGTTGGCATCCCTGGAGATGATGACGTTGTGCCAGTTGTTGTCGTTGAGAGGCTTGTTGGAATTCCCTTTAATTAAGTGGGCTCCGTTTCCCAAGTCTGACACATAATGCAGGTACCTACAAAAAGACAATTCCATGGAGTTCAAATGTACAATTATCAACAGACAATGGAAAGACCGAAACACATCAAATTGCCAATAAACCTCTGAAAACATGAGCAAATAGGTGCGTGTTCCTGGAATGCACGTGTTCAAGTCTGTGAGTCACGCGTCTGTGCATGAAAAGGAACTAAATAACCGTCAGGCTGTAGAATTAACGAGGCTGTGGGCTGTGATGAACAAATCAGAGTGTTTTTAATGCTCAAGGTTTAAGGGCAGTTTCTAATTTACATGCTCAATTTAATTAAAATGTATGACTTTAATGTTTCCACAAGCCAAATAAAAGTTTACTTCAGGCCTCACTTGAAAGAAGGTCATTCTATAGCTGGATTTCAGCAATGAGAAATGCATTCTTGTGTAGTTGACTCCTTTTCATGAGGGCTACTTTGTGTGCCTTTGTGAAGATTAAAAAGAAGAGTAATAGCCAAAAGCTTTCTCAGTAACCATTCTGGCAAAAATGTGATAAGGAAGGGATTTGAATTCCTTAGTAATAACATAAAAAAAAAAGTGTCCAATATTTTCTGTTCTAAAACTGTTGGGTTGTATCAAGAGTTGTATGAATAATAACAGTTATATGCATTTTGCCACGGAAATAATATGCATATACACAAAAATAATATTCTGTAGTGGCAAACATCATAGTTGCAGGACTCTGCACTGGCTACATATAAAAAATATAAATACATATACAAATTTTGGATAAATGTAACATTTTTAAAGCATACAAATGGCTAAATACAAATATCAGACAATCAAAAGACATATTCAAAGTTGTGGTGATAATATGGAGTGTTCATCACTGGTCACTCGGAATCAGTCATGCGGTGAAACACACAATAAGAATTCATGACAAGACAATTATTATCCTGCCATGCTATTATTAAGCTGTTGTATGTATTATAATAATAAAAAAAAAATATTTAAAAAAAGTAAAACTCAATTCTGAACACCTAACGTCACTTCCTGTCTGCCTCCCACTCAGCTCCCCTAGCAGCGGAACCCATATCACACAAGTCTGATATATGTATGTACAGTAAAGTCTTGTTATATCGATATTGTCGGGAGTCGGAAAAAATATCGATATAACCGGACAGTCGATATATCCGATCCTGCGCCGAACTGCATTAAAAGTGGGCAATAATGCACTCGACATTGTTCTATACTATAGAACTATACTATATATACTATACTATAGACATTGTTCTATACTATAGAACAATGTCGAGCAGCTTAAATCAATCTTTGCTTAAGGATTTCAATACCAAAAAAGAACACGGCGAACGGCTGCTTCCAGTCAACTTTATTTTTCACACTTCCACCACCAGAGCACAGCACACACACCGATTCCCGCACTTCCTGGTTCACAGGTCATGCTCAACCCGCCCCACATAGCTGGCCAAACACATGCCTGCAACAGAAGAACCAAGTGCGTTCGTGGTTTCTCTCGTGTGTATAGAATAAAAAGATATCTGAATACAACACAATTAAATACATGTATTTGTACGCTTGTGTCTTCGTTGGAATAGGTGTGTATGCTATGTCAGTTGGTTCTTCTGTTGCAGGCATGTGTTTGGCCAGCTATGTGAGGCGGGTTGAGCATGACCTGTGAACCAGGAAGTGCGGGAATCGGTGTGTGTGCTGCGCTCTGGTGGTGGAAGTGTGTTATATGTCAAATAAAGTTGACTGGAAGCAGCCGTTCGCCGTGTTCTTTTTTGGTATTGAAATCCTTAAGCAAAGATTGATTTAAGCTGCTTTTGTATCGATATAAGCAGACCAAATTGGCTGGCGGGAGATCAAAAGGGCATCGTAGTAACCGGATTATCATAATAACCGGGTATGTACTAACGGAACTAATTATATCATAAAAGACTAGAAATTTGCCGGGAAAATAGTATAGAAAATAGTATCGTAATAAGCAGTAATTCGTTATAACCGATATTGATATAACGAGACTTTACTGTATTTGATTCATGAAGAAGTAATCCTATACTTTCGTGTATTCATTTATCACAGTCCGCTC
Organism: Doryrhamphus excisus; assembly: GCF_030265055.1. Classification (NCBI taxonomy): domain Eukaryota; kingdom Metazoa; phylum Chordata; class Actinopteri; order Syngnathiformes; family Syngnathidae; genus Doryrhamphus; species Doryrhamphus excisus. The sequence goes on from NC_080485.1 coordinate 1,741,349, forward strand.
TGTAACCAATTCACTGCAATAAATGAGGGATTATTATACTGCAGCACACTGAGAGCCTTATTTCATATTTGATATAGTTGTGTATATTATTTTTGTATTTTAAAATGTGTATTTCATGTGTGAAAAAGCTGAACGTTACAGTGCAACTGGCCACTCGTTTGGGAAAAGAACTGAATTCGATCCACTTACCCTTTGACCAGCTCCACCACAATGAAGTCATTCCCATCGCCGCTGTTGTAGAGGATGAGGCCATCCGAGGAGGTGGTCTTAAACTGGAAGAAAAGGTGCATGGAGTAGTAGGCCTGCAGCGCCGTGAGGGTCACGTAGCTGGAGCGCGACTTGAACGTGACGGGATCAGCGATGATGTTCTTGAAGCCGATCATGGCGTTGAGCTCGCAGTAGTCGATGTCGCCGTTCTTACACAGGTCGATGTAGGCCATGCCGTTGAAGGCAAGGCTCTGGAGGTGGCCAATGAAGTTGGACGGCACCATGGACATGAAGCGCTTTTCTGTCACAATGCCTGTCTCAATATTATGGAACTCCAGTTGGGTGTGGTCACCCGCCATTTGACCTTGGATCGACAGAGGATGGGAAAGGAGAGAGGGCGTTGCTGGGGGAGTGGACTGATTACAGGTGCAATGGCAACACATTTACCGAAAACTGGCACAAATACATTTTTGGTATGAAACATTTTGGGCTTCACTGCACATATAACAAGAGAAAACTAAAATAAACAAAATAAGAATAAAACAGGAAGACTACACGTTAGAGATGGGTTGAGAAATACCTTCCACTGGTGGCAGATCATCTACGGTCAGTTTCAAACTCTTCCCCCTCCTGAACACACGTACCGTGTGCCACTCATTATCATTCAGATTCTGACCCGCAAAAATAGTCTCTGGGCCTTTGCCTGTAGAACAGTCCAAAGTGTGGTTAACAAACATGCACGCTGAAGATACGACAGATAGATAGACATCCTTACACACTAGAGAGGACAGAAAAAGGAGAAGAGTGGATGACTTAATAATGTGTGGAAAAGGCAGAAAGGCAGTCGACATTAATGGGCCATAAAATACAATTTTCTGACTTGCATTTGCTGTACTTTTTGCATCATTAGATTAGGGAAAATATTTCAGAGTACTCGGAAACTCACATTTTCTGTAAGCAGCGAGGAGGCTGGCATATATATTTTCAAATAAATTCTGCTTTAATATATCCTGTTAGTAGCTGTGCTGTAGACAAATGAAGTTGTCTTTCCATCCTACCACTAGGTGGCAGCAAATAACTACCAAGCGATTGCAAATAACAGCCTTCATTTTTTCAATGTCTATATATTCAATGAATTATGCCACTGATATTTTGAACGAAAAACATGAAATCCTAACATGAAATAGAATCATTATCACAGTAATTCAATTGCAAGGAAATACAGAATAGGGTTTCATTGTTTACAAGCACTCACACAGCACTCACACAACTAAATGAGTTTTTTGGAGATACCTGATGCTGGTTGCATGCTAACGGAACATCATCATTTTGAAGCACAAATGGGCTCCAAAGACCAATAATAATTTGACTGGCATTAATTAAAATAACTCAGCAGTCCCTGGATTCATGCCTTTAGACGTGGGGTGTCAAACTTGTCCCCACTGAGGGCCATCATAGTTATGGACCACTTGGAACTGTCTATTTATATGAATTGAAACAAGACTCGGCTCCTGTTATCACACAATTGCCCGTACATTTGATTATTGTTGCTTCACTAACATCATGATGGATAACTTGCTTTGTAATGAGAAGTGAAGTGAATTGAAATGAAAAAAATAACGCATTAATGATAGCGGTAACTAATTTATTTAATAATTACCTTGATTTTTTTATTTATTTATCGTAATTAATGCATACACATAATGGGAAGTGACACCTCTCTGTTATGACGACAGACGTCGGCACGGTGTAGCCCCCTAACTTCATTCTGACCTGAACACATCAACAGCAGGAAATTCCATTTCCAACTCCAAACAAACACGTCTAGTTCGGAACAATACTTCACACTCGACTACCACGAGATGCGTTCATGGCCACTCCGAACATCACAACATCAACATTGTCTAAACAAACAGAAAGACAAAGAAAATCTTTAGCATCTTTGTTTCAATATAATACAGTCAAAATGGCCTTACTTCAAACATAGTTACAAATGGTAATTAATCATGATTAATTCATTTCCAATAAATGATTAATCTGATTAAAATTTGTAATCACTTGACAGCCCTAACTTTGAAGGAAAAAGATGAAGTCGGAGGGTGAGTGGTTAGTGCCACACAGCTAGGAGACCCGGGTTCAATTCCCTGCTCTGGCATCTCTGTGTGGAGTTTGCATGTTCTCCCTGTGGTTTTTCTCCCACATTCCAAAAACATTGCATGCTAGGTGATTTATTAATTGTCCATAGGTATGAATGTGAGTGTGAATGGTTGTTTGTCTATATGTGCCCTGGGATTGGCTGGCCACCAGTCCAGGGTGGACCCCGCCTGTCGCGCGTAGACAGCTGGGATAGGCTCCAGCATGGATGGAAGATGAAGCGCGTTACTGACCCACATTGATACTTTTGCGGGTCACATAAAATGATGTGGTGACCACATCTCGAGTTACTCGCGTTGGTCTAAAGTGCAGGTGAAAGCATAGCATTTGAATATTGCATGCATTGTGTGACTGCCAGCAGGCAGGCAGTAAGTGAGACGTTACACAGATTCGAGGTGGCAAACACCTCAAGCGTAAGCTGATTTAAAATCGGACAAATTAGAGCAACACAACAAATGGTATGAAAAAATAGCAACCCCGCAAAAGCATTTCTGCAATTACAACCAACAAATAAGATAAAACCCTTCATCGGTCCAAGGTGGAGACGCAACCAACCTCTGTGACCATCTGAGAATCAGGACAGAACCACTCGAGAGTTCCCCTGCTGTGCTCACACAACACAACACCCCAACACGCAGCTGACAATACCCCATTGTGACAGAATTACATCTCTCGCTTCTGCCTACTGTGGGGAGTATTCTGGATGGGTGTCAGGTTCATCCTCCTGAACTGTTCCATGGCTATTTATTCTCTTTTTCAGCAAGTTTCTAAATGCAAATCTGAGGATGCCAAAGTTGTGGGACACACTCAGTCTTACCAGCTCGGTTTTGCTTTGTAAGCACCGAACACGGGGGCAGGATTGAAACGGGCAAGGGATTAAGGACGAGAGATATGGAATAATGGAATAGTGTTGGACTTGATCTTTGCCTCCCATCTTTCCGTCCTTGTATCTCCCCAAGAGAGGAAAGAAGCCATTTACTGTGCACTCAATAGCCTATCCCGGCACGGCATCCACTCCCTCTTGTCCACGGCGTCCAGCCACCGAGGGTCCTCACTTACGGGGATCTGTCTGTAGTGATGGATCCATAGCCATCTCTTTCCGGCTAGTTGACTTCCATGCCCAAGGGAACGGAGAAGTGTGGCACAAGGGCGACGGCAGAATGTGATTATCCAGTCAATCAACTCGGGTTGGCGGGATTACGAGCCAGACGCTAGCGATGACCGACCCGACACTGCGACTCACTCAGGTGGAGGAAAAGAGGCTGACCAAGCAGCAAAAGTCACCACTGCTGGATTGTCAAAGCGAACGTCAACGCCAGTGCTGGTGGCGTGGAAAGTTTATAGCAGGCCATGCTTAGTGACCCACTTGGCTGATAAATACGTTTTAGAGTGTTCTATACCACGGATGTCAAGTAAATGACGGAATCAGTCCATGAAATTAAATATGCCCTGAAGTAAGCAGTAGATTAGTAGTCAGATTGAAAAATGGTTCATGAAATTCTATGTATTTACGTATGTTGTTTACACTGCTGATGGGGTTGTTATACAAAACATTCCAAAATATGAACTATCCCTTTAAGAACAGCAGTATAATATTTTTTTTTTTTTTGCTTTTGGTTGATAAAAGCAGCAGAGTGTTCCTGTCAAATAAAGGACCTTATGGCAGTATGCCCTTACAGACAGCAAAGTGCTCCAGTCTTATCGTTCAGTTTTTCAGTTGTTCCTGAAAAGCAGCTGAAGATTGGTGACGTATTACTTCGGTTTTATTCCATCCATCAATCTATTTTCTTTGCCACATATCCTCACTAGGATCATGGGTAAGCTGGGGCCTATACCAGCCATCTTTGGGCGAGAGGCGGGGTACACCCTGGACTGGTTGCCAGCCAATGCCAGGGCACATATATAGACAAACAACCATTCACACTCACATTCATACCTATGGACAATTTGGAGTGGCCAATGTGGGAGGAAACCGGAGTACCCGCAGAAAACCCAGGTGAGGGAAAAAAGTTTGCTTTGACAAAATGTGAATAATAATGGGGGGGGGGGGGGGGGGGTGTCTTGGCCCCATGATTCTTAGCTTTCTGAAAAAGTAGCCCTGAGAACAATAAATGTGAATAACCCTGATCTTCACTTCAATCAGAAGCCCCTTTTAAACAGCCGTGTTCACACTCTAATTGGTCCAGGTCAGCGTTCAGTGTTCAAGTTTCATACTTGACGCTCCTCTTGTGTTGAGGCTGACGTCACACAACCCGATTATGGAAGTTGTGTTACAATCACTCCTTCACTGGGTTCTGTGTTAAAGGCAAAGGTGACTAATTAGCTAATTCTTTGACTGGATGTGCCAATTTAAAACTTCCAAATTTGTAGGAACAGCCCTGCACTGCCTTAGCATGAAGCAATGTCTGGAAGTCTAGAGTTTTGTGATGAAACAACTTGAACCCTGACCTCAAACCCACCAAGCACCTTTGGGGTAAACTATAACAGATCTTGTGAGACCATCTTGTCGAACAATATCTGACCTCTTTTGGATGAATGGACTAAAAATTCCCACAAACACATATCTTGTACAAAGTCTTCCCAGAAGAATGGAAGCTGTTAAAGGTGCAAAGGGGGAGATCCAATCAATATTTTCTTCCATTTTGGGCTTTGTGGGCGTAATAGTCTGCTGCTGCAGTGCTGCTTTGGGTGCACATAGAGGAACAATTTGTTACACAGGCATAATGTGCACACAACAGAATCTTGTCCTAAAAAAAAAAATCTACACTGAGGAGTTTTTTTAGCTGTTCCCCAAGTAAGTACTGGAATATATAAAGGAATATATACATGAAGTGGTTTTATCACAAAGTCCTGCAATGTTGGAGGAGGATTGTGAAGCCATCTGTTGCCAGATAACTGAAATGTACGAGTACCACTTAACACGGGTGCATGTTAAGTGGGTTTAAGTCAAAGTGGCACTGTTTTCTTGAGACAGCTCCGGGCAGCCCCAGGGAGCCTGCTTCCTAATTGACAGTGATGTGTTCTTTGAGTCGTTACTGAAATTCTTCATCCACCAAGCTGACCAGAGCTGCAGTGTCTGACGCTGCATATTAATTAACACAGATGGAAAAAATGACAAAGAAAAGGATGGACATAGCAAAGAATATAATGACCTTGGAATTCAGCAAAAACTTGTCCGTCTTCCACTTTTTATTTGCCTGCTTATTCCACTTATTTAAACATTATTGAAATGTCCACTGAAATAGTCATTAAAGACACAGTTATTTCAGTATTTGTTTTGTACTCTAATTGTTCCGAATTCCATCACTCCGCTGGGCGACTTGACGGCAGTGAGACCTGAAGAGGCGTGATTGGGTGGAATGGCTCCCCAATCTGGACTCGAGCAGTCTTTTGTTATTTGACTTTTGTGCTGGTCATAGAGTGTCCATCCATCCATCCAAGCATCCATTTCCCTCCGCTTATCCGGGTCCGGGTCGTGGGGGCAGCAGTCTTAGAAGGGAAGCCCAGACTTCCCGGTCCCCGGCCACCTCCTCCAGCTCCACCGGGAGGACACCAAGGCGTTCCCAGGCCAGCTGTGAGACATAGTCCCTCCAGCGTGTCCTAGGTCTGCCCCGGGGCCTTTTCCCGGCTGGGCATGCCCGGAACACCTCCCCAGGGAGGCGTCCGGGAGGCATCCGGACTAGATGCCCGAGCCACCTCAACTGACTCCTCTCGATGTGAAGGAGAAGCGGCTCTACTCTGAGCCCCTCCCGGATGGCTGAGCTCCTCACCCTCTCTTAGGGTGAGTCCAGCTACCCTACGGAGGAAACTCCGTATGACTCCGTCATAGAGTGTCGATGAGGAAAAAGACGTTCAAGCATAAAGGTCATGGGAGCTGAACTTTCCAGCTGAGGTTGCCGATCCTTGATGGCAGAGCCTTGGGGGTTACCAAGATCAGCCAGTAGGGATCACATTCCTGAGGCTTTCTGATGATTCCCCTTTTCAAAGAATGAGAGCGGAAGGCAGCATCAGTGATGCGGACAGATGCAAAGAGGGACTTGAGCCAAAAGGTAAAGTTCTCCATTTACTACGTAGTTGATCTACGTGAGCTGCGGCTCGTGACTCGATGTGCAATATCGCTGTTCCAGGGGAGGAACACAGAATAGAGATGCTGCTCCTCCACAATGAAGGTAGCCCAATGAGGTGGCTTGGGCATCTGGTCAGGATGGCTCCCTGGAGAGGTGTTCAGGACACGTCCGACTGGCAGGCCGCCTCAGGGGAGACCCAGGACACGCTGGAAAGACTATGTCTCTCAGCTGGACTGAGAGTACCTCGGGATCCCTCAAGACTCGGACAAAGTAGGAGTCGCCACATCAAATCAAGCGCCTTCATCCAACCCTGTCTTCTGCATCTGTCTCTCTCACCAGCTACCCTCATCTTCCTCCTCTCCTTCTGTGACCAACAGTAACAATTTGGCACCAGCACCCTCTCGGTGAACAGCACCAATGGCGGCCGTTGTTAACCCGGGCCTTGACCGATCCGGTATGGAAGTTTTGTTTTTGGTTTGGCAAATGTTTTATATCGGATGCCCTTCCTGACACAACCCTCTGTATTTATCCAGGCTTTGGACTGGCACAACAAGGAATTTGATTATTTGATTATATACAGTAAACCTCGGATATATCGGATTCAATTGTTCCCACTGGTTTTGTCCGATATAAGCGAAATCCGTTATATGCGTATACCGGAAAATGTCCGTTTTACGGAATCGGATTAAAAATCGTATTTTATCCGTTATAAAAAGGCACTTCCTTGACTATGTTTCCAATGTACCTGGACGCGCAGGCAACGCTGCAAACGCTGCAAATGACGTCGTATAGCGGCCTGTCAAGATTCGGCGAATCGGAGCGCCACGATGCGGCCATCCGATATATGCGAGGGAAATTTCATGGAAATGCATTGGAACGGGACTGGAGATTTTGTCCAAAATAGGCGAAATCCGTTATAAAAAATCCGATATATGCAATGAATTTTTATTGAAAATGCATTACAGAAAAATCGGTTCTTTTTTATCTGTCCGTTGTGAGCGAATTTCCGATATATCCGAGTCCGATATATCCGAGGTTTACTGTAGAACATTGTTACATGGTAGGTTAATTAGCAACTCCAAATTGTCCATAGGTATGAATATGAATGTGATTGTTTGTCTATATGTGCCCTGTGATTGGCTGGCAACCAGTCCCGGGTGTACCCTGCCTCTTGCCCAAAGTCAGCTGGGATAGGCTCCAGCGTACCCCTGCGGCCCTAATGAGGATAAGCAAAAATGGATAAATTGATATATACAATATTCAATTGATATGTATTAAAAATACAAATAAGATCTACTATCCAAATATGTATATGTAACATTTCCCAGTGTTTGATGTGAGCGTTTCATTACGTTTTCACAGTGTGGTTATAAACCAAGAATGACCTTTTAAAGCGTTGAAACGGGGAATTAGAGCTGTGAGCTTATCATTTGCATAAACAAACAAGGGATGCATCCAAGAGGCATGAACGTTGCTACTTAGCATTTAGAAAGCTGTTAAAAAACAGTTGGCCCACAGCGGCATGTCTAGAGGTCACATGATATGATACCATTCTACGTGGAGCCTCACTTCTCACCAGTGACCTCCAGAACACGGACAACTGACTTCCACCCTAAAGAAGCCCAATATAGTAAATAGATTCTATTTCATGAATTGAAGAGCTTGCAACCAAAAGGCGCTAAATCCAATTTTCACTAAGTTACATATTTTTTTTTTACATATTTTGGTCTTGAAATCATTTTAAAAAATATGAAAGAAAGCGCTATTTCCATTTCAGATTTCAACCAAAAGGAGCTAAATCCCTTTCTTTGTTCTTTATTCTGATTGGCCCAAGTTTCCCATCTATTGATAATCTGACCAATCAGAGAGAAGAATACAATTGGCACTGCACATACAGAAAGCCAGTATCAGTGCGCATCCTGTTTTGTTTGTGTACATGAAGTACACGTATGATAGTTACAGTATGTTATGCAATTCAGGAGAACACAAATTGTGTTTTTACAGTATTCTGTAACATGGAAGTTTTTTTTACGCCATAAAAGGCATGTCTCTACCTTGACACCTCCAACTTTCATGAGAAACATTATTTTACTTACTTACTTACTTTTACTTGTACTAAAAAACATACAATGTAAAGAGTTTGTAATGAGGTGATTTTTGTCACTGTCACCTTCATGGTGCAGTCAAATATGAGCACTGCTTTTAATAACATTTTTATTAATTTAATTAATAATTATTATTTTGTATTGTATGTTGAGAATGGCTTCTGTGTTCTGTGCACCTTACATTCTTTTACAACAATGCCATTGAAGAAGTTAAAGGTGACTTCAAATTTATTTCAGCCAAAAGGCGCTAAATCCATCATTTCAGCTAAAAGGCGCTAAATCCGAAAAAAAATATATATATATATGTATATATAAAATACATGGTGTGTGCAGGATTTTTATAGCATGCATTTTTATGACCTATATCAGGGGTCGGCAACCTTTACTATGAAAAGAGCCATTTCACCCACTTGCCCACTAAAGAAAAATAGCCTGGAGCCGCAAAACGTTGTATGTTTAAAACAACATTGGAGGGAAAAAAAAGACGAGTTGGAGTACTCTTGCTAGTACTGGAGATAAACTTTTGTTTTTAAATGAGCTCTAATTTATTTTTTAGAATCGTCAAATAACTCATTAATAATAATTAATAACTCAAATAACTCAAAGTATTACTCATTTCCCTTCATGTTAACCTGTCAGAGAGAACTGGATAGCATCCTGTCTGCTCATTCAGTCACCAGTCAGAACTCAGTCAGGATGCATTCATGGTCTCACACAAAGTTGGATTTTTGTAAACTCATAACAAAGACGTGCATTTTCACCACACGGGTGCTAAAAAATATTAAAGCATTGCAAAGGGAGCCGCAACAAAGAGGCTGGAGAGCCACATGCGGCTCTGGAGCCGCGGGTTGCTGACCCCTGACCTATATTGATAGCTCTTTCATTTGCAATATAGACTTGATGACCAAATAGATTGATATGTGCGTAGTTAAAAATCATTGATTTTCAAAATGGATTTAGCGCCTTTTGGTTGCAAGCTCTTCAATTGTTACCTATGATACTGATCATGTTAGAAATTAGAAATCTCACAGTATCATGAAATAGGAAAGAGGATCAAAGATATAAATTATCTATCACATATCCCAAATAATATGTCGGGAATAAGTACCTCAAATATTGCGATGTAACCGCTTTGTTGAAGCACAAACACACACACACACATACACACTCCGACTTGGCAGTGATCTATTTTTGCCACCTCCCTCTTCGAACACGCCTTTCTGCTTGGTGAGGCAGGTTAATGACAATAATGAAATCACACTCTGTATTTCCTCTGTGCCATGAATGGCCTATCAATTTACAACCAGCCAGACATACTGGAGTCAAAAGAAAACCAAACAAAATGTAAGGGCGGACATGTGCCTTGTGCATATTTCATTCCATGAATACAGTAATATCATGGAGATGTAGTTTTTAGCATCATTTTCATGTGCTTTAAATAGAAACAAATGGGAATAAAGTGCATGGTTCTCATTCTCTAAAACCTCGCTATGCTTCTTTAAACCCTAATTGTATTCCTTATAAAGTGAATACAAGATGCCAGCCTCACATATCGCACAGTAAACTCGGCTGCTACATAACCAGAAATGTAGTACATCAACGCCCAGAGATGTAATAGAGGGTTATAGAAGAAGAAATAAATGTGAGCAGTAACTTACTGGAGGTACAGTTTATCCTGATACAATCTAGATGGGGGGAAGAATAGATGAGAGATAAATTCATCTTTCAACGTTGCAGCTGCAGACATCAGTAAAGCATACAGTCCACCTCTCTGGGGACACACACACGGACGCTGACCGTCCTCTGATGCTCTCGACCATGGCCTCCAGCTGCAACATGACCACGGCATCACTTCAGTGGTCATGACAGAGGAGCCCAACATGGTTTATGGGACTATCAAACGTGAGTTATATCAATTCAGAGTTCATTGTACATTTACGTATATGTTTGTTAGTTTTTTTTAATGTATATATTTTGTTGGATTTTTATTATCCCTTTTTATGAGAGCATTAGATTTTTGGTCAGAGTCAGACAGGGCCCGTTAGGCAGGGTTTCAATTCTATTATTAAAATGATCATACCCTTAGTGTTATTATGTTATTACCTAGTCATAATATACAGTTTATAATGGTGATTATTATTATATTAGTAAAGTAAGTCACTAAATTGTTGTTGTTTTTAACACAGGACCATCATTCATTATGCTTTCATAGCAATTAAATTAATAAAGAGTCAATCTGCACAAATTGTCAATTACTACGTAATAGTCTACGATATGTGTATCCACAGTAAGTTTTCAAAAAGATCCAAAAGAGGCAGCAGTAGTACTACAGTGGTCTTAATTCTACCACAGTAGCTCTAGTTGTCAACTATCATGAGTGACTTACAGTAAGCCCCGGGCACACAGGCTTTATCTTACTTTTTCATTTTTACCTCCCTGGTAGCAAAAGCCGAAGCTCATGTTGTGCTCTGTGATAGGTGACCCAGTTCGAACGCCCCCTCCCTGCCTTCCCTTTTGGCCCTGCCTGTCGTGTGTTGTCAACCGCAGCAGAAAAGTGGGAGCAAACAGCCAGAGACCAACACGAGCGTGCCCTCACAGGGAATGCTTGGATTTAGAAAAGGATTGACGAGCGTCTGACACTTGGAGACAATGTGATTAAATGATGCTGAATAAAAATCTCTTTTACGGGTAGCTTGTTATTGTTGCGTTAATCTTGCACACTGGATATTGTCCTTTTTTATTTGGAAGCTAATTTCTGTTTTGCAACTAGAAGCAGTGCAGTGGAACCTCCAAAGTCCAACATCACAGAAGTCCTACTTTCATTCTCATGTGTCTGAGAAGTCAGGTAGCCAGTCAGTCCACTGGCTTCCTGTACATTTCAGAATCCATTTTAAGATCATTCAAATCTTTAAATGATCTCTCTGAGCTTCTCCACCCTTATGCCTTGTGTGGGCCTTGTGTGTCATTTTTAAACCCACTTTCGCTCCTTGGCTTTTAACCTAGCATGATACATTGATCTCATTGTTATCTGACTTGGTGCTTTAATATATGTGATATCTATTTTCCACATTATATCTTAAAGGGGGCCTATAATGCAATGTTGTATTCTCGTGTTAAACGCTGCCAAAGCGTCAGATAATGAGGTTTGCACATTTGGAAGTAAGCCCTGAAACAGGTTTTGGTTGGCTCTGCACGCTCGAGTAGAACAGTGAGTTCTACTTACATCAATGGAATCCAGATCCTGGGATCCAGGATCTTAAATAGGCTGCAGTTTGCCTGCACTCTGTAAACGCGGACCTACGTATCCTCGGGAGCACTTGGGAATGTGACCAATCGTACCTCGAGGCATGCCAGGAGTGGAGTAAAGTAAACAGACTGTTTGGGTCGGAAGCAGGAAGACCACGGAAACGCTGCAGAAAGAGTTACATATTCTAGAAGATCTAGAAAGCTTTCTATGCGGGTTATTGTGTGCAGCTGCTCTATAGGAGTCTACAACTCAATACAAAGCACTGAACGTGAGCATAATAGGTCTCCTTTAATGTTTGTTTTATGTTTTTAATATTGTATTCATTTTTTTAAGAACAGTTCAGTCCTTTGCTTTCAAATGTGGTTGTTGTCAAAAGGCTTTGGTATGGCAGGTTTTTAATATCGTCTCAGACATACAGTCTATTCTGCATGTGTGTATTCATGTCTAAACATATGACATGTGTTTACTTGTTTTGACTTATGTATAATAAAATGTGTGTCATGGCTTAATGAGTTTTTTTTTCACATTACAAATAGGAAGTCTGTTCGTTTGTGGAGGTACTACTGCAATTTAAATCACCTGTTTGTCTTCAATCTGGTATTGTTTTAAATGAAGCGGACTGCTTAATAAAATGACCAATTACCACATGCACTGCAATGTCTGCCTCAGATGAGAACAGCATCACACGCTGAGCTGTGATATGATACTCCTGTACCCTGCATTGGAAGTTTTGGGAATCAGCTCTAACTGCAAATGAAACTATACCAGAAAATAAAATAATACAGTGGCAAGTGCACTGTTAAGGTATTTTGTACACTAATTGTGTAATAAAATGATGGAATTGTTGTCTGACATTGCCTGCTGGGTAGCTGTGTGATCATCTGGCAGTAAGCAAAGAGCCGCAGACTCTTGCCATTGAAAGCTTTTACACCATCTCCGTCTATTCAAGAATGTGAACAGCATAATTATAACGTGTGAGGTGGAGTGTACGTATGTGGCGCTGGGTGCGGAGGTGCGTTTGACAGACTTGTCAGGCTTAATTTAGCTCAATGTGTCACATGACTTTTCCGCTGCACAGGACGCACAGTACCTAAATTGACAGTCAGCCGGACGCGTCCGCTCTCCAGCTCCAGACGCAGGGTGTCGGCCGAGTCCCGAGAGGTGGTGGCGATTAGGATGCCATAGGCTCGCTGGGAACGGAAGCGTAGAGACACATCTTCGGCTTCAGTGTGCATCACCACGGGCAGCTGGACCTTCATGAACTTGCTGCCATCGTAACTGAGGATGGTCGCCTCTGCAAACAAAATGGCCAACAGATCAGATCAATGTGTAACAGTGTGTCAGATTCAGTGAAATCCAGACTGGACAAGCATTTCCGGTATTCATCGCAATTGAAGTTCAAGTTCAACGAATGGCATGAAACGGCCCAAAGGTAAGTGGTAGAGTGCCAGAGGTTAAAAAATGGTCAGGTTACCCAAAACTAAAAAAAATATGAATACAGTCATAGAAAAAAATATTAGACCGCCCTTGTTTTTTTCAGTTTCTTGTTTATTTTAATGCCTGATACAACTAAAAGGTACCTTTATTTGGAAAAAATATATTTTTTTGGCAGTACAATGCCATAGCTATTGATGTATGAATTTAGTTGATTTTGGTTATTATCAAAAACTACAATTACATTGAACTCTTGTGAGCTATTTTTATTATCATATCAGATATTATTTCAAGTGTGGTGGGAATGGTTGTTTGTCTATATGTGCCCTGTGATTGGCTGGCCACCAGCACAGGGTGTACCCCGCCTCTCGCCCCAAGACAGCTGGGATAGGCTCCAGCATGCCCGCGACCCTCATGAGGATAAGCGGTATAGAAAAAATAAGCTTTGCTTCTTCCTGCTCCGTTTCAGACATGTGTAACAATAAAGTGTATATTGTATATGTGTATATGTGATGTACATTCATGTTACATTGTATGCATATCTGAAATAAACCAAGAAAGAAAGAAAATGAATGAATGAAAATGATTTCATTATATCTGTCTAAACAAACGTACCTTTAGTTGTACCAGGCATGAAAATGGATCAAAGTGAGGAAATAAGAGTGGTGTATTTTTTTTTTCCTGTTTGTATTTCAGAATATGCAAAAATGCCTTCTTCAGGGACCACAAAATAGTTTAACAATTTAAAAGTGTTCTGCAGCAATGGTGGTTGAAGCCTTGGCGGCTGGTAGTACGGGTTCTAGACCAGCTCTAGACCCTATGGTATTGTTATGCTGTAGTTTCTATGGGAATTCTATGCTAGGCTGTGATATGGGTTATTGCATGTATTTAGCGCTATAGCCGTAATTGTCTATTCTCAGGAATGTTTTTTTTACAGAAATATATATTCACTTCGTATTTACATTCAATTTCTGAATGTGAACTGCAATTTCTAAATCCAGTATCACTCCTGATGAAATAAAGTCATCTCAAGGAAGCTACGTGTGTATAAGTGTGTTCTGAAACACCATCTCTTAGCATTTATACACAATTTCAGAGGGGACCGCAATTTCTAGATCCTGACACACTTGATGAAATAAAGTCACCCCAAGGAAACAAGTGCGCATACTTCCAGAGCCTGGACTGGGATGTTCAAGCCATATAAATGCAAACGGGGATGATTAAACTCGGCAGATGAGAAGGACCATCGGGAACTTGGTCTTCTGCTTGTGCTGTTGTGATGATGTGCTTAGAAAGACATTGGTGGATTGCCAATCACTAAGAATATTGTCTCCAAAAAAGGGTGTCTAAGCAGAGAGTGAGTGCATTTGTAAAGATTCTAAGATCCAATCAAATGCTTGCCAGTTTAGGAGTGAATGGGTGAAAGCACAAATGGCGCATCTGATGACTGGATCGTTTTCCATGAACACAGGAACACAGGAAGCGAAATAACCAAATCAATACGTAGTCACTGAAGCATTGTAGCCGCATGTTTAGCGCGTGACAACGACAAACTACACAGGGATATTGATTGAGGCAAGATATGTTAAGAGCAACATGATTTGTGTTTGTCCGCAAACCTTGAATATTGAACGTCTGCTTGAGGCCACTGCATTCACTCAAAGCATTAGGCAGCCGTCTGCTGAAATGCCACAGAGATTGTTTCAAGCTGGCAGGAGTTTGGAATAGCATTTCCGGAAGTGTAACTACACCACAACCCAATAACAAAACCATTACTGTTCTTGCACGTCTGAGACAAGACAGATTTTTGCAGGGACGGCGGAGTTTGGGGGTTATAGGCGATGAATGTTGGCGCACACACCACCTCATCACCACGTCCTCGTCACACTGAGCCACATGTCACATCCATCCCCTCTGGGGTGACTCAGTCACATTTCTCACCCAAATCCAA
Organism: Doryrhamphus excisus; assembly: GCF_030265055.1. Classification (NCBI taxonomy): domain Eukaryota; kingdom Metazoa; phylum Chordata; class Actinopteri; order Syngnathiformes; family Syngnathidae; genus Doryrhamphus; species Doryrhamphus excisus. The sequence goes on from NC_080485.1 coordinate 1,756,514, forward strand.
TTTGTCCACGCCCCCTCCTGGGGTACCCTGCAGATGACAGCAGCGTGGGGCTGACAAACGAGTTACAATGCTTCCTGCCTGGCTAGCAAAGACTGGCATTTGGAAAGTGTCGGCAAATTCAAGAAAGTTCAAAGTCCTAAGACTGTACTTGAAAAGTGTTCGGTCCCAGAAGATATTTACACACACCAGAAAGATGATTAAAGGATTCCCGAAACGGAATCCGTCTACAGCAACGACATCCAAACCTTTTCCACCAAAAGCCATATACTGGAAAATCAAAGAACGCAATGGCACACTTTGATATTTTATAGAAATATACTTTATTATATACAGTATATTCAAGAAGAAAAATACCTGCATCTCAGCTTGGTGAACTTTGCTCTTTTTTTCATTTTCGCTTTTCAAAATAAATAATACAGATTTCTTCTAGTAAATATTCCTCCTGTAAGTATGACTATTACCATAATATTATGTTTTCCCCAAATTAAAACTTAATTATTTATTTTGTTTCTTTCTCCAAAATTTTAAGAGTTTTAAAAACTAACATTCACTCTTGTCCTCTTGCGTGGGTATACTGGAGCCTATCCCAGCTGACTTTAGGCAAAAAGGCAGGGTAAAGAACAATATATACAGTACAGTAAACTTCGGATATATCGGACTCGGATATATCGGAAATTCGCTCACAACGGACAGATAAAAAAGAACCAATTTTTCTGTAATGCATTTCCAATAAAAATTCATTGCATATATCGGATTTTTTATAACGGATTTCGCCTATTTCGGACAAAATCTCCAGTCCCGTTCCAATGCATTTCCATGAAATTTCCCTGGCATATATCGGATGGCCGCATCGTGGCGCTCCGATTCGCCGAATCGTGACAGGCCGCTATACGACGTCATTTGCAGCGTTTGCAGCGTTGCCTGCGCGTCCAGGTACATTGGAAACATAGTCAAGGAAGTGCCTTTTTATAACGGATAAAATCCCATTTACGCATATACCGGATATAAATCCGATATATGCGTAAAACGGACATTTTCCGGTATACGCATATAACGGATTTCGCTTATATCGGACAAAACCAGTGGGAACAATTGAATCCGATATATCCGAGGTTTACTGTATATTTAATATTTCTCTACAATTTTTTTCCCTCCTAATGACTTTACTCATGTAAGACTACAGCTTTCTTGTCAGAATATGACTTTCTTCTGTTAATATTTTTCCCAACTATTTCAACTTTTTTTCTTGGAATGATGACATTGTTCTCACAATATTTTGTTTGTCTTAATTATCGTAAAATTACAGTTGTTCTTTTCCATTATTGCTATTGTTTCTGAAAATATTTCAACATTCTTTTTGTAAATTGTCTTCTCTTTTGATATTTCAACTTTATGCACCTAAAATGATGTTATTTTGACTCAAATACTAATACTACAACATCGATCTTTCAAAATTGTAAATCTTCTTCTAAAATGATTTTTTTTTTCATTATGTTCATATATTTTTGTGGGTCCATTGTATTCATTCTGCAATGTAGCGATAGCTGATTCCTAACGTGTCATCACCACAGGCATAAGCAGTATATCACCCCTCAAGTCGAGATATACTTGACAATATGGAGACTAAAATGTGTGGGAATCATTTCCTAATCCAAAGTGAGCACCACTCCAAAATGCAATCCCGAAGGCGCATCTAAATAAATTGAGCAGAATGAGGCTGTCAATGCGCCCAACAGGAGGCTGTCACAGGGCAGATGGAAGCCACCAAACTAAACTAAGCATTCATTTTCCCTCCTTGTAAAACACAGAACGCCATTGTTCTGCATGCTTTCACAGGAGTCAGCATGTGTTTGCTACAGTATGTGTGTGATGTGACAAATTAGGCTTTGATACTAACAAGGGGAAGAAAAGGCAAACAGTACGCACTTTTTCCCTCTCCCTCTCTCCCTCTCTCCCTCCGTACTCCCCTCAGGAGAAGAGGCTCTGCAGGAGGGGAGCTGTCAGCTGCATGTCACAGGATTGTGATGTGCATGCCAAGGTATCAGGGCACTGCGACCAATCCAATTTACATTTTGCTGGAGAACAACTGCCAAAGGCTTTCGGGAAATATATGTCCAAAGTTGGGATAAACAGGAGGAAACGACAACAGGATAGCATCAATAATTCAAAAGACAGCGTCCCCTTTAGTGCAGCATTCTTGGAATGCACACAATCTGAGAAGCGGACTTTAAAGTTACACATGTGGAAAGGAAACTATTCAAGTGAGGGGATTTGGATATTCTTTATCAATGTTGGCTCAGTATGCCTACAGTATGGCCGCTGAGTTTGAGCAACAGGAAAGCTCCAAACGGTATCATTGTGTCCATTCACCGTTGACGAATATCGGCTATCAAGAATATCACGATAAAGTCCAAAATAATGTTTTCTTGTAAAAAGGGCAAATTTCATCAAACAGATAAGTCATGTGACAATTTGTATTCCCATTGAGAGCCAATGAAACCACAACTCTTCTATTCTGACATCAGTTTCCGTGCTTTCCAACCTAAAAGGCTGCACATCTGTACTCACTGCTGGATGCTATAGTCAACTCATTGGAGGTCACAGTAGATACCCACTTTTTGTGAGATGCAAAAATGCTAATGATCTGTGTTTGTCCACACTTGTCTCTGACAGCGTGACTCCAAGAAGTCCATTTGTGCACACGTTGTGTATCGTGTAGCCCTGCACTTAACCAGCATCCAGCCATCTAGTTTTTATACTGATTGTGCTCACGTGGGTCGTAGTGCATGCTGGAGCCTATCCCAGCTGATTTTGGGCGAGGACTGGTCGCAGCATAACACAGTAGATGGTTGACAAATTTTAGCAACACACAAAATTTTAGCAAACCTTTTTGAAGCCTTTTTGTTTTGTTACAAAGTTGTCCTCCATGAGGGGGGGTCAGAAATAGTATCATGTCCATGCATGAGAAAAGAATTTAAATATCCAGAGAACTTCAAAACCGACCATGTTTCTCTCCAAAGTGGAGCAAGCAAGTTAGGGAGAAAATACATTTTTCATAAACAGCTTTTATACTGTATTTATATTTATTATATCATTAAAACCTCAATTTTGCATAATAGGGTATCTTTAAAACAGATTAATTAAATGTCACAATATTAACTTTGTCATGTTCTTAATAGCTGACAAATGAGCTAGTCCAACACATTTGTCCATAAAGCGTACAGCAGGCTAATTTGCACTGCAATGCACCGTGTTAAATTGAGGTTGATATCGCACATGTGGACTTCTTGGCAGGTTATGCTAATTCACGGGAGCAACATATTGCATTTTTCATGCAACCATACCTGGACTTAATTATGCGTTACAATTGCTGTTATTCAGTGATTCACACATGAGAGCAGCGACCTACTGCCGTGTGCGGCTATCTGCAAAGTGCATGCGTATGCGTATTGAGCACATACAGTAGCCTGGGCTGCATACCCGAACAGCCTTCTGCATATTGATCAACAGTGTGCATTTAATGCAGGTGTTGGCTGCACTCAAATACCCAGAATGCCATATCTCATTAGGGAATATGTGCATGTCGGGCAACAAGCCATCTGGTAAGCGGCCTTGGCCCTACACTAATATTTGGGCTAATTAGCAAGCGGATTAACAATGAAGGGGGTAGACGTTTGGGATGCATGGCAAAACTGCTTTGTCTGCTTAATTAAAATCATTCAAAATAGGGCAAATAGCTTCATGCCTCTCTTTGCGAACCCCACCCCCTGTTCCTGCAGCTACATTGTCGTGGTCCTCCGCCTACACCATATGTAATTGCTGTACTTTGCCACCGGGGGGTACACCATGCTTGGGAAAGTGAGAGCCGGGGTAATTGTTTTGACAGCTCCTCTGCCTACTGGTGCCTGCTGCATCCGACCGGCATCGTGGCAATCTGGAGCCATCAAAACAGCTGGCAGCAGGCCACAGCGCTACTCCCACTCACTCCACACTAAAGCCAGCGTTGTACACGGAGCAGACACAGCCAGAAAACAAGAGAGTTGAGTGCACAGGCCAAAACAGTCAGACGCTTGAATGTGGAATGAGAAAGCGCAACCATGATGAAGAACTCATGGCTGTGAACATACAGAGATTTTGTTTCCCGAGTCCAAGTGGACGGTGCCTGTGTGGACCCAAGGTCCAACACTCACCAGGTAAGTAATTATCTTTCAGACACGTTACAATCTGGATCCGGTGTCTACACAGCCTCGTGTACGTACATTTCCCATACTCCAGTCATCTCATTAGCCTGAACTGGAGCACACTTGGAGGGGAAGCAGAGCAATGCTCAACTGGCACATTCATCACAGGTTCTCTATCAAAGCTCTTCAGTACTGCAGTACTGTGAAGATTGTACTGTGCTGCCTTAGTGTTAACTGCATTACAATACTACACATCATACATCTTCATACTATATGTGTGTTGCATCTCTATTTGGTATGAGCAGGTTTATGAATATATATACACGCATATATTGTATATCCCACTTGCATTTTACTTACTTTAATTACTACTACTAAAATCATGCTGTTTGGTAACAGCAGAAAGGACACGCACCAGCAAATACAAATAGACGGTGTAGACATTGAAAGGGTGAACCAAAATACATTTCTGGGGATCACAATAGATGAAAATATGAGCTGGAAACCTCATATTACAAATATACAACATAAGGTGGCCAGAAATATTTCAATATTGAACAAAGCAAAATTTGTTCTCAATCAGAAATCACTCCACACTCTTTATTGCTCTCTGGTTCTACCATATCTTACTTATTGTGTGGAAATATGGGCTAATAACTATAAAAGCAATCTTCACTGGCTAAATGTACTGCAAAAAAGGCCAGTAAGGATAATTCATAATGCCGCCTACAGAGAACATACTAACTCCTTATTTCTAAAATGACAAATACTTCAACTTGCTGATATAGTTCATGTTCAAACAGCTAAAATAATGCATAAGGCTAAAAATAAGCAATTAGCTAAAAATGTCATCCAATACTTCTCTACAAGAGAGGAGAAATATGATCTCAGGGAAGAATTCCATTTGAAACACTTCTATGCTAGGACTACGTTATGCTAGCCATAGCATTTCAGTATGTGGAATCAAACTATGGAATGGATTGAGTAAGGAAATCAAACAATGCACAACGATGAGCCAATTCAAGAAACAATACAAGCAGTTGATGTTTGCTAAATCCAAGGATGAAGAGTCTTGAACCAGTCATGATGTGCTATATATATCACTATATTGACACGCACTATGGTACCCATTATGGCATTGGATGCTCATATCACCCAGTACTTCGCTACGAGGTGCATTATTAAAAAAAAAAAACAAAAAAAAAACCTTAAACTGTATTATGGAAAGCAGGAAGTGAACAAATGTAACAGTTAGTGATTGTAAAAGTACCAGATGGAGGGGTAGGATTTAATAAGCTTTGCTTCTTCCTACTCCTTTTGGACATGTGGAACTGGGAACTGATTATGGGATGCACTCAATTGGAATCTGATGCATGTTCAAATGAAATAAAACCATTACCATTACCATTACAATTACCATTACCATTACTTATGTGAGGTTGTTTTCCAACAAATTCATGAAGTGAAAACACCCATTGGTTTCTAGATAACAGTTCAACTGTCCTGTTTAAGCCTGGACCAGTGATAAACAATGCAGTACGTGGCCATTGGGTCTAAGGTTTAATTCCCACAGCACCGAGATAGCAAGGATATATGCACAGTGTGACCTTCCCCTTGATGCCCCTGCACATTACCCCTCTAACCGTTCCCACTGCTCCAGCGTGTCACAAATGGTGCTGCTTGCTGTGTTTACCAAATGTATGAGAGTGATTTTGTGTCATGTGTTTAAATATATTGTACAGAATACAGTAATCCTTCAAAAATACATTGATTAATAAATCATGTTGGTTGTACAAACGTAAGGCATTCGGAAGGCACATTTAAAGTGATATGTAGTATGCTACAGTGGTCACTCGGTGTCAGTCATGTTACTTTAATGTTAAGTGAGATACACAAGCACCAGACTTGATCACCGACACAACAGGCTTTTATTGCAGGTTTGAATCATTAACTTGGGCTACTGTTACGGCTTTAACCCACGGCAAGCTAAAACTCAATACTAAACCCTAATGTCACTTCTTGCCCCCCCCACTCAGCTCCCCGACCACCGGAACCCATTTACAGCAACACACACGAGCCACACACGACTATATATTTTACACGTAACAGTCCACCTGGTATTATTGTATCTGTAAAATTGTCATGCAATCTGCTATTATTATGTATTATTTTATATTTATATTTAAATATTTTAAAAATAATAAAATATTATAATAATTAAAATAAAATTAAAATAATTATTATATTATTATTATGTAAAATATGCAAATATAACAATATTATATATAATTAATATAATAATTAGCATTGATATAATAAATATAATTATCATAATAGTTATAATAATAATATAATAATTGTTATTTTAATTTTTATTATTATTATGTGCTTGTGTCTCTTTTTTCAGGAGCACTTTGTAAACAACAGACCATGTCAAACAACGAAATTGATACAACCATCAAAAGGTTGGCTCAGGCCATGATGCCAGGTTGTATGTTGACTTTAAATTAAATACTTTTGAAAGATTGGGCGGGCCGTATTCAAACACTTGGCGGGCCGGACGTGGCCCCCGGGCCGTAGCTTGCCCACCCCTGCTCTATGATGTCATCATGGGGAATGGAAAAAGATTCCAGTAGCAATCTGTGCACCTCTGGCAAATTCCATGTCTAAGACAAAAATATATGACGCTATAGGACACAATTTGGGCATGTTCACTGTGATGTACTCATTTATTTGCAGAGTACAGTAACGGGAAAACATCATCCCTCCCTTTAGCAACTCACCTGGAAGCCAGAGTACATCCATGTTTTCATCAAGTCTATGATAGCAATGCAGAATGTTTTCCACCGAGATAATCTGAAGTGCATTGCACCATGATAACGTCGTCACATGCCTCGGTTCGTTGTGACATTTGCCTTGATTATGCATATTTTAATTTCTTTGCTATTCTCTATTGTTGATCAGTAGCTTTACATCGAGTAAACATCCACATTTCCCAACAACCCATGAATACACTATTGAATAGAACACATCCTCATGATGCAAGCTATTCATATTTTCAAAATGCAATACACACTATAGTATATTGGTACTACGCTTTAGTCACACAGTCTGCTTACTCTACAGTATGTCAATAACCCAGAACATTCACTTACAGCCCTTGCAAAAATAATATTAGCAAGAGAATGACTTGGCCTTCTCACACGCTAGATTTTGATCAAACAAGTCAAAGAGTAATCTGCTGGTCAAAGGCCAAAAAAGCTGATATCAGCAGAAAAGCGCTGCTGCAACCTTGCTGAGCTTTGCACTTCATGAACCCCAAAGACATCTCTGGAATCCAGAAAGGTTTGATCAAAAGTATGGATTCATAACTCAACCAAAAATAAATGATCCCCAGTAGAGAGAATCTTTGTATAAATCTTTGGTAAGTTTTTTGTATTTAATAAAGACTATGGACTACTACATAGCAGGGCTAGCCAAGATGCAGAAGCCCAAAGGCTGAGTTAGACTTTCCACACTAATGAGACTCACGGAAATCCGCTCAAGAGGCCGTTTGTGACTTTATACTCTGTGTTCTTACTCTTATACTCTTTATACTCTATACTCTGTCTTGAAGAAGAACAATTGTGTTGTGACAGAAAAGTAAGAGAGGATGGTCCAGTCGTCCTTTAGAATAGATTTTTTTTTTTTTTGTGCTAGTAAAAAGTACAGGGTTTTTGTGTTTGTCAAAATAAAATAAAATAAAAAAAAACAACTTGACATTAAGGGGAACTGCACTTTTATTGGCTTTTTGCCCATCACTCACATTCCTTATGTGAAACATGAACATATTTCATGAACACAACAGGAAAGACGTTTCGGTAGTGTTTTAAAAAATCAAAATAAGGCAATATACTGCAAATATTACATGTTATCATCACTGTACATGTTAATGCATGATCACTGCGTGTACAGTATATCACAGGATATAACATTGTTGTTTTTTTGACTGCATTGTAAGCTAGTGCATATTAACTTGTTTTCTTGAGTTATAATTTGGACAAAAGGAAAAAAAAAGAAATGTGTTCATGCTTCACATAACGATTGTGAATGAATGCAAAATTGATGCAAAATAAAAAAAATTGCAGTTCCCCTTTAAAGCACAACTTGTTTCAGTGTTTTTTTATGTTTTAACTATTGTGCATCATGGTAGGCTGCCTTTTATAAATGCCGGGATTTCTGAGAGCATCTCCTGCTCGTCTGCTATTTTTCCAACGCGTCTCTCTCCATGTAGTTACAAAGATGTGGAGGTGCGCGAAGCGGGAATTTTCCGCATGAAAAGGGCCGCTCAAGGGGGGTGTGGGTGCGAAAATGACGTCATTTATCCGCACGGAACCGCATGGACCTTGTGGACGTTCACTCACTCTTATTTGTCTCCTCCGGAAGACAAATGATGAGTATTCTGTGCCAGATCCGGGCACAGGCGAGTGGTTTGATGAGTTAAAAGGTTAACAGAAGACAGCCAATTTGCAGGCTATTGTGCATGCTGGATATGACCAGCAGTGAGTCTCAGTGGTGCATCAGCCACTTGCCATTCAATACAGTCAGACACTCAACGCTCCACAAACCCTGTCTTTTTCTCTCCAACTCACAGTGACATGTTGGAACAGTGTTCTCTTCAAATCATTTTCAGCATGGTTTTGCCTGTGGTGCAATATCACAATATTGGATTAAAAAGACAAAAAAATAAGCACCTGCTGGCTTTGGATGAGCAATATATTTCACCTCAAGGAAGGACGGAAGGAACGAACGAACAAGCAATACAGCAATTGGACAAGCAATACATTTCACCTCAAAGAAGGAAGAAAGAAAGAAAGAAAGAAAGAAAGAAAGAAAAAAAGAAAGAAAAAAAGGAGGGAGGGAGGAAGGAAGGAACAAACGAACGAACGAACAAAATCCACCGTGGAACCTCCAAAGTCAAACAACTAAAATTGTACAATACAGTCAACATTTTGGGGGAAAAATATGCCTCAGAAGTTGCAAAACATCTCATGAGACGAAAGCTTGTGAAATTTTAGCTGGGAGTACGTTTGACTTACTACTCATAACTTAACATCATTCCTTGTGTCCTTGCCTATGTCACGTATCAAAGGTTGTATTTCTTTTTTATTATACATTTTGTATACTTAGACAGTTAAGAACGTTAAAATATATCTTTAAAAATATCTATACACTCAAAACTTAATGAGGGTATAGTAGGTGGTCAAATTATTTTTATTATTAGTATAAATCATGAAATCATAATAAATAATTGACAAAAGTAGAAATCAGAGGTTTCAGAAGTACGTTATAATATTTAAGGCACACTTTATGTGCTTTAGTAAGAAAACATCAAATACAATAAATAAATGAAACAGAAAGAAAGAAAAGGAGAAAAACTCTTTACTTTTATCCCAATGATGTGGTTGTCCTCCCTTCATAAAATATTGTCCCAAGATGTTCCGGAAGGATAAGCTCCCAGATATCCTTGTAACGGCGTACAGACTCCAAGATCCCTCTGGATCCATTAGCATTCAATAATCACTGAATGCTGATCAAAAGGGCATTTCTCCTCTTTCTGAACTTATTATGGTTTATTATTAAGGGATTTCCCTTTATTTGGCACACTTGTCACTTGGGAGACATTATTAAGCGCAAAAAGTTAGCTAATGCACACAATTCATTCTTCAGTTAACTAGTTCTCGAGTGAGTTTACAGACCAAAATGTCATTTTGAAATCATACATCCGTCGTAACCGTAAAACTTGGTGTGGAACATCGTAAACTGAGGACCGCCTGTATTCATCGACGCCACAGTCAAACATTGGCATTGGTAAACATATAGATGCCAATTTGCACCAGCTAGCATTGATTGACATTCATACACCACGTGGTCTCCACTGGAGGCACGGTGGGTTTTGCCCAAAGACACTACAACAGTGAGTGGGATGGAGCAAAACCTGCGGTTTCTGGACAACTCGCTCAACCTCTTCAGCCCCTTCCACCCCCAACACAGCACTCGGAGACAACCAAAAGGAACCTACCTCTTTCACAGGAGCGACCGAGGTATCCAGTTCCAGAGCAGTCGCATACATATCGATTCCAGCCTTCTCTGCAGATGCCATTGTTTTGGCAGGGGTTGCTCAGGCACTGTTTGGGAGGCTCCTTGGAGCACGAGGGTTTGACCCCCGCAGCCTTCTGAATTTCAGCCAGGCGGCGGACATCCGTGCTCTGTCCGTCGATAAATAGATCTCGTATGCAGCCAACGTAGCCGTAGTTGAGAAGAGCAGTCCACACCTCAGTGGGGAACACCAGGCCCATTTTATTCTCCGGTAGGCCCCCGAGGTAAAGATTATCATCCAAATCCAGGATCTCACTTTCTCCAGGGGCTGTATAGGCGGTACGGAGGGTGTTGATAGAGATGGTACCTGAAAATGCACACAGATATTTTTCCGTTTTACTTTTTTGGCTTCACATTTACAAAAAACATGCAACCGTTTAAAGATTGTCCGATGCTAGCCTAATTGGTGTTATCTGTCTGGACAGGGTCAGGGCTTTCTTCATTTAGAAAGACTGATGAGTGTTGATAAGACACATTAATCACAGGGCAGCTAGTCTATTAGCCGCCTAATCCGGGATCCCTAACATCCTCCTCCATTTCCCTTGGATTTGACCTAATAAATCTCATCTGTCTTAAAGTGGCGCCCATAAAAAAGGGAGCGAGCAGAGGAGAATAAAAGTTTGGTGACCCTTCAATCATTTTTGCCACTTGTTAAAAAAAAAAAAAAAAAAAACAGCGGCCATCTTTTTGAACTTGATTAACGGACTACAGCCTTTTTCTACTCTCCTTCTGTTTGCTTCTCCAACATAAACCCGCAACCAGAGTTTGTGTGTTTCGCCACCATGATTTATCGCTCTCATTCAGGTTTAATTCTCGATCTGGAGCACGGTAAACAACAGAGGACATGACTGGACTGTAAAGTTGAGGAAGGGAATGCCTGACTGTGGGAATCGGACCGGGTGATTAATTTGTATATGGATCTGTTACTTTTGGTTCAGGAGCCATTGTGGATCTTTAATTAATGGCTGCTGCCTTCACTGCCCTCATCCGGTAATCTATACAGCATGCTTCTGCCAGGGGAGAGCGGCAGAGAAATAGGTTAAGAATGTCCCAAAATAAATTGCCATAAAATAATAATTTGCATTTTGAGTGGCAGATGCATGCAACGGAAGATATGACGGGGCTAATAGTTTATTGCCTCCAGCCAAATGTCCTCACTGTTTGTTGTGAAACGGGAGCAGAGCTTTTAAGTTGATTTTCTCCTCAAACTGTTTGTGTTGGAAGAAAAAGCCTCAAACCCCAAATGAATTTTATCAGGGTCTTACGGCAACCTTTCACTTTTCATTACACCAGATATTACCATGCATGAATCTGCATATCACATTTAATTATATGTACCATACATACGCCGTTAAAAATGTGTTGAGCAGTTGCGGCGACTAAAAACGTTATCGCCACGAGGTGGTCGTTGTTAAATATACATATGTTCTCAATATTCAAGGTGAGCCAGCAATGTTTTGCATACACTGACCGAGAAACATTGAAGGACCCCGAGCGGAAATTATTAACCTGGTCACACTCACATGTTGTAGTCCTTTCTCAGGGTCTTAGCCCCGGGCATCTGTTCCAGTGCTTCCCCGCTGCCACCCGCCGCCCCTGCTCTTTCTAGCCACATCTGTTGTGACTTCCAAGCTTTGCACACTTGGCAAGAGCCGCCCGCTACACAGCCAGAATGAACAGCTCCCTTCAGGTTCCAGCTAATGAGCACACTACATCAAACTCATTAGTGAAGAAACTTTTTCTCAGATGAGAGCAGGTACTTAACTGAAGTGTCAACATCCGTGTGGTCAGTGTGGTTTGTGATGGGAGCGTCCACCCACCATTTCTATGTGCTCTGTCGGATATCACCGTTTGGTAAGCTCAAGGTGGTTTGGCATGTATTGTATTCCTTCGATCCAATCGGTATAACAGACGTACCGGATGCCAACCAAATGAGCCGACTCTCTGTTGGCATATCAAAGTTGTTCATTGCAGCCCCAACAAAGAGTAAACATCGTCACTGAACGACTTCACATTCCGTTAGACGCATCCAACATGTGAACGCTATTATTGCATGAATAATCTAACTAGGATGTTTTTGTCCACAGGTTGGCTTTCTAAATTGATGCAAGTGGGAGACGAAAGGATGTCAGCATATTTAAAAGATGGGCTAGAGTGCTCTGCTTCCTTGTCACAGTCCTGTAAAGGAAGTGTGTAAACACGGTAAGCTACATTGTCAGAAGGCACTAAAGAATCTCATGGGATGTGTGCCATCACCAGGCGAGGAGCACGGAGCATCGGAACGCACACATTTTAGGACTATGTTTGGAACATTATTCATAGCCGAGGGTTAGGGGCAATATGCGTGTGTGTGTGAATGCTGCAGAGCATAAAAAGAGGAGGAGATGGATCTACTACAAGATGGGAACATGGAGATAAAGATGTCTGGAAAGGGCACGGGGAGGGGAGCACAATGACAGATAAGAGAACAGATGAAGAAGCACAATAGCAACATCTGCAGACTTATGCAGAGGATGAACCGAGATCGTAAGTAAGCGTGATCAAAGTGTGCACAATAGACTAATGACTAATGATGATGATGATGATGATGCTTCCTCTTACAGCCAACTTCCAAATGCTTCCAAAGGCTTCCAAAGGTTTGGCTTGCTATTAAAAAAGTAGAGGTCACGGATCCTAAAAGACAGCTCTCACACTTCCTGCATCAGCAGCCAGGCGCAGCTTGGCATGATACCTTCTAACCCCACGCACACATCCCCAAAATGTGTTAAACCCGGGATTACTACAATCCAGTTAGGACGATACGGCCAAATCTCTGTGTGATTGGATTCTCTGTTGGGAGAGAGCTCCGAAGATGTGTTGCTCAGTGTGTATATGCGCATGTAGTACGTGTGGCCATGTCCCTTATGTGTATGTGTGCCATAAGAGTATTTGCGCTGCGGCAGGAAGTAGGGTTCACAACAGAGCGATGCTCATGTACTATCTCTGTGACCCACAGCACTCAGCCCAGAAGCTCTCCCGTAAAAGCAGTGTCGCTTAGCGTCTCTAATGTATTGAGGTTAGAAGATGCTGTCTGAGAGCCGGAGTCCATTTCATTCACGCCCGTTCACTTCCTTCCTGCAGAAAGAGCCAGCTCAGATAAATAGAGCGGAGTCATTATCCGCTATTGTCACAAACGCAGCTCAAAGTGTTGCTCATTGAAGACCCGGCTGCAGATAATTACATCTGGCTCTTCTGGTGCACTTTTCAGTGATGTGCTGGAGTATTAATAGAACATCTGAAACTTAGCTAATTGTACCATTTGTTTTGGCTTTCTGACTCTCATTCCTACTAGATTTTTTTATTTTCCTGTAAATAACTACTTTAATCCGAGCAAAAATTCAATTCTAATATGACGTGAAAAAACTGATGGTTGAATCAAACACGTCTCCTGTAGTCACCAGGGATGTGGTCTACAAAAGCAAATAACCACCAGGCTCACTAATTACCGCTGGGCCAAAATACATTCACTTTAACAGCTGCGGCTGTAGGCAACCTCCTAATTTAATTTTTATGTACACCACATCGATGCAAAAAAGGAATGCAATTTGCTATTAAAACAGTGGTTCCGTTGCTGCTGTTATTAGCAATATACGTACTTGTTAAAACAATACCATTTGGTCAAAGAGCGTGATGCTTTCTTTTCCACTTTGACAATCATGATGTTATAAATTATTTTTCAAACTTCATCTTTCACAAATACAGTTGAACCTCGGTTTTTGTCAGTAACCCATCATTATCTGTAAACTACAGCAATGTTTCCCATAAGAAATTATGTAAATATTTGTTGCAGACAAACAAATATTGACACAGTTACATTTTATTGAGAATAATTGTAGCTTTACATGTCGGGCGGCACGGCGGTCGTGTGGTTAGCGCGCAGACCTCACAGCTAGGAGACCAGGGTTCAATTCCACCCTCGACCATCTCTGTGTGGAGTTTGCATGTTCTGTTTGGGTTTTCTCCGGGTACTCCGGTTTCCTCCCACATTCCAAAAACATGCTAGGTTAATTAGCCACTCCAAATTGTCCATAGGTATGAATGTGAGTGTGAATGGTTGTTTGTCTATATGTGCCCTGGGATTGGCTGGCCACCAGTCCAGGGTGTACCCCGCCTCTCGCCCAAAGACAGCTGGGATAGGCTCCAGTGAGGAAAAAGCAGTAGAAAATGAATGAATGAAATGAATGAATGCCGCAAGAAATGTGAAATATATATAAATGACGTATGAAAAGAATACATGGACATTTAACATTACTTTTACCTTTACTGAAACGAGCAAACGAAGACGAGTGGATGCACTTTCACTCTTGTCCATTATAGAGGATCTTTAGAGCAGTCTACTTGCTCACTTGACCTTTATTGTAAACTTAAACTGCAAGTACAATCATTGCACACACTGGTCCAATTCACTATCGTTATGTGTCGCCATTAAACCGTTCCCCCTGCAAGCTGTGTTAACCAAGGAACCTTGACATTACAGTCCTATTGTAAAAGACGCTACTTCCATACTTACAATTACTTTCTTGATGAATTCAATAGACTTTCTTACCATCTTTGACAAAAATATTTGGTACTTTTGCAACTTTTTTGCAAAAAATTGAAAAAAAGACAGATTCCTCTAAAAGTCTAAAATACACAGTGCACTTAAACACCCCATCAGTGTACAGCGCAATGCTTAAAGGGGACCTATTGTGCTCATTTTTCGACCCTTTGTATTGAGTTGTGGTTTCCTATAGAGCTGCTACACACAATAACCAACACAAAAACTTTAGATCTTGCAGAATGTGCACCTATTCCAGTATTTCCTTTCATTTGGGCTTCCTGCCAAAACGGTCCGGCAATATAAGGAAGTCCACCCCTCTGTGACATCACGAAGAGGCAGTTTTACCACGCCTTTTGAAACCGAGGGTTTTGAGCCATCCCAAACTTCTTTCAGGGCTCACTTCCAAATGTGCACACCTCATTGTCTGAAACCTTGGCAAAGTTTAACAGGAGAATGCAACATTCTAACTACATTTATTGGTCAGGAAAGTGGAAAAAGCATAATGGTTCCTTGTTTACAAGAAGAAAAGAGATAGATAATGAAAACAGAGACATGTTTTGCAATAATTTTCATTAAAAAAAGAGTATCCTGTGAAAACGGGGGCATACAACCTCTCTCCAATAATGGCGGTTATAGGTAAATATAGGTATAGGTTATAGGTTATAGGTAAATAATCATCCTGGATGTTGCAGCATCCATTGGTGAACCCAGTCTAGTCTGTGATGCTGGCTAGCTTTTGTTACATCTTGTTTGGTTACAGCAAGATGAATTGACATATTAACAGATCTGTCGTCACGCTACAACCTTCACTGGCTGTGCAGGCAAATGTTGCAAGTAACATTCCAAGTGAATTATTACATAATAAAAATAAAATAAAGTAAGACGCCCAACGGAAAAATACAGGTGCGATAATTGGAAGGTGTTCTGCTTTTAAAGCAAACTTCTCTGCTCGCTTTCATGCTACAGTAAACCTCGGATATATCGGATTCAATTGTTCCCACTGGTTTTGTCCGATATAAGCGAAATCCGTTATATGCGTATACCGGAAAATGTCCGTTTTACGCATATATCGGATTTATATCCGGTATATGCGTGAATCGGATTTTATCCGTTATAAAAAGGCACTTCCTTGACTATGTTTCCAATGTACCTGGACGCGCAGGCAACGCTGCAAACGCTGCAAATGACGTCGTATAGCGGCCTGTCACGATTCGGCGAATCGGAGCGCCACGATGCGACCATTCGATATATGCCAGGGAAATTTCATGGAAATGCATTGGAACGGGACTGGAGATTTTGTCCGAAATAGGCGAAATCCGTTATAAAAAATCCGATATATGCAATGAATTTTTATTGGAAATGCATTACAGAAAAATCGGTTCTTTTTTATCTGTCCGTTGTGAGCGAATTTCCGATATATCCGAGTCCGATATATCCGAGGTTTACTGTATTCATTACTTATTGTACTCCATGCCATTGTACTTGTGCTACATAGCCTTTAATTTAGTGTCTGTCTGCCTACCATCGATCTCTACCTCTTCTGCCGTGTGTTTCTTCGGTATTTCCACTGTACTGACAGCAACAGTTAATGCTGCCACAACTTAACTTACATTTAAAAAATCAATCTAATGTGAATTTTACAGTTCTGCTCACAAAAGCTGCAATTGATTGAAGCATAAATGATTGTGTGAGAGTGAACCCTGCATGGGGGCTTTCAGAATGAAGGGGAAAAGTGCCAAAAAATGCAATGCCTCCATTTGAGCTCAGCAGCGCATCAAACAATAATGCTTTTCCTTCTCAACTTTATATGAATCTCAAGACAGAAAATGTGAGATGTAAGAGTGCTGCTCACTTGAAGGGCTGTTTGGCATTAAAAAAAAGGGGGGGGGGGGGGGTGGGGGGCAACATAAAACAGCGTTGGTAATTTTGAAATGTTTCAAGTGAAAACACGGAAACTTTGAGTCGCAAGGCTAACCGTTTTGTGAGTCTTCTCACTCGGGATGTTAAAGAGACCTTTTTTGTTCCTTTCAGTGTGGAAGCCCTGATGCTATGACTGATGAAAACAAGATAAATTATTCTTAAATGTCATTAGTGCACAGCTCAGCACAGCACCGTGCAGCAACTGTCTTGGTCCTGGGAGACACTACCTCTTGTTTCCATGGAAACGTAGACAGGGTAGACAGAACAGTGACTAGAAAAAGCACAAGTCAATGTTCTGTAGGACGTATCTGTGGGCAAGACGGATAATGAGCGCCATCTAATGTAGGAAATGTCTTTTCTTTGACCCGCCATAATAAAAGCGATGTTGCTTTTGTTTCCTTGTCATTTTGGAGTCCAAGACACATTAATCAGTCCTTTTGC
The DNA here is from genome assembly GCF_030265055.1 of Doryrhamphus excisus. NCBI lineage: Eukaryota > Metazoa > Chordata > Actinopteri > Syngnathiformes > Syngnathidae > Doryrhamphus > Doryrhamphus excisus. The sequence continues at coordinate 1,773,773 of NC_080485.1, forward strand.
AAAGCAAAGCAAAGTGTAATTACAAAAAAAAAAAAAAAAAAAACGGCAAAGAAAAGCCATCTCCATTTATTACACCTGAATTGCTACGCAAAGCCACTATTTTACAAATGTAGCTCTATTTCTTCAAACCTTGGTCTTGCTTTAGGCTATAATGAAAGCGAAATTCAAACTCTTGAGCTGGAGAGTAGAAAACGGTCAAGGAGTACATCTAATTTATGGCATGACATTGCAAGGGCTTGGCTCCAAGCACATACTAACAAATTGCTGCTTAGATAACCAAATCAAAAAGGGACCAGAGCATCAAACCTGAGCTTAGGGGACACGTCGGGATTGGGGTCAAAAAATATATTGTGGCAAAGATGACCGGAAGGCTGACGTATGGCATATATTTAAAGCCCCATTTCAAGCGAGAAAACCAAGCGTCTGCTGCTAAATGCATTTCTTCCTTCTGAGGGTCACAATTTCAACGGTAGAGTGAGACTGTCATAACGCTCAATTACATTCCATACATTCCATATTCACTCTGCATAAATTATTGCTGAATTAACAAAGCTTTTGTCTTTTGCAGAGGAAAGACTTGTTGATTTTCAGTGGTTAAATAGTTAACTGGTTAATTGAAATACCAGGCCTGTTGTGAAATAATTCGAGTCTGCAATAAAAGCATGTTATTCTGGCGATCAAATATTACGGTACCATTACTGACCAGTATAGAATACGACAAATCATAATGTCTTTAAATGTTCTGAATGCTTTAAAAATGCATTTTACTTCTTTTGGGGTATTTATATTTAAAAATACTTAATGTAGACAAATATGCAACATTTGTTTAAATATGCATTTGAAAAGATAATAATCAGCCATATTCCACTGCGAACCAACATGATTTATTAATTCATATATTAAAAAAAAAAAACGCTATACAGTGAAACCACAAAATTGAAAAAACAGAGCCCCGCCTTCAATTCCAGTTATAATTAGGGTTATATATACATATATATTCCAAGTCATATCAGTATTGTTTTTTTTGCCGATAATGATATCAGCCTGTAGGAGTATCAAGTATTGATCATATTTTTAATGACTTGTTGAAACATTCATTTCATTCATTCATTCATTTTCTACTGCTTATCCTCACAAGGGTCGTGGGGGTGCTGGAGCCTATCCCAGCTGTCTTGGGGCGAGAGGTGGGGTACACCCTGGACTGGTGGCCAGCCAATCCCAGGGCACATTTGGAGTGGCCAATTAACCTAGCATGTTTTTGGAATGTGGGAGGAAACCGGAGTACCCGGAGAAAACCCACGCATGCACGGGGAGAACATGCAAACTCCACACAGAGATGGCCGAGGGTGGGATTGAACTCGGGTCTCCTAGCTGTGAGGCCTGCGTGTATCCCATTTGTTGAAACAAAATGTTTAACATAAATATTGAAAATTTTCCGTAACTTGTATTGCATATTGCAGTATTTGTAATTTGTATAATTTTACACAAACAGTATTTATTTGTGATGCTATCGCAGTAAAAGAAGCGTATTATATTCAGGGAAGAGCTGCTGCCTATTGGTTGGTTGATTAACTGGTAAAGTTAATGAAGGACAATAGGGATGGTAATGGTGAACATCTCCATGAGCAATTAGAATTTTTCATGACTATAATGGTTTACCATAATGGTTTACCATAATGGTTTACCATAATGGTTTAGCCCAGGAAAACCATGTTATTTCCCATGTCTGTCATATAGATGTTTGGTGTTTTTTATTCCAAAGAATGATTTGGACTTACCAGATCTGCCATCCCGCTGGAAGTCAACATGGTACCATTCGCCATCATTGACCTTCTTATTGACCGCCTTGGTCTTTGTGGTCCCTGAGCCCATGTCCAGCAACAGGTATAGGTGTCCATCCAGCATCTCTATGGCAAAGAAGTCCACCTTGAGGGTCTGGGGACTTTTGGAATCCTTTGGCTGCTGTTTTGGCTTCCCATGGCTGAAAAGCAGGAGTCCATTTGGCTCTGTGGTGCGGAAGTCAAAGGAGATGGAGCCCGTCTTCTTAGCATTCCACTTGTTGAGGATGATGAACGACTCCGGCGTCTCAAAGGTGATCGGGTCCAGAGTGGCCACGTTCTCACACTTGAAGGCTACGGTACCATGGATCTTCATCTTGGGATCCCCTTGTTTGGCCAGTCTTGATAGCTCAAGTCTTACATCGTTGTTTTTGTACACAACCTGACGAGAAAAAGATGGACGCCTTGGAGTCAGCCTTCAAATGCACTTTTACACATACACTGTCTGAAAAGGAGAAGGAAGATGCAGATCTTATTTATTGTAATGTACAAGGTTACCATTTTTCGGATGGTGAAAGAAAACGCTAAATGTAAGTTTACAATTTATAGGTGTGTCGGATTTAATTGGAAAATAAATGTGACCAGTGTACCATTAAAGTAATTAGTGCAGTGAGCCAGGATGCCTGAGGGAATTTATGTATTTGTGTTTTACTCTTATTTGTGCTCTGCTTCCCCAAAAATTGATCTGATGAGGCCCACACGGAGAAGGGAGTCTGCAGCGCTCTATAACGGATTGTATAGGATGGTTAATGGCTAACTTGCGTGAAATAGTACTTTTATTTCACCCAGCATGCATTATGTACATCAGGCTTCTAATGCCTGGGACCAAACAAACTAAGAGAAGCCATGATCACGTCAAGTGAAATATTTTCTTACTATTATTTTGCCTGTCAGTATTTCTAGTATAAAAGATCCCACATCTCAGTGCATGTTGGCCAACATATACAGTGGCACTGATGCTGGAATTTAGTTTAAAAATGCTTTTAGGAAGCCCTAGTGGGAACACACAATAGTGTGTTTTGAAGGAATATAACCTGCGGAGCCATCACACCATGATATAGCCACTATAGTCGCTTTTACACTAATGTAGTAGACACAGTAAGAGTAAATAAGCCATTTAAAACGTAAATAAGACTTATGCTCGTGTGTTACTATGAATGTGTTCCCTACGGGACCTGAAAGAGGCGGAGAAGAAGTGATGTCGGGGATCCAGAGTCGAGTTTTGTGGGTAACGGCCACAAAAGCTGATTGTGTTCATCCGTGTATTTGGATTATTTCTTTTTCCAAAATAAAACCAAAAGTAAGAAAACTAAATAACTACTTGTTTTTTTTCAATATTTGTGTCCAGGCCACAAACAAACAAAAAAAATATGATTTTGTGCACAGTTGGAAAATGGACAAAAACATAACAGGCAATTAAAAACCACCACAAAGATGAACAATGCACCAGAAGGACAGCCACTTACACTCGGGACAATGTATTATATTAAGCATTAATAATGTAAAGATATTAAACTTGTTGAAGGAAACGGTTGCGGCTGCTTAATGTGAGAGAAGGCCGGCGTAAAAATCAACAACGGGAATGCGCAAGTTTGCCGCCTCATTAGCCAACAAATACACACAGTACATATCGACTGCAATACAGTACTACTTTATTTTAACGTATTTAACCATTTTTGCTTTACTCTTTCCGTTGCAACACCCGTTGTGTCAGGTGAACGCGTAACAAAAAACATTCATTTAAAAATGATCACATGAGTACGACGCCTTAATGACATGGACAATGATGTAGGTAACAGAAATTTAAAAAATAATGAAGAAAGGAGGCAATGAATTTCACTCTAGCTGAGGAGCTGTCAGGACAGCAATAATGAGCGGCGGCAAATGCAATTAATTTCACTTATTAATCTTTAGAACAGACAATGGATATGTGAAATGTAATGAAATACCCAAACACAAAAACAATTGTCTTGCCTTTTCATGGACACTGTAAGCAATATTTCACCGTGTCTCACTGTAAACATACAAGCCCGGAAGCAGGAAGAGATAAGCCAGTCTCTCCAACAACAATCTAGCGTTCGTCATGAAAGCCATGGAGAAAATCACAAGGGTTTTGTGCGATCTCTTCAAATCCCAGTTTCTTTCTTACTACACGCTTGTATAGTAATAACATTTATGTGCTTGTAGATTATAAATACACACAAATACACAAAGCTGTGAAAACACTGCAGATGTTTCATAATGGTGCTACATTAGATAGATGAACATACGCAGGCCGTTGTCTTTGATGTGTGAGTACAGTATGTCTTCGGAATTATTGAAATTTGTATTTTAGCTCCTTTACCCGGTTTCATGCTTGAAGATGCTTCATTTAGACCAAAACCACATACAATCATTTAAATATGCATGTTTTGGACTAATAATAGGCGGTAGTCTGTATTTTTGAAATAATACTTGTGTATTTATTTGTTGTTTTAGTATAGTCCCTCAGTGTAATTTAGGCCTCTGCTCTCGGGAGACATATCACTGTTAGACCATCATTCAGTTCTGCATGATGGAGGACATTTGACTGTTTTAAGTTCCCAACATATTGCATCCAATAGTAATTCCCAATTTAATTTGAGTAGGTTGCATGAATATGAGCTTTTCTACAGTTTTGATCACATTGGTACTCAAATTGTAAAACACAGAACAGCCAAGTTCACAAGTAAATAACGACTAAAGAAAACTTTTCAATCAGGTAGCAACCCTTGGGATTAAAAATGTAAATGTGAGCTGGTGTCACTGACAGCATTTGTGCAATCAAATGGTGTTCAGCCCCATTGTTTGAATAACATAAAACAGAATTCAGGTGCCTTTAAGGACACAAATAAAAGTCTGCATTGAGAGAACACATAGAATATCCTGTGTCATGCACCATTACAAAAAAAATGCTCAAAATGATTCAGAATGATGCTTTCATCTTCCTACCATTACGTGGAGGCTGTGTGTTTAGGGCACAATACTGAGGTAATATGCTAAAGAGAGCATGCAGCGGTGCACCGTGCGAACCCAAATTTCGCTTAAGTAAATTATGCATCAAAACATACAATATGCTCGCCTACCTTACAATACACAGTAAAAGGGTGCCTATATAAGTAAATCAACAACCAAAATGATGAAAGCATCTTCGCTAAGCAAATAGTAGCGGCATTGTGTGAAGAGGGGGCACGGCACGGACCACTTTGCAGAAAGAAGAGTGCTGCTGTAATGGGTCTTAAACAAATTAGATACAGCAATAACCATATAATTATCCAATCTGCATAATGAAAGCGTATCTAGAGTAAGTGGAGCAGTAATGACAAGGCTCCTTTTTTTCCTCCAATAACAACATCCAATGGTCTAATGAGACATTTCTTAATGTTTTAGGAAAAGGGTTTCCAATAAAAGATAAGTAGGGTTATTCATGAATGGCCTCATTTGAGTGTTTTTGGAATGCAGTATTTTGTTGAGGTTCAGCAAAACAAATATGATCTTGGAGAAAGCTGACAATAGTCTCTCAGGTAGAATGCTGGAACTAAAACACTGACCTCAATAAACTGGAAAATTACTACATGGGATCATGTGATATTTAATGAAAGCGGAGGCTTGTCATATTATGGTTAAAGCATAAAAAAAAGTACTTAAGGTATATCGAGTTGGTCAAACTGGATTACTTCCACTGTGCACCTCATATGATGATGCATCTACAGTATCCCACCAATGGGAATTTATAGTATGTGCTTGGAGAATTATGTTTATGAGCCATATCTAGTGTGTCTGACTATAAAAAGAGATGAGACCCAACTGATTTATATTCCAAATCCATTGTGACTGATTTTATATGCGTTAATTATACCACTGTACATACAAAACAATATGTTGAGATGAGTCCTATTGCAAAAAAATAATGTGTCTCTGCATTCTTTTCTAAGCTGCTATAGTTGCAAGTGATAAATATTTTTTCCCCTCTTCTAATATGTATAACATATGGTCAGGCCTCACATACAGATACATTAATTGTGGTCAATTTGGCAGGGTCATAAAGAGGCCCTATTATACTTTTTAAACTTTTCGGACCAATAAATGTTGTTATAATGTTGTATTCTTGTGTTAAATTATACCAAATAAAAAATATATGCCAAAGCGTCAGATATTAGTGGGCGCATTTGGAAGCCCAGAAAAAACGTTTTGCATGGTTCTGCATGCTTGGTTTTATTTGATTTTTTTTCTACTACCGCGTTTAACTGATGTCAATGCAATCCAGACTTCCTTATCCAGATACAGTCTGCAGATTGCATGCACTTGGTAAATGCAGACCTACGGATCCGGAAGTCCTCTGGAGCACTTGGGCGTACCTGGCGGAGGGCCGGGCCATTTTTCTTTGTTTATGTTGTTTTGTTTCATTATGTTTGAGAGAGCAGCAACCTTCCCCGTTTTGTTTGACAGTCCTCGGTCCTTGAATGCACCGGTGCTGTGCATGCGCTAACTTTCTCTGACACGGCACAGACAGGATTATGTTTTTCCCCGTTCTTCTTTCACCTCGTCCTTGTTTCCAAATACTGACGCGCTGTGTGAATGCATAAAGGTAAGGTTTGATGACGCTATTGTGTCTGTTTTGAGTGCTAATGTGCATATTTGTTCAGTGCACAATTCACGGCAGCACACTGCTGTCACCCACACACGCAATGTTATGTTATAATCTCTCGGAAAAAGAAAGCGTATGCCTGGAGCACAAAATGTATTCATGGTGTGCTTTTAATTTGATGTGACTGTCGAGAATACACTCGCAACCTCACTTCCAGAAGTCTTAAAAGTCACATAAAGGTGACAGCTCGGCCTTTTAGCATGATGGCTAGCGCACTCAACTCTGGTTTGATGTATGTCCAGACAGGGTGACATTTTTTTTTTTTTTTAATGCAATACAGTATATAAAAAATAGACAGCATTACATCACTACAGCCTCCATGGCTGAAACAACAAATCAGCCATTATAACACAATTACAATATTTAGGATACTAAATAAATTAACATTTAATAAAACTAAATTGGCCGCACGGTGAACACGTGGTTAGCATGTAAGCCACACCGTGGGAAGACCAGGATTAGATTCTCTGTGTGGAGTTTGCATGTTCTCCCCGTGCATGCGTGGGTTTTCTCCGGGTACTCCGGTTTCCTCCCACATTCCAAAAACATGCTAGGTTAATTGGCCACTCCAAATTGTCCATAGGTATGAATGTGAGTGGGAATGGTTTGTCTATGGTGTCCGAAGGCCAAAAACAATTTAAGGAGGCAGACTTACAGTTCGCCCAGGCTTGGCACATTTATTTAACAAGGAAGATTCAAACTTATGAAAAACACTAAAACCCCCCAAATTTAATTGACAGTGTCAAACAATTACTTGAATTATCCCCCCTAAAAAAACAACAAGAAAAACTCTATTCACTCACATCAATGGAAGACTGTACTATATGGGGTTGCAGCAACACAGCCACCCATAGCGCTGCCCTCCCCAAAGAAGCCCCAGCTACTCCTTTATAGGGCTCCCAATCCCAGTTCTGTTATAAATGATGTAAATTTCAATAAACAATGACATCATCATACAATTAAAGGGACAAGTGATGAGTTCTAACTCGTTCACTTTGTCAAAGTGACCTATGATTGGCTGCTGACCAGTGAGGTTAAGCGGCATAGAAAACGGATGGATGGATGGATAAAACGTTCCAATATTGTCAGCAACTGTTTCCCACAATTTGCATGAATTTTTATGTGACATTGAATCTGAGATAAATGCTTCATTAAAAGTGAAGAAAGCCATTTTGCCCCAACGTTGAGATTGTGTGCTACGTTGTGCACAAGAAAATATGTATGGCGGTGGATGTGGTGGACATACGACCGTGAATCTGAAATTTTATGACATTTAGCCTTGAATTGGCAGCAGATAGCATTAATAAACCCAAACAAATTGTTGACAGACGTCATGTTTTAGATTGAAGTAGCTTTGGTTGTGATGCAATGATGCACAAGAGTAGCGCTAACTTGTCATCAAGGTAGGGTAGTGATAATGAAGTGTTTGTTTTGCCATCAAAACCAACACAGTAGTCATGGCAACTACTGACTGGGATTTGCACACAAATGTTTCCACTTGGGAACAGGTCATCCATCAGCCACGGGACATGCAACTATGTTAAAGCTCACATGTATTGCATGTATCAATGGAATGGAATCAATAGCAATATTCTTCAAAGCACCAACACCAATCGTTTTTTTTGGCAACACCCGTCACCCAAAAGAAATACAGCGCCTTTACTGATCATTTAGGCTTGTTAAGAAGCTGTTGAGTACGTATAGATGTGGTCCTTAAGCTCATTAAGTGCCCTCCAGGCACTTTAAGGCATGTGCTCTAACTGAGAAGAAGACTGAAAGAATGATATATGCATGGCTCGTCGCGCTAGGTATCTTTATGCATCCCATAAGTGTTCTTAAGTAAATGATATAGGTCACAAACCCTATTAAGCAGGATATTAAAAAATACAGCTGCAGTTGAATGTGAAAGCATACATTATCTACCATATGGTAGAGAAATGAATGATTCCTCTTCTAGTCTATTGACTAATTACATTTCTCATTATAGACCACATCATAGAGAAGCAACAAAGTCTGATTTAAGTGGATGGACCAAATCCCAAGTCATGGATGGACCAGATCCCAAGTCATGGACGGACCAGATCCCAAGTCATGGATGGACCAGATCCCAAGTCATACAGCATGAAGAAAGTTGATGCAGCGGAACCTCGATTTTGGTACTAAACATTTTTCGCCGAATCGCATTACCAAAAATCCATCTGATTTTTTTGTACACCGTCTTGGTTATCATACAGCCAACAGTGCCCAAACAAAGTATCCAGACATTGGTGACCCAGTCTCTGGGATGAATGTTACTTATTGACTGCGCTTAAGAGGCGGATCAATCAAAAGGCCACATATACACGAATAAAACTTTGACACTCACATTCACACCTGTGGACAACTTAGAGTCTCCAATTAACCTAACATGCATCATTTAGGGGTTTTTACATTAACTAGACCAGGGGTGGGCAAACTTTTTGACTCGCGGGCCGCATTAATTTAACAAAATTGACGGGGGGGATTATGTAGTATTTTACACGTAACAGTCCATTTTCACACCTATATTTTTACACATATTTTACATGTAAAAGTGTCATGCAATCTGCTATATGTGCACTTTGAAATCATTTATTTGATGTAAAGTGTGTTTCTCAATGTATTATTATTATTATTATTATTGTTATTTTTATTAGAATTATTATTATTATTAGTTATAGTAATGTTATTATTATATTATTATTATTATTTTGTTATATTAATAATATTACTACCATTATTATATTATTATTGACAACAATATTAATATAATAGTAGTATTATTATCATTATTTGTATTACTATTATTGTGCTTGTGCTCCTTTTTCCAGGAGTATTTTGTAATATTACTACCATTATTATATTAATATTATTAACAACAATATTAATATAATAGTAGTATTATTATCATTATTGACAACATTATTATTTATTATTATTATTATTATTATTATTATTATTATTATTATTATTATTATTATTATTATTATTATTATTATTATTATTATTATTATTATTATTATTATTATTATTATTATTATTATTATTGTGCTTGTGTCCCTTTTTACAGGAGCATTTTGTAACAGACCACATCAAATAACGAAATTGATAAAGCAGCTACCTCAACCATCCAAAAATTGGCCCAAGCCACGATGCCAGGTTGTATGTTGAGTTCAAATGAAATATTTGGAAAAAAACAGGCGGGCCATATTGAAACACTTGGCGGGCCGGATGTGGCCCCCGGGCCGTAGTTTGCCCACCCCTGAACTAGACCATGCGAGCCAGTAAATAATATAGAATTATATAGCGGTGCTGATCCTCTTGACTTGACCACTTTTCTCCACTCGGGATGTAGGACATTGAGAAATGTTCTCAGCCTGAAGTAGTGGATGTAAAATATCTTCCACTTGCTATGGAGGGAGGTTTTGTTGCATCCTAAAGTGATATCGTAATCCCCACAAGCCTCAGATTGCACCTTTACTGTAAGCAGTATTTACTGTACCTCCTTGAGGCAGCCCATGAAGTTGTTGCTAACTGGCGATCCAGGCAGGTCCGCTGTGCTTGGACTCCCTCCAACGTAGAAAAAGTCATCAGAGCCCAGCATGGTGTAGTCTTCTTGTGTATATCCCGTGGTGGTCAGAATTCCGTCCACGGATATTGTTACCTGAACAACAAAGCACAGGAAGAGGAAACGCTACACTCAGCCTACGTTGTTAAAATGCAAATACTTTCCTTTCTTCCAGTTACAGACATTTTCCTCTTTTTCTTCCAGAAACCCATTTTCATGTCTGTTTTGCGTCTTTTTTCTTGTTGTCTACAGATATTTTGTCCAGATGATTAGTTGGAGGACCCCCAAAAGAAGGCAGTTTTAGTGTTAGTGAACTATCCAGGATAAAGTGTTAGTATTGCAACGTAAAATTGTTTAGCAGACACAAAAATGGCGTTAGTAGAATGTCAACTGGGTTAGTTTAACTTAGCCATGTGTTAGTACGTCTGGAAATTTGAAAAGAAATCAAAGTGTGCCATTACGTTAAGTGTTTCGAGGCATACATGCTATGACAGGTGCAATCACCTCATAAGAGAGGAACAAAGTACATTTCAGACAAAATATGCATGCATGCAACCGTCTTTTCTTTTTGATTATTTGCACACAAAAAGAAAAAGTTTTTGATTGGGTTATTATGTATGCTAGCACGCTTGCCAGTCCATCAGATGCATGCAGAAACATATGAGACACTGCCAAACCACAACAAGGCATGGAAAACCACCAGAGAAGCACCAAAGACAACCACAGCTCAACTGTCACATGTATGCTGACAATGGGCAGTTTGACGCAACATGTAGTCAAAAGGCATGCCATGCAAAGTGATTGGAGAACAAAAGTTCATCTGGCCGGCCAGACAGCAAAGCATCCCGATTATTTCAGATATTAGAAATGATGCTCCAAAATGGGTAGCTCAGACAAAATTGGACAGGAAACAAGAACATGAGGAGGAATAAAATAAACAGAATGAAGAAACAAAATGAAAAAGGTAAGAAAGGCTAAAAGCAGAAGAGTACCAATCGCAATTTACCTGTGTTTTTTTGTGAATGACGTCTATCGTAAAAAAAGGAAAAAAAAAAAGAAACAAACACACGGCAAACCCAAACTAAGAAACAATTATGATATCTACCGAACAATGTAGTTTGTTTACCATAGCGTGTCCAATGCCTGAGTGCTTTGTGGAAAAGGGGGAGAAAGGAAATTAAAAACTGTGAACAGAATAACGATTGTTACTCAAATCATATATGATGGTCATAAATAATACTGTTAGTACATTGTTAAAACGGCAAAGACCATACTGGTTAGTAGAATGACACATTCCATGAATGATGTTAGTTTGTTGTTCCAAAGCATGTTAGTAACAAGGAGGAAAAAGGGCAAAATATGTTTTAACAAGAAAAAAGCAGACCGCTGCTAGAACCCAATCGGGGACTCTAATGTATGTTTTTCCGTGTGTTTAGAAACATCGCCTGCAGCATGTGACCACACAATTGAAACAAATTATCTTTTGGTAGAAATGGTGCTAAAACATAAAAATGGCAAGAGCGTAAACGGTTCTAAGGAAGACCAGTTGACCTTCCTTTTGAAGTCGCTTTGCCCGTTGTCATATCCTGTGTAGGTGCTTTTGTGTTTACCAATCTAGTCTCTCAGAATTCCTGGGATCAAACAAAACCGAACCACGTCTCAGTCGTATTGATTGACTTGAGGACCACTTGACTAGACAGCAATGAGAGAAAGCAAAGGTACCCTGCCCCCAGCACGAGGAAAATGTTCATTTTGCTTCCTCCACATCGCAGGCAGTTGATATACTTAGCTTCCTTTGACTACTTAAAAACATATTTGTGTTTTTTTTATATACAGTAATCAATTTTATGCAAAATATGGTAACATTTAGCACTGAGGTGAAGACAAACCAGCAAATGAGCAGGAATATCTAGAAATACCTGATTTCCATATACATCTACATGCTTCTGGTTGTTGCCAGCGGTCCTTTATAGCTCAACATAATCTTCCCAACTGAATAAATAAGTCTGTTTTGGTTTACTTAACACAAATAACACTAAATACTGGCAGCAATAAGATTTGCGGCTCTTTACAAAGAGCTTACCTATTCACAATGTGCACCAAACGCCATCTCGGTGCAACGTTCCCCGCAAAACCCTGAATTGACTTGATTGAAGGAGAATTTTTTTTTCTAAGGACTAAGGCACGGACAATGACAATCAAGCCGGTGAAAATTATTCTGATTTGGTTTCTCCTACTGATGAACCCGACTTGTCAAAGTGGTTTTCCTGGAAGCAGGCACATCAGCCACCTCCCAAGCACACATTTCAGTTAAGCTTATTCGCTGCACCCTACTGACTGACTGGGAACGCTTATCACACGGTGAAAGACACATAATCCGGCCTATTTTTGGTTACTTGTAGGACATGAGCGTGCCCTTTGGATATGCACCTGCTGGGAACTAGCCATTGACATTTTTGGATGGCTTATAGTCAAATTCATTATAGTCAAGTTCATGTTCCGTATAATTTACTGTATATCACAGATGATGTCAAATTATTCCATGTAATTCCCTTAATTGATAAGAATCGGAGGGGAACTAACATGGTTGTTCCTCTCTTTTTTTTTTAACACAAAGAATTTAATACAAATGCCTCTAATCTGCCATCCTCACATTTAAGGAACAAGAAATATAGCAATAGTATTTCTGCAGATGAATGCGATACATTCTCTAAATTTGCTGACGAAAAACCCAACAAGTTTCTCAAAATGTAACGTTGAAAGTGTCATTCTGATGTTTACAGCATTTTGAGTTGTCCGGCGAAGAATGGCCGTGAATAATTAATTAGCCCAGTGTTGAGAAACTCTTTAAAACTCTAATAAGTACCACTAATCATTCTGAGCAGTTTTTTAAATGAGAGTTTAAAAGTACTTTACCAAACAGGTATCCACGTTGCCAATCAGAGCAGTACTTTGGTGTATCATCCAATTACCAACGAAGAATATCAATGATCATCAAGATAAACAACAGACTCATATATTATAAACATTAAGATTCACTACATGCATCACGAAGCCAAAGGCAATGTCTGCATTCTCTCCCTGTCATTTAAATGAAATAAGAGACCCTGATTCACATCCAGACGTCCTGCTCACGTGGTTTTGTTTCATATCTCCACCTGTTATGTGCCAACTTCAATTAGTATCCAATTCCATCTACAAACCATAGTAGACAATAGCTAACGAATGCATGTTTTTATTCACTTAAATCTCTGGTCATCCTCTGTACGGTTACCTGACGTAGATTCCTTGTTACTTTGACATCATGCCAATCATTGTCATTAAATTTCCCATTGACTGGCTCCACCAGAGCCTCAAAGGCTCCAGACCCCAAATTAATGACGAGTGAGACGGCCCCATTTTTCAGTGCCAGGTTGACGTAGTCGGCCGATTTGCCCGTGTGGAGCATCAGTCCATTCCTCTGGAGGGTTTTGAATGACAATGTGATTTCATCGCTGCTGCTTTGAATCGGGTTCAAGGACAAGTCGTAACAGAAGAACTCGGATCCTTTGAAGGTTGCAACATACTCTTCTTTCCCTGCAGAGACACAAAAAGAAAACGTGTTGAATTAATAACACAGCCTCATGGGTGCCAATTGGGATGCTGTAAAAGGAAATAATGAGGAAAAAAACCTCTCATAGGAATCAGATTAATAATAAACACAGAAATTGGACAGATACCTACCATGGCCCTGGATCATAGGACAGTGTGGTACTGTACTTTGTGACTCATTTGGAATACATTATAATTGTGACCCAGTCTTATTTATTTCATTTTGCCTATCATTAGTCCCACAGTGGGTGGATTGTGACACAGCGTAAGAGGGTTCAGCCGTGTTCACAAGGACAATGACGGGTCTAAGGGGAGCCGAAGCAGCCCATGAAGAGATGCCCGCTCCACTCGCTCAGCCATGCTGTCTTAAAAATAAGAGCAAATGGTATTCTACCTCATTCCCTTTGAGCTTTAGGGGGATTTGCAAGTAATCTATACAAATGGCTGCACTTTGCTGTACAGTCATCAATATTGACGAGTCCAATGGCAGCTGGCGTCATACTGTATAGTCATGTGAAGAAGTTAAGCTACCCCAGAGGGGGACATTTGTGGCACCCCCAATGCTTGTGGTCAGGATACTTTTGAAGATGTGCACCATACTTACATAGTACATGTAATATCCTCAAAGTTTTGTAATTAGTCACTACGTTTACATGCCGTCAATATTCCCGTTAAGGTCTATATTCTGGTTTGTGAAACATTCGGAATAACCTGTTTACATGCCTGAGCAAACAGGGTTATTCCTGTATACATGATCATTGGAAACAATCAGGGTATCCTGATCAATACAGCGAGAATGTCATTTCCGCTTCTTCATTTTTCTGTTTTTTCACTCCAAAAATGTGCAGTTTTCCGTGCCGCCATGATTTCAAATTCAATACTTCCGGTCAAAGACGTAAGATAGCTTTTGAATGGAACACAAATCAATATTCCTTTCTACGGGAATATCCCGATCCCAATATTCGGGTTAGAAAAAGAGTGACCCAGGGGTAATGTTCGGGTTTTTAAAAACACACATATGACCATATTCAGGTGTTTATATGGCCATGGACAACGGGTTCTTGCTAATATTCCAGTTATGATAGAGTTATTTGACTGCATGTAAACGTAGCCATTGACAAATGTCAAAGACTTAGTAGTTGTGACACATACCTTTGCAAAGATGTTTGGCTGGATAGCGCCTGTGTTTTTACAACCCAGCTTAGGAAATTGCACTTGCCATTCCTCTATAGGTGTGTACCACATTGATAAAGTGCTGATTCAGCTAAGCTCAGGATGCTTAGGGCTGTGAAATTTAAAAGTTTTTTTGCTTTGATTTCGGTGACTGGATGAGATAGTTTTAACATTTTTATTTTTGCAGTACAATTCCACACAAAAATGAAAAAAAAGGGAAACACAAAAGACCGTGAATCTAATTGCTAATGAAATGTTTGTTTTCTTTGACAATTTTTCTTTGATTTACTATGTGAAAGTAATTATGTGCATGACCAAACCATCAGTACTAGCATGTACGGCGGGGCTTTGACAATGCAAAGATAACCTTGAGAAATAGAGGGAATAGGATTTTGTCCCGGGCATCTGTAAGCTCCGATATATGTGCCCAGCCGTTACGAAGCATTTAACAACAAGTTTAGACAGATAACAAGCTATTAAAACCACTAGCAGAAAATAAGCCACACAAATACAAATGGGTGCACAGCATTCAGGCATGCTACAACAGCGTAACAAATAAAAAAAGGTTGCTGTCCACAACAATTTGTCACCTCATTGATTCCCCCTTAAAGGCCCTATACGCTACCTCTGGGAGAACTACATGGGGCCGTAATTGAAGCTGACTAGACCTCGCCTGTCTCACATTCTCGTTTTTTTTTTTTTTTTTTTTTGTGAAACTATCTCAATGTCTGTGAACCCCATCAATGAAGATGCGAGACCTCTACTTTTGTTCGCCACCGCAAGCTCGGGATCACATGACAAATAAGGCCACTGGTTTGGGGTCATTCTCATCTCTTTCTCTCTTAACACATCTCAACTCCTGCAATTCACTGTTAATTCACCTAAACAATGGAGAGAATTGTGTGCGCAGAGAATAGATTAAGTGTGTGCGCACGCAGTGAAGCATGTTGTGAAATTTATCAGAAGTTGAGTCAGCCCATAGACACGGAATAGGATTGTATTATAGTGAAACGCTCACAATGTGTTTCAAGAAGGCAACAGCAGATTGTTCACATTGGTATAAAATCTGGCCAATATTACAAATTTAATGTCCACTGACACTTTGGAGGCATGTCACCATCAAGGCATGCCAGACAGAGCATCCATCTGGTACACAAACAGGAAGTGAGCTTGTTTGAGCTTACTTTCACTAAAATCAGTAATATGCCTCTCTTCTGTGAAAATATTATCTAAAGACTTTTCGAGCTCCAAAACACAAATATTTAAAATTGTGTCTCAGGGTGCAGGTTTGATTTAAAAAAAAAACACTGTTCCATGTAAACACCCAAAATAGCAGCTGGTAAATTTAAAGGGTATTTTTTTAAGTCCCAGTCTGGATGTGCATCAGTACATCACAGACCAGAGAGCAATACTAGAGTTTGTAATTGCAGTAATCTCACGTTAACTGCTTCCAGACCCGAATGTGATGAGGGAATTTATGTGCAGTAACATTCCTTATTAATAAAATTCAAAGCAAAAGTCAAAGCATGAAAACCCTGCTTATGCCCTAAATATGCTTTTATTATTAGAGCCCTCCTGACATGCAATAACAACCCTATAGTCACTTTAACACTCGCATTACTCAAAAAGACATAAGCTTGTGTGTGTTCCTATAAATGTGTTCCCTACGGGAGCTGAGTGAAAGGTGGACAGGAAGTGATGTTGGGGGTTCAGAGATTCATTTGCAACTTGGTGAGTAACCCTTGTTTTTATTAGGGTTAATTGTACATGTTGTGAAATAAAACCTGCAATAAAAGCCTGTTGTTCCAGGGATCAAGTCTTGTGTTTCACCCAGAATTACAGTAAAATTAATGACCAGTGTCCAGTGGATAGTACTGCATATCAACACCTTTGAATGAGTCTTTTGAATGCCTTATATTTGTAATTGTATGTTTGAAAATGAAATTCTGACAAAAAATATATATCTGCTTAAATGTGCATATGCTTAGACTAAAAAAAGCATAATTTAATTAATATATCATTGAATAACCGTGATAGAGTGAAACCACGCAGAGCGGTGAGGGACAAAAATTGTCTGCACTGCTACTGTGTGTAGGAAGCTGCATTATCATGAAAGTGTCCACTGAGGTAGCGTACACAAGCCGCTGAAGGGCACTCAAAAGCCAGTTATACTGCGCATGTGTGCAGTTTTTTCAGTCCTTTTGTAGGCCTTGTAGCATTAATGCCAGCCGTACGGCGACCTAGTGATTAGCATGTTGGCCGTACAGTCTGGAGATTAAAGGTTCTAATCATCTAGTCATCTCTTTGTAGCATTTGCATGTTCTCTGGGATTCAGTTTCCCTCCCACATCCCAAAATATGCATGTTGGGCTAATTTAGTGCTTCTCAAATAGTGGGGCGGGTCCCCCTGGGGGGGTTGCAGTGCACTGTCAGGGGAGGCGTGAGAGGCAGGGAGTTATTTCAATGTTAGTGCAGACTTTAACATGTTCAAATTCATCCTACACAACATGCAATTTGACTCCCGAATGCTTGTATGCTTTGTATGCTCTGTTTTGTTGTGTTGTCCTCTTTTCAGTTTGGAGTTCAGTCTGTACAGGACAGACAAATATTAAGTTTATCAATAGTATTTTAAATTGGCAGTGAAAACATAGGCTGCACGGTGAAAGAGCGGTCAATATGTTCCCTGTGATTGGCTGGCGACCAGTCCAGGGTGTACCCAGCCTCTCGCCTGAAAACATCTGGGATAGGCTCCAGCATGTCCACGACCTTAGTGATGATAAGTGGTACAGAAAATGGATGGACAGAGTGAAAACATCTGGGAAGGGAAGTCAAGTAAACTGGGGTCACCCTAATGATAACAAGTGCATTATAAAGAAATTGCATTATAGTACTATATTTTAGTACTACTATATTTTCAAACATGTAGTCAAGCTTTACGAGTGATATAAGTCCCGGACTTTTTGAAAAGTGCTGAATAACTAAATAATCCCTAATCTTGACAAACTGCCCCATCCCCTAAACTCGCATTGCTTTTGAATGATCACAACGATGAACTAGAATTGTCAAAAAGTAGGAAAGTGAAAGAAAGTATGAAAGATGTACAGCATAAACAAGCTTTTGGAACTTACTTTAAACCATGAGTTTTATGTCACACATCAGGTAAAATAACAAATCAAAAGACGGTGATTGGCAGCAGCATTTACAACACACAGCTGGACATGCAGCTCACCGCAAACACACCGCATCTTCAAAATGGGATCAGTGTCAAATCAGTGTCACATTTTTTGTGATGAGTAATCCACCCACTTGAAGGTGAAGGATGTAATGAGTGTTTTATTTGACATTTTTGACAATTATCCTACTTACATACACCTTAAACTGATTGCAACTACATTTCCAGGAACTGTTCATTCCTGCATGTTCTTCTAGATAGGAAAAGCAATGTTCAGTGTTAAAAGCTGACTGCAGAAATTGTCATCTTTCTGAAGAAAAAAAAAAAAAAAAACGTAGTTGATGGCTGTTGTGGTGTCATTGCGTCTGTGGGTGTGTCCTGTGGTCTCAAGTCAATCAAAGCTCTGCAAGCTGCCAACACCTTCTTGCCCTTGAGTCATGACACTGAATGAGAAGAGGGATAAAAGCTAGCTGGCGCCTTTAGTATTTTTCCAGACAAGAGGACACACACAAAAAAAAAAAAAAACAGATGAGAACAGAGGGAAAATATGCTTCCAAGCGAGGCCATTAATAGATTGAGGCAAGAAATTGTCAGTGTTTTGAGTCATTCAACATGAATCTTAACAAGGACCAATTTCCATATAAAGTAAACGGGTGTCCACAGGTTGTTTACTTTATGAGACATCTTCATTTTCAATGCGTGGCCACTTTGCTCTCGGAGGCCAGCACTATACGGTAAATATCCATTTACCAATAACATGTGATTGTTTCCCCAATTCAGGACCACTTTTTCTCTGATCACATTACATTTGTGTTTGTGGTGCAGAGCAAACTGGCAGTAATACACTTATCCACCGCTCAAATGAAATCAGTGGCAAGAGTAGGCTGATGTATGCCGCTGAAAGCAAATCAACTATAGAAATGTGCTCATAACTACAGATGCATGAATGACTCCAAAGTATCTTTCCCCCAACAGTCATTGGAATACAACCGACACCCTCTCTTTGTAAAGCACAGCAATTAGCACGCCTCTGTAGAATGTCCGTGCACAACAGGCCCGGCATGTCACTTAGCGCTGACACTAATCTGGCATCTGCTGTTCCATGGCTCTTTTTAAAATTAGCTTGCACCCAGGCAAGGACGGACTTACCATTAGGCAAACACAGGCAATTGCCCAGGGCCCAAAGTTTCCTAGTCGACCCCAAACATCTCATAAAAACTGATAGGTTTTTGTTCTATTTAAACTACAGGACATATTCGGAATTTCTCTCGGAGATGAATGAAGTATCTATCTATTCATTCACTCCATAAAAATGCATAAACTATCATCCACTCCCCTTCCCTATGGAGGACCAAAACTGCCAAAATAATAAATAAATAAATAAAAGTGAAAATAAAAACAAAAATGAAAAAAAAATTAAATACAAAAAAATATAAATGGAAATAAAAACAAAAATATATATATATACATAAATAAATAAATAAAAGCAAAAATACAAAAATAAAAAACAAGATTCAAAAATTAAAAATAAATACAAAAATAAATGTAGAAATAAATACAAAAATAAATATATAAATAGAATTACATATCAATAAATAAATAAAAGCACTCTGCTCTCATATGTATTTATTTCATGCTGCAGACAATGTCAGCTTGAAATGCAGAAGGAAAAACTATTCAAATGAGGGGGCGGTCCTAAGTGTGTCTTGGGTTGAACTGTTCGCCTATTGGTTGATCGACATGTGAGTGCGAAAATCGACTAGGTATGCCTGCAAACAGCCACAGCAAGAGGAAGTCACCACACCACTCTCAATGGCGGTAAATATGGCTGCAATCTCCAGCTCGGACACCGACTTCCTGGTGGACCCCGCCATTATTGTCCCGGTAAATGTATACTTTTCTCCCTGTATACTTCCTCTTGCTGTGGCTGTTTGCAGGCATACCTAGTCGATTTTTGCACTCACATGTCGATCAACCAATAGGCGAACAGTTCAACCCAAGACACACTTAGGACCGCCCCCTCATTTGAATAGTTTTTCCTTCTGCATTTCAAGCTGACATTGTCTGCAGCATGAAATAAATACATATGAGAGCAGAGTGCTTTTATTTATTTATTGATATGTAATTCTATTTATATATTTATTTTTGTATTTATTTCTACATTTATTTTTGTATTTATTTTTAATTTTAGAATCTTGTTTTTTATTTTTGTATTTATTTTTGCTTTTATTTATTTATTTATGTATATATTTTTTCATTTTTGTTTTTATTTCCACTTTTATTTATTTATTTATTTATTTATTATTTTGGCAGTTTTGGTCCTCCATACTTCCCTTCACATGCAATGGACCAGTCCATGTTCCTGCGTATGTGCAGATGGTAGCAAAACAAACTTGTTGGTACGATTTGGAGAAAATAAAGCACAGTTACTCCAGTGGAGTGGAGAAGAGAAGGCAAGAGGAAAACAGACATCCAAGGACTGCTGTCAGTGTCCGTCGCGGCGAGGACAGCGGTTGTGAGATGAAGTTGAGAGTGACACTTTATCACAAAGCTGTGAGCATTAACGAGGTAAACTATATTAAATATTGCTTAATGTTCTTATGAACGACACTAAAAGTGTTAAGATGATGTGCGGTAATAATAATCCCCCAGGCGTGTTTTATATGACTTTAGTTCAGGAAAAAGGAGAGAATTTTCTCATTCACACTTGTCAGTATAAACATTAATATATATAAAGTACAGGAAACGTGACATAACTATTAGATTTGAAATATAATAAATTTTCTGTTGCCCACATTGAAGACCTTTTGTTGAGGTGAGAATAAAACCTTTGCCAGTCTTTTCAACGATGGTAAAGGGCTGGTCATCCAGCGTCATTTCCTTAATGAAATCACAGATCGCTTTATGCCGAAGGTCGCAACTAGCATATTTTTTTTAGCACCGTTCAAACGCCACAGTGATAAGAACAAGCCCGGGTGTTTTGCTTTGCTGGCGTTTCAAGGTGGCTGATTAGGTTGGAGACGTTGACGCTTGCGTCATTCCATGTCAGAGCCAACTCCTCCAGGAATGCATTTAGCCATTTTTTCCCTAGGTGTTCCCCTTCTGCTTTCTTCTTGTGGAATTCATGCCATTGCGACTGCTGGCCATCCCTCAGGCACCCAGAACCCAAGTCCTGCCAGCCTCTCACTTGTCTTTCGCTAATGATTGCTGGGAGGCTGTGAAGTTTCATCCTTGGAATTTCACTGTTGGTTTTGTAATCTCTGTGGATGAAAAACGTTGAGTTGGTACACTATTCTTGCTGCCAGTTTTGGGGCTTTCAGTGGCATATATTGCAGTGGGCAATATGAGGGTCTGGTAAACTTGGATCTTCGTGCTCATGCTCAACAGTGGATTTCCAGTAGGGATACTCAACGTATTGCGTGTTCTATATCGGGAAAATCCTGATACCCGGCTCTAATTCTGGGTTGCCGATAGGATCGGACATCACTACTAATGGTACATCCCAACAGCAACCTTGTGCTGGGTTAGCCTATTTGCTGGAGAATAGCAAAATGATTCGACATACAGCTCCCACATCTGCAGCTGACTGATGAAGAGTTAGCAAAGACCCAGGTTTCGTTTTCAGATGTGTAGCAAAGCCTACTTTTTTTTTACAGGGCTGTGAAGTAGTGAGCATATTTATGGAGCGGACTCATCTAACTGTGGGGGTTCAGACGCAGTATCATGTATGAGAAACAGAAGTTTTGATTCTGGCATCTTTCATTTCAAAATTGCCCATTTCAGTATCCCCTCTCTTTAAAGTGACGCACACATTTTTTCAAGTTTGGTGCTCAAAGGAGACCAGTCCAGGGTGTACCCCACCTGGGATAAGCTCCAGCATACAACCACAGTGAGGATAAGCGGCACGTAAAATGGATGGACGGATGAAGCTCATAAAAGGTTCTCGGGACATATTTTACTGTTGGAACATCAGAATATTTGGGGATCTTGAATTAGTCACTTAGATCAGGGGTGGGCAAACTACGGCCCGGGGGCCACATCCGGCCCGCCAAGTGTTTGAATACGGCCCGCCCAATCTTTCAAAAGTATTTAATTTAAACTCAACATACAACCTGGCATCATGGCCTGAGCCAACCTTTTGATGGTTGTATCAATTTCGTTGTTTGACATGGTCTGTTGTTTACAAAGTGCTCCTGAAAAAAGAGACACAAGCACATAATAATAATAAAAATTAAAATAATAATTATTATATTATTATTATAACTATTATGATTATTATATTTATTATATGAATGCTAATTATTATATTAATTATATATAATAATGTTATATTTGCATATTTTACATAATAATAATATAATAATTATTATTTTAATTTCATTTTAATTATTATAATATTTTATTAAAATATTTAAATATAAAATAATAATAGCAGATTGCATGACAATTTTACAGATACAATAATACCAGGTGGACTGTTACGTGTAAAATATATAGTCTGCCCCCCGGAAATTTTGTTATATCAATGCGGCCCGCGAGTCAAAAAGTTTGCCCACCCCTGACTTAGATAATAAGAGAATGGACCAAACCAATTTGTACAAACAACCATACAATACTTGTCACTCTTCAGGCCCAACATTGAATGCGATAACAGCATAAAAATGTACATCGTCTTCCCTGAATGAGATCACACCAACACCCACATCACCTTGTAAAACCAGAAATGGCTGCCTTCATCTCAGTGACAAGCACAAGTTGAAAGACTTTGCTGTGTCGCATTCACTTTTCATCAGGTTCACAAGAAGTTCACAGCTTAAATAAGATACATCGCAAACACCGCTTCTACCAGCTTCCACTTGAAAATGACAAAATCAGCCGTAAATATGTTCAAAATGCAGAAAAGTTGTTTCATCGCCTGGCAAGTGACTGACATGGCTTTCACTCAATTTCCATTCAATCCGTTTTCTCTGGCAGCCTATTAAAAGCATACAGATGTTAGTGTCTCCTACTCCATTAAAACGGTGGCAAGTTTGCGTCATGAAATTGCCCTAAGCCTCTTAGGCTCGGAGAGCGAGCGAGAGAGAGAACTTTTTTTTCAAGAAGTGCTTTCTTTGAAAATATACAACATTATCATGGCACCGTTCAAAAGACTACATTCTTGACTCAAGGAGTCTGTCGTGTTCAGGCATGGTCGTGACCCCGAATGCAGAGGGTAGTGCAAGTAAAAAGTTTTTAACTTGGGCAGTTGCAGGTACTCACAATTGCAGGGGCTTCATCCCAAAGTGGCAAAAAGAAAACACAGCTAAGGTCGTGGCCAGGCAGTGTCAAAACCTCCAAGGAGACAAAACCTTCTCAATAAACCAGCAAACCACAAAGAATGCAAGAACAAAGAACTTCCTGAAGAAGATAACTAATAACAAATGAGGAACACCTGTGACTGGCAGCTTCCTCAGAAAGACGTAAAAGTCACTCAAAACCAGTGCAAAACAGGAAGCACTTGCAAAATAAAACAGGAAATGCAGAGAACCAATACAAAAGAACTCAAGTCACGCAAAGCGTGGCAGAGCTACTAAATATGTAGCGTACAATATTCATCTTTAGTAAGGATGTGTACCAAAATACCTGTGCCGACATGAACAGTAGTAACCAGTTGTTTTGTGGTTACTAGTAGTAGTTACTACAGTAAACCTCGGATATATCGGATTCAATTGTTCCCACTGGTTTTGTCCGATATAAGCGAAATCCGTTATATGCGTATACCGGAAAATGTCCGTTTTACGTATATATCGGATTTATATCTGGTATATGCGTGAATCGGATTTTATCCGTTATAAAAAGGCACTTCCTTGACTATGTTTCCAATGTACCTGGACGCGCAGGCAACGCTGCAAACGCTGCAAATGACGTCGTATAGCGGCCTGTCACGATTCGGCGAATCGGAGCGCCACGATGCGGCCATCCGATATATGCCAGGGAAATTTAATGGAAATGCATTGGAACGGGACTGGAAATCCGTTATAAAAAATCCGATATATGCAATGAATTTTTATTGGAAATGCATTACAGAAAAATTGGTTCTTTTTTATCTGTCCGTTGTGAGCGAATTTCCGATATATCCGAGTCCGATCTATCCGAGGTTTACTGTAGTACTAACCACAAAACAAAGTAACAAAGTGGTGCCTGAATGCAAACTCAGCCCCCTGCCACCAGTATATGAAGATGATATTGCGCATGTTTTGTAAGTAATGCATCATATCAACAAAGATACCGGAATATTGTGTTCTGTTTAAACTTTATTTCCAACCTTAACACATCAACAGCAGTGCTCAATTCCAGCACGGTAAAATTGCATTTTTTCCTTTGCTCTCCACACCAACACAACATGTCGCCATTATCCGCAATTGGTGAGCAAAGTGCATTCCCAATATCCGACATTCGGAACACCTACTTTTCAACACAGCATGTCACCAGAATGTTGTAGCAATTACCAATTTCTGCTAGAATTATACAGAATGTAGGCACTTAGAGTACTGTATTTTTATTTTTTGCACATTCCCTGTCTTCTGTATTGCTGCTGGTTTTATTGGGGGTTTTATTTCAAATTTATTAGGTGGAATTTTATCTGTATTAAAATGACAAAATTCCATTAAAACAAAAAGGTATTGTTTTTTTTAACAAAGGAGGACCGTCCCTTCTTAATACCAATTTGTTATGGAAAATATGTAAACCATACCAACCCCAGTGTTTACTGACAATTAGAAACCTCCTCCTAAACGTTCCTACAAATGTACACACACATACTAAGAACTGTTGCGCCATACCGCGCTAGTGTAGCGCACACTGTAATTTAGCTGCACAGTAGGAATGCCTTGCTATTCTCAGTGTGCAAAGTATCAGCTTCTGAGTGAAATTAAAGAAGCACTCCTTCCACAGTAAATCTGCATATATGAGATATTGTCTTCGACATTCAACATGTCATTATAGATGGAGGCAGGCATCAATTAGGCGCTTATTAGAATCCACTGCCGATATCAAAGATGCTAGTCTTTCTGGTTGCGTAAAAAAGGGAGAGTTATCTTAGCGTTTTCTTGAATATCTGTTCTTAATCTTGGGAAGAATATAAAATTTGCTGTATAATCAACATAATTTAGAAACAGAGTATCAATGGTTGTTACGACATTTGCCGTTTATGTGGAAGCGATTGTTGCATGCTGGGGCCTATCCCAGCCGACTTCAGGCCAGAGGCGGGGTATGGACTGGTCGCCAGCCAATCGAGGAGCACATAAAGACCATTCCCACTCACATTCATACCTATGGACAATTTGGAGTCACCAATTAACCTAACATGTTTTTGGAACGTGGGAAACGGGAGTACCCGGAGAAAATCCACTCACACACGGGGAGAACATGCAAACTCCACACTCCACCCAAGCAGAGAATGATATTATAAATGTATTGGTATTGGGCGGCACAGTGGTCAGCACAGACCTCACAGCGCAGACCTCACAGCTAGGAGACCAGGGTTCAATTCCACCCTCGGCCATCTCTGTGTGGAGTTTGCATGTTCTCCCTGTGCATGCGTGGGTTTTCTCCGGGTACTCCGGTTTCCTCCCACATTCCAAAAACATGCTAGGTTAATTGGCCACTCCAAATTGTCCATAGGTATGAATGTGAGTGTGAATGGTTGTTTGTCTATATGTGCCCTGGGATTGGCTGGCCACCAGTCCAGGGTGTACCCCACCTCTTGCCCGAAGACAGCTGGGATAGGCTCCAGCACCCCCGCGACCCTTGTGAAGAAAAGCGGTAGAAAATGAATGAATGAATGTATTGGTATTAGTAGGATTTAGATACATGGACTGTTGATTGACTGTTGATTGACTGTTGATTGACTGTTGAATTGATTAAAACTGTAAGTCATTTGACTTGTATCCAATATGTCTACACTGAAGCCACCCTCTGTTACAGCACGTGCCGCAAATCATACAAGCAAAACTCGGGCCACCAAAAAGCTTGAAAGCAAACAATGTTGCTAAAAACTGTCAAGATGCAATAGTATTCCGCAGGAGCGCAATCATGTTCCATTCACATTACTGGAACAGTAAATAACCCATCTGGCAACTTACTGCTCAGTGCAGCTGTTGCCACTCAGCACGGAGTTGGCCTGCTCCACTTCCCTAAAAAGCAGCATCCCTCCAGGACTCATCCCTCCAATTCTATCAGAGCTCAAGGCTGTTCCAAGCACGCATGCCAGGGGTGACAAGACTACATGTCCTGCTATGAAAACCACAGAGCATCCATGGTACGACTGCACTGTGCCTGAGCCTGCAGCTCCATCCCTTCGACACTTCCCATTAATTCCTGCGGTTGGCACCGCTATGCTTTGATATGCTGCACTGCACAAACCTCCTGATGGCTTTTTGTCCGACTTTCTTTTCTACTCTGCTTCAATACAACCAACTTTGTATGACACATTTTGGTTCTGCATCACAAGGAAAAAATGTCACCTGTAGGTTTTCATTGTTTGGCCTACGATGTTCGATGCTCTACAAGTCATGGTCATTTACAAAATGTTTTGTCACCTTCCAGGAAACTGCTGCTTTGCACTGCGCTTGCCAAGTGCACATCCATCCGCAGCATCACACAGACCATTTAGGCAGACGCCACCTGAAGAAAAGCAAAACCTAAATCTGGAAAAATAAAGGAATAGAAGTACTTCTACTACTGGACAAATGTGTACAGGCACACGTCTTAATGGATGGATTATGGAATTAAACTCGGGTGTCCTAGCTGTGAGGCATGCATGCTAACCACTCGGCACATCCGACTGCATGGCGGCATGCAAAATAAAATAAAATAAAAATTCCAATAAAATTGGAATTACAAAATACAATCTATCCCAAATTTCAAACTCCAATAGAAGAAAAGACAGAGGAACCTGAAGTCAAATGTTTGTTAACCTTCCTCTTGTGTTAGCTTTCTGGTATCATCTCTTATGTTAGCAGGTCGGTTTTGACCCGTGTATTAAATCAGCTATAAAATACACTAAAAACAATAAGTTACCATCAAATTTGCTTCTCATGTCTTGGTTACCTTCTTAGGCTTCCTCATCCATGAAAATGTTGCTTTTAATACTTTTGGTGTGGGCATGGAGGCCTTTTTTTTGTCACTATACCCCTCCATTTCTATTTCCAAAAATGGTAAAAATGAACCTCAAAAGAATCATATTCATAAATTGAGGTTCTTTTGTTACTTGGCTATTACTGAGGGCTGTAGAACATATCTCTTAAATCAATTTGTTTTATTCATTTTAGTATAAATCACTAAAGAAACATGTATGGTGTTGGGGTAAATTTTGACCCATATATATTCATGTCAAGAAAAGGTAGAAAAAGTGATTGTTTTCAGCAACAGAACTTTAGTATAAAGTGAAATGAAAAAGCAGACCAGGTCCAGATCTTGGTTCACTGTACTTCTTGCCATTCTTTCCATGATCCAAATTGTAAAAGTGAAATCAGCCAATCAAATGAGTGAATTCCCCTCACATGTCTGGACCTTGTTTTTCTGCTGGTATACTGGAAAAGCGGTCAAAATGAGAATCCCCTGAAGCTTCCATGATGAGAAGAGGAGCTGGTTGTCATTGTGTTGGCTAATTGGACACTTATGATTTCAGTTGGGGCTCAAAATATTGCTTTATAGTCATATTATTATAACCGGGTCCAAACCCACCCCAACAATACAGTGGTCATAATTTCAACCAGACCATTTTAAAATGTAATGAAAAAATATTTTTTTGTTTTTATTTTGTTGAAATAGAGTTGATGCAATAAACAAATGTTATGTGATTCTTTTTATGCATTAACATGTAAAACGGGTCGGTGCCAACCCCAACACAAGAGGGGGGTTAAGTTTATATAATATATAAAATTATATTTTTGGAAAAATGTGCCCTCTAAAGTCTCAATTATTAGTCTCTTATTAAAGTATCTTATTTCAACTGCCAATGTGTGTAACATCCCCAATATTATGAGACTCCAATTCAACAGGCGTCAAAGGATTAACCTCGTTCATATGTTTATGTTTATGTTTTTCTTTGGCAACGCTAATTCAGAAAGCTGACCACATTACAGCCTCTGGGTGATGAGGTCACATACAACAAAGTGCCCTAATGCCCCTCAATTTAATGGCCCAATGAAAACCAGGAGAATTTCATTACCAGGGAAAAACAGAACGTTTGGTCACCCATCTGTATGTGTACTGATCGTGTGTCCAAATACTCTTGTCTATGCAGTATATATTCATCTACAACAAAAGGTTTTCCAAGTGTCATACAATGAGCCTATCCCAGGGGTGGGCAAACTTTTTGACTCGCGGGCCGCATTGATATAACAAAATTTCCGGGGGGGGGGGGGGGGGGCAGACTATATATTTTACCCGTAACAGTCCACCTGGTATTATTGTATCTGTAAAATTGTCATGCAATCTGCTATTATTATTTTATATTTATATTTAAATATTTTAAAAATAATAAAATATTATAATAATTAAAATAAAATTAAAATAATAATTATTATATTATTATTATGTAAAATATGCAAATATAACAATATTATTATATATAATTAATATAATAATTAGCATTAATATAATAAATATAATAATCATAATAGTTATAATAATAATATAATAATTATTATTTTAATTTTTATTATTATTATGTGCTTGTGTCTCTTTTTTCAGGAGCACTTTGTAAACAACAGACCATGTCAAACAACGAAATTGATACAACCATCAAAAGGTTGGCTCAGGCCATGATGCCAGGTTGTATGTTGACTTTAAATTAAATACTTTTGAAAGATTGGGCGGGCCGTATTCAAACAGTTGGCGGGCCGGATGTGGCCCCCGGGCCGTAGTTTGCCCACCCCTGGCCTATCCCCTCAGTAAAGATAATATGATTGGCGCCTCCACTACTACCCTAAATTATTTCCTTTGCATATTCTGTTGTGGTTCAATGTGGTTGTTTACTCTCTCACCTTAATCATTTAAAAATGAATTCATGTTGCCTTTTATGCAAAATTTAAAATGTGTTTTTCCTTCAAGCTCTCCAACTTGTGGAGCCCAGCTTCACACTTTAAAAACTACTGCTGTACAACACAAGACCAGATTAGCGGTGCTAAAATCATCATTATCATAAGTAATGTCATCTTGCAAAACGTGTTGTTAGTTTCACATCTTACACCTGTGTGCTGACTTATAAACATATATTTTCCACATCTTCTACTATCAGTACATTAAATGATTTCCACGCAGGCCCTGCCAACACCATCACACATGACACCATGTTAAACAGCTGGCAGCAGACATTTCAGGCTGGGGGTATCCTCCACAACCCTGGCCAGATGTTCACGCCTCATTAGCCATGTCCAAATGGTCCAAGCATTGTGGTCACTACTGTTAGTACATGGTCTTAGAAAACATGTTTTTGAGTGATTGCTGACATAATTCTTAAACGAACCTGGTATCATAGTTTATCAACATCTTAAAAGAGGAAAAGCTGACACAACAACATAACATAACATTTGCATGTACTGTATAAGTCGGGGATACTGACCAAGTCAATACGGTGACAACCACAACACATACTGTACCTCCACCCTCTAATTCAGAGGTAGGGAACCTATGGCTCGGGAGCCAGGTAGGGCTCTTTTGATGACTGTATCTGGCTCTCAAGCGTTTCTTCAATAAAAATGTATTTTTGCTAACATTTTAAAGTAAACATCACAGAAATGACTGTTAATAATCAACAACTTTCTTATGCATTTTAATCCGTCCATTTATTTTCTACTGCAATATGGCCGACCATATCTATCTTTCCTGATGATATTTTCCAGGTCAAACACCAAAACTCGATTATTACTGGGTAATGCGGTAGTCTACCTCGGTCATTGAGATGTCAACATGTAAATGTAAACTTTCCTCCTTTAGTCAAATAGTCACCTAGCTAAAGCTGCAGAACCAAGCCTTCTGACGAAGATGGCCAAAAGAATGAAATACATGTACGGAGTATGGTGCAAAACCATGCAGCAGCAAAAGTTGTATTAATGGCAGCAAGTATTTGATTTATTATTGGACACTGCGCTGCTCACGAAAGTGTGCTGGCCACACCCCATTGGCGTGGGGTAGTGTGCCTGGTCTACGTAATTAGAGCCCATTATATCTAAAACTGTTGGTCTTACATAAAAATGCACACATTTTATTGCATTCAATGTTTAAAAAAATGTATATGGCTCTCACAGATACACATTTTAAAATATCTGGCCTTCATGGCTCTCTTAGCCAAAAAGGTTCCCAACCCCTGCTCTAATTGGTTTCATCAAGTGTGCAGTCAAGATTTTTTTTAAAGCATCACATTTAAATGACGCATACCTTTGGAAAACTAAGCCGTGCGTGACAATGATCAACAATTGACAACAGAACTCACAGCAACATTGATGCAGACCAGTCCAGAATAACGCCTTCAGCTTAAAACATACACTGTGGACTTCATTGGCATTAATATAAGAAAAAAAAAATCAATTTATTCAAAGCAAAAACTCCACTAATGATCTCAACCCAGGAGGATACCTGATAGCAGTAAAGCAGCAATTATTCTGACCAAACTTTGTGCTTGCAAGTCACTATTCATACGGAGCATTTGTATCAAAATCACATCATTCCGTAACCAAATTGAATAAATGGGCTAATACGCAAGTGCTTTGGATTTAGATACTTTCCAAAAAGGCTGAATGAGCTTCCCTGGAGGGTGTGCAAGAAAAGCAGAGAAAGCCTCTTGTCTAAAACTGCAGGAGATACTCCAGATCAAATACAGTGTGTGCGTATATGAGATCAAAACAGGCCGCCATTTATAGCTGGCAGCTATTAAAATAAATCTTTTTTGTCCTATTCCCTACCAGGAGAGCATTTTCTGGAGTAGATTTACAAAAGGAAGCACCTTGAGGACCTAATAGACACGGCAGGGGAAAGGCAGTCGGTCTTACGACAGTATACCTCAGACACCTTGGAAGTGGACGCAACAGAGAAGGTAAAAAACAAGTTGCATCGGCGGGGGCCCCATAAAATGATATCACAACGGGCCACAACAGGCAGGGAGAGCTAAGTCGAGGCAACTGCTGAAAGTAGAATCTCCAGAACCGCAAAAGATGATTCAAAGCTTTAAATAACTTTAATTTTCCAGCCATGCCTTTTGTTATTTGCGGTCTAATACTTATTATATTTATTATACTTTTTATATGGCTGCATGGCGGACGAGTGGTTAGCACGCAGGCCTCAAAGCTAGGAGACCCAAGCTCAATTACACCCTCTGTGTGGAGTTTGCATGTTCTCCCCGTGCATGTGTGGGTTTTCTCCGGGTACTCCGGTTTCCTCCCACATTCCAAAAACATGCTAGGTTAATTGGCTAATTCCAAATTGTCCATAGGTATGAATGTGAGTGTGAATGGTTGTTTGTCTATATGTGCCCTGTGATTGGCTGGCCACCAATCCAGGGTGTACCCCGCCTCTTGCCCAAAGTCAACTGGGATAGGCTCCAGCACCCGCGACCCTAGTGAGGATAAGTGGTAGAAAGTGAATGAATGTATACTTTGTAATACTACCACCAAGCTGAGATAATGCTCTGTGTAACTACTGCATTTACTGGAATATAAGTTGCACTTTTTTTCATGGTATGGCTGGTCTTATACGTATACTCCAGAGCGACTTATGTGCCAGTATCTACTACTCTTATCACTCCTGCACCACTTAAAATGTACAATGTAAACATCAAGTACAAAAACAACTAGAAATGTAGAACACATTCATTCATTCATTTTCTACCGCTTATCCTCATGTGGGTCACGGGGGTGCTGGAGCCTATCCCAGCTGTCTTCGGGCAAGCGGTGGGGTACACCCTGGACTGGTCGCCAGCCAATCACTGGGCACATATAGACACTCCGGTTTCCTCCCACATTCCAAAAACATGCTAGGTTAATTAGCCACTCCAAATTGTCCATAGGTATGAATGTGAGTGTGAATGGTTGTTTGTCTATATGTGCCCTGTGATTGGCTGGCCACCAGTCAATTGATTGACTGGTCTCTCATGCAATTGACAAGATCTTCCATTTCCTTTCCCCTTCTGTTGCTAGTCTTGTGTTCATGTTGTGTAAAAATGTTCTTACTTGTGCAAATGTATGCTTTGCTTTTTAACAGTCTCACACTGTACTCCTCAATAGGAGCTTAGTTTGGAATTTGGAATATTTTCTCCCTCCCATCTCCTCTTGTTTTTCAATTTACTCTCCCTCCTCCATCCCCAAAATCATCATTTCTACCCCCCGTCCCACTGTATAGTATGTTGTATACGTGTGGATGGATGATTGTACAATTGTGCTTGTACATCTGTATACATGACAAATAAAGGGCCTGTTCTGTTCTGAAACATCTGATCTTGGTCTCTACTTTTCAAAAGACAATTTCCCCCAAAATTGCAACTTTTAGTCCATTGCGACTTCTTTATGTTTGTTTCTTCTTCAATATGCATGATGTAGAACAAACACATCACGTAAATGGGAGGGCAGTGTTTAAACATGTAAATAGTTAAATGCAACATAAAGAGGAACATTCAGCGGTTTATTGTGCATATGCAGAATTTGCTGGCATCAGCAAACAAACATAATTCAGAAATTGAGGCTATGTTTGAGATAATGATCAGACACCCTGGAATGATGAACAGGTTATTCAGTACAATGCTGCTGACCTTCTTCCTCAGATGGTTCATTCAGGATGGATAGGAAGCAAGAGACCGGTTCTGACTCTTACAAATAGCTTTAGCAGGACTATATTTAGCACGGCTAAAAGGGGAGGAAAACATTAAGCTAATAGGTTAATTTGTACAAGTCACAAATGACACAGATATGGTTTCCCTTCTTCTTAGTTCTCGTCTGTCTTCCATTTCATCCTCCCTTGTTTGGAAAGCTGATTTTTTTTCAGAAGATTTTACCCAGCTTAATTCTAATATCAGTTGGAAGAACTTGAAAACACAGCAGACGCTTGCTAGAAGCTCCGAAAATATTTATGCATAACATGAATTATGTTAAAGACAGAATAAGTTCAGAAATATTGTACCTCCCAAAAGTGAGAACACCCCTCACGTTTATTATAGTACACAATCTCAGGAGACAATAACCAGTAACGAAGACGTTACATACCAGTGTAGCCTGGAGGGTTGGGTTGCATCAGGAAGGGCACTCAGCATAAAATGTCGCCAAAGAAATATGCACATCAAATCAAAGTTTTCTACACCAGGATGAGGATGGACAAAATTAGAAATAAGCCCACGTTAGATGTCTGGGAGACTAAATCAGAGAGACCAGACTGATATGGTTTGGCCATGTCAGAAAGAAGGATTGTTGGCAGTCGGATGCTGGAGATCTGGCTGCCAGAGAAGAAGAGGAAGACATTCCTCGATGCAGTTGGAGAACATATGCAGGTGGTAGGAGTGACAGAGAAAAAGGCGAAGGACCAGACAAGATGGAAACAAGTGCTTCACTGTGGCGACCGCTAATGAGACAAGCCAAACGTAGAATAAGCTTTTCAAGGGACAGGACTGTCGACAACTTGTGATTACTCAGTCACCTTGTACGCAGCTTGTCTGGCTAGACTCTGAAAATGACTCAACACACGACCACTATTGTCTACGTTGCTGGCAGAATAAGTGACTAACAAAACAATAAGTGTGCATGAGTGCTGCTGGTCCAGGAGAGCTGCGGTTCTTTGAGAGGAGCACAAATTCCAGCATGTACTGGAGCGGAGCCTGATCCCTTTTCTTCTAAAATGAGGTTGCATTGATGTTTTCCATCATGATAATCTCCAAAATCCTCCCACTTCACTAGCTAGGAGACCTGAGTTTGATTCCACTCTCGGTGTGGAGTTTGCATGTTTTCCCCGTGCCTGCGTGAGTTTTCTCCGGGTACTCCGGTTACCTCCCACATTCCAAAAACTTGCTAGGCTAATTCCAAATTGTCCATAGGTATGAATGTGAGTGTGAATGGTTGTTTGTCTATATGTGCCCTGTGATTGGCTGGCCACCAGTCCAGGGTGGACCCTGCCTTGCACCAAACGTCAGCTGGGATAGGCTCCAGCATACCCCCCCCCCACACACCTTGTGAGGATAAGCGGTAAAAAATTAATAAATGCACCGATTTTTGTAGCATACCTTATATTTAATTCACAATTATATGCTAATAATAGTTACTATGTTGTTCAGACTCCCATCAATCACTGATTCTTAACATCACCCCAACCTAACCTTATGAATTAGTAGCGAGCGTATGGAAACAAGGCTTCAATGAATATGTCATAATAAAAGAAGAAAAACTAAATTCCCAATTACTCACAGTGAATAGGCAAAGTGTGTGAATACACACACTCAGCGGCCCACTTCTAGCTAGAAGGCTCTCATTTGCTCTCAGCCCATTACTGAATCACAACAGCATTACAGTGAGGAGGGAGAGTAATGTGTTGAATACTAATCTGCAAAACCCAATCCATTTTGATTTAGTAAATCCAGGGGATAATAATGTAAGCCCGGGGGAGATTGGGGATGGAGGGATGGGTGCATCATCAAAATCCTCATCAAAAGGCAAGCGTTTTTCTAATAATATTTGTTTACTTAACTTCAGCGGACTATTAACTTTCTTGTTTTGCCCCAGTCAGACACATAAAAAACCATCAGCGCTAATTTGTTCCAGTGAGATGACCACAGTTAAGTGATTATTTTAAAAACCAATGACGTGCATGGGCAGGTGTTTCGCAATGTTTGATAGCTGCTTTTCAGTCTTAATGAACCACACGCTGATAAATCTCAGCTAAGCATCTTAACAAGCTGCTCAATTAGGCTGTAACCTTGTCAAGGTTGTTAGCTAACAAACCTAAAGCGTGCACCGCAACAGCGCTGTGCCATCCCATATTGATTAACGGAGAGGCAAAATCGGCACCTGACTTTAGAGAACTGACGTTTGGCAGATATCTAATTTGGCCCACAGACATGGCGACATCTCTCAGACAAGAGCAAAGTCAAAAGCCGCTGAGGCATGTCACAGCGCAGAAATAATTCATGTGCTAATTACTTTGCCAGTGTATCTCGGGATGGGCTCTGCAAAGAGCCGCTCCTGTCTTCCCAGCTCCGAGCGCAGACATACACTATATATCAGACACGGCATGAATCCTTGATGGTGAGGAGGCGCATCAGGGAAGACGTCATCTCTGTGGCTGCCCACCGCACGGTGGTGCCTACCTCGCTTCTTGTTAAAAGTGTTTTCGGTGAAGTATTTTTTTTAATATTCTTTTTTCAGTCAGTCATTCATTTTCTACCGCTTTTTCCTCACGAGGGTCGCGTGGGTTGCTGGAGCCTATCCCAGCTGTCTTTGGGCGAGAGGCGGGGTCCACCCTGGACTGGTAGCCAGCCAATCACAGGGCACATATAGACAAACAACCATTCACACTCACATTCATACCTATGGACAATTTGGAGTGGCCAATTAACCTAGCATGTTTTTGGAATGTGGGAGGAAACCGGAGTACCCGGAGAAAACCCACGCATGCACGGGGAGAACATGCAAACTCCACACAGAGATGGCCGAGGATGGAATTGAACTCGGGTCTTTTAGCTGTGAAGCCTGTGTGCTAACCACCCGGTCGCTGTGCAGCCCTGGTTCAGTGTATTTTTCATCAAAACAGTAGTCATGCCAAAAATGTTGTGTTGCTGCTGGATGTTCACAGTATCCGAGTGATATTGTTGTGGGGGTGCTGGAGCCTATCCCAGTTGTCTTCAGGCGAGAGGCAAGGTACACCCTGGACTGGTGGCCAGCCAGCCAATCCCAGGGCACATATAGACAAACAACCATTCACACTCACATTCATACCTATGGACAATTTGGAGTGGCTAATTAACCTAGCATGTTTTTGGAATGTGGGAGGAAACCGGAGTACCCGGAGAAAACCCACGCATGCACGGGGAGAACATGCAAACTCCACACAGAGATGGCCGAGGTTGGAATTGAACCCTGGTCTCCGTGCCGCCCTAATATTCTTTATAACATATTTTATTTTGTTATTTATTTTAGATTAATTAAATGTCACAAGACTTTTTCATTTAATCAATACCAATGAAATGCCGAACATCCGGACCAGGACCACGTGCCTGATAAGCCTAGCATCTATGCAATGACCATCCAGTTCCGAGCAGTCGAAGTGGAACAACCCACTCTACGCTTCACCATCGAAGTGATAACGACTGTAGCTGATTGTGAACAAAAGATTGAAGCTCATTCATTGGTGCAAGTTTGGTCTTCCAGTTCCAAAAGTCAACGTAACGACTTGAGATTGTTCAGTCATGCCTTTCATATTCTGACACCGGCGAAGTGGCCTGTCTGTCAGGACCAGTTCTTTCAGGGCGCAGTGAGCTGAACTTGAGATAAATGTATCCTGAATCCAAACACTATCTTCCCAGCATGTCAGCTCCACCACTCAGACAGGAGAAAAGTGAACAAAGAAGCCTGCAGTGTGTTGTTGCTGTGCGCAGCCTTTTTTTCATCCCTTTTTTTTGTTTTTGAAATGCATTTTGTTGTCAGATTTCTAGTGGTCACTCAACTGAGGTTTGCACAGCACGTTGGGCATCATCATTGCATGTTTAAAAATGTGCTCCAGTGAACAAATGGCTGCAGGATAGTGAAGCTTGACAGAATTCTACCATCACCTCGCTGAGCTGCTGCAAGGTCACCAACATCAGTCTTTTTTTAGAATTCCAGAAATTGGATTTCCATTCCATTGTTATAGATATTTTGGATTCATTTGCTTAATGCAGCTTACACAGAGATCACGGTCTCCAACATTCGCTGTGTGATGTTCCGTGATTACATACACTGAGAAATTGACCCATGAGCTGCTGTGTAATATAATATCCTCATACCCAGCGTCTCCCTGGCCACAATCACCGCTTCCCTGAAGACAATGCATTCCCTTTGTGGAGCCCCGCAGCAATGATCACATGATGCCGGTGTCATCAGCGTAGAACCAAAGGCCCAAGTGTTTGTAGCGAGCCAAAACAGCCTGCTGCTGAGGAGATGAAACACGGCTACGAGTGCAACGCCTGATTACAAGAGGAGCAATCATTGTGTCAAGTCGCCACTTCAAAAGCCTAAACCGCCTCGCCGATATTGTTCCCAAAATAATTACAGCTACAGCATAGTGCTAGGACTTTACAGGTTTCGGAGAATGAGCTCAGCCTCAGACAAATAGCACTCTGAAGGCTTTAATGAAATCCACTCTGCAAGGAGGATAAATACACATGTAGACTAATTAAATAGCCCTGCAAGGGAATGGAAGGCGAAGCACAATCGTGCTTGTGTTATTCTATTGCTCTGTTTTGCGTAACCGCCTCAATCCGTTGCTGTAATGATAAAGTGATTCAGGTTTTTTCCACATAAAGGTTGTCCAGTATGGCGCCCCTCCACCTTCCCCACCTTCCCCACCTTCACCCTTGCCAGCAGAGACGCTGCTGGTGGAGGGAAAATTGCTAGCTTTGTGGTGTTACTGTTTCAGCAATGCGACGGCCTCGCTGACACTTGACCAAGGTCATTTCATAATGGCTTGTCCAGCTGTCACTCTGTTGTCACTGGGCCTGAATGATGAAGCAGCGCCGAGCCGGTTACGGCGGCAGGAGTCAAGGATATAGGAGTGTGATAAAGATCAGTCTGTATCACCGGTGAAACCATCAAGGAAGGAACGGTAGAAAAAAAATAAGATGATCTTGCAATTTCCGCCTTATCTTTCAAAGTGGTGACAAATAGATGTCGTCTGTGGCTTGCGTCTGCATAGTCGCTCTGTTTTGCATTCTGCTGTGAGCGGCAACAGCCATGCCACGAGAATAAATGAATGTGATTGGCAAGCGCAGTCATCACAGCGCAGCAATACGCTGAGCAATATCGACTGAGTTTCAGCTCTTTTCTCTGGTCTCTGTCAATCCTGTCACTCCTACAAATTGATCAGCAGGCGTTCACATCCATCATGGTGACTCACCTAACACAAATATATTTTGGGATCAGGCCGAGGTGGACGGAAAACGTGGAATTCTATGTTAATGTTGCTCTAGCCTTTAAACAACAACAATGAATTGACTATACAGTGGTGTGAAAAGCCTCCTTGCTGATTTCTCATTTTTTTTGCATGTTTGTCTCGCTTGAAATGTTTCAGATCCTCAAAAAAATTAGTCAATGACAACACAACTAAACACATAATGCATTTTTAAGGGAGTAAAAAAAATAAAAACAGATCCTACGTACACGGCCCTGTGTGAAAAGGTGATTGTGGGGAGTTACATCCCGACATAAATCTTACCACACGCACAGGCTTTGCAATTTTGGACATATTATGCTTTGTCCACTTTTCCTATAAATGTAGTTAGAATGTTGTATTCTTGTGTGAAACGATGCCAAAGTTTCAGAGAATGAGGTTTGCGCATTTGGAAGTGAACCCTGAAAGAAGTTTGGGATGGCTCAAAACGCTTGGTTTCAAAATATGTCGTAAAACCGAGCCTTTGTGATGTCACAGAGGGACACACTTCCTTATATGGGCGTGTCTGTAAGCCAGCTAAGCACTCTTGTCAACGGCATTTCAAGCTGTTTCGTGAACATGGACCAGTTTGCAGCTGGACTAGCCAACGCCTTTCCAACGTTACTTGGTCGTGTGGACTGAGAAAGCAGTAAGAAATCATTTATCTGTGTTTATTTTGTGTAAGAACAAAAGCGCTTGCATACAGGGAACAGTGGCCCCATTTGGTTACCGATGCTGTAGAAAACGCTAAAATGCTAAAGCTAATTACCATTGAGAGACGTCTTGAAGTAACCTCTTTGCTTGAGAAACTTTGGACTGTCCAGTCTCTACTTCAGGATCGGATTCAGGATCCAAAACATATGCCTGTCTGTTAAAAGCTGACATTTTAAAAAGATAAATCACCGTTTATTATCAACTCCTATACCAATGGCAGCTAGCAGCACAAACCGGAACTCCTTTTAAGTCTCGCTAGTGTGACCAACCACCACGGAGTGGCTGTGCCTGGAGGCGAGCCGTG
This sequence comes from Doryrhamphus excisus, assembly GCF_030265055.1. Taxonomy (NCBI): domain Eukaryota; kingdom Metazoa; phylum Chordata; class Actinopteri; order Syngnathiformes; family Syngnathidae; genus Doryrhamphus; species Doryrhamphus excisus. Next base: position 1,812,955 of record NC_080485.1, read on the forward strand.
GGTGGAAGACATTAAAACAGACCGTTTTCATGGTAAACACAAAATCTAAAGAAATATAGCTGAATAGGTGCAGATTCTGGAAGAACTACAAAGCTGGTTATTATGTGTAGCTGCTCTAGTCGACCACTCAATACAAAGGGCCGAAAAATTGGCATAACAGGTCTCCTTTAAATGTGAGGAAATAAGAATCCAGCCACTTTGTCATACCGCTGTATAATGCAGGTATGCACACCCCTCTTGTCACATTGCAGTACATGTGTCAAAAGATTGCATCAGCACACCATGTGTTAATCTTCTGGTGAGAAACTGTAGTCAGGCCAACAGTGAGTCAGTAAATCCGGCATATAATAAAATAAAATACAGCTTATACCTTCAGCGTGTATTTAATATGTTCTTCTTCGTGCTTTTGTAATGTATGTAAAGGCTTTTTTGCTTAATATTTGTCACTTCATTGTGTGTGTGGGAGGTAAAATCAGGCTAGATTTAGGGATTATTATACATTTCATTTACATTTTATTATACAATTCTTTAGATTTAACATGCATGTTTAAGATTCAGTCAGGAACCAACTAATTTGTATTTACAGTTAATGTCTGTCTGCTTTCAGCCTTTTGTGCTAAAACAATGTTATCCTGTAATAGACATAATAGGATTTACTAGTTTCAACAGCAAAAAGGAATGATTACGTAATATTACTACTTCTGCTACATCAACGAAATGCAGTACCTGGCATGAAATCAGTGTGCAAAAAGTCTTGCAAAAATTTTATATTTGATCCTATATGATTAATGGGGCTCCCATGGTGGGAAGATAGTGTTAAAAAGACAAAAATAACGAAAAGGATAGTGAAGCTTTTTGTGTTCATGTGAAGTGTGCTCCAGAGAATAGTGGTAGAGCACTAAAAAGACTACCAGTGTGTGTTTCTCCATGCCTCTAATGAAGTTAAATGGAAGCAAGAGTTGCACATAGGGTTGGGTTTACATATTATCCAATACCGGTGCCAAGTCAGTATTTCTGTAGCTGTGCTGGTACTTAAATGATGCCTGAATCTGTTCTTAAAAAAGACAAAACATTTTGTCTAAAAACAATGTTTTTTTCTTTTTACTGAATTTTGGTGAACAGAATATTAATTTAAATACTTCAAATGTAATATCATGAGAACTAAGTAATACATTCACCAATATAAGCAAAATTTGTTCTCAATCAGAAATCACTCCACACTCTTTATTGCTCTCTGGTTCTACCATATCTTACTTATTGTGTGGAAATATGGGCTAATAACTATAAAAGCAATCTTCACTGGCTAAATGTACTGCAAAAAAGGTCAGTAAGGATAATTCATAATGCCGCCTACAGAGAACATACTAACTCCTTATTTGTAAAATCACAAATACTTCAACTTGCTGATATAGTTCATCTTCAAACAGCTAAAATAATGCATAAGGCTAAAAATAAGCAATTAGCTAAAAATCTACAAGAGAGGAGAAATATGATCTCAGGGAAGAAGTACATTTGAAACACTTCTATGCTAGGACTACGTTATGCTAGCCATAGCATTTCAGTATGTGGAATCAAACTATGGAATGGATTGAGTAAGGAAATCAAACAATGCACAACGATGAGCCAATTCAAGAAACAATACAAGCAGTTGATGTTTGCTAAATCCAAGGATGAAGAGTCTTGAACCAGTCATGATGTGCTATATATATCACTATATTGACACGCACTATGGTACCCATTATGGCATTGGATGCTCATATCACCCAGTACTTTGGTATGAGGTGCATTATTAAAAAAAAAAAAACCTTAAACTGTATTATGGAAAGCAGGAAGTGAACAAATGTAACAGTTAGTGATTGTAAAAGTACCAGATGGAGGGGTAGGATTTAATAAGCTTTGCTTCTTCCTACTCCTTTTGGACATGTGGAACTGGGAACTGATTATGGGATGCACTCAATTGGAATCTGATGCATGTTCAAATGAAATAAAACCATTACCATTACCATTACATTTACCATTACCATTACCATTACCATTACAATTACCATTACCATATGAAGTAAAATCCACAACATATTGTCAGCAGCAATACAGAGCACAGGAATGCGCAGACACAGATTTTACAATAAATTTATATATTCCGCACAATTTGAGCAGAACGTGCCAATCTACACACAATGCTGGCGACCTCCTTGGGTTGCAAAGTAATGTTCGGAATTCCCGTATTTGTGAATGTACCTCACCGTCCAGTGTGATTGGTGGATAATGAGAATGTGCTGTGTGGTGTGTCGCCTGTTGGTGTGTTAATGCTGGCAATAAAGATTTAAAAGAAGGAGCACCAGATTGCTTATAAGATGTTACTTGCACAATCTCACCTTCAAGCAGATAAATGAGTTTATTACACTGAGTAGCCAATAGCTACTTTGTTTTTCAGTGCGTTTGCAAGCGTTTACATGCACACTGAGTGGAGAAGAGATGCTCGCGGCAGCCTCATCTTAGGTTTCTGTCCTGTATTTGTTCAGGAGATTTTTCATTTAGAAGAAAATACATTCATAATACAGTTCAATGTACACAGTTTAATATGTACTGCGATTGGCTGGGGACCAGCCCGGGGTGTACACCGCCTCTCGCCCGAACACAGCTGGTATAGGCTCCAGCATACCCATGACCCTCTTAGGATAAGTGGCTTAGAAAATGGATGGATGGATTCTTAGTGTATTATTAATTATGACATTATCTGCCTCCACTGACACCAATGCTACTTTCACAGTCACAGGAGGTTTCAGGCTCACTGAGATGACGTCTCAAAAGACTGTAGCAATATGACGTCACAAACAATGAGAGTTCAATAAAATGTAGTATTTGTGCGTCTTGGTTAGACGCCGAATCGCATGTCACCATTGGAATTTCCACGGAATAACTTGTGATGCGGGCGGCACGGCGGTCTAGTGGTTAGCGCGCAGACCTCACAGCTAGGAGACCAGGGTTCAATCCCCACCCTCGGCCATTTTCGTGGGACCTTTTGGAACAAATTATAAACAAAAACTGAAGTACCGTTGTAATAAAAAAAATTAGAGGTGTACCCTGCCTCTGGCCTGAAGACAGCTGGGATAGGCTCCAGCACCCCCACAACAGTATCACTCGGATACTGTGAACATCCAGCAGCAACACAACATTTTTGGCATGACTACTGTTTTGATGAAAAATACACTGAACCAGGGCTGCACAGCGACCGGGTGGTTAGCACACAGGCTTCACAGCTAGGAGACCCGAGTTCAATTCCATCCTCAGCCATCTCTGTGTGGAGTTTGCATGTTCTCCCCGTGCATGCGTGGGTTTTCTCCGGGTACTCCCACATTCCAAAAACATGCTAGGTTAATTGGCCACTCCAAATTGTCCGTAGGTATGAATGTGAGTGTGAATGGTTGTTTGTCTATATGTGCCCTGTGATTGGCTGGCCACCAGTCCAGGGTGTACCCCGCCTCTCGCCCCAAGACAGCTGGGATAGGCTCCAGCACCCTGCGACCCTCGTGAGGAAAAGCGGTAGAAAATGAATGAATGAATGAACTTGTGATGCATTAATTGCTTTCACAGACTTCGGAGTGCCATGGCAGACTTGGATTGAAATGGCTTTAGTCACCCTTCCACTTTTAAAGCATAAAAGTTAGGCAGACACGACATTATGAGCTGACCTGATATGCTGTATTACGGCTGACACAAATGTTCAGTGATGCGCAAGTAAGATTTCTGGTAGAAATGTGAGAGAAATGTAAAGACGAGGCTCGGTGTGCTACTTTCTGTAGAGCCCTTCCCCTGCACTCTCCATCAGGACCGTAGCCCAAGGTGACGAGGCCTCTTACCTATGTACAACATCCAGCCACCTGCCATGAAAATGACGGCTGTTTCCGCCATATGCCTCAGTGTACTGCCAAGGCTGGACGGTCTGTTCCGCCTTGAGCACATTTCATTATGTGACGGCCGCGAACATGCAGGTCTGCTCATTAAGGCTATTAGTGTGGCACGTCATCGTTAGTAAGACAAGAGATGTATGATGTTAAACACCTCAAGCACCGAACATCATTTCACAACTTTAGCCATACGCAAAGTTTTTAATAAGACAAGGTCTTCTCTCTCACACACACACACACACATATATATATATATATATATATATATATATATATATATATATATATATATATACAATAGTGTATACATAGATAGATAGATAGACTTTCTTTATTGTCATTGCACAATAACACAGCAGTGAAATTGCCAACGAAATGTCATTGCCTGGCTCCCGTGTAATAATAAATAATAAATAATAAATAACAATGTGGAGAATAAATAGATTACATCAAATATGAACAACAATGTACAGCGTAAACAGTAATTTGTACAAATAATTTTAATAATTTAGAATTTCGGTTGGTATCATGATCATTATTCTCTGCACGGCGGTCAAGTGTTTAGCACGCAGACCTCACAGCTAGGAGACGTGGGTTCAATTCCACCCTCGGCCATCTCTGTGTGGAGTTTGCATGTTCTCCCCGTGCATGCGTGGGTTTTCTCCGGGTACTCCGGTTTCCTCCCACATTCCAAAAACATGCTAGGTTAATTAGCCACTCCAAATTGTCCATAGGTATGAATGTGAGTGTGAATGGTTGTTTGTCTATATGTGCCCTGGGATTGGCTGGCTGGCCACCAGTCCAGGGTGGACCTCGCCTTTTGCCTGAAGACAGCTGGGATAGGCTCCAGCACCCCCACAACAGTATCACTTGGATACTGTGAACATCCAGCAGCAACACAACATTTTGACTACTATTTTGATGAAAATATGTCTATATGTCTATATGTTGTTTGTCTATATGTTTGTCTATATGCTCGCCACCAGTCCAGGGTGTACCCCGCCTCTCGCCCAAAGACAGCTGGGATAGGCTCCAGCACCCCCGCAATGATAATAAGCGGTAAAAAATGAATGAATGAATGATTATCATAGGTGTCTGATTACTCAACTGCAGAGAGAACCAGGCACCTATTAAGGGTCTGGGGTCCAATAGTGAGGAGGCCTTTATTTGTAGATGCACATTTTTCCTGACCCTAAATGAATGAATGATTCTACATATTTAATAGTGGAAGTTTTGATACACTTAATCTTTTTTCACAAATATATGAGCATGACTATTTGGATCGATGCATATTTCTATCTCGCTGAACAGATGGAGGCTGGATCAGAAGAAAATGGCCCTACACAACAATGTGGAGTGAGGTTGCATCCACAAGGCTGCGTTGCGTTGCCATTAGCTCTAGAGCAAAACCGAAGGGACCGATCGCCGTTTCGGTGGCATTTCACCGCCACACTGCACTCTTCACTTCCCTTTGAGGAAGACAGCACACAATGCTGACTTATTAGAGGTGAGCTGTATGTGAAACGATGACCTGTCACTGCTGCTTTTTGCATCGATTCCTTACAATCATATACTACAAGGAGACTGACGTGCAGCTTTTCAGTTAGCTTGCAAAGTATCACAAGATGACATTGTTTTGGCCATTGGACCGGGATGTCTAATACTATTAGATGCATATTGATTTCTTGTCAACAGGCCCCCGTCAGCGAGAGATTGGATACAAGTGGTAATAAATCAATAATGCTAGTTATTTACTGGCTTTTACAGTCAATACGTCAGCGGCACGCCGACCAAAGTGAGACCCTGCTATGTAGAAGTGTTTTTTGCATCTTGAATTAGCTATTAGGAAGTATCCACCACTGCCCTGCAGTATACTTTCATTCTTGAGAGATGCATTATAAAAAAACAACAACAACAAAACATAACATAACATCACGGTTATTTTCACAAATATTTTCCAAAATCCAAAGTGAGGAGGTGGAATTCCAACACAATGTCAAAGTGTGGGCAAGTGCCTCGCCTCAGGAAGCACAAGCAAACATTTGATGCGGTAACGGGAACCATGGTGGCTTGGCACTCAGGCATGATGAAGGACATGACTTCACATCCAAATGACCCACACCGGCAGCTATCAGCGCTACACTATTAGAGCGCTAATTCCCACTGACATGTGCCCTCATTTACAACAATGCCTACTGAGTAAAAAAAACAACAAAAAATATAAACAGCTTGAGGCAATTCAGAGTGCCAAGAGATACAAAGCTAGAGATTATGTGTGTCGTTTGTGGAAACTTAGTTGGTCTCTCTGTTGTCTCAGTGAGGATACGACCTGTCCTCCTCCTATGAAATCAGGGTGCCACTTTGTCAGGCAGCAGTGACACCAAACCAATGTCTAATGGCGCTAAAGACATAAATATGGCCACTGAGGCGACAGCCTGGATCTACGATACGCCATTACCTTGATTCATTTCTGCACAAAGGGAATGACCCTTGGATGTATTGTCGCCAGCTTGAAAGGGAAAAAACTCAGCAGGATCCACGGACATGGCCCAGTGAATTGCCCATTTCCCCCGGAATTTATGATTACAGGTTAGTCCAAGCAGTCTGTTATCATAAAGCAGCAGCAGAGCAGGCAGCTTACCAAACTAGCACAATAGATGTGACAAGCAGCACAAATAAATCAAGAAAAAAAATCACCTTTATATCAATAAAATAGGGAGATTTTATGAACAGAAAAAAAATCTTCACAGCCAAAGAAAGACTACACAGATAAGTAACAACAGGGCAGTTGGATTTTTGAAGTTTCTTTAGTTCTTTGAAGTGGCTTTTCCCACATCCGATGTCATTGTACTAAACCATTTAGTGGATTATTCAAATGCTGATAACAATTTGTCTATTAGAGCGAAATAAGTGTCAATCACAGGGAGGTTGCTTTATGTGCAAACATATTTTTAGAATGATATGAAATGATACTGTCTTGGTGTCACAAAAATATGCTTCATTAGATGTATATACAGTATACTTTAGATCAGAGGTAGGGAACCTATGGCTCGGGAGCCAGGTAGGGCTCTTTTGATGACTGTATCTGGCTCTCAAGCATTTCTTACCACAATAAAAATGTATGTTTGCTAACATTTTAAAGTAAACCATCACAGAAATGACTGTTAAAAATAATATTCAAAACCAACAACTTTCTTATGCATTTTAATCCGTCCATCTATTTTCTACTGCAATACGGCCAACCATATCTATCTTTCCTGATGATATTTTCCAGGTCAAACACCAAAACTTGATTATTACTGGGTAATGCGGTAGTCTACCTCGGTCATTGAGATGTCAACATGTAAATGCAAACTTTCCTCCTTTAGTCAAATAGTCACCTAGCTAAAGCTGCAGAACCAAGCCTTCTGACGAAGATGGCCAAAAGAATGAAATACATGTACGGAGTACGGTGCAAAACCATGCAGCAGCAGAAGTTGCATTAATGGCAACAAGTATTAGATTTATTATTGGACACTGCGCTGCTCACGAAAGTGTGCCGGCCACACCCCATTGGTGTGGGGTAGTGTGCCTGGTCTACGTAATTAGAGCCCATTATATCTAAAACTGTTGGTCTTACATAAAAATGCACACATTTTATTGCATTCAATGTTTAAAAAAATGTATATGGCTCTCACAGATACACATTTTAAAATATTTGGCCTTCATGGCTCTCTTAGCCAAAAAGGTTCCCGACCCCTGCTTTAGATCAACTGAAAGTTGAAATTAAAACTAAATATATTACCAGTGACAAAGACTAGAACCTTGCAAGGCTGGAAAGGAGCAACTGGTCAGGGCTAATCTGAAAGTGCATAGCTTTAGGAATAGCGTCTATGAATTGAAGTCATGAATTACTATAGTGCTTTCTGAAGGGGCAAAAGGGCCATCTATTTCGGGAGAAACACTTATTTGTTCCACTATGCAAAAAGGTCACGATTCTTCAATTAGAAAAACATATCATTTGAATTCTTTTTCTCACTGGTAAGTGGACACATAAACATACAGTACAGTAGACAACATGACAACTTCATTCAAAGAGCACTTGAGAAATATGAAGGGAGCATCCTTTAACTGTAAATAGAACTGCCCTACTTTGACTTGGCCTTACAGACACATATATTTTTGAGGACATTAACTGAAATATGGAACACAGGTCAGTCAGTTAAGCCGCTTATCTACCTGGTGGCTGCTAATACCTTTTAGGCATATCAAACATGCAAAGAGACTGAGCTGATGAATATTTCACCGTTTCTCCCCACAGATGCTAGCTACACTTGCCCGACTTCTTATGAGTCTGTGCAAGTTGTGCATTTAGCTGTGGACATCAGAAATATTCCCCCCTGAGAGAGTTGAAGACGAAAACATCAGGTTTTGCATGAAGCTTGACCGATTCTGGGAATGAAAAGTTGAATATCATATAAATAAAGATGTTGTTTCATATAGCAGAGAAAGCAATGTGAAAGTATCTAGTCTTGTAGCGCCTCATATTTGTAATATACATTTATTAAGACAGTGTTTCTTGGATCTTGGACATATTTTAATCATGAATAGTATGAAAGAAGACTGCCTGTGGCAGGATGGACCTTGGCACAGTAATGCCCAGTGTAAAAATTCTGGGTTGGCATGAACACGATTCAGAGTTCATGGCCTTAGTTTCACCAATCAGTGTGTTACCCCAAGCTAATTTCCACTAAACACAAAAAAAATAGATTTATTTCCAAGGCTTGGACAATTCGCACTGAAGAAAACGCAATATCCTTGGCAGAGGTTATACATATGTTCAAAATCCGACCCTCCAGGATTTTGCAATGTCAGGTCTCACAAATTCAACGAGTTATGCGTAGCCCTATATCTATGTCCATTTCCCACATTGCCAATTGTCTAACCAATGAAATGTGTCCCTGCATCGCCAACCCACATTGTGACTTCCTGGTTTACATTGACCGAGATGTGGATGACAATCTCTCTAATCACCCTTTAAGTTGCCCTCAATGGTTCCCCCAATGTTCTCAATGAAAGTGGGGGCAAACTACGTACAACACGTTGGAACATAAATTCAAGTCTACGAAATTACATTAGGATCACTATTATCTTGGAATGATATCATTTTGGAGTACTATCACATTTTGTCTCATGTAGGAAACTTTCTCAGTCTCATTGGCGACTTGCTGGCTTGCAGGGTGCATGAAGATGAGCGGGCTGCCTACATGAATTATGTGCGTATATAATATGCCATAGCCAAGAAAACATACCTTTTACGTTCTATAGGTGTCATATTGCAAATGGTGATTTTTGTGGCTGAATGAGGACAAGCTGTCCACTTGGCCAACTGTCGTAAAAGTCTACAAAGTGTTAAATATCGGTTAGGGCTGCAGCTATTGAATATTTTAGTAATTGAATATTCTACTGAAATTTCTGTCGATTAAGCGAGTAATCAGAAAAAAAGTAGTTTTTGATATATAATAATAAGTTTGAGGAAAAATAAAACATTCCACTAAGTAATGAAGGACCAATTGGTTGAATTTAGATAATTAAGCGTTTTAAATGGACATTGTGCTTAGTGTGAGTGGTGGTTATTTTATATACTACATGGGCTGCACAGTTGACAAGTGGTTATCGTGCAGGTCACACAGCTAGAAGACCCGGGTTCGATTCCCCACTTGGGCATCTCTGTGTGGAGTTTGCATGTTCTCCCCGTGCATGCGTGGGTTTTCTTCGGGTACTCTGGTTTCCGCCCACATTCCAAAAACATGCTAGGTTAATTAGCCACTCCAAATTGTCCATAGGTATGAATGTGAGTGTGAATGGTTGTTTGTCTATATGTGCCCTGTGATTGGCTGGCGACCAGTCCAGGGTGTACCCCACTCTTGGAGAGGATAGGCTCCAGCATACCCGTGACCCGAGTGAGGATAAGCGGCATAGAAAATGGATGGGTGGATACATAGCTAACATTGCTGCCACAAAATCACAAATTTTAGGCCGCAACATTCACACAAAAAAAATACAAAATCCTGGAGGGGCTAAAAAAAAAAATATTGGACCAGTCAACCACATGGTATATGAACATCTACATCATGCAAAATATCCACGCTGGCTCAAATGCCACATCCCGAGGTCCCATCCTACATGGTCTTGTGTGGCGCACTACACTGTATGAAGTGCCTTTCTTGAGAAAATGCAGCTTCAAAATGATAATTTCTCTCACTTTGTCTACATAAGGACCCTGACACTCATTTTCTACAGAAACATCTTAACTGGGTCCTGCTGCATGTAAAGTGGCCCTTGCTGTGTCGTTATTTCCTGCCCTCCCCACAGCTTGTTTAGCAAACCATGTGATTAGATTACCACCTAATGTGCACCTTTAGCAAGTCACACTGTCTACTGCATGAGTCCTGAGTTGGCTGATTACAGTTTGGGAATGAGTAGTATTAGAGAATTTATTCATAACATCTAGCACAGCTCTAGTACAGGAGAAGAGTAATGTTTCAGTATGTGTTATTATTAACAAGACTAGCATTAACGCTATAGCCCAACTATTACTGTCAAACAAAAACAGAAAAATCATGGAAGACGAGAATAAAATACTAAAATGAAAGCCCAGCTCTGCTCTGTAATGAGGAAGCAATACTGTGCATGATTAATAAAAATGTCATGGTTGTTTACACCCCCCTCACTTCACCACAACTCAGAAGATTATTTTCAGTAGTCTTGGCCTCAACATGCCCCCATCCCCCCATGCCCCCGTCAGCTCAGCCCAGCAGCCTGCCAGGCCACAACGCCTTGGTCAAAATTGCATGAGGGGCAAAAAGGGAGGATACCAGCAGATATAAAAACAAGACTAGCCGAGACAAGATACAAACAAGTAAAGACAAGTCTGCCACATAAGTGGACGGTATGGACCAGGATGGATCCCATGTCAAACGGAGTGCTGACATCATCAGATGCTGAAATATGCTTCATGTCACCCGAGGACAAGGATCCTTCTCTTTGCTAAAACAAACAGCTGTGATATCGAAAGGCTGCTGACACGGTGAAACGGAAATTGAACTGTAAAACAATGGGGTGCATCTTGCAAACACCGGCCATGCAATACAAGTACATCACACACCATGACACCCCAGCTGGGCGAGGCAATGTCCACGCTTGCTAGAAAACAACACACTACATGATAGGCATGCATATAAATAAACTTAGACCATTTTGACACTCCTTTTCTCTTTAAAGAATAGTAAAAAACACTTACAGGTGTGAAGACTGTACCCAAATGTGGTAAATTTCCCGGAAAATAAGCAAAAATGAGCATAAATGGTGTTTGTTTTAATGAAAGATACAATACCAGAAACTATTATAACTGGAGGACGCCCAACAAAAGCAGAGCAAAATGCGATAGTTTCCTTTAAAAACGAGAAGGTTCACAGTTCTAACTATGGATGAGCATGATTGTTTGTTAAGACAAATTGTTTTAATACAATTTACATCCTAAGTCGGTCAAGGGATCTTCTCCCCTTCAAGGCCAGAGTTACCATCTACAAGGCCTACATACGACCCCTCGTGGAGTATGCATCACCCATTTGGAGTGGAGCTGGCAATACTGCTCTCAGTATTCTATGCAGACTTCAGCGGAAGGCCTTGCGTCTTCTGAACATTGAAGACCCAATCAATGCTGGTATTTACCCCTTGGAGCTTAGAAGAGATGTTGCTACTCTCTGCACATTTTACAGAAATGTCTTCTTCAAGCCATCGTTGGAAATTGGTTCGATCATCCCCCCGGTGTTTGCTAGTTTGAGGACAACAAGATCCTCCTCTACTGCACATCCATACTGTGTAACTATCCCCAGGTCTCGCACACATCTTCACCAATCCTCTTACGTACCAAGGGCATGCCGTCTATGGAACTCGCTGCCAGCTCACACCTTTCCCACCTTACCAAATATGGATATTCGTTCATTCATTTTCTACCGCTTTTTCCTCACGAGGGTCGCGGGGGGTGCTGGAGCCTATCCCAGCTGTCTTCGGGCGAGAGGCGGGGTACACCCTGGACTGGTGGCCAGCCAATCACAGGGCACATATAGACAAACAACCATTCACACTCACATTCACACCTATGGACAATTTGGAGTGGCTAATTAACCTAGCATGTTTTTGGAATGTGGGAGGAAACCGGAGTACCCGGAGAAAACCCACGCATGCACGGGGAGAACATGCAAACTCCACACAGAGATGGCCAAGGGTGGGAATTGAACCCTGGTCTCCTAGCTGTGAGGTCTGCGCACTAACCACCAGATCGCCGTGCCAAATATGGATATATTCAAGAAAAATATTAATCAGCATTTAGTTGCTATTTTGACTTAAAATAATTAGTATTATTTCGGTCATTAAATGGAAATTAACTTTAGCTTAGTGGACCGCTTTTCATCAATTCTCTGATGGCAACACCAGGTCCCATAGTTATTGTAAAAAAAAAATAAATAAAAATAGACTGTGGTCTGACATTGTCAACCTTCCAAAGCACATTCACTAGCTATCGAATCTCATTTTAAAAGGTGCATATTTCTCTCTGCATTTAGAATAGAATACTGGAGAATAGTCCTTTATTGTCATTGTGACAAGTACTGCGCATGTAAAGACCAGACAACCCATACCGCTGTAGGAAGTGGACAGATAACTTGTTCGTACAGTGATGTCCAGATGAAGCCTTGCCAGATGCAATAGGGAGCTGATTTGCACTTTGAATCCCTTCAAACTCTTTCCTCCGTGGGGGGAAAGTGCCGTCTAAGTGTGTTAGTAGCGGTCAGTGGGAAAAGCAATAGGAGGCGTAGTCATGCATAGTCACCCAAAGCAACCTCCTGGCCGGCTTGACCCCAAATGTCTGCCACATACACCAAGTCCACTAGCTTGAGGCTGCTCTTCACACCCTGGGCATTTAGCATGTTGAATTAAAACTACAGTAAACCTCGGCTATATCGGATTCAATTGTTCCCACTGGTTTTGTCCGATATAAGCGAAATCCGTTATATGCGTATACCGGAAAATGTCAGTTTTATGCATATATCGGATTTATATCCGGTATATGCGTAAATCAGATTTTATCCGTTATAAAAAGGCACTTCCTTGACTATGTTTCCAATGTACCTGGACTGGGCAATGAAAAGAGACGTAAGGTAATGAGAATTGAACTTTATTGGACTCTGAGCATAACAAATTGTTAACTAAGCTAGGCCCTGTTACGCCCGTCAGGCCTACGTTATTTCCAATAGTGAGGTTAAGATCTCATTCAATAAATCCCAGGGTGTTTTCTGGCAGCATTTGCCAGAATAACCCAGTTTCGTCGGCATTAAAAATGTCCTCTGCTTTAAAACGTCTCAGAATGTCAGCTAGCTTCGGAGCGCCACGATGCGGCCATCCGATATATGCGAGGGAAATTTAATGGAAATGCATTGGAACGGGACTGGAGATTTTGTCTGAAATAGGCGAAATCCGTTATAAAAAATCCGATATATGCAATGAATTTTTATTAGAAATGCATTACAGAAAAATTGGTTCTTTTTTATCTGTCCGTTGTGAGCGAATTTCTGATATATCAGAGTCCGATATATCCGAGGTTTACTGTATCACTGTCATTGAACTAGCATCAACTGTATACAACAGATGACTGCTTCTTTTAGTCTGCCATTGCTCTGTTAATCCTTATTGATTTATCTTGGTCCGTTTAAGCTCTAAAACCAGCCATCAGTCTGCTTTTGATAATCACTTGAAGGTGTATATACGTCTATGAACACATAAACCTCTTATCTTATATGTCAATTTAATCTTGATTTGTAAGATTCCTTTATATGAACTTTTATGTTATGGGAGAAGATTTTTTTCATGTTTACCATCTTGTAATAATTCTATTTTATAAACAGTATAAATAGTTGGAGAACAACCCAAATTAACCAATCAGCATTTTTCTTTGTGGCAATGATTGTGCATGCAGCCTTTCCCAGTCACATATTTATTATCTATACTAACCACGTGCATAATGAATAGTTTTAATTGTTTTAGCACAGTATGTTTTAAAATTCTTATTTTGCCACTTCAGCAAACAGTAGAGTAGCCAGGCAATATAATAAATCAACCTGTATAATCAACAAAATCTCTTAGTCGCCCTTGTAGAAAAAGAAAACATTAACAAGAGACGTGTAAAAACATTTGAATTTTGCGGCATCACTCTATCACAGTTTTTCGAACACATGACTAAATCATGATGTTTGGTGATTAGTTTAAAAGATAACATAGTTACTAAAATCTAAATACATGCATGGTCAAATGCTTAAGACCAGTTGAAAAACTTACATTTTGAACTGTTGGATGTTAAGGAGGTTCTAAGTAGAGCTTCAAAATGCAAAAAAGAAGAAATGGGAGTGAGAGAAAAACATTTTGAGTCTCGTGTTAATGACTTGGTTTTTAATAACCCCGATCTTATGGGCCATCCTACATGTTCCTGTGATCTAAATTCAATTGAGAACAAAAACGGACATCAATTCCAGACAGTGGATGTCGTCTGTGAAGCCATCTTCACCTGGAGCACCATCCCCACTCACCTCCTGGAAACTCCGGCATCAGGCTCACCCAAAGCAATTTTTGAGGTGATTAAGAATTGGCAGTTACTCATTTCTGAGTCCTTTTTTGGAATATTTTATTTTTTTTTAGTTGTGGACTTTTGATCAGTTTGATCAATTTAATGCTTTTTGGGGGGAAAATTGCTTACCTGTCTTACTTTCATTTTTTCTTTTTGCATTTTTAAACTCCACTTGGAAAATCCAACAGGACACGCTTAGATCAGGAGTGTGTAAGCGATTTAAAAGACACATTCTTATAAAGAAGAAATCCTACTTTGTGGAAATGCACTCATCAATCTGGAACCAATTAACCATGCTAAAATAGATGAATGAATGAAATATGTTATAATGTGTGAGTAATCATGTAATCAAAAAACTAACCAAAATAAAATAAAATGTGATTTTGAATAAAATAGGATATTTTTTTCTCTGAATGTTTTTCTGTTTTCATGCCAAAGGTGCAATGAAACAAATAATGCTGCCCAGGAGACACACTAGCTAACTACTAGCTTTGCTTCTTCCTACTAAGCTTTGCTTCTTCCTACTCCTTTTGGACATGTGGAACTGATTGCACTGTGATGCACTCAATTGTAATCTGATGCATGTTCAAATGAAATAAAACCATTACCATTACCATTACCATTACCATTACCATTATCATTACCATTACAATGACTTCAGACTAAGTAGCACCTCTGCTGGTTCCAGCCAACCAGTGCACTTCATTTTTCCTTCAGTCTCGAGAGATGATGATGTGTGTCACGGACCAAATGAGTCTTTTTTTTCTGAAGTGGCTGCAGGATGCCTGACACAACTTGCTGCCTTGCTGCCTTGCTGCCCTCCTTGCTATTCTTTCCTCCTGCTGGAGGATCTTCTTCTCCTCACCCCTCTTGACACCAGTATTAACAAAATGGCACCAACCATCGCGGTCAGCTGCAAGAGCCTCCCATCTGCCTGCGTTGATGCCTGTGAGTTTCAGGTCATATTTGTCCGCCGTGTAGTTGGGCGACCAACTACACGGCGTGCTGTAGCCACTTCAGCGTACAGTAGGTCCTCTTTTACGTGGCCGTCCTCCACGTATGCACGCGCCTAAACCAACTCAGTCGACACTTGCAGAGCATGAGATGCATGCTGAGAGAACCTGCGTTCTCCAACACAGTGGCAATGAAGTTGATGTGTCGTGGGCAGATAGTCTATGTACTGTATATCTATATCTCTCTATAGCTTAGGCAGATAGGTGCAACAAAATATGTGGAGGGAAATGTGTCCACAATAAAGAAAATTTCATTCATTTTCTACTGCTCATGCTACGTTCACAAAGACGCCGAATGTCGCGCTTTGAATCGGCGACGAATTCGACGTCATTTTTCAAAAAATCTCACGATCTCCTCAGATATGTTTTATGCTCTGATAAGCTCTGTTACGCAATGCAAAAATTTTGAGATCCCGACTGCATCCCGCCTCTCCAGAGCATAATAAAGATGCAGCAGATCCATTGATCCTTTGAACCAAGCTCTGTTAAGCTTTCCTACGCTTTGAGCAAAACTTTGATAAGCTTTAATACGCTCTCCACACTTTACACAATTCGTGACAGATCGCCTCAAATTTTTAAACAGTTTAAAAATTTTTGGCGCTCTTGCCGAATGTCCCGAATTGCTCAAACCTTTCTTACGCTGTATTACGGTCTTTACGCTTTCATTAAGCTTTGTTACGCTTTGCCGCCGCTTTGCTCGCCGATTTAATTCGCCATCGATTCGGCGTCGGTGTGAACGTAGCATTATCCTCACAACGGGGTGGTGGAGCCTATCCCAGCTATCTTCGGGTGACACCCTGGACTGGTCCCCAGCCAATCCCAGGGCACATATAGACAAACAACCATTCACACTCACATTCATACCTATGGACAATTTGGAGTGGCCAATCAACCTAGCATGTTTTTGGAATGTGGGAAGAGAACCCAGAGAAAACCCGCATGCACAGGGAGAACATGCAAACTCCACTCAGAGATGGCCGAGAGTGGAATCGAACTCGTGTCTCCTAGCTATGTGGCCTGTGTGCTAACCACTTAGGCGCCATGCAGCTTAAAGCAAATTTGTTGAATTTGTTCCAAGCTCATACAGTAGGTGCCTTAATGAGATGTTGAATTCTTCAGTTATCAGAACTTCACACATCCAAGTTCAGACAAGACACGGCCCGAGTCTCTGAGTCACCTTTGTAACCTCACCTGTCATTTGGAAGCCCTCCACGTTGGTGAAGGCTCTGTCGAGTTAAGTAGAGCCGTAAAGGAGGGCAGTTCCATCATGGAGTCACAAAGAGGGCTAAACAAACGAATTAAAAATATGTCTGTGAGCATGCAATGTTGAAGAGGAACAGGTTTGTGCTTAATGAGCAGTTTTACATCAGGAAACATGGCCAGAGGCACAAACACGGTGACAAAGCTCCTCTGACGGCTGCATTAACTTCGCTATTTAGGTTCATTTGTGTGCATAATGGAGGCTGTGTGTGTATTCACTGTGCGGTCAAGGCCGCTACAGTTAGTGTGGGTGGTTGGCCGCTCTAATCAGAACACGAAGGAGTCTCTAGGTGACTGCTGCATCAGTCTGACATGCCTCCTCAGGCAGCAGAGAGAAGAAAATGCCCCATCAACTAGTGCAATGCCATCTGAGTCACCATGCCCCTCTGACCTTATTGCTTGGTACGAAGACCGAGCGGCCCAAGTGGAGAAGGAAATGCAATAAAAACAAGTTTAAAACTAAGGTAAAGAACACTAGGGAGGATTATGGCCATGGGGCCAGCAATCGTGAGAGTTTTTTTGTTTTTTTTTTTTAGCATGGTTCAATGTGATAGCAGTAAGAACTTTACTCACAAAGTAAAGTTTGGACCTCAACAATACTATTGCACTGATGGATGTGTCATTTTTGTGGTTTATAAAATAAAATAAAATAAAATAAAATAAAATAAAATAAAAAAAAATAAAATAAAATAAAATAAAATAAAATAAAATAAAATAAAATAAAATAAAATAAAATAAAATAAAATAAAATAAAATAAAATAAAAGTTTTTAATGTCTAACTTTTTATACCTGACTGCTGTGCCCCGCTTTTACCCATGTTTTAGTTGTGTATAAACAAATGAATGTTGTATTTTAAGGTATCTTTTACTCTGTTAACTTGCTTTTATTCAATTCCATTTTTTCTGTAAAGCATCTTTGAGTATTTTGAAAAGCACTATACAAATAAAATGTATTATTATTTATTGATTATAAGAATAAGAATTGTTGATTAAATCTCATGAATGATTACGTCTGAGATGAGGTAAGACTCGATGACTAAATTAAATCATGTTATTCTTTCCTGACCGATCAGTTTAATACAGAGCAACGGGGATAAAGCAAGAGAAGTCAATAATTATCACTCATCATCAATCTGTTCCATCTTCTGAAGGTTGGAAGTCACGCTTCGCCAATAGCATCAGTTTTTAGCTTCTAATTTTCAGTTCAAATAGCATTTATTATTACATGTGGTGATGTTATCAATCCATTTGTGTCCTGGGCCCTGTCCACACTGGAACATTTGTCAGATTTATTTATTTTTTTAAATCACGTCCTCTGAAAACGAAGTAATAGATAAGGGCCTCCTGCGTATGACGCTGTGAACAGACCATGGAACGTGACACATCCAAAATATATGCAGTGTAAATATGAAACTGGGATGGGGATAGAATACATCTTTGTTGCACACCTCTTATGGTATTTGTATTAAAAAAACAATCTTCTGAAGTATAGATGTCATGCAACTAGAACATGATCATACATCAACCACACAGGGTTGAAAGTTTAATTTTAAAAAGTACGTCTTATACACAGGAAATGACGGTAAATTGATTTATGCACCACGTGTAACTGTCCTTTGCTTTACTGACAACAAACAATCACCGCAATGGCTCGAGCATCCTTTCTTACAAGGAACTTCAGACATTTTTGCTTGTGTTGTGTCACCTGCACGTTGCTGTGCCGAAACAAGATGTGGCTGCTGTTTGCTCAGTTTGATTCCCCACTCGGTTTCAAGAGAGGAGCAAACAGTCTCCGGTGTAAAAAGTTCATTATCGCATGCTGGTACTGTCTGTCACACGTCTTTGGGGATATACACATGCTGCTATTACAAAAAAATTATATATATATATATATATATATATATATATATATATATATATATATATATTTTTTTTTTTTATTTCTGTTGCTAAATGAAAATGTTTCTATCAAATAGAAAACTACAACATGTATTTCATCAGGACATACAATATGTGCCCAACATAAAAGTACACAAGTGTAGATGTTGCAGCACTTGTGTTGTACCTCACTTGTCTCTAGAGGGTTAACAAGTTGTCTCATCTTTTCCATAGACACCTGCTTCTACCCTGTAGGGCTAATGTCACCTTCATTTCTTACATGCTTGTTTGCTTTTCATGACTTGTTAACGTCACACTGACAGGCATCTTGTCACACAAATACATGCATTCATGAATGCTTCTCTCCTTCTGTGAGCATTAGTATTGAAATCACAAACCATTAAAGATTGAAATTTAACATTATTATTATTTATTTTATTTTAATTTTTACTTAAAAGCAGTGAATGTGTTTGGCATTTTCACTTGTATCACTCAGCACTACAGTTCACTTGCAAGCGGACCAAGACATTTCTCTAAGGCTTTCTATCTGGTCCGGCCTGTGTTCACAAACAACCAATGGACCACGCTAGCAATTTGTTTTAATGACAAGTGTCAAGATGACAAACAATGACACACCCCAAAAGGGAGGGAGCACCATTAATAACACAATTCATAGTAATGAATGGGGATCCTGCCGTGTCTGTAAGGTCCCCTTGGTCAGGAAGGCCAGTACAGACCCGTCTAAAGTTGCCCAACTGAATGCCTCAGACAAGCCTTGGGAAAATGTGATGTGGGCAGATGAGACAAAATTCAGCTCTTTGGCATCAACTTGACTCGACATGTTTGGAAGCACGGAAAAAACAGCACCATCCCGACTGTCAAACACAGAGGTGTAAAAATTCTGCTTCGGGGTTGTTTCTCTGACCAAAATCCCTCCTGAGATGGATGCGACCCTGGTGACCAACTCCAAGAAATGTATGACCTCTATCTCCACCGAGTACTGAGCTGCATTTTGGATCAAATGCTTATTTCCCTCAATCAGATACAAATGAAATGATTACACCCTGGACTGGTGGCCAGCCAATCCCAGGGCACATATAGACAAACAACCATTCACACTCACATTCATACCTATGGACAATTTGGAGTGGCTAATTAACCTAGCATGTTTTTGGAATGTGGGAGGAAACCGGAGTACCCGGAGAAAACCCACGCATGCATGGGGAGAACATGCAAACTCCACACAGAGATGGCCGACGGTGGGATTGAACCCTGGTCTCCTAGCTGTTAGGTCCCGCGCTAACCACTCGACCGCCGTGCAGCCTAGATTGTGTCTGTCTCTTTTACAATTAACCTACCATAAAAAGATGGACTGTTCATATCTTTGTAAGAGGCTAGATCAGGGGTGGGCAAACTACGGCCCGGGGGCCACATCCGGCCCGCCAAGTGTTTGAATACGGCCCGCCCAATCTTTCAAAAGTATTTCATTTAAACTCAACATACAACCTGGCATCATGGCCTGAGCCAACCTTTTGATGGTTGTATCAATTTCGTTGTTTGACATGGTCTGTTGTTTACAAAGTGCTCCTGAAAAAAGAGACACAAGCACATAATAATAATAAAAATTAAAATAATAATTATTATATTATTATTATAACTATTATATTTATTATATTAATGCTAATTATTATATTAATTATATATAATAATATTGTTATATTTGCATATCTTACATAATAATAATATAATAATTATTATTTTAATTTGATTTTAATTATTATAATATTTTATTATTTTTAAAATATTTAAATATAAATATCAAATAATAAATAATAATAGCAGATTGCATGACAATTTTACAGATACAATAATACCAGGTGGACTGTTACGTGTAAAATATATAGTCTGCCCTCCCCCCCCGGAAATTTTGTTATATCAATGCGGCCCGCGAGTCAAAAAGTTTGCCCACCCCTGGGGTAGATCTACAAAACCAAGTGTAGTTTACACCTCTACTTCTTAATCTGATCTGGAAGTGACAAAATGCTTTACCGATCACCTTCGGAGTAAATGTGAAGGTGCCTCCCCCTTTCCAAACAGTTTCTATTGGCTTGTCCCTCTGTGGATTTGTTAAACAAAACATCTGATGGATTAGGTCAGGGCCCGAGTATTGATTAGCAAAGACGTGTCTGTCCGCCAATTGACCACCATTCTCCATCACCACGTAGGTGACGAGAACAAGACCAGCCGTGCAGTTTCAACACAATTTTTGTTCCATTTATGGTAAACACTTTGACGTAATCTGAAGATCTGACAAAATAAATGAAGTGTTTTCATCAAGTAGTGGTCGTGCCAAGAAAGACAAATTTAAACACCAAACCAAGCAGAGTTCTGTCAATAATTGAAGCTATGCAATAAATCTCGCCATTCACCTTTCACTTATTTCGTGTGCTGAAATGGAGAGGAGATTCACTCACACATCAGAGGAGACCGCTTGGCAGCTCAGGTAGATTTAGATGAAAGAACTGATAAAGGTGAAGTAATTGTGCTCATGTCTACTGTTCGTCAAGGTACTGCTGTAATCATCTGATAAATATGCT
The DNA here is from genome assembly GCF_030265055.1 of Doryrhamphus excisus. Taxonomy (NCBI): domain Eukaryota; kingdom Metazoa; phylum Chordata; class Actinopteri; order Syngnathiformes; family Syngnathidae; genus Doryrhamphus; species Doryrhamphus excisus. The sequence continues at coordinate 1,834,271 of NC_080485.1, forward strand.
GGCTGTAATCTCTCCATTATCGTTACACGTACTTCAAGACGTGCATTATAACATGATACAGTCTCCTCTGTTATCATTATGTAAAAATAATCCATCAGCTGTACTAAAGCAGACTAGACTTTACCGCCACTACTTGTATTTACATACAGACACCATTATGTTCCTTTGAAGGAGAACATGACTAGTTTGCAGTGGTTCTCAATTATTTTCCGTTATGCCCCCCATTGTGGGACTGAAGTTTTTTCACACCTCCCGAGTTATACAATTTATTTATCTGTACTGTAGAAACTAAACTCAAAGCTGAAACCAGCGAAATGTATTCAAGAGTCCAATTGTGAAATTGCATAATACGTGCAACAACTTTTTAAGAAGCACTGCTATACTGCAAGATGCTACTTAATAACTGCAATAACTACATTGGATGCATTAAGGTACTACTTTTGCACAACAAGGTTGTAAAATGTGTTACACACTTTAGTAGAAGTGCCTAGAAAATAGAACGAATAGCACTACATAGAACTTTTCATTAATTTGTTGGTGATGAATATTTTCCAGGACCAATCAGCATCCTTTGAGAAAATGAGAAGGGAGATGCTATGGGCAACAATTCAATTGAATCTCAACTGGTATGACAACTGAATAATAATTCAAACATGGGACAACTACAACAATTTTATTCTTACTTTTATTCCAATGATATGAGTATCATGTACAGTATATTCATGAAAATTTTAATAATAACTTATAGTCATCCCTTATTATGGTTCAGTGGTTCCAGACCTGACTACAATAATTGTATTTCCACAAAGCATAGAAAACCTGTTCATGACGTTCTAAATATGTATATATATTTTACCATTAGAGACAATGGACATGAAACAAGACCCCATAGTTACCAAAAGGTTATTTTTGGTCTGTATCACATTGTGCAACACTGATGTGCAGGCAACGGGATCATTGCAGGGACACAAGAGACAGCTGCTGCTTTGTTCTAAACTTAAGTGTTTCAAATGGATTGGGGAAGCAGGACAAAGTAAGAAGCCAAAAACGTACCACTTCCACACAGATTGCCATAGCTGACTGCATGCACTGTTGTATCTAAGGTACTGCAATGGCTCATCAATGTAAGATTACTGACACCTAGTAACCAGAATGACTTTTGTGACAAATCATCGGACCACAGTCAACCACAAAAAAAACATTATTTATTAATCAATTTCTGAAAAAATACGATAGATCTCGGGAGCGATGCATGTTCAAACCGCGATATAGCGATGATTGACTGTACATAAAGCAAAGGTTAACTCAGACAAGCATAAAATCATAATATCCAAATCAATACCATGCCCATTTGTCCGCAGCTACACTTTTTCAATTCCAATGAAATACAGTAAAGTAAAAAACAATGTTAAATAATGGGGTTGGAATTGTCTATTTTTACATTTAGTCAATGTGGGATAACAGAGTCATGCACATATGTCTGGCTAAGCTGCACAAAAGCCTGAATAAAAGGTTTGTGCTTAAAGAGGGGGTCAATACAGACCTCTAAGCAAAGTACAGCATATTGGATTTCCCATACACAGGAGGTTGCCAGTAGGGAGCTTTTAAAATGCCTTAAGTCGACACAGGATGCCTGTAAACGCGACGGACAAACTGTCAGTCAGTGGGAACACGAGAAGGACATTGCAAAGAATTATGGAAGTCTCTTAGTGCCTTCATATGAGCAGCCACATTCATTGCTTACCTATGAGATGAGCAACATCCGCTACAGTGCATTAAGTGGGTATTAATTTTCCCTTGGGTGCTTATTAAAGACCTAAGTGTTAATGATCCCATTCCCTATTTCACGATCCCCAGTTGACTTCCAGGTCAATGAAATACAACAGTAAGGAACGGTATGCTTACTTCTAATGCAAAAAAAAAAAAAATACACAGTATTTAGTATTTAGTAAGAGTGTCATGAGATGATGGACTAAATATGACTATTTGTCATTCAGAGAAAAGCCATCAAACTGCAAACTATGGCATCAGGACTATGAATGATAATACACTTAATATGAAAGTAGAACCCCACATAAAGTACTTTACAAAAACTATAAACCTTACAATTAAACCTGCCTGCGTGTTCACAGCATCACTCGCTCATGACCTGTGTCTGTTTTGTCCACTGGAGTTAAATAACTGCTGCCGTGTTAATATCCAAGCAGAAACGGTCAATTGTAAACAAATAATCAAAACAAACAAATCAAAACGCGTCCTTTTCGTGCTTGTTACATTTGGCTGAGCGCCAACTTTACAATCACCAGCAATCACAATCATGAGTGGAAGTTGGTTACAAATGCTCGAAGTTAGTATCCAAAATGAAAGTCAGGCGTATGGAAGACAAAGTATTTGAAGCTAACAAGTTAAGTGGCGGTCTTGTTTCATTAAGATTGATATGGTTGCAACCAATTCTGCGTCTTTAATTTTGTCATTTTAGTTTAGCCTTAAAAGTAATGTTGAAATATTGTCTCGTTCCATCTTGTGATCTGAGCGTATCCTGACACCCCAAGGATTTAGGACACTGATAAATGATCTCGTTGTGAAGAGACAAGCTCACAATCAACATCAAGATTTCTCAGAGCAGCCACAGTCCAATCGACTGGACCCATATGGGGTTTATGCAACAAATATCCGCAATATTTTCAACACTGCAAACCTATTTATCAACGTTAAATCAAATTTTATTCTGTTCATTTTGGCGAGAGGCCGGTTGATTGGCATTCAAACAACTGCAGATGGATTGTCAGCACATGGCCTGCACTGGCGAAGCCCAGTCTAAGTCATTAACACTCAACAAGCGCAGTGGAGCCCCAGGGCACCCTGCTCTCTGACAGTAATGCATTCTAATCTTGTCAGCCCATTGAGAGCTTCATCTACATTACAGATAACAGGACCAGAATCAAACACTGCTGTCTGTCAACATCTTGGATCAATCGGGAGCTAAGAGTCTATGAGGCAGCCGTGCACGCTAGGCCACTTTTCAGGCCAATCACCATGAATCCAAGATGAATATACTGAGTCCACTGTGAAAAAAAATAATGCCTGCTGACAAACACACGTCAACCCCTAATAATAATTTCTATCTAAGCATTTTTTTTCAAATGTAGTCAGACGGTGCAGAAAGTGGTTATCTCATTTAGAGTGTCTCAGGATGGTGCACGTTGGGGTGGAGTGGGAAGGAGATGTTGGCTGTTTTGTGTCAGCGTTTGCATCATTCAAACAGCACATTGCGGCCTGCCAGATCCAGCAGAACCTCTAAAGTCGTAAACTTGGGATGTCATACAGCTCGGAATTTGACCAAAGTTTGTGTGAACAATACGCCTCTATAATCACCCAAATCCTTGGAGATCGGACCATCGTTATGCGTGATGTCAGGCAGCACGTTTGCACATTGGGCAAGACCTTAGCGTAGATCAGGAGACCTTAGTTTTGCAAGCTTTGAAGGATTAAAGGAGCAGTCACTATGCCAGTCCTGATGTCGTTTTAATTCCGCTGTAGTTCTATCGTTTGTGCTGCACCAATTGCAGTTCTCTTCCATAACACTCAGGGTCATGTTGTTCTTAAAGTGAGCAACCACAACGTTTGTTGACTACCTATTTAGCTTCACTATGGCCTTATCTCTGTATACTGGGCCTTCAAACAAGACGTGATAAATATCTGGTTATTTATCCATTCATTCATATTCTACTGCTTATCTTCATGAGGGTCGCGGGGGTTAAATGCCAAAACCAATCAAATGTAGGTCAGTATATTGCATTATTCACTATATGAGCTGCAATATAGTCATTCATTTTCTACCGCTTATCCTCACCAGGGTTGCAGGCGTGCTGGAGCCTATCCCAGCTGTCTTTGGGCGACAGGAGGGGTACACCCTGGACTGGTGGCCAGCCAATCCCAGGGCACATATAGACAAACAACCATTCACACTCACATTCATACCTATGGGCAATTTGGAGTCACCAATTAAGCTAGCATGTTTTTGGAATTTGGAGGAAACCGGAATACTCGGAGAAAACCCACGCATGCACGGGGAGTTGAACTCGGGTCTCCTGGCTGTGAGGTCTTCGTGCTAACCACTAGCTCGCCGTGCAACCCTGGCTCTAAAATGTTTCAGGTAAATTGTATCTTGTCTGTTTCCATTACTTTACATTTCCAGTCATCCAGCACACACATATGGCAACACAGCAGACCATTAAGTTGATTCATTATTCATAAGGAGATTGTTACTTTGCTGGTTCACTTCCCATAATCGTGGTGATATTTTTCCCTGAAATCCATGTGAACAGGAAGTCCACCGACGGAAGGATAAACATCATAAATATTCAGACACCGAAGCATGTATGCATTTATTACATGATGAAATACATTAAATGATCACATCTAATGGTCTACTTATCATGTAATGATATAATACTTTGAATACATTGTAGCTGTTTAAACACTTTTATATAAAAACGTGATTATCTGTAAAATGATGAATCATAATAGTCCGTGTATACTAGCATGTTCATTAAGCACCTGGTTGTATGAAATATGACCATAATTAACCTAAGCCGTCTATAAATCCGGCACTACAAATTAAACGGAAATTATTTGTTTCAGTCTCGCAACACATTAAAAAAATAAAATAAAATCTGATGAGTAGATGAGAACGAGAGTGTGCTGCAAATTTAGACTATTGAATAGCAAAAAAGGCAACCAGATGTTTCATCTGTTTTTTATTTTTTTTTTGTTTGTTTAATTTTGTTCCTGGAGCATGCACACATTGGGCACCCCTGCTTTTGTTGCAGTCGTTGGCTCCGTTAGCAACTGCAACTTTTGGCGTGTTGGCTTCCTCTCCGGAGTGGGCAATGGTGGTTGAGGGAAAAGGGACAGTGTTGTTGCTGGTGGAGCTACAATGCGTTAAAACAGTCAACCTTGACAATATGAATCACCTGGAGGAGTTTTTTTTGGAGGTTTTTGTCACGTGATGTATGTTTACGAAGGGAGCCGGTGTGCCATGCGCGGGTGCCTTGGCACGGCAGAATTTTCCGGGTTTGGGCACTGGGGCTGTGATGGGGCAGTGAGTTCCGGAGAGCGGCGAGGTGTCCAGCTGTCAAAATGTGTGAGCTGGCAGGTTTACCTCGTCACGCTCCAGGGAGGGAGGGCGATAGTGTGATAATGCATTTATTTTTCCCAATATTTCCAAGATCTGTCAGTCGTCCCAACTCCCAAAAATCTCGGTCCCATATTAAATTTAATCATTCACATATAAATTCATTCACCCTCACATATTGAACACCTATGGGCAATTTAAAGTCGTCGATGAGAAAATCATTGGAAAAATATATTGTCATCACACGAAAAATCCAGGATATAAAAACAAAATTGCCAATGATTTGCACAGAAATATCTAAAAACATCCTTAACGTCTTAAGTAATGGCGGAAAGATAACACATGCATTATAGCACAAAAATGCAATATAGATGTTTTGTTTTGTGTGCAAAATAGCCTTTTAGTAAACAAAAGGTGATAAAAGGGCATGGAAGTGTCTCTGTCGAATAAATATCTTTGGTCTCTTTGACTGCTATGTTTGTCCATTTAGAAATGTCACCAGCTGGGGGACTCCCCGGGATGCAAGCTAAAAGCTTCACTCCAGTGGTCTTCTCCATTTATTGCTTGAGTTGGCACAGAGATAGTGCTGTGTTTTTGTGTACCTGCGGTCGCCAAGAGAGTCACAGTGCACAGGCATTTATCTTGGACTCTAACAATACCAGGATATTATCAAGCTACCACTCTGGGGGAAGGCTTCCCACGGAGGCTCAAGTGTTACTCAAAATAGAGATCCAACATGTGGACATGAGCCTCAGCAGCATCGACTGATCTGGATTCAATGTTTTTTTTTTTGTTTGTTTTTTCCAGTTAATAAATAAGAGACAGTGGATGGAAATGGATATGGTTATCCTCTGAATCTTGTCCACAAAATAATCACTCTGCCAAATTGTTGTATTAGCTAATACCAAAATGAAACATTTGTTCACTTGAATAGCAAGCTGATGACACGGTTTCTCGAAGTAGAGAACCGACATTGGTGCCCACTTGGGGTGCAACGGCACATGGTAAATTCGGACTATTCGGTCCACCTTGCGTGGCTCCATGGCTGGCTCCATGAACAAAACATGTCAATTTTGCAAATTTGACACCATTTAAAGAAACACTGTAAACTAGCGGTGCCTAAAGTGTGTGTGTGTGGGGGGGGGGGGGGGGGGGTCGGCCTGTTATTCTTTATTGGCCCATGGCTTATTCAAAAAATAAAGTTATTTCTTAAGCATATTATATTGCAGAGCTGCACGGTGGACGAGTGAGAGTTAGCATGCAGGCCCCACAACTAGGAGACCCAGGTTTGATTCCCCCCTCTGGCATCTCTGTGTGTGGGTTTTCTCCGGGTACTCCGGTTTCCTCCCACATTCCAAAAACATGCTAGGTTAATTGGCCACTCCAAATTGTCCATAGGTATGAATGTGAGTGTGAATGGTTGTTTGTCTATATGTGCCCTGTGATTGGCTGGTGACCAGTCCAGGGTGTACCCCGCCTCTCGCCCAAAGACAGCTGGGATAGGCTCCAGCACGCATGCGACCCTCATGAGGATAAGCGGTAGAAAATGAATGAATATATTGCAGTTTATATAGTGAATAATGCAATATACTGACCTACATTTGATTGGTTTTGGCATCGAATGTAATGTTAATGTACACATCAAAGTAGCCCCACATCTTTCAATTATTCTGCATACTACGAGTATTTGTATTCGATAATTTCATTTATTGGAGGATTGCCTGTCAGTATCTATATTGGATTTGATTGCCATGCTTCATTTATAGGGGCTAGTATGAACTAGTTCATATCCTGCAGATGGCTGTTATGCACATTTTAAACAGGTCATCACCCTAATCCCCCCCCCCTGAAGGAGAGGACAATGTTACAAATGCTAACAAATGACGCTAACAATAAAGTTACTGGCGCCCCTGATCAATTTGCTCTTATCTGAGCCAAAAACGAAGATGCCAAATGAGTTATTTATCCAAGACAAGCTAAGCTTTTATTGTGCAAGCAACATCACATTTCTGACACCAAAAATCAATCTGATCTTTGGAAAATTGCTAAACAGTTTTATCGCACATCTCCAACAAGCCTTGAAATCCGTCCTGATTCTGGCTGGAAATGGACTTAACTGACACAGTCCAAGCCCAGTTTTAAGTGGACTTATCACGGAAACATACTTAGACAAGGTTGCAATTAGTATCAGCTGTGTTTCGTAATCTTACTTCCGGCAAGATGCTTGACAACGTTATGCTAAAGCTTTAATTATGCCATCATGCAGCAATAAAAGTGATCTATATGCATGATAGCCTGTGGCCCATGGTGGACGTGGAGAGGATTTCTCCAGTCTCTAGGTAGAAGCACCGAGATCCCACTCGATACACTGTGTTGCTCATTAGATGAGGCTCCTCAGAGGATCAACTCGAGATGGAATCCACACTGGTGCCTTTGTTACCGCAGGCAAATCACCAGGGAGGGGTTCGGGGGGGTTGAGGATGAGGATGAGCAGGGGGACAAGAGGGATCACAGGAAACAAACAGTACAGCCAATCAGGACACTCTTTAGAGCGGAGTACATGTTCTCCTGTTTAGCTTACAAAGCTGCAACATTGTTTTCCTCGGTGTCCCAGAGTAAGTCATTAGAGAGGAAATCAAAGGGAAAAGGAAGTCTAAAATAAGTAAAAACAAAGCTCGAGTATAGCGACTGAATTTATGTCTTGATTTAGTTCCATATAACTGCTAGTGTTTCTAATGAGCAACCGTACATCAATCAATAATACATGTTGCATGTTTTCTCACAATGATAAATCAAAACCACCGTGACCTTTGCATATATTAGTGATCTACGGAGCTGTGGATGTGAAGTGAAATGTAAAGCGCTTCAACAAGAGGACTGAGAATATGCTTTAAATTATAGAGACTACCGGCAGATGTGGCTCCCAGGGTCACTCTTTATTAAGCTTTTATGAATCTATTCTATAAAGAGAGCTCATTGTCATTGCTCAGCAGCAGACTACCAATACAGGAGGATGTCGGAGCAGATAATGGAGGCTGTTGGGTTTTTAAAACAAGGAACTAAAATGACGGCCACAAGCATGGGAAAGTGGGTGCGTCAGAAGTGAGGTGGGTCACTCTTGGTGGGGTCACTCTTAGTCACTTACTCTTGTCGCAACTCAACACCGTCAACAATGTCGATAAATACATCTAGCACTGCCACATAGCTTCAGGTCACTAGATAGATTAATGTTGAGGATACACGGTCATGTTCAATGGAGTCAAATCAAGACTTGTGGCTGTTTTAATTATTATAATTTGACCTGAAAAAAAAGAAAATTCCATATGTATAAATTTTATATTTTTAAAAGTTAAACAATTAAACAATCATTTTTAAGAGCCCACAGACATAAAATAACACCTGTACACTCCAATTACCCAATATTGTAGACATAATAATGAAATATAAGCCATTTAAGACATAAATAAGACTGGTGCTTATGTGTCCTGCTATTAAAGCGTTCCCTGGGTGAGGCGGTCAGGAAATAACGCTGGGGATTTAGAGTTTTGGTTCAGATTGGCACGGGTTACAGTAGGCCATTTTTTTATTAGGGAGTATTGTGAATGTTGTGAGTTAATTCAAACCTGCAATAAACGGCTGTTGTTGAAATGATCAAGTGTCGTAGTTGTAGTTGTAGTAGTTGTAAGTTCTTGTATTTCAAGTACATGGGCCAGACGGGGCCATCAAAGAGGCCGGGGGTCTGGTGCCGTGTAGTTCCTTGAGCACCTCCTCTTTTTGCATTCTTCATACGGGATGGAAATAAAAATGCTGGTTCAGCACGTCGGTCAATGGTCGGTAGGTGTAAAACAGGAAGCCCTCCACAATGAGAATGTGAGTCTCCTCCTTATGGGCGGACTTTGGGAAGTATTGTGAATGTTGTGAGTTGATTCAAACCTGCAATAAACGGCTGTTGTTGAAATGATCAAGTGTCGTAGTTGTAAGTTGTAGTTGTAGTAGTTGTAAGTTCTTTTATAAGAACTTATATAAGTACATGGGCCAGACGGGGCCATCAAAAAGGCCGGGGGGGGGGGGGGGGTCTGGTGCCATGTAGTTCCTTGAGCACCTCCTCTTTTTGCATTCTTGATACGGGATGGAAATAAAAATGCTGGTTCAGCACGTCGATCAATGGTTGGTAGGTGTAAAACAGGAAGCCCTCCACAATGAGAATGTGAGTCTCCTCCTTATGGTCGGACTTTGGGAAGTATTGTGGATATTGTGAGTTAATTCAAACCTGCAATAAACGGCTGTTGTTGAAATGATCAAGTGTAGTGCTTGTGTGTCTCATCGAACATTACAGTAACACTGCTGACACTTCATGACCAGTGTAGAATACTACATATCATTAACGTGTCAATGCATTTTTTCAATGCCTTATATTTATATTTTACGTAATTTTGCCAATGTATACTTAAAAATGCTTAATTCAGCAAAAAATATATAATATATGTTTAAATATGTATATTTTTACTAACCACCATTCACAAAACAGCATGATTTATTGATATATTTCTTTAAAAGCGGTGAAAGAGTGAAAAGCTGGGAAATTCGAACAACGACGTGGCGAGGGATGCCCATGCTTGCATTTTACCATCTTGATCTCCCATGCATTAATTCTTCCAAGCTGTGCAAACACATCTACACACCTCCCAACACAACTTCCTTCAGACGCACTCATGGGCTAGGGGAATGATTTATTTAAACACGTCTCTCAGGAGAATGAACTGTTATTCTTTTCCTCTATCAGAGAATGCAATCTCACCACAATATGGCCGTGGCAATTTGTCTTTATTTAAGTCCCCATTTGCTTTCTCAAATCACTGCCGGGTGGGCCATTCTGCCTTAGTCTGCCAAAAGTGTCCTTTAGCTTCCACGTTAGCTCATTTGTCACATTTGGCGCTTTAAGCAAGATTTAGCACGGTAAAATATGTACATTTTAATACTAATGGCTCCCAATGGCTTCATTAGATTTGCGGTTTTCTCACATCAGCATACGTACAGTAGAAAACACAGAATACACAGAAAACAAAGTATCATGCTAATTAAATATTGTTATTTATGCAACATTTTCAAATTAAAAACAGAGCCATTATTCACAGTGGTAATGCATACACGCTAACTGTGTGTGGACTCTTTATGGAGTTAATACTCTAATTTGTCATGGCTCCATTTTGGAAATTAAATCCAAGTAGTAGAATTCTTTCCCCTCTTAGTCAGTTTGTGGAAATTAGTTTTACAGCCATTAGGGGAAGTTGCTTCCTGTGCCGACTTGCTGACAAAGTGCTTTGCACTATAATATCAATCCACTTGAGTAGACCCATCATGTGTGGGTGTGGTTCCTGGTGCTGTCTGACCCACCACTGAAGACTGACCATCTTGAGACTGGAGGCACTACATCTCAGGACTAATTATAGAACTGCAAGTTGCCAAGCAACTGTGGAGCCTTTTGGGTCCAAGGCGGGGTCGAGTAGCACTAGTCAAGACTTTGATGGATCTTTATCTGACCCTAGTGATCTTCTGACTTAAAAGAATCCAAGTACCGTTTCTGTCTGGACACAGGGAGAATGGATTTGATAAACAAGACAATATGCCAATTTAAAGGCAGGCTTTGCGGCAACACAATGCCTGTATAATAAATTGCAACAAATTCCATATATAATCAATAAGTTTACAGTGTTATTTCTAGCATGCATTTACTTTTATTGATGACATTTATTAAAACATAATATATTATTATTTAAACATTTCATTTAATAGTTAAACATTCATTTTGCTGTTCCCTTTAAAGTGTTTTAAGAAATTCAAATCATGATTATGTAAATTGTTATTTTAGTCCACGGCATCCGCTATGGACGCTTTGGCTTCTATCATCTCATGAATCTCATTCAAAGAGAAAAAAGAATGAATACAGAGAGAAGCTAGTTGAGTAGATGTATATCAGTCAGTGTCTTTAGGATTTACCTGTGATTGCACAAATGTTTCTGTTTTCATCTTTATTCTTAAGGTGGTCTGAAAAGAGTAGATTAAAATAAGGAGGATGAGGAGGAGAGTGAATATAAAAGAGACTATACCATCAAAGGTTTTCCTATTTGGTGATGACAGGGCAGGAATGCAGGTGAATCACAAGCATAATGCCTGAATTAGCCTGCTGCTGTGTTTAATGTAATTGTCACTTAATTTTGTACTCGTGTTGACCTCTGATGAGCAGTCCAGTGGGCCCAGTGCATTTACAGGCAATGAGAGGCGTCCACTTGATTGGTCAAGATTACACTCTGCTGTGTGTGGGACGGACAGAGGTGTGGGTGCGCCACACTGTGCTGGACTGCGGCGTTCATGACAATTGAAACGTACGCTGGCGCTGCACAGGGCATGTATGCCGCGCCTGTGCCTTTAAATTAGACGGAAAATTAGAATTTTCAGCAGATTTTGGCTTTCATAGCCTGTGGTCTTTACCTTTTGATAAGGTGATTTTTTTTTTGCAATTTTTCAACTGATGACGTCTGTTTGATCAAAATCACACACACACACACACACACACATATATATATATATAATCTACAGCCAGCCATATATATATTTCACCTGCAGCTTTGTAATCCAGACACTAAAGTGTCATTGTTTGTAATATTTACCACGGAGCGTAAAGTTCGCTTTAGAAATCCCCATTTCATACAACAGCTACATAAAAAAGAATGTGTCCCCCATTGTGTCATCTCCTTTCTTCCATGTGTTGCACAATTAACGCTAATATTTACAATGTGGCTACATGCTCAGTAGTGATGCATAAGTGGCTGGAGGGTACCAACTGTTTTTATGATGACAGTTTTTATTGCGGCATTTTTACTGCTGTTTTTTTTTACACAACAGGAGTGAATCCACACTTTTAATTACATCATGAATCAAGGCTGCTTACGGCAGATGACCCCAATGTGACACTGCAAGGTATATTTTTAGTAAAGTAATAATGTATGAATTACTACTATTAAATATTAAAGTAATTTCTCTTCACTTACAAGGCTGCTGAAAAGGCACTACTGCTTCAGGTAGGAAATAATGAACAGTTTAACAAACCAATAAAGAAATTAAGGTTGCAATTGGTTTTAGTTTTTTTTCAGTTTTATTCTGCTTTTGCTTCTTCTTCTTCGTATTATTATTATTATTGTTATTATTATTATCCACTGTATCTCCTGTGGATTTGGTGTCAGAAATGGGATTCCTAGACATTAGGCCAGACATTAGGTTTTGTGATGGCTAAAAAATGTCTGTCCCCTAAATATTATTATTATTGTTAATGTTATTACCAATTATTGCCAAACTATACCAAAAGGAAAATATATATTTTTTAAACTGAACAGACCTAGATTGATAGCCAGGGTGACAGCAGAATGCTTCAAATGTTCAATGGTATCAGAAGCAGGATTATCTGCCATTGACGCTTTGGTCAATTCGAGGAAAATAATTACGTTTGTTTCTGCAACTAAAGATTCTAGCAAAGATTGTGATATTAAAAACTAGCACTGCTGAGGAGAGGAAAGTAAATATTGAAAAGAGTATCCCTTCTGTTGATCCAAGGCATTATTCTTTAATTCTGGTGGCAGCACCCTGGTTTCACCGGCTCTTTCCCAAAAGCTCGCTTCCCTGTGTCGTGACCTCCTTCATAGCAACTGTGGTCCTTGCAGTCCACACGTCTGGTCATTAATAACACCTCCCTGCTCTGTTTTTCCTGCCAAACAGAGCAGTGCTTTCCTGTCATCCTGACACAAATTAATTCCCCTTATTTATCTTCAGGCGCCAAGGCCGACATAGGCAGAATAACTGTTTAGGGGGGAAAAGGACAAAGAATTATAGATGGTGTGTTCTCAAAGACAGGGCCATTTGTTTCTCAAATAAGAGTCGAAATAAAGTTCATAACAATCACGTTTATACACAAACTCTTTTACTAGTTCTTTTCTCCAACTTTAGTCTTGAGTAGACGTGTTTATGCATGAAGTACAACATATGCAAACATACACAAACTGAACACTGAAGACTTTTTCTTGACGGTTGCCATCATTCCAGGAGGATTAACCAAATAACCCCAACCGCTGGACATGCGTGAGAGCAATGGATGAAAGACTACAAGCATGGAGGAAGCAAGCGAGTTACAAGCCGCCATATGCGAATGGATTGTGGAGGCTTGGACGAAGGTATCAGCTTTAACTGTTGTCCGAGCTCTGGCGTCATTGCTGGACAGCCACCTGACAACGAGACTGACTCTGACAATGATGAGAGGGAACCCGGCATGTTTGATGGTGAAATTACCCAGCTGTTCAATTAAGATACAGAAGATGAGGACTTTGATGGATTTGTGGGAGAAGATTAATAGAAAATAGTTTTGCTTCCTTTGCCTTTGTTTGTAGACCATGCAGTGCTCGGGGGTTCATACATGCAGTAATTCACCGCGAGCTATTATAGTTGAGGATGATCCGGCAGTAGGAAGAACCATTTTGTTGCGATTTTTTGGGCTGTCCTTTTGCTGCAGTTCAGACTGTGACTTCATGTTGAACAAGAAAATAAAGTTTGTTCCTTCATTCGACACGCCGCATCAAACTCATGTTCTCCGGCGTTTCACCTGTATGTTTCAGCATGCGCCTTATGATATGGTGCGCCTTGTGTACGTGTTAAGTACAGACATAGACACCTTAATTGACACTTTGCCTGACTGTGCAGAAAATAACTAGTACTTTGCATCTAGAACGATGTAGTTTACTCCTTGATTATCAGGTTTGATGAAAGTGGTTTCTCTTTTCCAAACACCTTTTATCAAAAGGAATAATCAGCTCTTTCCTTCTAGTATTTTTAATCAGGCTTATTAATAGAGCATTCTTGCCAAACGAGGCATTAGTACAGCCAGTAAAGCAACAATAAAGACGCTATAAAAAGAGGCAGCTCAGGAGCCTCACATACAAAAAGCGGTTTTTGTTAGTTCCCTTTGGTCTTCTCCCTAGTGGGAACCTACCAGCCTAATTTCCCTAACAGCAAGCACAACAGTGATTACACAATCTGTGTCCACTGTACTAAAGCACACAACAATTTATGTTCTAAACAGGGGCAAGCTGTTTTAAGGGTAATATGCTGTAAATATTATCTCTATGGTCATTTCATCCTCATGGGAAAAACAACATTTGTTGGTCATCTGCATTCAAAGGGAAGGCTGGAACATAGAACATAGAAACATAATTACTCGTAAGAATCACTTAGTATACATGTATAATTTTGCAAAATACAAAAGCCCAATGTATACAACGGACTGCGTATAGCCTTCGCTGTGTATACTGCGTATCGGTCCCATTGCGTCAGGAGCCCCAGTATCTGCTCATTCAAATCGAAGCAGCTCCAGCTCCACTGACAGTGAGAAATGGATTTAATAGCCAGAGAACAGCTTGTCAGCAGTCTAAAAAAACCACAGCGTTAGGAGACTTTCTGCACTCATCCCTTATATCCCAAGGGATCTGGAGTAGGGGAGATATGATAAAGATTGGAAAATACCTATGTCAACACTACATCCAGATTTTCTTCTCCTCTGTAATGTATATTATTCATTGCCTATTCATTGGGAAGCTCTATGCCGGGGCACAGGTGGATTCCATAGGAGTTGTATAATATAATATATGATGTATAATGAATGTAAATGATGTTTGGCCTGAGTCACAACATGTGTGGATTTAACCATCTGGTGATCAAGGTGGTTCAAGTGACGGAATAGGCTGGTTAGTTAACTTTCTCCTTTCGGAAAATCAATTTTCCCTTTGCGGCACGGCGGTCTGGTGGTTAGTGCGCAGACCTCACAGCTAGGAGACCAGGGTTCGGTCCCCGCCCTCGGCCATCTCTGTGTGGAGTTTGCATGTTCTCCCCGTGCATGCGTGGGTTTTCTCCGGGTACTCCGGTTTCCTCCCACATTCCAAAAACATGCTAGGTTAATTGGCCACTCCAAATTGTCCATAGGTATGAATGTGAGTGTGAATGGTTGTTTGTCTATATGTGCCCTGGGATTGGCTGGCGACCAGTCCAGGGTGTACCCCGCCTCTCGCCCGAAGACAGCTGGGATAGGCTCCAGCACCCCCCGCGACCCTCGTGAGGAAAAAGCGGTAGAAAATGAATGAATGAATGAATTTTCCCTTTGTGTACAAAAATATTGTGTACTAAATTCTGGTTTGAACGTTGCATATCATAATAATGTCCAAATGTTTGTAAGTTATAGTACGCCCAAATATTAAAATGTTTCATCTTTTAAATTATTCTCTAAGTCGCCTATTGATGCTTGGTGCATACTCGGGTCCAAAAATATTGACATTAGCAGATGTGGCTGTAAACAACCTACTTGGACATTAATAAAGTATCTATCTATCTGATGTTGTTGTTGTTTTTAATTAAAGGTGTGTTCCCTCTTTGACTAAAAACTACACTTTTTTTCAACTGAAACAACAACTCAACAAATAAATGTCGATATTTGTCACAAAGTTAAACATTGTAAACATTTTGTTCGACCTAAAATGACATTAATGGCTGTCACTCACCACTGTCCCGTAGACGATTATGTACATGTCATACATACTAGCAGTCTCTAGAGTACAGTCATTGCATGCTAATGTAAGCTATGCAGTAATGTCTTGTTTATGCTAGTTAATTGGTTGGGTATTACAGAATGGGTGTGGTCGAGAAGACCTGGGTTTGATTCTCCACTTTTGCATGTTCTCCCCCCGTGCGTATGTGGGTTTTCTCCGGGTACTCTGGTTTCCTCCCACATTCCAAAAATATGCATGTTAACTGGTGACTGTGATGGGTTCCAGCATACGCACACGACCCTAGATGATAAGCGGCATAGAAAATGGATGTATGGAAGACGACATTAGCATCAGAGTGGTCACCATCCAGCAAGTTTAAAATGCTGGTTGCACTACCAGGCTGTTGGTGTGAAACTCATGCATGTTATACTCTATATACTGTTACTTCTAATACTCGTACTGTTACTTACAATACTCGTACGGTTACTTCCAATACTCATACTGTTACTTCCAATACTCGTACTGTTACTTCCAATACTCGTACTGGTACTTCCAATACTCGTACTGTTACTTACAATACTCGTACTGTTACTTCCAATACTCGTACTGGTACTTACAATACTCGTACTGTTACTTACAATACTCGTACTGTTACTTCCAATACTCGTACTGGTACTTACAATACTCGTACTGTTACTTACAATACTCGTACTGTTACTTCCAATACTCGTACTGGTACTTCCAATACTCGTACTGTTACTTCCAATACTCGTATTGTTACTTCCAATACTCGTACTGTTACTTCCAATACTCGTACTGTTACTTACAATACTCGTATTGTTACTTACAATACTCGTACTGTTACTTCCAATACTCGCACTGTTACTTACAATACTCGTACTGTTACTTACAATACTCGTACTGTTACTTCCAATACTCGCACTGTTACTTACAATACTCGTACTGTTACTTACAATACTCGTACTGTTACTTCCAATACTCGTATTGTTACTTACAATACTCGTACTGTTACTTACAATACTCGTACTGTTACTTACAATACTCGTACTGTTACTTCCAATACTCGCACTGTTACTTACAATACTCGTACTGTTACTTACAATACTCGTACTGTTACTTACAATACTCGTACTGTTACTTACAATACTCGCACTGTTACTTACAATACTCGTACTGTTACTTACAATACTCGTACTGTTACTTCCAATACTCGTACTGTTACTTCCAATACTCGCACTGTTACTTACAATACTCGTACTGTTACTTACAATACTCGTACTGTTACTTACAATAAATGCAATTGTCTCCTTTTTCATCGTGAACCAACACAGAACTGGACGTAGTCCAACACTCAAGGAGGCACTTCGCTGATTAACTCATGCTTTTGCATTTAGTGTGAGCTACAGTAACGATGAGAAATGTCTTTTACTATAAATATTAACGTATTTTATGATCACACATAAAAGAGCGGGTTTTAGAACCTAACTCATTGCTTGTGAAAAAGCATTTAGATGATTCTGATTTTTCTTTTAATTAGGTGCTACATGATATGTGTTATACTGGACTTTTGTCCTACCGACTTATTTAAAAATAAAATGATGCAATGGAAGCTGGGTCGGTCTGAGGCTCTCTTCGCCATAATTGTGCCGAGTCCTGTCTGGCTGTTGTCTCTCCGGGGGAGCAGCAGGCAGCTCTGGTGGCGTGTTGTTATATTTCACACTTAATGATGTGCAAGGCATCCCCGTCTCTTATCTGCGGGCCTATTTTAGTCACTGACACAGTCTCTAAATTACATTTTAAGTGCAAATTTCAAGTTTCTTTACTGGTAAATGCTTGATGCCATGTGTCTTATGAATGTTAAATTGCATAATATTCTGTTGTCATTCTTATTTGGACATCCTAAAAATGCAAATAGGTCGAATTGAAATGTGTATTTCATAGAAGCGTGGATGTACATTTCAGGATTATAATCATTAGAACACTTTTTTTTTTACTTTCAATTGGGTAAGGTGACAATGCCATTATTAAATTGGAGTGGGTGAGTGAAGAAATGATTTCAAATGATAGTTCCTCAGAAAAACATTACATGCTTTGCAATATTGTCTGGCGAGATCTATTTTAATGAAAATAATATTCAAGATCTATTTGCAAGCATTGTAGGAATCTGTGAATGAAAACGGGTGCTGCTGGGTTTTGTAAAACCATCCAAATATTTTCAAATGGTCTCTTGCAATAAAGATTTAGAATATAGCTAAAACCAACACGCCGCTCTTACATCTAATTATGCATACTTGCCATTTGACTTTTTCATCATTAGTCTTAATGACAGTAGTGGTGGTGATAAGTGAAGTCAAAAATCTAAATCTTAATAAAATAAGAACCTGGTTTAGTACAAGAATGAAACGAAAGACCGGTTTGACTTTTAACCCCTGGAAGCCTCGTTGTGGTTGCATGTTGGCCATAACACAAATGTTTTGACAGCTCCCCGCTGACCTTTGCATGAGCGCAGGGAATGACAAGTTATGGCCTCAGCAGCACCTTTTCAAAGCAATATATTACAGATCATAATGTTGGTCCCCGCAGGAAGTGAGCTTATCAAGCACTAATAAGAACAAGGCCTTTTATTTGTAAACTCTATACCTGAACAGCTGTACGGGATTACACTCATGCAAGTCAAAAATACTCATCATCATTTAACTAAACCATCTGGTCAGAGTATGTAATTGCAAACAGTAATCAATATAAATCCAGCTTGTTATTTAAGCAAAGTCTTACTTTGCACAGAAAAATAACCTAAACCTAAAGCCTGTTGTGTTTGCGCCATGATGCACAGGGAGGACACTTACGTTTAGAACTGTGTTGTATAAGTTTATAAGTTGTATAAGTTGAAAGTTTAATGCTTTAATGCAACTTGTTTGAAAGCATGTGTTTCATTTTTTTTAATCCAACAATCAAATTTTCAATCTCATCTTTTTTTTTATTACAACGGTACTTCAGTTTTTGTTTATAATTTGTTCCAAAACGTCCCACGAAAAATGAAGAGTACGAAAATAGCAAAGCCATTTTTCTCACAGGAAATAATGTCAATCCAATTAGTCCGTTCCAGACACCAAAAAATACATCCATCCATCTATTTTCTATGCCGCTTATCCTCACTAGGGTCGCGGGGCTATGCAACACCCTGGACTGGTGGCCAGCCAATCACAGGGCACATACAGACAAACAACCATTCACACTCACATTCATACCTATGGACAATTTGGAGTCACCAATTAACCTAGCATGTTTTTGGAATGTGGGAAAAAAAATGAGTACCCGGAAAAAAAAAACCTGCACGCATGGAGAGAACATGCAAACAGGAGAATCGAACTCAGGTCTTCCCGATCTCATTGACTGTCTGGTATGCGTGCTAACTCGGCCACCACGCTGCCTACAAATACATTTTATGGAAAATCATTTTAATTGTAATGCAGAAAATAAGATAATGAAATAATGAATGCAAAAGGATAAATAAACATTGAACATAATTTTTACCTTTATGAAGATTCATCATACAAAAACTGGGTGTTCGAAAGCCTTAATGTCCTGGTGTTGTTAAACAAAGACTATCAATTGCCGATAATTCTCAAATCTTTTTTCACATGACTGCACTGCCTCAGCACTTAAACCTGTTAAGAGCGATGCCTCCTTGCGCAGCAGACTAAAATCGATACAGAAAGAGCAGAATCTCCTCAAACAACAATGCAAAGCAGCAGCCTCGCTGGCATTTTGATTTTGTTGCTCGGCGATGGATCTCGCCCAGAAAGCGAAACAAGACGCTGCTCTGAGAAACCCATTGATACAATAGCTGTGGACCAAGTGGGGTCATGTAATCTCCCACTGTCTTTCCCCGGCTCAGTCTCAAAGGATGTGGGGGCAGAGCACAGGTGATGTGAATCCAGGAAACAGAGAAGTTGGGGGTGGGGTGGTGGGGTGGTGGGGGTGGGGGTGACGGCAGGAAATGAGACGGGAGGCCAGATGAATAACACAGAAGCAGATGAATTTCTTGCAGCCTGAGTGAAAAAAAAATATCTTGGCAGGACTAGAAATAGAAGGACGGCGGGAAAAATGGTGCTTTTGTGTGAGAGACCTTGTCTTGCATTCAAGTAAAAAATAAAAAAAACACAATTCAGACAATAAAATTGCATACTTGACGGCTGCTAAAGCAGGCACCTATTTAAACATCGTATCTATCGAATGATTGGCCATCCAATCAGCTCTAAAACAAAGGTCTAGGAAAACAAACACATTGTAATATCATTATCATTGTAAATCATAATTTGTACGGAACCTGCTGTATGTTGTTACGCAAATGCCAGTTGAAAAGATGTGATATGTTTTATATCCATATGAAAAGGTAACACTCGGCCTCCTTTTTAAAGTGTTTTTGTCCCTGAGGACATGCCGGTCTTGAGTGTAATGACTCTTGGTGCACACCTCCCGAGACAAATTGCCACTGACCCCCATGGATTTTCCAGGGCACACTCGATTCGAAATGGACTATTCAATTTCCCACAGGGAGCCCTGCCACTTCCTCACCATGCATCATTGAAAATGAAGCCACTTTTGGCCGTGCGGGGCACAATATTGCACCAATAGCCAACCTATGCATCTATTCATTCATTCATTGTCTTCCGCTTTTCCTCATCAGGGTCACGGGGGTGCTGGAGCCTATCCCAGCTGTCTTTGGGCGAGAACAAAAACAAAACGACAAAGAAAGTTGTATATTTTGATAAATTAGGTTACGGAAAAATGTATAATGTTATGAGAAGTATAAAAATGAAGACAAAAAAGTCATATTCCAAAAAGAAAAAAGTAAAAATGTACTAATAAGTTAAAATATTCATTCATTCATTCATTTTCTACCACTTTTCCTCATGAGGGTCACGGGGGTGCTGGAGCCTATCCCAGCTGTCTTTGGGCGAGAGGCGGGAACAAAAACAAAACGACAAAGAAAGTTGTATATTTTGATAAATTAGGTTGCGGAAAAATGTATAATGTTATTAGAATGAAGTATAAAAATTAAGACAAAAAAGTCATATTCCAAAAAGAAAAAAGTCAAAATGTACCAATAAGTACAAATATGATAAGAATAAATTTGTGACATTACAAGAAAAAATTCTGATGACTATTTACAAAGGAAGTTGAAATATATTATTATTATTATTATTATTATTATTATTATTATTATATAATTTTATATATTTTATTATATTAATTATTATAATATAACATATATATATAACGATATAATATAATTATTATATTCATTTTATTATATAATAATTATATAATTATTATATATTATTATTATTATATTTATTTCATAAATATGGAAAAAAAGTGCAAAGACTCAAAGTTCATACGAATACTCCTTTTCACCTGCATGTATCACAAAGCTGAGATGTATATCTGAGATGCATATTTTATCTTGAAATATATATATTTCTTGGCATATCTACATATGTTGGTTTCCAAAAAGTCAAAGTGGCCCTTGCATCCTTTGATTTTTCAGTACGTGGCCCTCACTGGAAAAAGTTTGGACACCCCTGTTCTAACATGTCTACAAGGTAACACATCAATGACTAATAATGGAGGAAGATGAATGCACTATTAGAGACGGAAGCTCTTTCAAGGGTAGCTAAGCTGGCGGCTTGCTGTCATAAATCAGCCAACAAAGCAGCAGCATAGCGCACAAAGCATGGCTCTATAAACATGTATTGTGGCCATACTGACAGCATGAATATGATTGCATTGCCTGTGCAGTCAATCATCAGGGCAGCAGGCAGCATCCAATCCCTTTGGGAGTGTCTGTCAAATGGCCTAAATGTAACTAAAGCAAACATGCAAACCATACATTTTAGCAACCTGCGTGGAAATAGAGCCCTTTTAGTGGATGAGGTAGCACCCTTCCTCACCCTGAGATTCCTCCTTCTGTATCGGCAAGCTGAGAAAGAAGAGTTTTTCATCACTGCAGTCTCACAGTGGCATCGACCAACAGTATTGATCTCAAGTAGATCTTCTTCCACTCTGCTTGGGGAGCCAGATGAGCCATGTGCACATCGATCGACCCCCCTCTTTCTCTATTTTTATATTCTCTTTCACTCTTTCTTTGAGCTCTGAGAACGATACGTCCGTCATCTTTTATTGGAAGTATTCCTAAAGAGTACCACAAACGGCCATTCATACAACATCTGCTACTCTTAGATGTTATAAAGTGCACGGTGTTGATAGTCAGAAGGCTAACATGTGGACCACAGCGTGATGTATTATTATATTGTCCTAGATCAGGGGTACGCAAACTTTTTGGTGTGGCACCTAATGTACAGGTTTTCCGTACCGTAGCAGCCCAACATTTTCAGTATAAGGATACAAAAGAACTTTACCTGTGTAATAAATGCCAGAAGAAACATTTGACAACGCTGTATTCCCAAATGAATTGAAATACAGTGAAAATAAATTGTGTGTATTTAATTAGACAGTGGCTGACACGGCAGCATTACCAAAGCATAGATAATTACTGCAATGTTAAAGTATTTATATTTTTTTTTATGTGTGGAGTTTGCATGTTCTCCCCGTACATGCGTGGGTTTTCTCCGGGTACTCCGGTTTCCTCCCACATTCCAAAAACATGCTAGGTTAATTAGCCACTCCAAATTGTCCATAGGTATGAATGTGAGTGTGAATGGTTGTTTGTCTATATGTGCCCTGGGATTGGCTGGCCAATAACCAAAAAAATGTTTGTAATATTGTCATCAAAAGACAACATTTTTTGTATTATTCACTTTTCAAAGGGTATACAATCAATACTATTCAGCATTTTTCATGAATACTTCACATTATCTTCACATTCTCCCCTTTTTCTCAGAGACATTATTTGGTACTTGGAATATAAATAATTCCAATCTTATGGTCTGTTTTAATGATGAAATTGTTCCATTGTAACATTGGCATGTAAATTGGAGTAGGCTGTGCTCCTAAAATTAATGTGTCACTTACGTATGACACGAGGCGTCCTTTTGTATCATGCGTCACAGTTTTTTTCCACCATCATTTCTTTTTAGCATATTGGCAATAAAGCAACATGAGTAATGCTACTTGTGAAAGTGCAGACGCTTCTACTGGGTGTGATGCATAACAACAATGCAGGGCCAATTGGTAAAAAAAAATTACAAAGGGGATGCATTTTTATGCATGTGGAATTTTGATGAAAGTTCCGAGTCAGCATTCCAACTAAAAAGTATTTTTCCTGAGTTGACCACTTAGGTGTTTTTGAATGTCCTCCACATGAGTCAAGACTATCATAGAAGCGCATTTGCTCTTACTAGTAATGGAAGGCTTGTCTTTATTCAAAGAATCCATTTTTAAAGATGTGATTTATTTATCAAAAAGGATGCTACATACATACGTGCTTATTATCCACTACTAAAGCAGAGATATTGTAATCCTAGGGGACGGTCAATGGAGCTGAAAGGATTTGGCTGTCAGTCTTTGTGGTTTCATGCGAACGTGACAAAGGCAACATCTGCTGTTCATTCAATGTGTGCTGATACCTGTCACCTGAAGATCTCATATAAGTTGACCAAATATGTATTTAACTGTGTACTGCACCTCACACATAAAATCTCCAAAGTGTGAGTGCTTGAAGTCAGGTGACATGTCAACAGATCTTATGAGACTTCAGCTTAGTGAGCATCTAAAAACTCAAAATGGCTTTTTTGTTTTTCTCATGAGCGTTTTTTTGGATATTCTACAATTTGCCTTCTTTTCTCATGCCCTCAGCATAATGTGCTATCCTCTAATTTAGTTTTAGTTAGTGCTTAACCCGTCTTTCTGCTTGTTTGTGGAAACTTATGTACACCCAAGATGTTTTAGGAAAACGGACCTTTCCATAGTCCTCCTTGTGTAATGACCTATGTACATTTTAGCCTTTTTAAACACCAAGTCAGATTTTCACAGTTGGTCTGGTAAATGTACTGTAACATTGTAATATAACATGGCTTTTATTTTTGGTAATGGTGAAGGTAATGGTAATGGTAATGGTTTTATTTCATTTGAACATGCATCAGATTCCAATTGAGTGCATCCCATAATCAGTTCCCAGTTCCACATGTCCAAAAGGAGTAGGAAGAAGCAAAGCTTATTAAATCCTACCCCTCCATCTGGTACATCTACATCTGGTTACAATCACTAACTCTTACATTTGTTCACTTCCTGCTTTCCATAATACAGTTTAAGGTTTTTTTGTTTTTTAATAATGTACCTCGTAGCGAAGTACTGGGTGATATGAGCATCCAATGCCATAATGTGTACCATAGTGCGTGTCAATATAGTGATATATATAGCACATCATGACTGGTTCAAGACTCTTCATCCTTGGATTTAGCAAACATCAACTGCTTGTATTGTTTCTTGAATTGGCTCATCGTTGTGCATTGTTTGATTTCCTTACTCAATCCATTCCATAGTTTGATTCCACATACTGAAATGCTATGGCTAGCATAACGTAGTCCTAGCATAGAAGTGTTTCAAATGTACTTCTTCCCTGAGATCATATTTCTCCTCTCTTGTAGAGAAGTATTGGATGACATTTTTAGCTAATTGCTTATTTTTAGCCTTATGCATTATTTTAGCTGTTTGAAGATGAACTATATCAGCAAGTTGAAGTATTTGTCATTTTACAAATAAGGAGTTAGTATGTTCTCTGTAGGCGGCATTATGAATTATCCTTACTGACCTTTTTTGCAGTACATTTAGCCAGTGAAGATTGCTTTTATAGTTATTAGCCCATATTTCCACACAATAAGTAAGATATGGTAGAACCAGAGAGCAATAAAGAGTGTGGAGTGATTTCTGATTGAGAACACATTTTTATTTGTATTATGTATTCAGCACTCTCATCCACTCTTAAGTCAGTAATAAGCATACCAGCGTACTACCGTACTTGTTGTAGATCTAGCCTAACAACCAGGCAAAAGGCGAGACTGTGACTCCAATTCCATGTATCCTATCGATTATTATCTATTTTTCATTATCATTATTATTGATGAATACTTCCCCATTAAAAAATTTAAAATGTGTTGAATACGTGTGTGAGGGCTTATAGGGCTTAAATTTGGACTGTGTTTCTATGCATTTAGATTGTTATGCTTTTAGATGCTTTGTTTCCTTGTTTGGCGGCACGGCGGACGAGTGGTTAGCGCGCAGACCTCACAGCTAGGAGACCAGGGTTCAATTCCACCCTCGGCCATCTCTGTGTGGAGTTTGCATGTTCTCCCCGTGCATGCGTGGGTTTTCTCCGGGTACTCCGGTTTCCTCCCACATTCCAAAAACATGCTAGGTTAATTAGCCACTCCAAATTGTCCATAGGTATGAATGTGAGTGTGAATGGTTGTTTGTCTATATGTGCCCTGGGATTGGCTTGGCAACCAGTCCGGTGTGTACCCCGCCTCTCGCCCGAAGACAGCTAGGATAGGCTCCAGCACCGCCCGTGACCCTCATGAGGAAAAAGCGGTAGAAAATGAATGAATGAATGAATGTTTCATTGTTTCTATATTTTTTATTTGCCCTTGCATCTGTGGAAGCCAAACATCTCCTGGACCTCCCTGGCATCACACGAATGTCATCATAAAATAATCATGGAAAATGTTTGAACACAAAATAGACCAACAAAAGTGCTCTTATGTCCAACAAAAAGAATTCAGCTAATTGCTGGCACAAAAAAAGCAATTCCAGTGATCAGCATCCATTTAATTTGTTATCTAAAGAATTGCACTTGGTCTTTAAATATACAAAGAAAACAACCCACTGTCCCACTTTACAGCAAATTACAGAAAATGGCCGTTTCCATCTTTGGAAATTGCATCAATTCGATTAAAAAAAGTCGACTAATTTAGAAAGAGCCCGGTTGCACCTGTTAGCTTGTGTGCACAGCCTGCCATCCTGCTTAAGCTGGATGTTTATTGTGATGACAGGAATTAAATACTGAGGATTTGTCTACAAGCACTATTGTGAGTTTTCGAGACTGTTTGGATGAGGATTTCAAAAAAAGCTTTTAGGAATCTAGTTTGCACAAACCACGTACGTAAATAACCTATACTCAAAGGGGAGAACTCAAACAGAAGATATAAGTATTAATAATAAGTAGCATACCACGTGAAGTACTATCTACTGTGTGTCAGGTCGCAGTTTCAATACATTGTGCTTGTTACTCGCGCCATCAGTACATTCAGCCTTTTTCCCTCCTTCTGATTTGATACCCAAATGAGGCTATATATGTGTGGGACTACACATTACATAACTGGACTGCGTAGGTTTACACCACAGGGGTTCAACTAACCAAAGCCAGTATTAGAAGCGATGCGCCGCGCATGTCAGGTTTGTGCATTATCAGCACTGCCTTCCTCCTGTGGCTTCCCTTCTGTCACTTCCAAAACCATTTTCTTTGGTACACAAATACATTCTGTGGGCATATAAATGTCACATGTCTACACTACATTAAGTACAAACTGGGATTCTGGAGTCATGAGTACATTAGTCGGCCATTATCGTTGCCATTTTACAGCTTGTTGCACCGACCGGGAGGTCACATGACAGGCATCGTCTATCATCAACGTCAGTGATAAACAAAGGAGAGACTCTAATGCAACGAGTCACATGTTTGGGTTCCAGGATGAGTGTTTGCTTCCACATAGAACACAGTTTGGGTTCTATTTTCGTAGACCAGGCACAGGAGCGTTGTAGCTGCCCAGTGCCACGCCTATGCCACGCCTATGCCACGCCAACAGGGTGTGGTTCCCTGCTCCATCCTGACAGTTACATTAAACACAGCAGCAGGCTAATCCAGGTATCTTGCTTGTGAGCCGCCTGTATTCCTTCTCTGCATCGCCAAATAGGCGATATATTATCTTTGATGATATATTCTTGATATCTCCTCCCCATCCTCCTTGAGAGAAAATGAACAGGAATATAATAAATAATAAATAAATATCCCACAGCCAGATTTTAACAACCAACGTTATCTTAATCTTTGTTATTAGTTGCCTAATGGGTCACTCCATTTCCGCAACGTCTGTGCTGTGTTTTGGCTCATTTACATATGAACAGTGATTGGACGTTTGGAATTGGATGAGAGGGGGACGTGCATGCAGCACCAGGGGGCCCGCCCCACTATTTGAGAAGCACTGAACTAGTAAAAATGTTAAAATGGTCCTTGAAAACTGCCTGAACAGCAAAGGGTTTATGATGTGTTGTGACAGCTTGACCGTGGTATTGATGGATTTATTTTAGATTGTTACTTATCCTTCAACCAGTTCCTGCAACGGATGGTGTTCAGCCTCTACTGTAAATTCTTGTGAGTTCATTATTATTGTGGAATTCCTGTGCGTCCGCATAACTAACCGTGGAAAAATAACGAGCAGCAACATCAAATAAAGGACAGGAATGACACTTACCTTAGAATTACAAAAAGCATCTCCCATTTGTGCAAAAATGTGAGCAATTACTATTGTTTTGAGTGTTGGTGTGTTATTGTGGGTCATCCATTATATAATATACGCTAGGCATGGCCTTGTGGCAGCAGAAGAGCACAAAAAAACAATGGCGTTTAATATGTACAGTGAAAGACTTACCTCTTTAGGTCCTTGACATTTCACAATATTGAACAAATACAGAAAGAGCGGGGCATGTAGTGTGGATTCGCAACAGTAATCGGCTAGAGCAAGCAAAACGCAAATGGAACAATGGCATGTCAAAGTGTAATTCAATGTAATGCCCAATTATTAAAGCACACAAACACACAGTCAGACTTGCACAAATCCAGTAAGCTAGTAATGACTTGCTATATCTTGCTGTGTACAACACCAAAAAGGAAATGAAGCTTTACCTTGAATGCTGAGTAGGGACCTTAGAAGCCAAGATTCCCCTCTCTGCCCTGAGGAGGAGAGTCAAATGGCAAAGATCAGACGTCCACTTACCCCACAGGGAGAAGAGGTGAGGATCACAGCCAGGATGGGAGGCCCACAACACTATGGTCACGTCTCACAAAACCCAAAGCCCATTATGGGAACCAACAAAAAAAAACCATGTGCTGCCCATGTTGTCGTCTCATCTCCGGTTTCCATGCAGCAAGCAGACGACAGGATGAACGTGTGAAGCAAAAGCTGCACCCACCTACCTTGAAGACAGCTTATTGACCTCAACTACATTATTGGCTATATAAATCAACACACAGAGGGGAAGTACCTTTACTTTTACCTATGACATTGGATGAGATGGTCCATAGTGAAAGCAAGTTCCAGACACAGTAAAGGAGAACAGAAGGAGAGGAGGAGACACCGATAAGAGCAGTGTTGGATAAGGGAATGAGAAAGCGGCATGATGGTTGCACATTCTGGATGTGCAAATAAAGACATGACCACCGATGGAAGAAAGAAATATCATGGCGGCGGGATGAGGAGCCACAAATACAGAAACCGTGACATTACATTAATGATAACGCATGCATTATATCTTTAAATGGCCCCCTCTGACACATTACAAAAGAACAGGGGTGGGGAACCTCGAGAACACTCAATCCAGCTTGTCGTCCAATTGGAAATAAAAATGAAACCTCCTCTGTGCTGTTTGTTATAAAGCCCAAAGCAATTGAATCCACTCAAGCTCAGAATGATAATTGGTTGATGATTGGTATTTTATTTTTAATGAAAAAAGGTTTTTCCCACCCCTGCAACAGAACATCTATACCGAGAGGAGACACAGGAAGATCAGAATGGACAGACATGGCCTAACCAGACCATGGGAGTCGGAAAGCCAATTGAGCTCATAAAATGCGTCGCCCAGAGATTTAACACCAACCAGGTCATTCTAATGAGGCGCCAATCTTTGCGTTGGAGTCACACACGTACATGTCAAATCACAATGACAGCATCGGGGACAATGAAGGGAAGGCGGGAATAAGGAACAGAGCTCATACCTTGGTCGCCCATCATCAGGTGTGCCAGACCTTAAAGGAAAACAAGAGTACAGTCAGCAGAGAACAAGGGATCACGGGAAGTTGTGTGAAAAAACAGACACACAGGCATCTCTTTTCCCAGATGTCTGTGTTACTGGAAGGAACGGGATCAGGAAGAGTGGGACGGAGAGGAGGAGGAGAGTGCACACACAGGGTCAAGCCTGATGAGCATTTGGAGGTGAAATGCGTCATCGGCCACTTACTCATCCAGACATCTTCATTCATGTTTAATCACAAATTAATACAGATTTTAGAGTGAAGATGAAAGGACCTGCTATAAATATAACCGAGTCATCCAAGTACCGCGAAAACCTCATAAAAACACGCATTAACTTTTGCAATGCAAAATAAGAGTTTGATTTAAAATAGTTATTCATCTAAAAGTGACTGTCAATAACAATAAATAAGCCACACAATCGCTAATATTGTGGAGTTTCATATACTGCATTTCCTCAAATAGCGGCCTCCCCTCTGACACCACCCCCCCATTAGGGTGTCATCCACTTAAACAAATAACCGCACCTCCTCCCCCTTAAGAAAAGCAACAGGTAGCTGTATTTACTTATATTATAGCAACACTTTCACAATGCCAATAGCTGCACCAGCTCTGTAACTCGCCAGTGAATGCAGCATAACAGAATGCGTGGTCGTTATATGTAAACAATCATATTCAAAGCATGTTAACACCCATCCCTTAGTCTGGCATCAAGTAGGACTTGAACTCTGAAGTCTAATTCATTCTTTCTGGAAACGGACTCACGAACAAACAAACCACCTGATGAACAAAGTACCTTTGTGCCATGCAACAAGTATACATTAAACAACAAGTATACAGATTTAAAAGTTCTTGCACTTGTTTGCTTGGCTTTTCTGTCGTTGCGGGTGAGTCAATTGATAAATTCCATTTCCTGTGGTAACATGGAAGTAACCATTATGCGTTGACTAATCATGAAACTGCAGCATATCCATACCCGAGTATTTGTACAAATAAATACTTCCTCTTAAATGCTTTACTTCAAGTAAACATCTGGCCGCTAGTCAAGGAAATACAGTATGGCAAAAATAGCCATTGCATGTACTTTTTCATGATCCATGAATGTCATGTCATTAGAAGTGGATATTTACTGTATACTGTGTGGAGAAATAACAAATTTATAACAATATATAGAATATAATGTAGCAATACAATAATACTTCTCATTTAAATAGCATTGCTTTTTTTAAAAGTCACACACAAGAAACTTTCAATAAAATGATTGAGTCCACATCAAACTGTCATCAAGACAACCTCTGCACAAAATAAAAAAAATAGAATTTTAAACTCTAAAACTAAAAGGAAGGGTGACCTCGAGAAAATGGTATCTGCAATGGGATGAACAAGAATTTATAAACAGCTTTGACCTGCTGGTTTCTGCATTGAATAAATCAAATTCAAAGTAAATAGTTTGAAAATACTTGATTAAACACTTAAATGGGGTGCTATTTGTTTGATATTAAATTGCGCCGCTTGAATGTTAACATAAAAATCAGGATGTAAATTATTTTCCGCGTGCATGAAAAGAAAACCTTGCACACGGCTAGGTCGCGAGGGCGAGGTAGAGGAGGAATGCATGAAAAATAATAATACATTGTGCATAATGCCTGGTCACGGCATTGGCTCCTACAGCTGGTTCTCCCGCCATCCATGGACGCACGGCGGTACAGCGTATCTGACATTAAAGGGGAACTGCACTTTTTGGGGGAATTTTGCCCATCATTCACAATCCTTATGTGAAACATGAAAACATATTTATTTCCCTTTTCTGTGCATTATAACACAAGAAAACGAGTTAATTTCAGCTAGCTTACAAAGCTGTCATTGGGATAAACCCATTTCTATTACATCAAACAATGCAATGTTTTTTTCTTCATAGTAGAAATATGTGTATCCCAATGACAACCAGAAAAGGTGCAGTTCCTCTTTAATGTGCCTTGCTACAAGCTTGTGTAGCTCCCTACACGAGCTTGGTATGATGCCCACATACGTACAGTACATCCAAGATGAGTGAAACATACAACAGCCTTACATGAAGAGCACTTAGCACGCACGAGTTGCACACCGCACTCACGATTTAAAAGCTACCAGTTTGGCGAGCGGCAGACACGTGGATGTCACGAATCACTTCCTCCATAAGTATGACACACTTGCAACCCCTGTGACTATCCTACGTCCTCTACGTGCTGGCAGCGGCCAACAAATTTCCCCAAAAATGCAGAGCCTGTGCATGTGGTAACACTTTCATCTCGATGTAACAAAATTCGAAGAATATATTCGAATAATATTTACAATACAATAATACACTACTCTATACAAAAAGTATATGGTACATACAGGATGTCAATTTAAACATGTTTTGTAACTGTGATCAATGCTGCCGTCATGCAGAAACTATTCCACGTAAGATGAATTCCTGTGTTCAAAACACACTCACACCAACTCGGTTATCATTGCACACTTTTCCTCACAGGTTCTTAAGTCAGTCTTATTAAACATATTCTTATATACGAGGTGAATTACAGCGAGGTAGTGCACTCCATTTTGATACAATTAATTAAAACCAATATTGACACAATGGGCTAAATTGTGAGTGACGGAACACTAAACACTAAAACCACAATTCCTTGCATTACAACATTTGCTTACGTGCTTGGGGCCGTTAGCCACGAGCATACATTCACTTTAGCAAGAAGCCAAGGCTGTGATTTTACCCACCTTCTGTATATTTATCTTCTGGAAGCACAGACAGGCAAAGAGAAAAAAAGGAAGACATTCATTAAGCAGCATGCAGACTACGAGGACAGGCCGCTGCATGTTGTTAGCATGCAAGGCATTGAAAAATCACATGCAAGTGACCTATTGGAACCCTTGCATAGGCCTTCCCTGTCCTTACACGGGAATACGTGACAGGATTGAATGTTAATGTGGCTCTGACTTCTTAGTTCATTTGGAAACAAAAACTATTCCGTTCTTTCAACTTGTCATTTTAAGAGGTTGATAAAACATCTAGCAACATTGCAAAATGACATGATGCTTGGGGGGTGATAAAAGCATATCTTGGAATTACTCATTGTGTTGTGTAGGGTGTTTTAATTCGTTTATTCCAGCATGATGAACTTCAAAAATGCTTTTTTAAATTGCAAAATAAAAGCCCATCCAGGATATGTGTAGTGAAATGCACTTCAAGAGAAGCAAACACAACTCCTATTAAATATGTGTGTGGTAGCTGAATGTGCTGTGCCAGAACAGGAAGTGATGACTGTGTGTTATTCAGGCGACAACGTCCAGTGGCAGTGACCTTCAAATTAAATTCCTTAAAATTTCATTTCTGTAGTGAGTGGCATGAGGAAGTGAAGAAAAAAAAAAAAAAAGAAAATGACATACATTATCGGGAATTTAGGCAAATAATTTGATGTTACATGCAGGCTAAATAAACCAAAGCCATTAGTGCATGCAAAATGAGATGTTTAAGGCCCATAGACTGCCTATAAAAAAGCAAAACAGTCAGTCAGTTAATAAGTGTTTTCTCCAGGGTTAATTAATGACTTCAAAACATGTATTTAATTATAAAGGCTTTATTTTTTTAATTCTATGGCTTTATTTTTACAATAAATAATGAAATGCTACTGTAAATGCAACAGCATGTGATATCTAATGAATGTTTGTTGAAAGAAACCAATGCAGTTAGAACCCATGGGCAAACGCATGTAAAAACCACAAAAGAAACTCCTACCTCGTTAAAATGGTTTGTTGCCCAAATTCAAGCGATGATTTGACCCAAAAACTTACCCTCCTCACTGGTTCCCCTCAGACACCATGCACAAGAACATTGAAAATCATACTTTTGTGAACAAAGTCAACAACACAGTGGAACACTCTGCTTTTTCAGATGACCGGTTCAGATAACAAATATTGAACTTTTAGTAATATTATTTCAATATTACAATTTTGGCTCACGCCAAAGCAATGTTGTGTTCCAAATGGCTGAAAGTGGAATAATTCAGAACACTTTGTTCACAAAAGTGTTGATGGTGAAAAGAACACTTGCTGAAAAACATCCAAGCAAAGCATGAAAATGATACTTATAAAGCAAATAAAATCATAAAAATGATGTGAACACCCTCAACAATGACAGACACATTCATTGATAGCTTCACTAAGACTCACACTGTGTTTTTATCTGTTTGCAGGTTTTTTTACACAATATTTTGATTTCATTCTTGTAATTCTATAATTTTACTTTTAGTTTTGTTATTTGTTCAGTATAAAAATTGTTAGTTCTGCATTCCACTGGTGTCTTCGGCCTCAAAAATCTTTAGATGTCACAATTGCGAGATTGCGTTGTGTTGTGATCTGAAGGAAAGAAGCTTTGCTCTTAACAGCAGTATCACCTGCCATGGGCCATTAAAACAAGCTCCCAATAACACACACACACACACACACGCACACACACACTTTCTTTCACAAATGTACCCAGCTGGTTACATCCTAATCCTGAGACATAAATCCATTTAATCCCCTTGACAAAGCAATCCTAGAGCTATTGTGCTAGTAAACACAACACTAAAATGCATCTATCACACACATCTGCATATTGTGGCATTGATCATTTCCGAACAGAAACTCCCAGTGTGTGTAATTGCAATAAAAAGTCAAGGTACCAGATTAGTGACTGAAACATCTGCCGCGCAGACAGAAAGCAAATTGAGGAAGGTTGAAAATGATGTAAATTGTATGTTCATGCTGCCGTCGCCACATTCCTTTGACCATGATGACGAAACAGCCTAACTGGTGTCATCTAAAACTACCCCGGTAGTTATACCTTGTTAAAACATTTGCAATGAGGAACAATGGGGGAAAAGGAACTATGATGTAATCGGTCCCTTCCTTTGCAGCGATAACATCTTCCACTCTTCTTTCTGCAAGAGTTTGCAATCTATCTGTGGGAATTCCAATTTGGTCATCCCGAAGAAAATATGTGAGGTCGGTGGTTGCTTGGTTGCTGACGTTGGACCCAAGAGAGGACTCACTCTTGAGATTCACCTTTTTTTTTTGCAAGAATCAACCTTCAAGCAATTAATGAGTCCATCTGAGAAACTTTAACCTTTTTGTTTTTTCAGCTGGTTTACATCCCGTTTGTATCCAGATGTTGGCAGTCATTGCAAACATTGGATGATGCCCAGCTCGGCTCGTTCAAAATAGTCAAAAATAAAATGAGAATGAGGAGCTAGGACCACATCGTGAAAAGATGACTTTCAAGATCAAGATCACAGGTTTTTGTCTCCCAAAGAGTGACTTTATACGCCCATATTATGTGTTTCATATTACGGCAGACATTACTCGCCTTTCAATGGGCCATAAGTTGGGCTCAATTAGGACACTACTCATGCTTAGAGCCGCTACTACAATTATTTTCTTACATGACTAATCTGAAGCTTGCTGCTTTAATTGAGTACTCGAGTTGGGCCCTTGATCACATGTGTCAAACTCAGGCCCGGGGGCAAAATCCAGCCCACAATGCAATTTCAGTTGGCCGGCCTGGCAGACGTTATCAAACAGAGTGCTGACAGTGATCTGCGTAATTAAACAATTCTGCGGTATAAACAACTTTAATTTTAAAAATAGAAACAATATTCTCTATTGAACCAAATTAATATCCATTCTTAATACGGGTGCCAGATTCAGATCAGAAGTCAAAATTATTTAATTGTATACGACTAAAACCGGCAGGAATTTGTCTGCACTTTAAAAGGCACAAGAGAGTCAAAAGTCATCATTTTAACTACAGCAAAGCATGCTGGGAAACATAATCTGCCCATTCCACAGCTGTGAAATAAAAATACTGTAGCTTTTGCCTTGACATCGCAAGAATGAGGAAGAAGCTGTCAATCAACAATCACTTTATTGAAACAAACGACCACTCCAAAACAGCCGTATATCATTCATTCATTCATTTTCTACCGCTTATCCTCACGAGGGTTGCGGGGGTGCTGGAGCCTATCCCAGCTGTCTTCGGGGGAGAGGCGGGGTACACCCTGGACTGGTGGCCAGCCAATCCCAGGGCACATATAGACAAACAACCATTCACACTCACATTCATACCTATGGACAATTTGGAGTGGCTAATTAACCTAGCATGTTTTTGGAATGTGGGAGGAAACCGGAGTACCCGGAGAAAACCCACGCATGCACGGGGAGAACATGCAAACTCCACACAGAGATGGCCGAGGGTGGAATTGAACTCGGGGGTCCTAGCTGTGAGGCCTGCGTGCTAACCACTCGACCGCCATGCAGCCAAGCAGCCCCTTCCGTATATCAGAATGTAGAAATTTCAAAATATCCATGTGGGTCACAGGTAATGTCTAATTGCCCCCCCCACCCACCTTAAGTAGGCTTTGAGTCTTGGCCCTTTGTGGGATTGAGTTTGACACCCCTGCCCGAGCTGAACCAAATCAATATGAACCAAACACAAACAGGTTTGGTCTGCCACTGATCTTGTGAATACTGATGACTGTGGCTGGCCCACAGTGACATCGGTGCTTTTTTGTTCCCTGATTGGTTGATCAGAGCTGTTCAAAAAGCCACATTGCACCCACAATGACTGACTGAGGAGTATTTGAAACCTCTAGTGCAGGGGTGCTCATTAAGTCGATCGCGACCGGAGGTGGTACTGGTCGATCGCGGAGGTGGTACTGGTCGATCGCTGGTCGATCGCGGCGTGACATTAAAAAAATATCATCCCAGCATCAATGCCGTCACTTGATTGATATACAGGGCAGCCATTCAGATGACAACTGAATGTTGCCCTTCGGGCGACCAATCAAATCAAACAACATCTCTAAGTGCAGCAGAACTTACGATGTCAGCCTATCATCCATCCCCGTTACTTGATTGACATACAGGACAACCAGTCACATGACAACTGAATTTTGACCTTTAGGTCACCGCTCATGCGAATCGGCGAATTGCGTCAGATTTTAAGCCCTCGCTAAAGTTTATGGTCACTAAAATGAGTGAAGGAGCTGGACCAAGTAAAAAGGCAAAAACATATCACTTCCATACGGAATGGGAGGTGGACTTTTTTTTCACAATGTCTTTTTCGAAGTGCGTTTGCCTCATATGCCATTCTACCATCGCAGTACCAAAGAAGGGAAATGTGGAGTAATGTGGAGGTAATTACAAAAA
Organism: Doryrhamphus excisus; assembly: GCF_030265055.1. NCBI lineage: Eukaryota > Metazoa > Chordata > Actinopteri > Syngnathiformes > Syngnathidae > Doryrhamphus > Doryrhamphus excisus. The sequence continues at coordinate 1,870,282 of NC_080485.1, forward strand.
ATGTTAATTGTTAATTATGTGTGTTTTGCAATATTGGCTCATTTGGTTATGTAAGGTACATCAACATACATTGTACGTACAAATAATCCTCAATACATTTGAAAATAAATAGATGTTTTGCATTTTTGTAGTGGGTAGATCATTTTGACTCGGTCATTTTAAAAGTAGCTCGCATGCTGAAAAAGTGTGAGCACCCCTGCTTTAGTGAGTGCATGTAACTTACTGAATATGTTTCATACATTTGGCATGGGATTAGATAAATATCGATTGGGAACTGCTTCAGCTGATGTTTCTAAGAGGTTGGATGTCTGAACCCTAAACCGCTAATCCGTGACATGCAGCAGTTTACCTATTTAAGACTGAACCAAAGGAACCTCTGCTGGAAGCAGTTGAGTAGTGCACTTCATTTGGCCTTGGTTAAGTAATCAATCATCAGTTCCTCACCATTGCGGAATTGCACTGCATAATTAGGAAGCGATCACAGTCATTGAAATGAAAGCTCTGATACATCATGTTCAATATTATGCTGTATTTTTTGGGGGTCCTACATAAACCAAGTTACATTTCTTAATAGCCTCAAACTGAAGCAGTTTTCCTATGCTGCTGTTATTTTTTTTTAAGTAGGTCAGCTTGAACTAAGCGTAAAAAAGCTGAAAGATTCATCACAAAAAATTAGATTTTTATTAGAATAGTCTATTAATAATGCATGTTTGAAGTGGATGCGCATACATGCTTCAGTGGGGATGTGGTCAGATCAGGGTGGAGACTGAAAGAGTTATGTCGCTACATTTTTAGCAGTATTAACTGAAAACAATCCCATGTATAATCACACTATTGACAGGATGGGTGCTTTGTGAAATAGTTTTTGACATCACACTTACATATAGAGACAAGACGTGCAAAATGATAATGGTGACGATAATCATGTAAAACGATGCGCACCGGATTTATACTACCATGAAGTAGAGATTTTGTTACATCCTACAAGAATTTACAATCTAGAACAGGTCCTCAAAGCACACTTGGGAAATGTCCTTGGGAATTACCTTTATGTATATTTTTTCTTTTACGTTTAATATTCGCTGTCACATCTGCAGAGGCTTGATGGCTTGTGGTTTGCCTACACTCCTGCTGCCCATGTGTTTATCCTAGTTTGTTTTCTTTCTTATGATAATTCCCCTTTTCCAGATGCACGCATGCTATTTCATATGCAAGTCATCAACATTCTCTGGTTAACAGACTTGGATGTCAACACTTTTTACGCATCTTGCGTTGAACTGTATTATTGTTTTCCTGTTGTTCCTTCATGCCAAAAATAAACTAAATAAAATAAAACAATTCATTAGGTTGATTATGTTATTGGTAAAATCCAACCTCCAGGTAGGTACTTTCTGTTATTAGGTTGCCCTAAGAAATATTTAAAGAACCTTCAGGTAGTCCAAAATACTGATGCACCAGTCTTAACCAGAACCAGAAGAAGAGATCATATATCACCCGTGTTAGCCTTACTGCACTGGTTACCTGTCAAATTTGAAATTGAGTTTAAAATTCTCATTCTTCCATATATGATCAGGCACCAGTAGTATATCTTCAAGACAAACACTGCGCTCCCAGAAGTAGAATGGCTTTAGGTATAAAGCTCCTCTGTCGTGGAACCATCTCCCCTACTCAATCTGGGGGGGCAGACACCTTCTCTCTATTTAAGTCAACCCCAAAGCCACCTTTTTGCTACGTAGCCACCAAACAGAGCCTGGGTTCTGTTTGATGGACTTTTGTCTTGCTTCCGTCGCCAAGTGCTTGCTTATCATGAAGCACGTGTGCCTTCATTTATGAGTGTGACCTTCATGTGTAAAGTGCCATTAGATACCTGTTATGATTTGGTGCCATGTGAGTACCGTGAATATAATTTAATTAAATTAGAAATGTATTTGCCTACAATTGCAGTTTGAACATTATTGTTTGCAGGGTTATTCAAACATAAAACTCATTTCATGGGGCATTGCATCAGTTCTCATGCGTCACTGTGAGTCAGTGACCATTTGAAAGAACTTTCCAAGTTTTGAGTAGCTGCCGCAGGGATGCTGTAGTCATGTTGTTCCTCCGGCAATATTAGTTGGAAGCGAGCCCAAGACCTTGTTCTTTGTGTTTGGCCAACAAGAGCAGCAGACCTCACCTCACTGCAATTCACTAACCTTGATGACCTTAAACATCGAATAACAACAGCGATTAACTTAGTGGGTCGTGATGTGCTGATACCCGTCTGGGAGGAATTCTCTTATTGCACTGATGTTGCCCGTGCTGCAGGTGGTGGCCACATTGAACGCTTATAAGACAGGAAATAAAACTTGATTGTGAGTGGAATAGTCGTGATTTGGATGTTTTCTATTGCTTTTCTTGAATAAAATAGTATGTAATGAAATTTGGTTATTCTTTTTGAATAACCCCGAATGTCCTTTAACTCCATGCAAATAATGAGCAAGCAGTGAGGTTTAGACTCAAAACAAAACGCAACGCCACTAGAATTGATTACATGATGTCTTATATAAACCAAACCCGGGAATAACAGGGAGGATTGGAAATGAGGGATGAAAACAATAAAATACAATATGCACAAGAACACAGATGGCACTTGTTAAAAGTATCAGTTTGGTTGGTAGTTATAAGTCAGCCATGTGATGTCATCAGCATACATAAAAAGGGGAACAAGGACAAAAAACATTAATTATGCACACAAAAACAAGAAAAAGACGCTTGCATAAACAGCACAAGAAAGAGGGAGGCACTTAAAGGAAAAATGTAAAAGTCTTCAGCCAAAGGTCAAAGCCACCAGGGGATCAATGTGTTGTCAAATGACAATTTGGCTGAAAATCAAGAGTAATGAGTCTAAGTCAGGGCTCATCTTTTAGCACCACAGCCTCCACCTAATGCATCTTCCTACCAGACGAGCGTTTGCGGCATTAACAAAGCTGGTCGTCTCCCGCATTAACAACAGGAAGTGTGGAAAGAGAAGGAACAGCATAGGCCGGCTGAGTGGAATGAAATATGAGATGTGTCAGAAAAGTTCCAGGACTTGTGTCACAAAAGATTCATTCAACCCCCAACTTCAAATTTAGAATTTGAAGTTTGAAGTAATCCCATGGAATATGTAACTGTGATCTTAGCTCTCTGGTGCCATCAAACTTTTATCTACGATTGTACGTATCCTCTCATTCAGGGTGTCTAGCAATGAGCACGGAGCAATGAACAAACTCTAAGTTTCTGTTGCAATTGAGGAAAACTCGGTCAGAAGCAACGACAAAAAGTGCACAGAGATGAGACGATGTCATGCTCACGTGTTTTGGAGGGGTGCGAGAGGTTTAAAGAAGAATGTGAGGACATGAAAGACGACTCCAGGAACAGAAGGCCCTCATAAACCAGGACTGAGTTTAAGGTTGAGTGCGTCAGGCTGACTGCAAGTGTAGGACATCCTCAAGCATCTTGAAACCGAACCAGACGTGCTAGAGTCATCTCTCGTGGTGAGTCATAGATCTTCAAGAAAGTTATCAAGTGGGCCGATTACAGTAAACCCCGGGTATATCGGAACTCGGATATATCGGAAATTCGCTCACAACGGACAGATAAAAAAGAACCGATTTTTCTGTAATGCATTTCCAATAAAAATTCATTGCATATATCGGATTTTTTATAACGGATTTCGCCTATTTCGGACAAAATCTCCAGTCCCGTTCCAATGCATTTCCATTAAATTTCCCTCGCATATATCGGATGGCCGCATCGTGGCGCCCCGATTCGCCGAATCGTGACAGGCCGCTATACGACGTCATTTGCAGCATTGCCTGCGCTATTTATATTCACGTTTATTATTCAGATTTAGGACAAATATAAAAGTGAGTGACGTCAATAATACTAGCACAGCAGTGAATGAGATCTTAACCTCACTATTGGAAATAACGTAGGCCTGACGGGCGTAACAGGGCCTAGCTTAATTAACAATTTGTTATGCTCAGAGTCCAATAAAGTTCAATTCTCATTACCTTACGTCTCTTTTCATTGCCCAGTCCAGGTACATTGGAAACATAGTCAAGGAAGTGTCTTTTTATAACGGATATAAATCCGATATATGCGTAAAACGGACATTTTCCGGTATACGCATATAACGGATTTCGCTTATATCGGACAAAACCAGTGGGAACAATTGAATCCGATATATCCGAGGTTTACTGTATTAAGACGTGGACGACGAAAGCTGATTGGTCCAGGACTCCAGCCTCAGGACTCCAGCCTCGAGTGTATGAAAGGATGGGTGCTTTTTTGCAGCTGCGCTGTAATTAGACCCGCTTACTTGTAGGCATACAGGGACTGCAGAGAAGCCCGGACGTCTGTATTCGGTATTGTTGTCAGGAATAAACAATCTGGTTGTTATTCTATAATTTGGTTCTTTAAGGTTCGCTTATCCTCTATTCGAAACCCACTTCGGGTGCTCGGGGAGGATTTCTACAAGAGCTGGTCCAAAAATTCCACGACCAGGACAACCACACGGGTCCTCCTGAATCCGAGATTCAACTATCCAATGGATCCTTGATAACGGCGTAGTAGAGATGACTTAATACAGTAAATAAAAACATAAACTTTCTACCTTGCTTTGCCTAAACCCCAATATAATAGGTTGGCTTTCATGGATGACTTCAAAAATATTTGCATCTGAAGTTGATCTGAGGCTGAAATTTTGATTTTTGAATAAGAATATGAACTGAATACCAAAATTGGTGTCACTTAATTGCATTGCTATTGATTGTTGCAGCTCTAATAATAATAATAATAATAGTGTTAATTATGTGATTATGCATATTATGCAGCTATTTCAGTGGCCTCTGAACAGATGGCTCCCTGACAATCCAATAGTTATCTTTCCAGAGAGGCAGACCCAACAGGGGGGGATTTCATAGAGCAGATGTGCTGAGGGACCTTGCCATTCTTCTACATCTTGTGGGTTGGAATGATCCAACAGGATAATCAGAGCAGCTTATACACTAGTTCTTATAACCTTAATCCCAGGATTGACAATATCTAGGATAGTGTTACAGACAAGGACAGTTTCTTTCTCTGATGCAATAACGCTAATATGCTGGTCTGGCAGGAGACTTAAGAAATCAATGTCTACACTTGTACAATATTAGAGCACATCTCACAACTGTGTGTAGAAGTGATACACGCCAATTACAAGCCAGCCCTCTTTCTTCTCTAAATGTGCTTAGCAGCCACTTAAGGAAACCGTTGCTGATGTGTGACAAATCCCATCTGAAGAGCGGCTCTTCCACTAAAGTTCAAAAATATATATATTAATAAAGCACAGAGAGTATTAAATATAGCTTAGCTGTAAGTACTGTTAACATTGAGCTACTTTCCTCCATTTTATAAACACTAGGGGACATAAATGAGGCAAAAAGTAACAATTTGGATGGGACAATCTGTTAAATGGCTGATTTAAACATTTAGTGTACTAATAGAATGTCAAATGAGACTCTGTTAAATCTCTTAGGAGGGTGCCACAAAATACACACTACATTTGTCTCCTACTCTTGCAATCTCAAACGGCTTCATGGAACTATATCAAATAAAAATGGATGTTTCATTTACTTCATTTACATTTGTATGTTTAAATGATGCCTGTACACTTTGAACATTGCAAAGCATTTGAAAAATATCCGAGTTACTACGGGATAAAAATGTAGATGACTTCCATGGTCTGGCGTTCAATACAATCTTGCTGTCTGAGGCTATTCTTTGCATATTTGTAGACATAAGAAAGCATCAAGCATGTTAGCAATTCTCACATGAATGTTTATTGTTTCCAGATTAATTTATTTAATTATTGTTTGTTAAGTATTTAGTGAATTGTGTGACTGTTTATTGGTTGCATGTTTACAAAATTGGAGTTCACCACTTGGTTGCAACCAGCAGAGACGCTGTTGATTCAATCGCAACTAGTTTGTGGTCTCTGGAGGTACGACACGTTGTTGGCCATTCAAGTTTAATTAGGAAAACAATAGTCATGCCTCGCTCCCTTACACACAGTTTTTTTGAAAATCAATTTTTAATACGCGACTATGGACTATTATTATTCAAAAAATATTATATAGTGTACTGTATGTAGTACTCTGGCCACATGGCACCAAAATATTTAATTTATTAATATTGAATCCCACTTCATGGAAATTCACTTATCGCTTGTGGGGTCTGTAAGCCCCCATCCATCCATTCATTTATTTTCTATGCTGCTTATCCTCACAGGTATGCTGGAGCCTATCCCAGCTGTCTTTGGGCAAGAGGCGGGGTCGACCCTGGACTGGTGGCCAGCCAGGGCACATGTAGACAAACAACCATTCACACTCACATTCATACCTATGGACATTTACGGTATTCATAATCTAGTCTAGTTAGTCGTTGTTGGCTCTACACTATAAAGAAGATATATCATAAAAGTAGAGATAATGTCTGAACAATCTTTGACAGCTACTAGCAGTTGTATTTAAACAAGGTAGAAATCCCAAGGGAAATCCCTCTAATCTTTTGATTCCAATGTCTGTCGTCGGACTAGGCGGCGGCAGCGTACTATTAATCTGCTTTTGTCTGAATGGAGCCGCACAAGGCTTGTAGAAAACGCCACTGTTCCCCAGATATGGACTGTTGAAAGCTAGTGATCCGTGCATATTATAGGGGAGCACTCCTTCAAATGCAAACTGGAATTCCCTTTCCAATGCTGAGCGCTTGTATTTGTGAAGCTGAGTGTGAAAGATGGCGCGTGTTACTCGTGTAGAGTATGAACACAAAGTGGAGAGACCGCATTACGGTTGCAGGGATCTCTTGACAGGTTTAGTACCACTTCTGGAACTAGGTTAGGTTCCTATTGAAATACTATGTCAACAAAAACGGGAATTTTAGAGCAACGAAAAATGAACTTTCGGTCAAGTCTATAAATCTAAAATATGTAAATGTTAAAAAAATCTTATTTTCAGAATTGGGCTTTATCTTGTTATATGTTTTCTATCGTATTTGAAATATGTTTCTTTATTTAACAGCACATTCAATGACATTATTGCCTTATGTGAGCCCATTAGATTGTGTGCAATGATGTGTATTTAGCAGAAGAACATGTCAAATAAAGATATGTTCTTAAATTGAATACAACACTGAATCTATGTGTTTATCTCCTTGGTCTTTTTTTCCTTTTTTGGTGCAGACAAAGCAACAGACTGTGTTTTTTCACTATTATTTATCTCAGTGGTTGAGATAAAAGTAGAACGTCCTTTAGGATAAATGTCGCAGTAAAAAATGTGTTGTACGTGAGTCTGGGCTTTAATTCAGTATATAATGTAAAATAGCTGCACATCTATATGTATTATTAATACCACCTCACTCTGACATCTCTGCTAAAGAATACATTCCCCCAGGCATCAGAAAAATATAATGTATGACTGTTCTATTAATACAACACCTACCAGCCATGAAATAATAAGAACATTTATTTTGCAACTACTTAGATAATCGCTGCTTGTGAGCTGCTTTGCTGCTACATCAACAGTATGAACACTACGAGAAGCACCTGAAAACGTAGCCTAGGAGCACTGTCATAACATCCACCGATGGGTAATAGGGTAAGGAAGTGCGCTGAGCAACTATTGTGAGAAAATATAACTCCGGCTCTGTAGCCCCAGTGCACAGGTTGATTTATGACATTTCTGTTATTGGAAGTAAAGGTTGGTTGAGGCGGTGAAATATGACCTGGTCACTGCGCGCATATGGATGCTTTTACTGTTCAAGGCTGCCTCCAGTGGCTCAAACATAAGTCAAAGCCCGCCTGTGAATCAGATCATGGAACAAATAAACTGCTGCATCGTCTTCGTTGAGCTCTTTTTTTACATTTAGCTAATGTGCACTGAAATGAACATCATTTCATCTTATCAGGATGAAAATATGGCACTGCGTCCATGTTATTTCTCTAATGAGAAACGAGAGGACAGATCCGAGGGAACTTAGCGATATAGCCACGAAACAATGCATCTAAATAATTGTTCTAACCGATCAAAGGGATTTGTGCGGGCGTAGTCATGCAATGTGCACACTTGTGATTGAGCAAGGCAGAGATGACAGTTGTGGTAGCAAAAGCCAGCAATCCTTTCATCTGATCAAAGTACGAGAGCAGCTTTTAAATGATTTAATGGACAGGTAACGTCGGCATTTTGAGGCAGTTTAAGGTTGAATCGGGTAAGCTGACTTGGAGGACAATGTTTGTTTACTATGTTGACATTTTGGGATCTGACAGACAATGATACATTTTGGAATGCTAGCCCCGGTGTCTATTTTAAATGAGTGCTATAAACGTGAATGCACACACACATTGTTTTATTTCTATTGAAAAAACACAAATTCTATACTAGGACACCGAGCTAAGTTTTTTTTTTTGTAGCTTTTTTTTCTTGTTCTTTGGACCAGAAGTAGTTAACGATCATATCATTTCAAAGGTTTTAATTTCTATTAAAAATAAGAGTATAATCTTTGAAAATAGACAGAAAATATACGATACAGTAGTTACAGTAGCTGTGTCTCTCCAGATTGTGAAACTTTGTTTAGCAAAGTTTGTGCGCATGAGAACCAAGCATGAAGTGTCTCCCAGTTGTTTTCCATCCGTCATACCGACGTGTTGTGCAACTCAAACTGTGTGTGTGTGTGTGTGTGTGTGTGTGTGTGTGCGTGTGTGTGTGTGTGTGTGTAGTGCCGTGAGGACAGAAGAGGTGAGGCAGGGCCTCAAATAACATTATATAAGCAAATGAACAAAATAAATATTAATACACATGTAGATCAAACTGTTTAAAAAAAATTGTAAGATTCCAATCTTTTTAAATATTTTCTGAAATAAAAATCATTTCCTGATCAAACACAGGGAAGAATCCTAAAATGAGAATGCCTCGAGCATCTCTACTCCGCTTAGTGTGCGAGTCCGCCAACCATCTGAGTGCACTCTGAGTTGGATCATGGCGCCTGCTGCTTTGTTTGTCAACATGCTCCCATTAATAAAACGTTGTAGAAACTTTCCACAGCCTGTGCAGTGCCTTTAATGTGCGTGTGGCGTTATTCATCTTGCTAATCGGACAATAAAATACATAGAAATGTCATACGGGAGGCACTTGCAGTACTGCCACTTCCTGAAGGCGAGTATCCTGGAAGGTGCTTCTCACTGCCGTTCTTCCATAAAGTAAAAGCCAGCTGTTTTTATTTTCTAGCGAGCAGAAAGTCAGATGCATTCAACATATTTCCATGCACTGCTAAATAAACAAATTCATTTGATATTGATAAAACAAAACTGGGGCTGCACTTCGGATGAGTGGTTAGCACGCAGGCCACACAGCTAGGAGAACCGAGTTCGATTCCACGATCGGGCATCTCTTTACGGAGTTTGCATGTTCTCCCCGTGCATGCGTGGGTTTTCTCCGGGTACTCCGGTTTCCTCCCACATTCCAAAAACATGCTAGGTTAATTAGCCACTCCAAATTGTCCATAGGTATGAATGTGAGTGTGAATGGTTGTTTGTCTATATGTGCCCTGCCCGAAGACAGGTGGGATAGGCTCCATCACCCCCCGCAACCCTTGTGAGGATAAGCGGTAGAAAATTAATGAATTATTCTCCTCTGTTTTTTATGTTATCCTCTTAACGAGCAACGTGTATGAACATAACAAAAAGCGTGAGTGCCTCACCAGCCATAAACCTCACCACACGCCAATGTGTATTAAAAATTACGTTAAAAAGTACAAAAAAACAAAGTACTAGCAAACTTTGTGCTGCTGTTATTATAGACGCTTTGATAGGAGCATATGCGTTAACATGCTCACGGATACTGCAGCGACTTGACTACTACTACTACTAGTCTACTAAACAGTTGTGTTACTCACAAATGTCTTTAAATGTGTCCGGATTGTATGTGCGTATTGGAGGAGGAAGATGGCCCCAACCAGAGAAGACAGTTGAGTTTGCTGATGTTGTTTTGGTGTGCTTTGATGTTGCCGTTCTAGCAATAAAAAGATTGTTGAGTGACCATTCCAGACTGGAATTCACAAACCAAAACCACAAAAGGACGAAACTCGGAACACCAAAAATCAAGCCTGTATTATTAGGATTAGGATAACACGAGAATAAAACACACAAATGTAACATTTAAAACAGACTGAGTTGCATTCTGTCCTTTAAAGCCAGCTGATGAACTGCAGCGTTATGAATTCATTATCCCAGTTCACGAGGTTCATTCATGTCGTTGTAGGCTCATCAAAAAAATATGAATCCAGCAGGAAATCAAACATGCTCACTACATATACGACATTTTAATTAGTTGCATATGCCTCAGTAACTATTGGCAATCCGGTGAGAGCATCTTAGGCTGAGTCGTTGGTCAACCAATGCTGACCTAATGAGCTTATTGTTAATAAAAGATTACATGCTCTGACGGGCCTATAGGAAATTAAATAAATATGGGATATGTCCAATGTGACCATATATGTAAAATATAATACCCAGGTGAATTGAAGACTACAACCTGTGGATAGGCTACTATGTAGATACATATGTCCCTGAGAGGTTGTATGCAGAAAAGGTTACCGTCAAAGCAATCTGACTGGAAGCTTCTAGCAATGCCATGGCATCACTTTATCGACTTTATCTTTCATCATCTTGGAGGAAAAGTCCAATATTTCATAATCAATACATTTTAGGAATAAATGACCATTTTGTTCTTGTTCTGCAGAGAAAAGTGAAAGTCCAGGAAAGGTTTTTCGACTGCGGTCTAGAACATTTTATTGTGAAACACGCCGTGAGTGTTTTGTACATTTCCTGTGTACATTGTTAAAATTAAAATATTTAATTAATTTAATTAATAATGAATACGTTGTAAAATTCATTCATTCATTCATTTTCTTCCGCTTATCCTCACGAGGGTCGTGGGGAGTGCTGGAGCCTATCCCAGTTGTCTTTGGCCGAGAGGCAGGGTACACCCTGGACTGGTGGCCAGCCAATCACAGGGCACATATAGACAAACAACCATTCACACTCATCTGTATACCTAAAATTTTAAAATTAAAATTAAAATTAAAATTAAAATTAAAATTAAAATTAAAATTAAAATTAAAATTAAAATTAAAATTAAAATTAAAATTAAAATTAAAATTAAAATTAAAATTAAAATTAAAATTAAAATTAAAATTAAAAAAAATGAGCAAAAAAGCTGAACATATTAAAATAAGATTAGTAATTTATTAGTCAATTTTCTGTGCCACTTACCCTACTACTAATACTGTAAGTGTTTGTCAAAATAATTTGATAAGTCTGTGTCCGTACAGAATGGCACCCAGAGCCTGATGCACACTGCAATCTGTAACCTCTGGATGTTTTTTTTAATGAGTTGGAATAATAATTGTTAAATAATAATAGGGCATGCAAGCATTAGCGTGAATGTTTGATTCTCTCTGTAGTGTTCTAATAAATGACAAAATGCACATAAATAAAAATAACAACAAATTAAAGAACATACAATTCCCCCGACTACTCTACTGAATTATATCCACAGAATACTAATGTTTTTTATGCTCCACATGAAACTAAAAATGACTAACAATGTAATACATCATGGAACCATGCAATTGTATGCCTTTGATGCTTTGCGTTACCCAATACACCCCATTCACACACACACACACACACACACATCATCATGACAGTCTGCAACATTAATTTGTGCGATTCTATGATTCTTGTTATTTGTTTATATTTTATAAATACTTCATTTCAAATGTTTACTCCGTCTAAGTTGCGGATCCTGCTTTTGAAGCAAGCCACTGGAGGGATAGATTCATAGGTCAACCCATCCCAGTGGACCTGTTTTGATAGGAACGTACAAACACCTTTGGGGATGGAGAGCACCTGCATGCTTTCCTAATGAGGCCTTGCAGGAGATTCACTCATTCCAAACAACGGCAGATCAATGGCATACATCCCAAGACTGTACGAAATAAATGGCCTTCACTAAAACGGGGGAAGGCGTGTACGGCTTTGGAGGGGATGTTCAATACAATAGAGAATTTGAATCAGTCAGTATTTTTGTACATTTTGTACCGTCAAAGCGGATGCAGATCTTACCTTCACTGCAGTCTGTTCCTTGGAATCCAGTCTCAGAACAGTCACACGTTGGCCTGTTGTTGATTAAACTGCACACTCCGCCATTCAAGCACATGTTGGCTTCGCCACACAGGTCCTTTAAGAGCCCTGCACTGTCCACCATGACAGATGCTGTGTTGTTGACCTTTATGTCCGTTATCCAACCGGTGAAAGGCGGTTGATCCCTGATGGCAGCCGACGTAAGGCGTAACGCCACCGAGCGCAATTCCGGCGGGATCCCACCGACAAACAAATGACTGAAAACGGTCATATCCCGTCTTTTGGATTTCACTTCCACCCATTTGATCTCATTGTCCACCATCAGGGTGGTGTTCTTAAAGTTTCTCCTGATGGTGACGGTGTGCCACTGGCTGTCGTTGACCCCCGTGTCGGACACGAGTGAAGCGGGCTCGGCGCAGAAGATGGAAAAACGAAGGCTAAGTTTCCCGTTGAGAATGAAGAGTTCCAGAAAGTCGCAAAATCCCTCGTCGTCAAAGTAAACCAGCAGCCCGTGCGAGCTCTTTGTTTTCATGTTGAAACTCATTTCACTTTCGCAGCACGCGTTCCAAACTGGGAATCGTGCCCACTGTCCCTCTGCACCTGTAAACTCCAGACAAGTGCCAAGTTCTACGCAGCCACAAATGAGCAACCCGACCCAAATCAAATGGGCACTGTGATGCTTTTGTAAAAGCATTGTGAGAGCACTAATTTATGTGGATGGCTGAATTTATTTATAGGACCTTTTGCTTGAGCAAGATGTAAAATGGTTTGACTGTGACAAAGAGGCAAATATATTTAAGCGTCTCATTGTAGGGCAAAAACATACGATATTTGAATTTCAACAGACTAAAAACGGTCAGCACTTAGAGACTCTGGGAAAAAAATATTAACACTGCCTAGGCTGTTTGTGCCATAGTCTGAACTGTTTAAAGGTCCTCTCTGCCATGGCTCTGGAACATGAAAAACTGAAGGGGATTCAAACAAAAAAAATTGTCTGTGCGCATGGAAGAACTCCTCCTGATGCCAGTTAGAGAATGCACGCTTTCACGTGAGTTGACGCTGCAGCCTTAATCTTCATGTTCATGCCAACTTGGTTCTGGCTGGTAACTGGAAGCCTTGCTGTGGGCTTTTCACCCTGCATCCTCTCTAACAAAGTGAAAATAAGCCATATGGAGACAAACTGGCTTGATGAGATCAGCAAAACGGGCAGTCTGTCACTCTCCAAGTTCTCTGCAAAAGAAACACAGTTTCAATACCAAATCAGCCTTTTAACTTTAACCATTAGATTGGCTTCAGTTACTTCAGAATTGCTTAAACAAAAAGCATTCTGTCAACCAATGGATTTAAAGTAATCCCTTGCTTAATTGGTTCCAGACCCGGCCACATTTCTTTGAAATATTTGCAAATTTAATATATTTTTAGTTTGAGCATAGAAAACCTGTTTACAATTTTCTTAATACGATTTTGACATTATTAGAGCTGTCTAGACATGACATAACACCCCCTTGGCCACCTTTACACTTGTATTACATTAACGCTCAGTTTGGACTCTTAGGAAAAACAATCAGACTGCACTTCCGGAATAACAAACAAAAACAGACTGTGTACATATATTTATACTGTTATTCTGTATATTTTGTATTTTCATATTTTGTATTTCATATTTTGTATCCTCATTCTTTTTTAATAGATGTGTATGCACCTACTACACCAAAACAAATTCCTAGTATGTGTTTGATCATACATGGCAATAAACCTTTTCTGATTCTGATTCTGATTCTGATTCTGATTACCCAATATTGTAAACATAACACAAAATAAGCCATACAAGACCTAGATGAGACTAGTGTTTGTTGCTGTAAATGGAAGCCGGACAGGAAACGATGTCAAGGGTTCAAAGTTGAGTTTTATCTTGACGTGGGTCACAGACAAAACATTAGCCCACATTCTGGATTATTGTGCCTTTTGTGAGATAATTCGAACCTGCAATAAAAGCCTGTTGGTAAAGCGATCAAGTCTGGTGCTTGTGTGTCTCTCTGACCTTTACAGTAACAGTAACAGCACACCTAGTGACCAGCGTAGTATACGTAGTACTGTATACTGTAGCATCATAGCATCTTTGAATAAGTCTTCCGAATGCCTTATATTTTAGTTCATTTAGCCATTTTTATGATGGAAAAGGCTGAATTTGGGCAAAAATACATAAAACTTTATATAACAAAAACAAATTTAAAAAACAAAATAGTTTTTTTTTTTTTCCCATGGTCAATACGTTGCATAGTCCTGTCCTGCGAAGACGTTTTACTTTGCAACCAATCTTGGCCAAAGACGTGTTTGTCAGTCCACTACAAAATTGTACCAAATGTTGTGGTGATTCAACTAAAATCCCAAAAGTCCCAATGGGTGTTTTCTGGACTTCCGAGTTCTACGCTCAAACTTGGGGTTTAATCACAGCACCACCATGTGGTGTATTTTTGTCAGAATAGGAATTGCAGAGGCAACACAGTAGTGATGCATATTTTGAAAAAAGTTAGCTTACACACAAAATATACACGTCATGAAAAAATGAGGGCACCCCATCCATCCTTGTAAGACTTCAGATCACCGACTATCCAAGGAGTCTTCCTTGATGAAAAGTTAAAGAGGCCCAGTTTAGCTTTCATTGAAATTCTCTGTGTGCATACAATATATTCTGCCTGATGGCATTTGATCTCATTGATTTTGTTTGTTTAGCTTTTTTTTTTGGGATGCCACCACAGAATGGTGAATGTGACGGAAAAGAGGTCAAGTGTGATGATGACTCTAGAATGGGAAATGGAATTAACTGCAACATTGGAAAGCGGTATATACATCTCCGGCCTGGCTATGGGTTAACAGCTTTGCACACTTGAATGAAAGTGAGTAATATTCACTGCATTTATTTATTCATTTAAGAAACAAACAAAAAATAATTCCTCTTTCTGGACTGGTCACATTTTTATTGCAATTAATACATTATAGAGTGGTTGATTAACTTTTACAAAAGGCAGTACTATTACTTCAAGTGTTACCTCTACAGTTAATAAAAAAGTATATGATGGTGATAGTTTGACCCTGGAACAGATGAACCTGTAAACCCTTGACAAAGCATGGAATCCGTTCACACTGACGTCATTCTTTACTGCTGACCACCAGGAGGGGTCATATTTACATGGTGTCTGGGGATTGCTATAATTTGCTGTGATGTATCAACCTGCTTGTTGTGTTCAGTTAATGTCTTTTGTTGGCATTCGGACTCAGCGCTCATCTACATGCACTTTGGCACAGTACATACATGGTACATACATGACAGAAGATGATGGGGATCAATAATTAGTATAGTAATAATAATTAGTATAATCAATAATTAGTATAATCCGAAAACATGTGTCATTTAATATGTCCAAATCCAGTTGTAATACACGTGTCATAACTTCTACACCCTTTCAAATACAAATGAATGAAATACAAAATGAAAAAAAACATTCTAACCAATATCGAATGACTGTCCAGTTCATTTTTGGAGGAGGGAAACACGCAAAAAAGTGCGTCATTTGCTTCACAAAGGTGGATTTGTGTGAGGACCCCGCTAGAAATAAGCGCACTGTATGTGTCTCATTTTCCCACAGTTTGGGAGGAACGATCCATCTAAAGTATTGCGTGCACATACACGGACGGTGCAGTAAAATGTTTCAAATAAGAGGCTAAAATACCATTTGGGGGTTCACCATGCGCTACCCCCCCGCAAAAGCGACGGAATGTTATGCCTTTAACGTTCCATTCCTTTACATCTTGTCCCGGGTGACAGGGGAACCAGCGTTTTAATACCATTTTTAAACAAAGGATACGCAACTGTGAGAAATAACATTTTGCTCTCGCTTTACGAACGCCTACCTTTTGGCTTTGTGCACTTGTACGGGACCCTAAATAGTTGGCGCGAAAGGACCCTGCGAGGGGTACACTACGTCTCAAATCCACTCAGTAATCTCTCACATCCATCAGTATGTGCTGTGGAAAAGGACACGGTCCGCGTTCACTCAAAAGTCTTACTGGAGGTGACATTTACCTTCAACATGCGTCCTCCCACGCCGTCCTCACATTTCAAAAATAAACATAAAAAGCGACATTAAATAAGGAGAAATAAGACACGGAGCTTCCAGGAGAAGAGCACAGCAATGAGAATCCAGTTCAAGTGGAGGTGGAGAGAAGAGCAGTGTGGTGCTTCCCCTGTTGAGCTCGTCCACGGACTGCCAGCTTCCACAGACAGAGCGCGTCACGTGACGCCTCCTGCAGGGGAGGGGTGGATGCAGTACCTTGGACAGCGCCTCGGCGTCCACACATGAAACACACGAGACTTCTTGGAACGAATCGTTCAAACGAACACCATTGGAAGGCCACGTTTGTTTTGAAGGCATGCAAGTTTGTCCAAAATATGACAGTAGCGGTAGATTCACTGATGCAATTATATTAGATTCATAGATAGAGTCATAGTCATTGCAGAAATTCACATATCACTGTCGGGTCTGGAACCAATCAACCATAATAAACAAGAGATGTTTTTCCAGTATTAATAAATGTTCATGCTAACATTGAAACTACAAACATTTTAACCAAGTTCCAGGTATTATAGCTTCTTGCAAATGACTAAACATTCACGCAGAGTGCAGAGTGGCAGCAGTATGTTCACAATAAGACAACTGAACAACAAGGCATGAGTGTAATGTAGCTCTCTACTTAGTAAAAAAAAAAAAAAAACTATTAAAATAAAATAAAGATTCATTCTTGTCATATTTTTTTCTAAATAAACAGAATTTAATACATTCCATCTTCAGTTTGATAACTGACTCACCAAAGAGAAATACAATTTAACACAACATGCAGGCCATTTATTTGATGATTAAATAATCCTAATGATCATGAGGAGCAAAAGTTTTTAATACAGCAGATTTCAATATTTCCACTCACTCTCATTTGATTGTTTTGTTGACGGTGATTAGTTTATTTGTACACAAGCTTTGACAGGAATCATCTTCAAGGGAACGTATATGAGTTCCATGCAGAAAGCAAAATAACTGTTTTTATTAACATTTTAAAGTCAATATAAAGCCATCCATTTAATAACTTCATGTCACTGCTGCTTTTATTCAAAAGTTTGTCCAAAATATTACAGCAGCGGTAGATTCAGTGATGCAATTATATTAGATTCATCGTGGTCTTTTCATGCACTGAAGACATTACAAATTAAAAGGGATCGTTTTTTGACCTGAAGTTCTATAACATCCGCATCACCAACGTAGTGAATCAGCGGTCACTTACTCAGTGAGCCGAGTTCTGGTTGGATTTCAGTAATGAAGAACGTAGTTCTGGTTAGTTGGTGGGGCCACTTACAGTAAATAAAGAGTTTGGCTTCTCAAAACAATATGCGTTCAAAAGAGTAATACATTTGCAGTGCAAAAATGATTTCTCAGCCCTCAGAATCACTCTGCATTACTTTTTCTCCCGTCATATGGCTGTGCACAGTCGCCTGTGGAACACATACGCAACAATGGACAGGCAATAGCATGCAGTCATATGAAAAGATTAATTCACAGTTGCTTCAGTCACGACATTGAACATTTCTGCTACAGTTCCAGTGCTGTCTTAAATAGAACACTTTTGTCAGTACACTTTACCAAGTATACTGTCTTCCTTAATGCATGCATTTTGACAGGGTCATGCTGTCTCTTCGTCATCCTCTCCATTTTGACCATTTTTAGTGCAACATTCGGGTCCTGACACATCACTGGATATTTTTTTTTATTTCTCAGTGTGAACATGCTTATAAACTCTAAAGACTAAGTCCACGGTGCTGTCCACTCAGGAACACACCTGAGGAGAGGGGATTTTGGCGGTTTAAAAAAAAAATCACATCCACACAGTTTCAGATCAGTAAATCGTCAGAACCACACAGAAAAGTTGAAACTGTAAATTAATCCCGAGTTTGTCAGCTAATTGGTGACAGACCCCTACTGTGGTAAGTTAACTTTCAAAAACTAGGTTAGAACACAGACAACCTGTTTACGACATGAACTAACACCCCTTTAGTCATTTTTACACTGGCATTACCCAAAATACACATAATAGACGTAAACAAAAGTAAACAAGCCATTTAAAACTAAAGTGTTCTCGTTGTGAGATCATTTAACCGTGCAATAAAAGCCTGTTGTTCTGGCGATCAAGTCTTGTGCTTATGCGTCTCACCGAACACTATAGTAATATTCCTGACACCGACTTTTCTATGCTACAAAAATATTCAATTTATAAATGATATTATATTCATTCATTTTCTGCCCTGCTTGTCCTCATTAGGCTCACGAGTATGCCAGAGCCTATCGTAATTGTTTTCGGATGAGAGGCGGAGTACACCGTGGAATGGATAAGGGATCCTCCATTGCAGAAATTCACATATCACTGTCGGGTCTGGAACCAATCAACCGTAATAAACGAGAGATGTTTTTCCAGTATTAATAAATGTTCATGCTAACATTAAAACTACAAACATTTTAACCAAGTTCCAGGTATTATAGCTTCTTGCAAATGACTAAACATTCACGCAGAGTGCAGAGTGGCAGCAGTATGTTCACAATAAGACAACTGAACAACAAGGCATGAGTGTAATGTAGCTCTCTACTTAGTAAAAACTATTCAAATAAAATAAAGATTTATTCGTGTCATATTTTTTTCTAAATTGAATACGTTCCATCTTCAGTTTGATGACTCACCAAAGATAAATAAAATTTAACACAACATGCAGGCCATTTATTTGATGATTAAATGATCCTAATGATCATGAGGAGCAAAAGTTTTTAATACAGCAGATTTCTATTTTTCCGCTCACTCTCATTTGATTGTTTTGTTGACGGTGATTAGTTTATTTGTACACAAGCTTTGACAGGAATCATCTTCAAGGGAACGTATATGACTTCCATGCAGAAAGCAAAATAACTGTTTTTATTAACCTTTTAAAATCAATATAAAGCCATCCATTTAATAACTTAATGTCACTGCTGCTTTTATTCAAAATACACAAATTGTCATACTTGATGGATCCACCGTACGTGATTATTCATCTTCCAAAAGCGTTTTGGTCTTTTTTCAAAATGGGTCTTTTTCTCAGTCACAGAATTCACCATCTGGGATCATTTATCGGCTCCTTTTGAGAGCATGTGTATCCCCCTCAGATTAAATCTGATTGAATTTAGAATTGTGTGTCATTACAGTTATTAGATTAGAAGACAGGGAAAAGGACATTGCAACTCTGAATTTAATTTCCGAGGATTTAATGAATCATAGGAGTGTGGGCTCCAAAGAGGCGCTCGCATGTCCAGCTAAAATGAGCTTAGTGATTGTATTGACTCTCACATAATGACCCTGTACAGATGATGCATGAGAAAACCATTAACATGCCAAAAATCTGATTAAAACTGAGATTTTTAAAGCTCAAGCAAACAGCCCGGAGCAAATTGCCGCACTCCTTATTGACATTTGATCCTGGGATTATTGAATCATTTGATTTACCATTAACACTACTTTGTTCAGGTTTGATACAATACTGGCCGATACGTGGCCGTTATTTGATGGTGATGAATGACCAGAAGCAGGGAGTAGGAATCACCTCCAGGTCTGTCATCACAACCACATGATCTTACATAACGTTTATATTACGTTCTGTTTCAATACACGTAACTTTGTGTTCAATAGTCAGGACGGGAGAGTCCATTCACAAAAACTATGAATATAAATACAAAATTATTTAACTATAAATACAAAATGTCCATATAAAGTTGCATAAACAAATGCTTGTATGTCCTTGTATGTCCTATGTCCTAACTTTCATATTTCTGGTCATTGTTGACATCATGTTGTACATGCATTTTACCACCGTGCCGGACATCTTCATTGCACAGTGAAGGCGATATGTTTTAATGATGGCAAAGCTCATTTGAAACCTCAAAGGCTTGAACAGTAGAACGTCCCGTGAAGGGCTTTGTTGTGTGTTCTGCATGCTTTTGTCAGGAATAAATGGTCTCCTTGAACCAGAATTCTTGAAAGAATAGCAATAACCTTGTGATATCCCTGCAGAGTCAATGGGCCTCAAACATTGGACGAGTTCTACTTAAAAGACTGGGTCAGTCAGATCATTTCAACACCATGCTCCCTTATTTATGAAAGCTGTAAAAGAGATTTGCCTTCGAAGGTCTTCATTTATTTGCTGTACTATTCATGAGATCTTCACTCTGTTGCCTTGGGGATGCTAATAACATTGTGTAAATAAAGTTGCAAACAACTGTTTACTTTGGATATTGGTCGGTTCATGTGCTTCAATGTGTATGTAGCTCTTTTTGATGAATAATAGATTTTACTGGGAATTCTCAAAGGAAGAATGGAAAAGCTTGACCTTGTTTATAGAAGGGCATTACATAGCATTAGGTTTACAAGTAATACATTATTAAACATTTCTAGATGGACTCTTAGTAGTTGCAGGCGGTATATGCACAACATTTTTTGTAATGTCTTACCTCTGCATTGTCAAGTTGTCTATCGTCTATGTGGACTGGATTTCATCTAAATGTATTCCATTCCCAGCTGAAGTCAGAGTCGTATAAAAACGACTAAACTTTGCAAAGCCCAGAAGAATAGTGTGGCCCAAATGCAGAGATATGGCGTTATAAAGGTGTGACCGTATCATTGGCCACTATCTGTAAAGCATATGATAAAGTGGAATTATATTCATTGGATGCAAGCTACTGTGAAATGGACTGATAAAAAAAAAAAAAAAACGAGTGATGACACACCTGCTGGTCACAAATAGTAATCCCCACATTTTAAAGGCAGCGTCTTTCAGTCACAATTGGCATTGAAAGTGTTGGTTTAAAAAAAACACACACAACCCAATACACTCCAAACAATATATTTGGTATATATTGCTTTTATTTTTCACAGATTTTTCTATGGTTGTAAAGTTCCGGAGTACAAATACAAAGTACAAATTTTTCAAACAGCATCGGCATTAGTACTTGTTTTGGTTTGTGATTCACTTATTTAGAATAGACCTGCTTCAAGATTTAAATTAATTTAAAAAATGTGAGTTCAGCCCTAAAATATCAGACCCTGTCTAAGTCCATGATGAAAACATGTCACTGTTGTGTTGCTGCAGTGTAGCCTTTAAGGCCAGAGGTAGAGCTAGAGAGCAGGCCAAGGTAGCCGTGGACCCCTCCCCTGAAATCTGATTGGACCTATCTAGGTGCCATCCCGGATGATTGACATGTCACAGCACCGCTTGTCTTGTTGAAAGTAAGTCAATTCTATTTTGAATCAGTGACGCCTACTGACTGTCAATAATGTACAGCAGTTGGCACAATGTGGAGTTGAAATCCTCCTTACTCAGACAAGAAGAAGAAGAAGAACCACCAAAGAAGAGGACGGGATGATATGAACTGACCGTTTTATTTGCTGAAGCGCCTTGAGCCAGATTTGGACCTGAAGGGGGCAAGGAGATTAGCAAAAAAGAACCGGGGAGGAATTGACAGCCTTGATGGACAGTGTCCACACTAACATGGATATTTTCAAAAAGACACATTTCGCTTAGTCCAGTGAAAAAAGTCTCCATCCATACGATTAAACAAAAAATGTCCACATAAAAACACATTCACCAGCTATCATGCGAATCAGAAGCCTGAAAAAGAAAATAGAGCTAACTCGGTCACGCATTATAACGCCTCCATCCATCCATCTTCTTCCGCTTGTCCAAGGTCACGGGGTCACGGGGGAAGCAGCCTAAGCAGGGAAGCCCAGACTTCCCTCTTTCTCCTCCCGGTGGATCCCGAGGCATTCTCAAGCCAGTTGAGACGCGTAGTCTCTTCAACGTGTCCGATGTCATCCTGACCAGAAGCCTGAGATGCTTCTGGTCATCAATATAGTGATATAATATGTTGTGTAAATTATCAGCGTTCACAGCGTACACAGAGCCCTTGAACCATAAGCAGGGTTTGTTAACCCCCCCCCCATGCATGCCACAAGGCACACCCGTGTGTGTCGACTACTGCATGAAATGAAAGCAGCACCTGTAAGACATTAACTAGCAGGCTTTATAGCTGAAATAAATGTATCCTAATGACGGCTTTGTAAGCTAGCTGAAATTAACTTGCTTTCTCGTGTTTTAATGCACAGAAAAGGCAAAGACATATGTGTTGATGTTTCACATAAGGAAGGAAATACTGGAGTTAAAAGCTAAAGACTAAAAGCATAAAATAGGACTAAAAAGATAAAAACCTAAGAAAAGTTTAAAATATGAGTTAAAATCCTGATTAAAAAGGTGCGTCTTTAATCTTTTTTTAAAAATATCAACAGTCTCCGCAGTCTTGAGGCTCTCCGGCAGGCTGTTCCACAGGTGGGGGCCATAGTGGCTAAATGCTGCCTCACCGTGGGTTTTAGTTCTGGGTTTTGGTATTGTTAAAAGGCCAGTGCCGGAGGACCGCATGGTCCGCGGGGGTTGATATGGTAAAAGCAGATCAGACAAATAAGAAGGCGCAAGGCCGTTAAGAAGAGAATCTTAAAATTGATCCTGAAGCGGACGGGGAGCCAATGCAGCGACTTTAAAACTGGTGTAATGTGCTCCCGCCCTCTGGTCCTCGTCAGCACACGTGCGGCTGAGTTCTGTAATAATTGGAGATTTAAAATACTTTTTTGGGGAAGACCAGAGAGCAGGGCATTACAGTAATCTAGACGACAGGAAAGAAAAGCATGCATTAGCATCTCTGTACTGGCCTGAGAGAGAAACGGGCGGACTCTGGCTATGTTCTTTAGGTGATAAAAACCTATTTTTGTTATATTTTTGATATGTGGGACAGTCAAAAATCACGCCCAACTTTTTAACTGATTCGGCTGGTTTAAAATCCTGTAGTTTTGGTAAAAGTTTCTCTCTCTGGCCTTCAGGACCTATAACTAAAACCTCAGTTTTGTCCTGGTTGAGCTGGAGGATATTCTCTGCCATCCATGACTTGATGTCCACAATGCAGTTAAAAAGGGCATCAAGTGGCCCTGAGTCATCAGGAGACGCGGCGATGTATAGCTGTGTATCATCAGCATAACTATGGAAGCTGATGCCGTGCTTCCTGATGACGTCCCCAAAGGGAAGCATGTAAAGATTAAAAAGGAGTGGACCTAAAATTGAGCCTTGGGGAACCCCACATTCAATTTCATGGGTTAATAAGGCACTGTTTAATAGCACTGTTTTAACCCTAATCCTAATCACGTTTGTGTTCCTACAAGCTACGGGTATCAAGCCAATGTTAACTTGGCTACAACGTTAGCTAACATCTCTTCATGTCTACAAATGACCAGCGTCAACTTTCAATAACATTAATGTCAAGATTTGAAATCGAGTTGCCTTATTTTTTCCCATATGGTCACTTGAGAATGAAAAAGCAAAGGAGCATGATACATGAATTCTTTGTAGTTTTAAGTAGTGATGTGCGGATCAATGTAGTATTTCCAATACCAGCTCCCCATGCTCCAAATTCAATGCTGAAATGAAAATATTGATACTTTCGATTCCGTCATTTGGGGTAATGTTTGTCTGAAACATTTGTCTGTTATTGCTATCAGAATGTTAGCAACACGTGACCACTATGACCCTCTACAGCTTGTGTTATGTATTCAATGCAAGTGTGACAAAAATATTATTGCGAATCAGACAAAATAATACACAAATGTCATACGGGAGGCACTACAGTGAGCTGAAAGGTGCTTATCGCTGCCGTCCTTGGAGAAGAAAAGCCAGCGTTTTTGGGGGTGGAGGTTTGTTGGAATCAAATGCATTAAATTTATTTTCATGCGCTGCTGAATGAATGATTTTCTGCCAAAATGGAGGATTATATATTCAAACTCAGCATAAGGAGATCAGAATTTTACAACAAGGTATTAGAGCTTTTTCTGCAGAAGGACAAGGGCCATGTACTTCACATGGTGCAAGTACTCACAGTAGTGCAAGATACAGGCAACAAAACATACAAGTAAATGCCTCTGTGAACCCCCCCCCCATCACACACACACACAGTAGTCTTGGGCAACAGGAACAGGTAAGGCGACTGTATAGGTGACAGCACAGGTGAAGTAAACAAAGGCAACCATGTGACGACACTGGGCTGATAATCCCAACTAATTGCAATTGCACACAGCTGCACACAATTCCACTGGGGTAAAGTGGCTGCATCTTACCCGCAGCAGGAAGTGCAGTGCTCCAAAATAAGAGCACAAGATGCCAAATGACAATTCCTATCCAAATGTTTTGTTATGTTCATGTTTTCAAATAAATTAATGGATTTTAGAAGTATTTGAAACATTTTTAACTAAAGGGAAATTATCCTTTTTTTCCCATGTTCTTATTGGGTCACCTGTACAAAAAAACTGCTTTATATTAGAGACTAATTGGAATTGAATCTCTATTGATCTTGTGTTAAAATATTAAAATTTTAAAGCATTGCATTTTGGTGTGGAACCAGATAAAGAGCTCTTCATTTAATGGTGCAAATAAGGAATTTCTCTGCATTTTTCAAGGTTAAACCATTTAAGACATACATATGCTCATGTGTTTTGAGGGTTAAAAGTTGAGTCTTAGCTTGGTATAAGATACTGCAGCAACAGTAGCACATGCATTTATGGGGGGGGGGGGGGGGGGGGGGGGGGTATTGTGTCTGTTGTGAGCCAATTCAAACCTGCAATAAAAGCCTGTTGCTCCGGCGATCAAGTCTGCCATTTCACTGAACATTACTGACACCTAGTGACCAGTGTAGAATTCCACATCTCACATCTTTGAATGTATCTTCTGAATGCCTCTCATTTGTACTTGAGGCCATTTAGCAATTTTTATGCTTTAATATGCACATTTTTTAAAACAACAGAACAGCATGATTTATCAATATATTTGTGAATAACTGTGACAGTTTGAAGCCATGAAATTCCAACTGAAAAGTGGCAAAGGGAAATTATGCATGGTCTATAATCCACATGAAAGTGTTATTTGCCTTTCCAAAGGAATGAGTCCAACACCAACACCAAATCCTAATTTAACTTGAAATCAATATGCTACAAATGCAGAAGGTGTAACCCTGAATTTGAAGCGGCATCAATAATTTGCTGCAAAGATTAAACGTGATAGCATATCAAGAGAAGTACCTTCCCTGGCGAGCACAGCAACCAGCCACAATTAAAAGTGTTAAACAGCTGCAAGGTGAAGGCTGCTTGCTTCCACATGACTGCTCCTGACAGGAAGGAAAATCCACTTCATCTCAACCGTCTCCCTCCTCACTCTTTTCTTGGGCAAAAAAGGGAGGAGGATCTCTCCCACTTTGCGCTTTTCGTCAAAGTGTCAAGCGGGGCCGAGGAACACACTTCATTAACTGCTCCTACAGCTGAGGATGGCAGTAAGCACAAATCTGAAGTTGCATGATGACCGCAATGCATTACGCCCAAAAGGCTTGTCACCCCCCCCCCCCCCCCCCTCCAAGGTTCATATGCTTTCAAGTGTGAGCGCCAGTCCATCAAATGAAATGAAGTGAAAAAACCTGGATGTTATTTGCAAGTGCATCCAGTCAGGTTGTTTCATCTGTCGCTGAAACCCGTACAAATTTGCCTGCTGTAAATTAGGAAAGTGTGCTCGTTGATGTCCATGAATTCCATGTAACTCCAACATATGGAGATTCTCATGCAACATCCAAGCTAGTAAAAAGACAACAGTGCATTAATACTTATTGGGTGAACAAATTGTTACACAGTTTACCTCCAAAGTATTAGCCAATGACAAGTTTGTATACCAAGTCTGAGGAGTGCAAAGTGGTCTGCTATTACTAAAGAACATGTTTATATCTAGCATGTACGTTGCCTTATTGAAGTACACTTAAGTCCCAATAAAGACAGTTGCAAGATCTGGGCTGGACTCAGAAAATCTAAATTTCGGCTCTTGTAGTGAGAGAGGCAAACACAAAAATGAAGCTGTGGCGCCACCTTATATTATATTGTGCAACAAACAACATAAAACAATACACACATTTTGAATAGGAATGGACATTTACAAACATTAATTCACAATAACTCACAATTCTAGTGGAATCAATATACAATGCAGTGCATTCATTAAATATGCAAAAGAAGGCCAGGGATTAGGAGTCCCAGGTCATATGACAACAGTTCAATGACCCAGCGATTGAGCGTCCAGAGGGTCAAGGTTGAAGGAAGCGACTTGAGAGTTTACATGAAAAGCCGATGAGTATTGAGCAACAAGAGGGACGAACGAGAAAGGGACGGCTGCAAAGCCTCCCAGCTTCAGGCGGTTTGCCACCTTTAGTAGAAGGTCCTAGCTCGCCATCTAAACCTTATGGTAATTTGTAATGGTAATGGTTTTATTTATTATTATTAAATAAATTATTAATTAAATTATTATTTATTATTTCATTTGAACATGCATCAGATTCCAATTGAGTGCATCCCATAATCAGTTCCCAGTTCCACATGTCCAAAAGGAGTAGGAAGAAGCAAAGCTTATTAAATCCTACCCCTCCATCTGGTACTTTTACAATCACTAACTGTTACATTTGTTCACTTCCTGCTTTCCATAATACAGTTTAAGGGTTTTTTGGGTTTTTTTTTTTTTAATAATGCACCTCGTAGCGAAGTACTGGGTGATATGAGCATCCAATGCCATAATGGGTACCATAGTGCGTGTCAATATAGTGATATATATAGCACATCATGACTGGTTCAAGACTCTTCATCCTTGGATTTAGCAAACATCAACTGCTTGTATTGTTTCTTGAATTGGCTCATCGTTGTGCATTGTTTGATTTCCTTACTCAATCCATTCCATAGTTTGATTCCACATACTGAAATGCTATGGCTAGCATAACGTAGTCCTAGCATAGAAGTGTTTCAAATGTACTTCTTCCCTGAGATCATATTTCTCCTCTCTTGTAGAGAAGTATTGGATGACATTTTTAGCTAATTGCTTATTTTTAGCCTTATGCATTATTTTAGCTGTTTGAACATGAACTATATCAGCAAGTTGAAGTATTTGTCATTTTACAAATAAGGAGTTAGTATGTTCTCTGTAGGCGGCATTATGAATTATCCTTACTGACCTTTTTTGCAGTACATTTAGCCAGTGAAGATTGCTTTTATAGTTATTAGCCCATATTTCCACACAATAAGTAAGATATGGTAGAACCAGAGAGCAATAAAGAGTGTGGAGTGATTTCTGATTGAGAACAAGTTTTGCTTTGTTCAATAAACAAGAGATGACTGTATATCTATTTGTATATGAATATACACAAGATAAAAAATGTATATGTGCAATATGCATATAAAACACATTAGTTTTCCATTCTCAATCAAGCAATAAAAAAAAACACAATACCTTCATTTTCCTGGGTCCAAGGTTTTCAGATGTCAAAAATATTGGACCTGTTCTTATTTTGGTTTTTATCCATTGAGGCGCCGATGACAACAACTCGTAAGACAAGTGTAAAGATGTAGCTGTTGAGTGATTGAATAATCCACAGCCGCCTTTATCTCAACCCATTTCATCAATCCATCCAACGTTCAGAGCAAATCTCCATATCTCCTCATGCTAACAGATGGGCTACCGCTAAAGAGGATGCTGCTAAATCAATCCAGAAGCTCATCCTATTTGCTTGCTGTCACTAGCCACTTTCTTTACTTTTTATTTATTTGCTCAAAAGGTTTAGTGAATTCTCTCATGCGGGCCAAGCATGCAAATACTGTATTAATGCATGGTATTATTGTGTTGTCATGGCATTATTGTGTTGTCATGGTGTTTGCCCCCAATCTTGAATTATAGTACAACATCGATACGCATGTCCTTCATTGCGAGGCCTTGCGCTTTTTTCCATTCTCATTACAGGCATGGAAACCAGAAAGTACTGATCAATGCTCGCCTCTTCCCTTTAACCTTGGAATGGCATTAGTATCCGCGCGTTAACTGAGCTTGACTTCTGCAAATTTGGTGAAATGAGGATAACTCCCAACCGGGATGAAAGATGGGGGTGAACCGACCTGATCCATGATCTATTCATATTCTCCACCCACAGCTACAGCATGCATCTTTGCTTTCACATGAGACTTTGGAGCTCCCATTTTAAAACGCTCATGTACATCCTCTCACACCTCATAATGAGACACCTTACCTCTTTTATAAGATCCGTAGTTTGGCTCTTTGTCACCTGCATTCTTCACTGATTTCTTTTGCAGTGTGCCTCTGTGTAATATCAAATCCAGATGGGGTGCCAATTGTTCCCGGCGTTATTCTTATAGTGCTGCTAGATATGTTCATCACGTGGGTGAGGTCTCCAGTTTGCTTTATGGCAGACAGATATTACTAATTCCGTGGAAGGTCTTGGTTAAAATAATGGAAATTTATTTTTTATAAGGGTAAGGATACTTTCCTTTACTTGATGAAATGCTACCTCAAGTCAACAGGATTGCATACTGTGGAGCCCGCAAGAGGACATGGAAGGAAACAAAAGCTGGTTAAAAGAAAAACAAAAAAGAATTTTGGCGAGAGAGCGTAAAAAACTTTTGCAAGAGAATGCAATAACTTGTGTGAGATCTTGCAAAAGTTTTACATTATCCTGCAAAACTTAATAAACTACTATGTCAAGCTACTTTTGTCATACATCACAAACAGGAAGTCATACTCTTACATTGTTTCACTCACTACACCATTTCGCATATTTACTGGCCGTTAACGGCTGTTAAACCCCACTGGACTTGAATCAGGAATTTTGATGTATAAACCCCACCCTCTAAATTTAGAGAGAATAAGTGATTTGGACATCAAATATCATAAAATGGCATACGATGGATGGATGGTGCTTCAATCCTACCTGTGTCTTCCATGTGCAGCACATGGCCAGGCATCAGCCTCGGCATCGGCCAGGCATCAGTGAATACTTTGCTTGGACAAGATGCATCATTAGAAAACTTTGAAATAGTTGTTGTTTCATTTTAAATTCATATTGGTTGTTGTTTGTATATTTTGTAAGTATGCCTTATGTGTGTTAAGTAGCTGTGTGATGAGTTTAGCATTCTTTATAAGATGACACTGTGAGTCAGACTGTTATACTGAGTAATGGGTTGACAAACTCGCCGTTGTGCGCATTGATATCTTGTGATTGGCTCCTGCCAAAGAAAGAGCTACTGTTTCCTCAATGACTTGCAAGCGGCACAGCATTGAAATGATTAGTAGTAGTCCTGAAGTTAAGGAGATGTCACAAGATTAGAACTAAAAAAAAATGTCACTGGCCCTGAGCAGGAGGACCCAATTGAGCTGTGCGTCAAAACACGGGACGATCCTCAGCCCAAATGCAGGATGTTACTGGTGCCGAGTGCGGTCAAATAACCATCAGAAGGCATCTGAGAGAGAAGCGTTTTCAGAAAAAACGGATTCAAACGTCTTGCCACAAAATTGTAAGTTTTGCATCACAGCACCAAATATGGAACAGTAAAATGTGACGATCGTGAGGTCAGATATTTTTATTTTTTTTACGAAAACATTTTTGTGATGCAAATGTATTCCTCCTTTGAAGGCCAAACACTTTACTTAAGAGATGCCACCAAATGACCGGAACCAAGTTCCTCATCACCAATAACCGACCAGAACTGGTCTCACAAAGTGGGGGGTAAGTCACCGTTGATGCACTGCACTGCTGATGGGAATGCCATACAACTTCATGTCAAAATGTCAGAACGATCCATTCAAACTTTTGATCAACTGCTCCCATTTCTTGTTTCCGCATTTTAATTCTCCACTTGAAACTTCCTTAGGATCCAACAGTGCAAAATGCAAATTCTTGCAATTTTTCAACTGCTCTATGGTCTTTCCCATAGTTGAGTCTATTTCCAGGTACAGCTAGCAGCTCGGGAACCAACACCTTCACAACTTGGTAGGCTTTTTTATAACAATTGTTTTAAAAGTGACTGGGTTCCCATTCATTCAAGTTTCTGTGAATGACCTGTCAGTGAATGTAAGGACAGTGTGGAATTGAGTTTAAATTGAGTGCTTGGAAAAAAGACTGCACTGCGCAACACTGAAAGGATTTTGTGAAACATTGGAGTGATACCAAAGAGAATGAAAGTGTATACTTGGTGACAATAAAGACCAGTCTAAAGACCAGTCACATGAGTTCAGCCTGGTCTCAATGCACATACTGTAGAGCAATTATTGTTTGGGCATCATTTGAATTTCAGCTATTTGGGTTCTGATACAGATTCCTTGTTTCAATTTCAGCTCCGAAAGATTCTCAATTATTTTTGTTTTTCAAATGTAGGGTCATAAAAGTTTGCATGATTTAAATGAGGGAACTAATGAAAGGGCCAAAGTCTCCTTGATTTTAATAGAAAATCTATGAACTTTTTATGAATTACTTAATATTTGAGTTCTTCACAGGGCAATTTTCAACCAGTGTCCAGCTAGACTTTTTTTTTAAATTATGTAACCAAAGTTCTGGTTTTGGTATTTTATAAATGTGCACTACTGTGGAGACACACCCCAATATTTTTGTTGTGTGAAAGTGTGCAATGACATTAATGAATTTGTTCCGTGCTCAAATTGTTGCCTTGATAAAAACTTTACTAACTAACTTTACTAACTGAAGCGCCGGGCCCTAGAGTGAGGTGCTGCATGAACAATAACGTCTGGTGCCGCTGTGGATTGTGCTGCGCTCCAGACAAAAGAGGCTCTCACTGCAGATGTGCTGCTGACATGTTCCAGCAGGTGCATTGCAGGCACTTAATGAGACCCCGGAATGATTGAATTCCTGTCGAAAGGATGTAAAACACGAGAAGATATGCCCCATCTGTCTAAAAGCTTAAAACGTAAAAGTGTTCCTAATTTTTACATTGTGAATGCACTTTACAAGCAACGTGACATCATTTACTTCTAACATATCCAATAATACAAGACGATAATCTGGGCCAAAAATAGGACAAAATTCAAGACAGAAATACAATATATACATATTTTTAAATCATGCTTTCTATACCAATGAAATAACTGGTAGGTGTCAATAAAAAAGATACTTCTTAGCTTCATGCATGTATAGACATGTACATAAATGGGAAATTAAACAGAAATTAACATTTAATGTCACTTTTACCTTAATTGAAGAAGTGATTTTCGACAATGATTGTGATGTGGTAGCAAGATCCACTCGGACACGTCCCTCGTGTTTTGCGATGAGTGACTACGCCTGATGACATCATAAATCACAATCAATCCCCCCCCCCACACTCAAAAAGTCTGGTCTCCATCCCAATAACCTCTCCAATTTCCGTCCCATATCCAACCTCCCCTTTCTGTCCAAAATCCTTGAACGTGTCTGCTCAACTTTCCGTCCCAAACACAGTACTGAAACAGCTCTTCTTAAAATCACCAATGATCTTCTTCTCTCCTCCGATTCCGGCCATCTCACCATCCTCATCCTCCTCGACCTCACCGCAGCCTTTGACACCATGATCCACTCCGTCCTCCTGTCCCGCCTCAAAACCAGCCTCAATATCACCGATTCTGCTCTGTCCTGGTTCCAATCATACCTCACCAATTGTCAACAGTTTGTGCACATAAATAGCTGCTCCTCCTCCATAACCCCTTTACCTCAAGGTGTTCCCCAAGGTTCGGTGCCTGGTCCTCTTCTCTTCATCCTCTACATCAGGGGTCTCAAACTCAATTTACTTGGGGGCCACTGGAGCTAGGGTCTGGGCGAGACTGGGCCGCATCAGGTTTTCCAAAAAAAAAAAAAAAATGCATTTATTAAAAACAGAAAAATGAATAAACTTTGCTTTGGTTCCAATTTTCTACAATAAAAGCTCTGATAAAACATTCCACTGTTCTCAAATATCTTACTTTTTATTTTTCTACACAAAATAAGATGAAAAATAAATAAACAAATCAAGAATAAAGAAACTCAATCAATCACTAATAAATAAATAAATATAATAATAATAATAATAATAATAATAAAACGGCAAATAATAAAAACTTAAGATACCACATATAGTTGGTGGGTAGACAAATTATTTTTTCAGATTAAAATGAACAAAGCATTATTAGAGCCCTGTAGACATGACAAAACACGACTATAGTCACATTTATACTCTTTTTATTTACAACATATTGCGTAACTGCAGGGTCTTGAGACACATGCTAACTCGCAAACTAGAGAGCTAGCGACCTAAACGGTAGCCTTCAAGTTATTTCCTTTCAACTTAAATAGCCAAAAACTTACCACTTCCACACGGATAGGGAGGATAACTATTAACAGTTATTTAACCTTCAACATGAACATGAATCAAACGTAATCATTTTTTCTGGGTACATGATACCATACAGCATCCATATCAAACTTGCGCGGGCCGCACTAACATTAAACTTTCATATCAAGGTGGGGGCCTCAAAGTAGTGTCCTGTGGGCCACATTTGGCCCGCGGGCTGCGTGTTTGAGACTTCGTTCTACATCCTTCCACTTGGCAATATCATCCGTCGACATGGCCTCAGTTTCCACAGCTATGCCGACGATATTCAACTATACATTTCTACCACCTCCATCACCTCCAACATCTACTCCACCCTCACCAACTGCTTAGCTGATATCAAAACTTGGATGGAACAACATTTTCTTAAACTTAATAGTGACAAAACAGATATTATCATCATCGGTCCCGAAAACATCACAACACCCACCCATAACTTCTATCTTCAATTTGACAGCGCCACCCTCACTCCATCCTGGAACTCATCCTGGAACCCATTCACTCCGTGCTTGCCCTGACCTTCCCAGTTACAAAAAACAACTCAAAACCCACCTCTGTTTACTTGCTTTTATTCCACTGCATTCTTCTTTAAAGTGTCTTTGAGTATTTTGAAAAGTGCTATACAAATAAAATGTATTATTATTTATTATTATTATAAATGGGTGACAGACATGACTTCCGGTTCCTATTTCCGTGAATTAGCAAGCTAATAGGATGCTAATAAGGAACACAGCTGTGTATTAATAACACGACATATTATATTTATCAACTTTGGTCCAGTTCTGTATTGTCAGACTTCAGAGAAGTCTATAAAATATAAAATTGAGAATTGAAAAGCTCTACAGAAACACGCATCCCAAACTGCAAGTTCAATCATAAAGTTGTCTACAGACTGCCAACCATCTTGAATACAGACATTACCATCAGACTTAAACAGGGATGCACTGACTCATACGATCAACAGAGGCAAAGTTAAAACGCTGGTGTTTGCTGGGGGCATTTTGCTTCTTGAGCTTGAAGAGAACGATTCCATTTCTGACACTTTTGAGTTTTGACAGTGGAAGTTATCTGTTCAATGGCTCATCTCGAGCCGCATATGGCTGTGGTCGGAACGTTGTCAAGGCTGAGGGAAACGCTCCAGGTGGAAATCTTTGCAATAATCCATTCCTTAAGCTGCCTGGACTGCATGATTAATAACAACAAACAACAACAGCACATCCTTTCCTCCACTCCTACCCTGGACCCACAAGGACTTCCTTTGAATATTTCAAGAGAATAATGGATCAAGTAGTTGAATCATCATATTGGGATGCATTTTGTTTGCCATTGTGAAGTTGACAATAAACTTCAACACTTATACTGTACAGATTGTGTGTTAAATTTTATATAAAGTGCCATATCATTCCTTAATGCCATTTGGCATTTTATACAGATTTATTTTTATTCTCACAGAAATAAATGTCAAATTGTCTCTCTTTTCAAGTCAAAACGGGACATGTATATCTCTTTCTAAATACTTTATGATTAGGTTTTTCCAGTCTCATTCATGTGTCATTCTTCCCCCTTCTTATTTTAGTTTTCCTTTTATGAAAAGAACGCTGGAGCTGGTCATCGGTTTGAGCACAGACCTAAAACCTTGCTTTTTAATGCACAAGACTAGACACACACAAACTAAAAAGCACGTCTAAAAACCTCAGGTAGGGCTTAACAAGAAGAAACTGATGATTGGGTTGGTCACCTGTCCAGACACAGTCTCATGTTCTTGTTTTTTAATGCATAAGATTAGACACATGCAATCCAGAAAATGATATGTAAATGTTACACTTAGGGGGAAAAAGTGGGCTAATAAATTGACAATAAAAGCACAAATACTGCAGATTTCAGAAAACAACAGATGGAATGGTACAGCACTCTACAAGAAGCAATGAAGTCTGGAAAATTAAATAATTAACACAAACAACTATAATGATGAAAATGGTAATATTAATGATGATTATAATGATGGTAATAATGATATAGATTATAACAATAATGATAATAATGATAATGATAATAACAATAATAATATTAAAACTGCAAGCAGTGATGAGCGGGCTCGAGCACCCCGACGCGGTCGGGGGTAGGCGCGGGTCGGGGGTACACGCGGGTCGAGGGCGCGCGCGTGTTCGGACGGGCGCGCGGACGCACCGTACGAAAAACCGCAACGATGGGATAAGCGGTAAGGGAGTTACGGCACTTGCAATTTTCCGCCCGGAGGGGGCGACGCCGGCGGCGAGGCTGGTGCGCGGTCACGTCCCGTCCGGCGCCCCGAACCGCCATAAAAAAATTTGCGACGATCGGACCGTGCGGTAGGTACTTGCGGCGGATATACGTTTCCGCCTGTGGGTGGCGCTATACAGTCTATGCGCCCACACGGTAATGGACCGGAGGGTACCCCGAACCACCAGAAAAAATTAGGTGCCGATCCGACCGTGCAGAAGGAAGTTACGGCTGATATACATTTCCACCAGTTGGTGGCGCTATAGCGTATGTACACACACTGTCATAGACCAAAGGGTAACCCGAACCACCAGAAAAAAATTCGGGCAGATCCGACCATGTGGGAGGAAGTTACGGCAGATATACATTTCCACCAGTTGGTGGCGCTATAGAGTCTATGGACACGCAGATTCAAAGAGTGGAGGGTGACCCGACCGACCAAAAAAAATTTAGAGACGATCCGACCATGTGGAAGGAAGTTACGGCTATATACATTTCCACCAGTTGGTGGCGTTATAGAGTGTATGTATACACACAGTCATAGACCAGAGGGTACCCCGAACCACCAGAAAAAATTTGGGACCGATCCGACCATGTGGAATGAAGTTACAGCTGATATACATATCCACCAGTTGGAGGCGCTATAGCGTATGTACACACACTGTCATAGACCAGAGGGTACCCCGAACCACCAGAAAAAAATTCGGGCAGATCCGACCATGTGGGAGAAATTTACGGCAGATATAAATTTCCACCAGTTGGTGGTGCTATACAGTCTATGTACACACACAGTCATAGACCAGAGGGTACCCCAAACCACCAGAAAAAATTTGGGGCCGATGCGACCATGTGGAAGGAAGTTACAGCTGATATACATTTCCACCAGTTGGTGGCGCTATAGTGTATGTACACACACAGTCATAGACCAGAGGGTACCCCAAACCACCAGAAAAAATTTGGGCAGATCGGACCAAGTGGGAGGAAGTGACGGCAGATATACATTTTCACCAGTTGGTGGCGCTATAGAGTCTATGTACACACAGTATAACAGACCAGAGATTGACCCAACACACCAAAAAAAATTTCAAGACAATCTCACCATGAATCAGGAAGTTATGGCAGATATACATTTCCACCAGTTGGTGGCGCTATAGAGTCCATATACACACACAGTCACAGACTGGAGGGTGACCGAACCCACCCAAAAAATTAGGAGACGATCCGACCATGCGTGAGGAAGTTACAGCAGATATACATTTCCACCAGTTGGTGGCGCTGTGTTTTGAACATGGGTTCTGGAGCGTTAGGTGCGTCCTGTCATGATAGACTTCTCCACCGAAAATCATAGTGATACGTGCAACGGGTGGCGAGGGATAATGATTTGAAACTTCTAGGTGGCGCTAGTGTGTCAATTTAGATTGGTGTCACATGGGAGCACCACCAGGGCGCTCAGGCCTGGATTTTGACCTTACGTGTAAGATTTCAGCAGCCTGTGACCTTCTGCGGGCGAAATATGAGCCTTCGATGGTCAATGGCGAAGGCTGACCATTTGCCGTGGCCACGCCCACCACATGTGCTTTACACACATCACAGTCCATCAACTGACATCATCAGTCTGTCAGTCAAACTGTGTATTGACTTTGATGTACATTGCTTCAAGGCAAGGCCAGACACCAGGCAGGGCCAGATAAGGTAAAAGTTAAGGTTAAAGTAAAAGTTTGGTGGCGTGCCACGCCCACATCCTAAGTAGCAGCCCAAAATCCTTCGCAATTTAACGTGGGCCATCCGTCTAGTGTCCGTTGATGCTACAACGGACTCATTCGGTCAAACCCCCTAGGAGGAGTTCGTCGAGATACGACCCCTACATCCTCCCCCAAATGGCCGCCGCCACCTAAAATGGCCGACTTCCTGTTGGTTTTTGAACATGGGTTCTTGAGACTTTTTTGTGCGTCCTGTCACGAGTGATGTCTCCTCCGAAAATCATGCCCATACGTGCAACGGGAGGCGAGGGATAATTATTTTAAAACTTGTAGGTGGCGCTAGTGAGTCAATTTGGCTTGGTTTCAAATGGGGGCCCCACCAGGGCCCTCAGGCCTGGAATCTGCCCCCCCTTATGAGTTTTCAAGCACATGCGACCTTCTGCGGGCAAATGATGACCCTTTCTTTGTAAACGGCGAGGCCTGAGCATTCTCCGCCAGGCCACGCCCACCACGTGCGCTTTTCCTGCATCATGGTCCATCAACAGGCTTCACCAGGCTGTCAGGCAGTGACCTTGTGACCTCGGTGTTCCTCTGATGAATCTCCTGCCAGAAAAGGCCTCATGTAGATGACACGCCTTTAGCCTGTCGCCAATAGGTGGCGCTGCGACGAAATCAGGAAGTGACCTATGGGGACCTTCGGGGCGGGGCCATGATCACATGTACCAAGTATGATGAAGATCTGACCATGTGGAGGCAAGTTATTCACGTCTACAGTTACGCTCAGCGTGCAAGGCCCGGGCAGATGAAAAAGGGCAAAATTTGGGGGCGTGCCACGCCCACATCGTATGGAATATCCCAAAATCCTTCGCAATTTAACGTCGGCCATCCGTCTAGTGTCCGTTGATGCAACAACGGACTCATTCGGTCAAACCCCCTAGGAGGAGTTCGTCGAGATACGACCCCAACTTCTGGCCCGAAAAAGGCCGGCGCCATCCAAAATGGCCGACTTCCTGTTCGTTTTACAATATGGGTTCTTGAGACTTTTTGGTCCGTCCTGTCACGATAGACGTCTCCACAAAGTTTCGTGACGATAGGTGAAACTGGTGTCGGGGGCCAATTTTTTCAAAAATAAAAGGTGGCGCTAGAGAGTCAATTTTGGAACATTGTTTTCGGGACCCCCACCAGATCGAAATTTTCGGCAGACCTGACGCGCTTGCAAAATTTGGTGAGTTTTCGGGCATGTTCAGGCCCTCAAAATGGCCGTCGAATCGGCAGAATAATAATAATAATAATAATAATAATAATAATAATAATAATAATAATAATAATAATAATAATAATAATTAAAACTGCAAGCAGTGATGACCGGGCTCGAGCACCCCGACGCGGTCGGGGGTACGCGCGGGTCGGGGGTACGCGCGGGTCGGTGGTATGCGAGCGGGTCGGGGGCGCGCGCGTGACAGGAAGGGCGCGCGGACGCGCCGTACGAAAAACTGCGATGGTGGGATGAGCGGTAAGGGAGACACGGCACTTGCAATTTTCCGCCAGGAGGGGGCAACGGCGGCGGCGAGGCGGGTGCGCGGTCAC
Source organism: Doryrhamphus excisus (assembly GCF_030265055.1). Classification (NCBI taxonomy): domain Eukaryota; kingdom Metazoa; phylum Chordata; class Actinopteri; order Syngnathiformes; family Syngnathidae; genus Doryrhamphus; species Doryrhamphus excisus. Next base: position 1,908,406 of record NC_080485.1, read on the forward strand.
GTCACGTCCGACGCCCTGAACCGCCGTGAAAAAATGTGTGATGATGGGACTGTGCGGTAGGTAATTGCGGCGAATATACATTTCTACCAGTTGGTGGCGCTATACAGTCTATGTACACACACAGTCATAGACCAGAGGGTACCCCAAACCACCAGAAAAAATTTGGGGCCGATGCGACCATGTGGAAGGAAGTTACGGCTGATATACATTTCCACCAGTTGGTGGCGCTATAGTGTATGTACACACACAGTCATAGACCAGAGGGTACCCCAAACCACCAGAAAAAAATTTGGGCAGATCGGACCAAGTGGGAGGAAGTGACGGCAGATATACATTTTCACCAGTTGGTGGCGCTATAGAGTCTATGTACACACACAGTCATAGACTGGAGGGTATCCCAAACCACCAGAAAAAATTTGGGGCAGATCCGACCATGTGGAAGGAAGTTACAGCTGATATACATTTCCACCAATAGGTGGTGCTATACAGTCTATGTACACACAGACCAGAGATTGACCCAACACACCAAAAAAAATTTCAAGACAATCTGACCATGAATCAGGAAGTTATGGCAGATATACATTTCCACCAGTTGGTGGCGCTATAGAGTCCATATACACACACAGTCACAGACTGGAGGGTGACCGAACCCACCCAAAAAAATTAGGAGACGATCCGACCGTGCGTGAGGAAGTTACAGCAGATATACATTTCCACCAGTTGGTGGCGCTGTGTTTTGAACATGGGTTCTGGAGCGTTAGGTGCGTCCTGTCATGATAGACTTCTCCACCGAAAATCATAGTGATACGTGCAACGGGTGGCGAGGGATAATGAATTGAAACTTCTAGGTGGCGCTAGTGTGTCAATTTAGATTGGTGTCACATGGGAGCACCACCAGGGCGCTCAGGCCTGGATTCTGACCTTACGTGTAAGATTTCAGCAGCCTGTGACCTTCTGCGGGCAAAATATGAGCCTTCGATGGTCAATGGCGAAGGCTGACCATTTGCCGTGGCCACGCCCACCACATGTGCTTTACACACATCACAGTCCATCGACTGACATCATCAGTCTGTCAGTCAAACTGTGTATTGACTTTGATGTACATTGCTTCAAGGCAAGGCCAGACACCAGGCAGGGCCAGATAAGGTAAAAGTTAAGGTTAAAGTAAAAGTTTGGTGGCGTGCCACGCCCACATCCTAAGTAGCAGCCCAAAATCCTTCGCAATTTAACGTGGGCCATCCGTCTAGTGTCCGTTGATGCTACAACGGACTCATTCGGTCAAACCCCCTAGGAGGAGTTCGTCGAGATACGACCCCTACATCCTCCCCCAAATGGCCGCCGCCACCTAAAATGGACGACTTCCTGTTGGTTTTTGAACATGGGTTCTTGAGACTTTTTTGTGCGTCCTGTCACGAGTGATGTCTTCTCCGAAAATCATGCCCATACGTGCAACGGGAGGTGAGGGATAATTATTTTAAAACTTGTAGGTGGCGCTAGTGAGTCAATTTGGCTTGGTTTCAAATGGGGGCCCCACCAGGGCCCTCAGGCCTGGAATCTGCCCCCCCTTATGAGTTTTCAACCACATGCGACCTTCTGCGGGCGAATGATGACCCTTTCTTTGTAAACGGTGAGGCCTGAGCATTCGCCGCCAGGCCACGCCCACCACGTGCGCTTTTCCTGCATCATGGTCCATCAACAGGCTTCACCAGGCTGTCAGGCAGTGACCTTGTGACCTCGGTGTTCATCTGATGAATCTCCTGCCAGAAAAGGCCTCATGTAGATGACACGCCTTTAGCCTGTCGCCAATAGGTGGCGCTGCGACGAAATCAGGAAGTGACCTACGGGGACCTTCGGGGCGGGGCCATGATCACATGTACCAAGTATGATGAAGATCTGACCATGTGGAGCCAAGTTATTCACGTCTACAGTTACGCTCAGCGTGCAAGGCCCGGGCAGATGAAAAAGGGCAAAATTTGGGGGCGTGCCACGCCCACATCGTATGGAATATCCCAAAATCCTTCGCAATTTAACGTCGGCCAGCCGTCTAGTGTCCGTTGATGCAACAACGGACTCATTCGGTCAAACCCCCTAGGAGGAGTTCGTCGAGATACGACCCCAACTTCTGGCCCGAAAAAGGCCGGCGCCATCCAAAATGGCCGACTTCCTGTTCGTTTTACAATATGGGTTCTTGAGACTTTTTGGTCCGTCCTGTCACGATAGACGTCTCCACAAAGTTTCGTGACGATAGGTGAAACTGGTGTCGGGGGCCAATTTTTTCAAAAATAAAAGGTGGCGCTAGAGAGTCAATTTTGGAACATTGTTTTCGGGACCCCCACCAGATCGCAATTTTCGGCAGACCTGACGCGCTTGCAAAATTTGGTGAGTTTTCGGGCATGTTCAGGCCCTCAAAATGGCCGTCGAATCGGCAGAATAATAATAATAATAATAATAATAATAATAATAATAATAAACATTACGATTACAATAGGGCTTTCGCACTGGTCAGTGCTCGAGCCCTAATAATAATAAACATTACGATTACAATAGGGCTTTCGCACTGGTCAGTGCTCGAGCCCTAATTACAATGATAATAATAAGAGGGGAAAACAAGACAGTGGCATGAACATGATTATATCTTGCAAAAAGGGGTAGGCATTTATAAGCTTTTGCTTCAGCCTACTCCTTTTGGGCTTGTGATCAGATAGCTGAATACAAATGTAAATAATGGAAAGTTATATTTTGATTGATGTAAGAAATGCACTGTAATGTTTCATATATTTGCCAAAAAAAAAAAGATTTTATTTTAGTAAAATACTGTTTAGGGTTTCCACGGCGGACCAAACCATTTCATGCAGATATTGGGGGTTGTTGGTCAATATGGATGTTTGCATTTTGGTCAATGTGGATTTAACTTTTATCGCCAAATATGATAGAATCATATTTTTATTTGTAGGTATTTTTGGGGCCCTTGTCAGTCAGGGCCCCTTCTGCAAAGTATGATCCTATGAAACGGACTTGATCCAGCCAGCGGGCAATATACTGTATCATTATCAATCAGTCAAGAGTCAACATCTGTGGAAAACTACAGCGTATACTATGTACATTGACTGAATGATAACACATTTTATTGCTCATATTGTACCAAGCAGCCAGACTCATATGTCACAGTCATTTCACTGGCTATCATTATTAAACTTTTCCTCTCTGGTATTGTTCGGTGTCAACAAAAGAACAAAACAAAACACACGGATCTTCCATCCCACAGAATGATTTGGTTTAACCGTAAGTTTTGTTTGCCTTTTGAGGCATACGGTACAGTACAAAAGTCTGTGGCTACCACTATTTTTATTTGCTTGTGCCGCTCCATTAAACACAGTTTAAACAAGTTTGGACAAATGTGACTGTAGTGGCTATTTGTCCTTCACTAAAATAATAAACGTAACTTATAATCAAAAAGCCACTGATGCACCATGGGTTTTGTTTTACGCAGGCAAAAGAGTCATTGTCCAAACAATCTTGTTCCGTTTCTTCTTCTTTCCTTTTATTACCGAGCAAGCAAACAAACAAACAAAAAAGGAACAAGGGCCTTTTCCTGTTGCCTCTCTTGCGCTGGTACAAAAACCATAGGCCCACCCCGGTGCATGCTGGTCCTGTGAGCACTGCCTACCTAAATATATTGCAGGTGCCCAGGGTGTTATCCAATGAAATAAACCCACAAATTAACTACTAATTAACCCCAACAAAATATGATCGATAAACAAAATAAATAAATAACAAGAAAATATTATCAAGTAATCCAAACAAAACAACAACAACAAAAAATAAATCAACAGATATCAGAAACCTAGGAACACACTAATAAATAGCTCCTACAGTGACAATAACCAAAGTCTGAATCTGTTATTCCTAATGTAGAGTCTGGAAATGCGATGGAATGAAGCAGTAAACTAAGTGCAGTGTAGCAGATCATTTATGAGGATTGTTTAATTAAACACATAAAATGTGTTTCTTATTAATTAAGGGATATAAGACATGATTTTCAAATGAGCCACCCTAGTTTTGCTTCAATTAAAAGAATTTTAACAATCACAAGAACAGGATGTGTGCAGTAGCTGAATATCACAAGATGACCAGAATGATGGAACCGTGTCTGGTGCAACCTAATGAGGTCGTGTTTGTTTACCTCTGGGTGCGCCCGCTTGCAGTAGAATCTGCCAGGATTTGCTAGTGAAAAATGCCAGTGTTTTGATAAAGGTCACCAACTGCGAGACGTAGCCGCTGAAGTTTGCCTCCTTTAATTAGCTCCGGCTTTGTGCTCCTGTCTCATCTTGTAGTGAATCTCCAACCGTGTTCACCCTTCAAGAGATGGCCACAGCCAGGATGGACCTGGGAGGGAGGCAAGTGGTCATTATCAGCAATGGCTGCCTCGGGTCAGGCTGAAGCTATATTTAGTGAATATTCAAATTCGGTGTGATCACTTCCTGACATGATTAGACAGCTATTCTCACGGGAATCCACCTTTCACTGAACCAATTGCATTGTTCATATGGAATTACCTTTCAGAGCCTTCCATTTGCAAGCCGGGTCAGTTGAAAAGATGTTAGAAATCTGCAACATCCTAATCTCACGGGGTCGTAAGATATTGGTGTGAGAAAGAAAGCTTCACCGGACACTTAATCTTATTTTCATCAGTTGAGTGCCAGGAACAAGATCAGGAAATAGTGAGAAAAGGTCAGACACTCGTTACAGCTTTGTAATGAAAGTTGCTTTCTCTGTGTTCCACTTGGCTACCCAGCACGGTGAACTGGAGTTGATCTGCTTTTCACTCTCACCTGTTACAGAAAGAGCAAGAATTTCCATTACTGTAAAAACTTGTGGACAAATTATCATTCTGGCCACGAGGAGACGAAATGGAGGCAGCGTTGGCACTCGAACAAATGGACTTCCTTGATAGTGATCTCGCTTGGTGGCCATCTGGACCTCACAATAGAGGTGTCAGCTCAGTTCAAATCCGGATTTCCCCCTCCAAGTCGCTGCTGTTGTGTCCTTGGGCAAGCAAGACACACCCACAGTGCCCCCAGGGTTGCCCACACATGGATGCTTTACTGACCAAGATGGTGACAATCCGGTTCCCAGACGCTGCCCACCGGTCCTCAAGAGGATGGGTTAGATGTCCAGACAAATTTTGCTGTACAACATATATATATATATATGAAAATAATTATGATTTGAGCAGGGGTAAACAAAAATGCCACAGAGGAGCTTCAGTGACGCATTCAGGTACACACAGTAATTGGCGAGTTGAAAGCCTCAACTTTATTAGGTTTTATTCAGATCAACTCTATTTGGGTTCACTATTTCGGTTATCTTGTTTCATAATGTGGGCAGCACGGTGGACGAGTGGTTAGCACGCAGACCTCACAGCCAGGAGGACCAGGGTTTATTCTCAGCCATCTCTGTGTGGGGTTTGCATGTTCCCCCCATGCATGTGTGGGTTTTCTCCAGGTACTCCGGTTTCCTCCCACATTCCAAAAACATGCTAGGTTAATTGGCCACTCCAAATTGTCCATAGGTATGAATGTGAGTGTGAATGGTTGTTTGTCTATATGTGCCCTGGGATTGGCTGGCGACCAGTCCAGGGTGTCCAGGGCCTCTCACCCGAAGACAGCTGGAATAGGCTCCAGCACCCCCGCGACCCTCGTGAGGAAAAAGAAAATGAATGAATGAATGAATGTTTCATAATGAACACAGTGCATTTGACAAGACAGCACTGGGCAGGCATGTGTTGGGTCAGTCACCTGTACAACCACCCAGGGGTAGCATGACCGCTTTTTTTCCTTGGAGTGTATTTTTGTCATCATAAAACAGGTGTGCTACTTACAATATAAGCATTTTGTTAGTTTTCAGTTGGCAGTACACAGACGGCGGTAACAGTAACCTGAACTGGCTGGCCACAACATTAGGTACACCTGCACAGTGGTACAAGGGCTGCATCAAACATACTATTTACCAGGGGTAGGAGAAAATGTTGCGTTTTTCAACTCTCAAAATCTCAAGTGTTCAATCCCAGTTATTTAGCCATGTCTCCAGTAAAAACGATACCTTTCCAAAGTACCAGTATTGGTATGTATATTGAGAAGACACACATGGCATCTGGCATGGCAACACTTTGCCAAAACTTTGTAGAAATTAAATGTTTCGTGACCTATTCAGTATCAACATTTGTATCAGCCATGTTACCTGGTATTTGATACCATGGCTGAAAACCTTCCTGCTTCCATATCTCATGTTTGACCATGTACCAAACAGATAGTAGCTGCAAATTCCATCATGTTTTGCTTTTTTTTTTACTGCAATGAAACTTGTACTTTCTCTGCCGTGGTGCAAAGCGTAATGCACTTCTTCTGTTTATGCAGCATGGAGGCTACTGTGGGAATACTCAAACCTGGGTCCAAAGTCTGCAAAAAAAAGTCAAGATGACTTACTAGTGTGCAAGTATATGTTTGAGAAGGGTCGACCGAGGAGACGTAAAAGGGTCCTCAAGCTGCCTGCTGGGGACTTTCACTCTCTCCAGTATTGATTTCTCTGTCCACTGTGTAATTAGGCTTTAGTGAAAGTGAGTGGGAGAGAAATAGACGAGAGGAGGGGGTTGTCTGATGTTGTACAGGGAAAGGCCATGTTTGTACGTTGTGTCGATAAATGTGAGAAGGAAAAGCAGAGTAGATAAGATCACCAGTCTACCACAACATTGAATTATTCCCTGCTTTCTTGGCCATGTGTAGGCTTGAAGTGAGTATTAAGTAAGCAGTTGATTGCTGACTCTGAGCATTCCCGCTTCGGCGTGTTTGCTTGTGTCACACCTTGCACAATACGAAATTCCTGCAATTTTCCTGACTTTGTGGATTCATATCCGTCTTATTCTGATTTTTTCCCCTCATTAATTATTTGTTAGGTGAGTGAGCATCAGACTGCTGAATGCCAAATAAGCCCCTCTACCTTTACTTACACTATTATTATTTATTTAAATGATTTAAATTATTTGGGCAATTTACTGTTCACGCTGCACTTTACATTATGTTGTTCATATTTGGTGTCTATTCTATCTATTTATTCTCCACATTATTATTATTATTATTATTATTTATTATTACTTATCTTCTTTTGTGTCTGTTATTATATGGGAGCCTGACAACGACATTTCGTTGGCAATTTAACTACTGTGTTTTTGTGCAATGACAATAAAGGGAGTCTATCTATCTATCTGATCACATTTCTGAATGTACAAATATACTTGTGGGCGAGACAGTGCGCCATGGGTTTTGACTCTTTAATTTAGATTATTCCACCCACCTGACTTTCCTACACTTTACTAATTTTTTCCATACAACAGTTAGCCAACACAATAACACAAGTCATGGTATCATTTTTGTCTCCCATGCAATACGGGACTGTGGTAGGACCCTGCATTAAGGTAGTTTGCATTCTACGTACTACACATGTCGTTACTGTCTTCCAATCCAGTGAAGGATGCATATGTGATCACAATGGAGCAGCGGGGCTGGTGTATTTGGTACTCTGGGCTTCAGTGGGCTGGCCAAAACCTCTTATGGAGCTGCTTTTCTTCTTCCTGTCTGCTCTCTGTTGCAGTGCACTGCTGGTCCTGCCGGGGCCGGGGCGGAGCCACATGCATGCACCTGGGAGCAATTCCAATCACGCTTCTTTCTTCCTTCAGCCACGCTTGCACCGTGACTGTCAGATTGTTGCAATGTTTACGTTTACTTCCAGCTCAACCGTCTGCTTTTATCCTTCTTGTTGGACAATGTCTAACCGTTTATAACCAGGAAATTAGGGGGAACTACAACACATGAAGTAAAATACTACTACTGACTAATTTCCACCAATGATGGGTGGTATACCATTGCTTGTAAAGTTGGGTCTCAACCAAATGTAACAAGCGTAAAAAGAATGGTTTGGTGAATAAAGTTTCAGAAAACTCCAAACATGTGCAACATCATGTGGGGCAGGTAACAATCAATATTTATCTCACAACATCACAAAAGAGGCGGCACGGTGGTCTAGGGGTTAGCGCGCGGACCTCACAGCTAGGAGACCAGGGTTCAATTCCACCCTCGGCCATCTCTGTGTGGAGTTTGCATGTTCTCCCCGTGCATGCGTGGGTTTTCTCCGGGTACTCCGGTTTCCTCCCACATTCCAAAAACATGCTAGGTTAATTAGCCACTCCAAATTGTCCATAGGTATGAATGTGAGTGTGAATGGTTGTTTGTCTATATGTGCCCTGGGATTGGCTGGCGACCAGTCTAGGGTGTACCCCGCCTTACGCCCGAAGACAGCTGGGATAGGCTCCAGCACCCCCCGCGACCCTCGTGAGGAAAAGCGGTAGAAAATGAATGAATGAAATGAATGAACATCACAAAAGAATGAAAGCTTTGAAAGAAAAAACATGTCATCATCAGAGATGTCAATTTCCTCTTCTTCTTCCATTTGGGTTCTACTTGGCTTGTTGAGGACAGAAAAGTGCTGATGTCACTATGGGCTGGCCAGCTGACAGTGAGAGGCGAATCCAAAGTCTCACTGGCTAAAAAAAACAACAGCCCTGTTGCCAATAGTGTGTTTTCAACATTGAACAGCATTCCTGATTCTGAAGGCCCTGGGCAGACATTGATATGGCAACACACAGAAGCTAAAATCTGATCAGACAACAAAATCATATCAAATACACAACCAGAAGCATTGCAGCCTAGAAGATAACTGTTGGGAATAAATACTAGAACCAAAGTTTTCAAGGTGGGTCAGTGCTTCTGGTAGTGGGAAAGCCATCAGAGAAGGCTTTGCTGGCCCTGACGAGACACACGAAACACGAGCTATGCAGTGATGACCTACCTCATAAATGACTTTCTGGATGCATTGAAACATCTTCAATACAAAGATTTTATGATTTAGTATGTACTTAATTAATTTGCCTTTCCTTGCATGGGTAAACAAAAACATGTCAAAATAAACGACAACACATTTACTTGTATCCCCATCCATTAAAATGTGTTAATCACATGGTGACTCAGTCATGAATATAGAATTAGAGTAGAGCTATAAAAAAGAGGATTAGCTGCTTCTTGATTCTGAGTCATTCTGACAAATACATTTGACATTCATAAATCCATTTGACTTCACTTGATGCTTGTTAAAACACCTGTCACTGACTCGTGAGAATTCCAAATACTCCAAACAATGGTATAGTTGTCAGATATTCAAATTATTCTACAAGCTCTGCTGTGGAGGCTGGTGAGACCTGTAAATTGGATGGTTCCACTTTATTGTTTAGCCTCTAAACTTTGCCTAATTTCATTCATTTTAATTGATCAGGGGTAAAAAATGCTGATGGTGACATGTCTACCATGTACTACTATACTGTCAGTGTCTTAATGAAGCATCTTATTGAGAAGAAAATCATCCATTTAACAAGTGAATGCAAAAATTTACTACATTACTGCATCAACTACAGGCCAGCAGCCACTGTTTTTTTTATACTACAGTAAACCTCGGATACATCGGACTTGGATATATCGGAAATTCGCTCACAACGGACAGATAAAAAAGAACCAATTTTTCTGTAATGCATTTCCAATAAAAATTCATTGCATATATCGGATTTTTTATAACGGATTTCGCCTATTTCGGACAAAATCTCCAGTCCCGTTCCAATGCATTTCCATGAAATTTCCCTCGCATATATCGGATGGCAGCATCGTGGCGCTCCGATTCGCCAAATGGTGACAGGCCGCTATACGACGTCATTTGCAGCGTTTGCAGCGTTGCCTGCGCGTCCAGGTACATTGGAAACATAGTCAAGGAAGTGCCTTTTTATAACGGATAAAATCCAATTTATGCATATACCGGATATAAATCCGATATATGCGTAAAACGGACATTTTCCGGTATACGCATATAACGGATTTCGCTTATATCGGACAAAACCAGTGGGAACAATTGAATCCGATATATCCGAGGTTTACTGTATATCGTAATTGGGAAATATATATGAATATTAATTCATTCATTCATTTTCGACCGATTATCCTCACGAGGGTTGCGGGGGGTGCTGGAGCCTATCCCAGCTGTCTTCGGGCGAGAGGCGGGGTCCACCCTGGACTGGTGGCCAGCCAATCCCAGCGCACATATAGACAAACAACCATTCACACTCACATTCATACCTATGGACAATTTGGAGTGGCTAATTAACCTAGCATGTTTTTGGAATGTGGGAGGAAACCGGAGTACCCGGAGAAAACCCACGCATGCACGGGGAGAACATGCAAACTCCACACAGAGATGGCCGAGGGTGGAATCGAACCCTGGCCTCCTAACTGTGAGGTCTGCACGCTAATAACTCAACCGCCGTGCAGCCCTAATAGGGAAATATCATTAAATATTTTTATATAATGTAAAAATATTTTAAATATCTTTTTATAAAACAAAAAACTCAAGTTAAAAGTAGAAACTTTAAACTAAAAACTAGTTAATTGATCTCAGGTGTATATGATTTTGCAACTTTGAGCTCATGACAATATGGCTTTTTTTCTAAAAAATATGACTTTTTCACTCCCCGTGCATGCGTGGGTTTTCTCCGGGTACTCCGGTTTCCTCCCACCAGTCCAGGGTGTACCCCGCCTCTCACCCGAAGACAGCTGGGATAGGCTCCAGCACCCCCTGCGACCTCCGTGAGGAAAAGCGGTAGAAAATGAATGAATGAATGAATGACTTTTTCATGTAAGATGACGTTCTTATTTTCTTATAGTGGCCCTGTTATGCTATTTGTTTGGACATTGTATTGAGTTGTGGACTCCTATAGAGCCGCTACACATGATATCCACCACTCAAAGCTTTATAGTCCTTCCTGATTCTGCACCAATTCAGCTTTATTGCTTTGGATGTCATCGTTCTCGTGAAAACGGTGTGTTTTAATGTATTCCACCCACAGCCCGCCTGCAGGCACGCCCACTCTGCTGTGGTTGGTCACATTAGTGAGTGCATGAAAACACGTCCGGTTTGTGCCGCTAGCTGCGAACGGTATAGGAGTTGATAATAAACGGCGATGTATCTTTTTTTAAATGTCGGCTTTTAACATACAGCCGCATGTGTTGGATTCCGAATCCGATCCGGGATTAGAGACTGGACAGTCCAAAGTTTCTCAACAAAAGAGGTTACTTCAAGAGGTCTCTCAAGTAGTTTTAGTATTTTAGCAGCATCGGTAACGTCTAATGTGGCCACTAATTGTTGTGACAAAGCGCTATTAGCAACCCCGTATACTATCCTTGTATACTAGTGCTTTTGCTCCATGACTTCCACAAGATAAACACAATTTGGACACTGATAAATTCTGATTAAAACACAATTGCAGGCTAAAGTAAACACACTAGCCAGGAGTCTCATCAAAAAGCATTTGCTGTCGCCAGGAAATCACCGGGGAAGCTATTAGCATGATGATGGAAGGAGGAATACAGTCTATTCTGTTTCAAATTTCCTTGTGCCTGCCAATTCTTAATGTTGTACATATTACAATAATATGTTTGGCCTCAAAGGTAGCACGTATTGTACTTCTCATACTATATGATGTGTTATAATGTATTTTCAGCCATCTCGAACTCATTTCCAGTCAAAGTTGCAATCACGTATGTTGAGTGTTGTGGGTTCAAGTGGGTGAAAAGGAAACAAGGCCATCTTGCAACTTGGAGTGCATTTAAATGCAATCATTAAGACGACATGGATTTACACATTGAGCCAATACAAGCATTTGTTTGCAACATTTTTGTAAGATTTTATATAAAAGTCACAGTTCACCATGACCTCAGCCTCCCATGTTTTGAGCTGGAATGATCAATTAGTGGATATTAGGGATGCGATACCATTACATTTTATTTACATCTCAGAAAGACAAAGAAGATATGTATGCCAAACCTGAAAGGCCACCATCACCTATCGTCTGCCCAGAGGACACACCCACCAGAGACATAAGTCGCTAAGCTGTACTGTACCATTTTAGAAGTGAAGAAGACAAAAGGTGAGATGTCTTCAACAAGAGACCAGTTGCCAGGATTAGCATGAACTGTAAGATTGAGAATCTTTCCAGACATATTCCACCTAGCGTCAACAGCACAAAAAGAACAGCCGCTCATTGTATTTACTGTCAATTTGTTCAGAAATGAATATATGTAACTGTATTATTTGAGATCCCCTTGTGAAATGACACATGCAATATAAATGAGCATACTCAAAGGCGTGAAAAGACACACGGCGTTCATGTGCCTTTTGGTGCGAGCGAGCTGAATCAGTCCAGCGCTGGAGTGCTAATGAAGGTGTAAAGAGAGAGGATGTGAAAATGGAATGAAACTGAGCAGAGAGGGAAAAATGTTTCATGGTTTTGTCTAGTGGCACTTATCAGCAGCTGCCAGTCTGATAATTACGGCTTGAGGCCCAACGCTGCTCCTTCAAGTCGGTCTTGACAGCCCAATTCAGGCTCACAGCCTCGTGCTATGTTTGTGCGTAGCTGTTAGGAAGATGCTGGCTTTTAGAAGATATCACATGCCTGTGTCGACCGCTTGCTTGTCAGAATTGTAAAAGTAAATGCCCTATTTTGAAGACGCAAACTAGACTACAAGCTTGTCCATTGCAGTCATCCAAATTGCAGGCGTGGAAATTGTGTCCAAATGTATTTTTTTATTTTGTTCACCAGAAAAACGGCAAAAAATTACATTCTTCACGTTAAAAAAATGGTTTGGCATGTGGCTCATTCTTTGTTGGTGTTGTGTGGGCTGTCAGTGCTCATAACAAGTTAACTATTTACGCCCAAATAAAGTATTTATGTACACTCGCTACCTGTCCACTATTGTCCTTCAAGTTTGTGTTTAACAATGTGGAAGCACAAACAAATCATCAGCCTATTAATTGGTTTATTATTTAGTATTTAAGGAAAGTTGTTGACACTGTAGAGGAAAATACCGAGATAGTACAATGGATGTAGGACCACAACGGTATCGCAGTATCTAATTTGATTCATGCTTTGGATTTAATACCTAAAATATATTCTGGTATATATTAATTATGTTATTTTGTCAGGTTGTTTGCAAAGACTGAAAAAAGCCCACACTGGCGGTGTGTGCAAGAGCGGGAATATTATTTAGGATCAAATTGCTAACGGTTGCAAAAAAAAATGCGACAGGATTTTTCCTTGATTTAAGTCCTGGTATTTCTCTTTGAAGAGTTGTTGCTGCTCTCCGCTGCTACAGTCAACACGCTATGTCACTTCGCCCCCAGATAACCGATGTTCTACTCCCCTCACAACCAGGAGCTATCAGTCTGAGACTTGTGCTTGAATCTTTCCTGTCCTCTTGAGTAAATTATAGCGTAGCAGTTCACCATAATTTGATGCTTTTTCTGTGCCCTCCATCGCTCTTTTTTTCCTTTGCCCTTCATTTCCTCCTTTTTTTCTATTAATTTTAGAAATGTGAAGGCTGTCGGCGCTATTAGGAACTAGCTCTTGCGTGATGAAATATGCGCCTTATGTTCCAGTGGGATAAGGTTGTTTGATGGCTCGTTTCAACGACATGCAATTCTTTTGATCGGTGTTGGGGTGACTGCTAAGAAATGCAGCAACCAAAGTAAAATTCAAAAGGACTATACCTGGAATATATCAGTGCCCCATTAGGCAAGTATCGTTTTTTTTAAATGATGCTACAAGAGTAACGCGTCCCCAGAGCTTGTTTATGAGCACTAAACATTTGTACAGAAAAATGTATTTTACAGAAAAGGTTATCAACTGGCTGCTTTTAAAGTTGACACCATTGAAGAAAATCCTCCTTTCTCATGGACACTATAACGCAGGGGTGGGCAAACTTTTTGACTCGCGGGCCGCATTGATATAACAAAATTTCCGGGGAGGGGGGCAGACTATATATTTTACACGTAACATTCCACCTGGTATTATTGTATCTGTAAAATTGTCATGCAATCTGCTATTATGATTTATTATTTTATATTCATATTTAAATATTTTAAAAATAATAAAATATTATAATAATTAAAATAAAATTAAAATAATAATTATTATATTATTATTATGTAAAATATGCAAATATAACAATATTATTATATATAATTAATATAATAATTAGCATTAATATAATAAATATAATAATCATAATAGTTATAATAATAATATAATAATTATTATTTTAATTTTTATTATTATTATGTGCTTGTGTCTCTTTTTTCAGGAGCACTTTGTAAACAACAGACCATGTCAAACAACGAAATTGATACAACCATCAAAAGGTTGGCTCAGGCCATGATGCCAGGTTGTATGTTGAGTTTAAATTAAATACTTTGGAAAGATTGGGCGGGCCGTATTCAAACACTTGGCGGGCCGGATGTGGCCCCCGGGCCGTAGTTTGCCCACCCCTGCTATAACGCCTCTGACTGACGTATGGAAAATGAACCCACTCCATGTGTGAACCCACCAATTCAAAAGAAAAACAAAGTGCACATATTAAAATAATGCCTACATCTCTTCCAACTATCTAGTCGTGTTTTGATGTATGTGATATGATGTACCGATTATGCTAATTTTTCATCCATTTGCATTGACACACAATAACATGCACCAAAAACTTTATAGATCTTCCAGAATCTGCACCTATCCCAGCTGTATTTCCTTGGATTTCCAAACCCATCTCTTAATTTATTCCACGCCTCCGAGCACACCCATTCCAAAATGATTGGTCACACTCCCAAGTACTTCCGGAGTACTGCCGAATCCCACTTTGTAATTGTGTCAGTATAGGAGTTTAATTAATGAATTAAAAACGGATTAGGAGCTACTGGTAGCTCACAAGCTTCTAGTTGGAGACCAGATATAACTTAAGATTTATGAACTCAAAGAGTGGTCATGTAAGTCCACGTTTACTGAGTGCAAGCATAGCGTAGCGAGCGTGGGCAGCTTCTCCGGGTCAATGCTGTGGTTCTCCCCACCTCCAAAATGCTGTTGTCGGATGAGAATATTTCTCTCTTACAGGGAATCACCAACTCCAACCACTTCTGCCAGAGCTTGCCTTGTAGGAAGATTTCCTGGGAACCATAGCTAACAACCCTAAACAGAGCTAAGCAGAGCTATGGGTATGGCAGTCTTAGAGCGTGTCTGGCCTACAGCCTATGCCCATATAAGGAAGCCTGGCCCCTGTGACATCACAAACAGCCAGTATTAGAAAAAGCTCTCTAAAACAGAGCATCCAGGGACATCCAAAACTTCTTTCAGGGCTCACTTCAAAATGCACAAACCTCACTATCGAAAACTTTGGCAACGTTTAACACAAGAATACAACATTCTAACAAGATTTATAGGTCATAAAAGTGGAAAAAGCAAAATAGGTGCCCCTTAAGTTAAACAAGTGCAGAGTGACAGTGTATATATAAAAAGTTGATCGAGTGTGTATATATCAAAAGTTGATAGAGTGCACAATATCCTCTCTTGAGCCACACTGTCTGAGACATGTGTACAAACACAGCTCAAAGGAATCAAAGCTGCAGTACACAAGATGGGTTGTTCCTGGTATAGCTTACTGAATAAAAAAATGTCCAAATTCCTGCATCAAGTCTCACTTGTGGGCAACATAAAATAAAACCTTTCCTCCATCACAGATAGATAAATAACGTCTTTACTTTTCTAGTGGTAACATAACATCACTGATATCAAATTAATTGCATCAAATACAAATACATGTTTGCCATTATTAAAACAGAGAAAAAAATAAATAAGAATGTGTGCATTACTTATTACTATACCTTTGACATGTTTTTTTTTTTTTTACATTAATGGTGGCCAATATTGACTACATCTATTTTTTTCGTGCTGATGATGGAAATGAGGTCAGAACCCCAATTATAATTATGTTCCCCAACTCTTCCTCAAAACTACCCACGGATGAGTTATCAGGCTTTAAGAACACTGTCTTATTAAAACAGTCTTAAGTGGAGACTACAGTTCAGGAGTAGTGTGGAGCATTTCTGAGCCCCGTGGGCCTCCTGTAGCAGGGTTGAATGTGCGTAATTAATCCATATAATTAAGAAAAACTTCTTCCAGTTGGGCCAAGTGGTGTTGGTACCAATCAAGTCTGTGAGGATATGATGTGTTCAACTTAGTGTAAATGTTAGGTAGACATACCCGTATTAAAACCCCTTTCAGTTGTTCTCAAGCAAATGTGTCATCTATCACTAGCTTCTTCACGGCGTTCCCATCATCTAGGAGGTGTTAGTGCAGCACCATCCTCCTGTCATTAGAGACAGCCCTTCCAGAAATAGAAGGTTCAACTAGAATTAATGACACCAAATGTCATATGGCTGAAGATAAGAAAGAGGACAAGTTGTCTTGCAGAGATGGTATGAGAAAGTCTTCATAATTAAGCAAACCAAGGGTTGAAGAACAAAAAGTGCCAGAATGTGTCAACTTATTTCTCAATAAAGTCAAATGTTTGGGTGTATGTAAACACTTTTAGTGGGCTTAGGTACAGTCCTCCCTCACAATATCGCATTATTTCAAAAATTAATTACTGATTGGTGTTTTGGGGTTGAAAATATTGAAAAACAATTGAAATGTAATATTGTGGCCATTAGGCATCAGTAATTATTTATTGTCCTGTCTCATTGTTAAGACATGACAGTAGATTTCCGATAACACTGCATGTAGTCAGCCATGGCATGTCCAACATGATATAGTGAAAAGATGTTCTCCTCACGTTCTGTGTGGAAATGGTTTTTGAAATTTTTGCTTCTTTAACCTTCATCCCCACTCTGTTTTCAACAATTTCTTAAGTTTAGAATATAGCAAATACATTGAAGGCTAACTAGTTAGCTTGCTGGCTTGCTAATGGTTAAAACCGTGGCTGTCGATGGACAGCATTGTATTGTATTGCATTGCATTGTAACTTGTATCTGTTTGTGAATGACTGAGATTGGACAGAATCAGGATTCAAGTACAGTGGAAACTCATCGGGGCTCACATTTGAGGGCGAGGTGTGGTGAGTTTTTGAGCCGTGCGATGTGATCATCAGTTGGGTGGTGGCTAACGTGGCCAAACATGGGACACTCACCCGTGGGTGTGGCAGTCATAGGCTTAAGGCGGATAGCCCAAAAAGTTGGATTAGTTGGACTTGACTCGCCGATGGAAGGTTCTGGGGCCCTGCTGGAGCACCATCAAGCTGTGATCTTTTGCACCCGAAGTCTCCTTAAAGAAGGCTTCTCATCCTTTGTTTCATCAGCGATAGACCAATAGTAAATTAAAAAATGTACACTTAATCCATGTGATCGGTATCAGTCGATTTCATTCATTTATGATCGGTATCAAAATCAGCAGCAAAAAACCCACATGGGAGCATCCCTAGTAAAAACGGTACTTTGAAAGTCATAAACAGGTTTGTGATGAAAAAATAAATTTCTTACAGTTTTTCTCGATTGTTTACACACAATTTGTGATGCCTGAGACCCAATGACCACAACATAGAACCAATGCACCAACTCCATGAACCAAGTCTGCTAAACTAGAAGCACAATTCCTGCTTTACACTCACACTGAAGATCTACAACACACTTTTTTTTCAAAACACTATACACAATTCTCTGAGTTTTGGCACAATTTTCATGAAGTAAACTTCTTGTTTTCACAAAGAACACAATGCCACTCAAAACAGTCAAATGAATATTCCTATTATTCACACTGACTCATCACATGGGTAAACACCTGTCACACATTTTTACAATTAGCAATCAGAGCTTTAGCATAAAACAGCAACAGGTGAGTTCCTCTGTTTTGGAACAATGGATGCCAACATTGAAATCAGAGGGAGAGCCAGGGGTGTGAGAATAAGAGGAGGAGGACGAGGACGACGAGGACGAGGAAGGATGAGGGCCATAATCTGTGATGAGATCAGGTCCACTTTTGTTGACCACGTGGTAAACCATGGTCTAACAATGAGGGAGGCTGGGCAAAGGGTCAGAAATCCACAAACACACAATCCCCTTCTCCAAGCTATGGAAGATGCATGTGGAGACATTCCAGCAGATGCTTTCCATGGCTGGATTGGCCATGCTAGGCCATATTCCCCCGCTTGGAGAAAACCTTGCATGTGATGTAGATGAGGTGCTGTGGCCTGACCCAAACAGAAGACGTGATGCAGCATAGTCTTTTGCTTTGTTATTCATTGATTTTTCGTTTATGATTATTATTATTTCTTGAACTGAAGCTGTATACATTTAGATGCAGACCACTGTATGTGGAACTTTGTGTTGGCTGTGATGAACACTTCGTAGATTGTTTTTCTGTGAAAAATGAAAAAAATATTTCTGTGTAATTTTGTGTTCTGAGTAAAAAAAAAATACAAAAAAACACAAAAAACAATTCTACAACATTTTGCAAGAAGTGTCACACTGAACCCAAAAAGGCCCGACTCATGATGAATATGATGTAATCAGTGTTTTACACTGAGCACATCAGTGTTCAACTGGTTCATATAAATGTTGTTCATATTGTGGTTTGTGTGCGTCATTTGGAGACAAAACAAAATTTTGAGAAGAATGAAGACTGTTTTGGATGTAAAGTTTCATTTTGCAGGAGAATTGAGGGGTTTTCAGAAATGTGGGAGTGATTTTTTTATTTGTGTGTAGAGTTCTGAGAATATGAGGCATCCTTTCAGAAAATATGTTTAAACAATCGAGAAAAACTGTAATATTGAATCCTACTTAATTCTTAATTCACTTAATTGGTCTTAATCGGTCACTTTCAGTTGTGCCAAAAGAGGAGTAGCATGCCAGAAAGGAGATGATAATTGGTGTGAATGTGACTTAAGTCAGTGGATCTCATTGGTAAACTTGATTTCTTCATTTGCCAGTAGAATCAAGGTCAGATTGCTTTCTAACCACAACCAGATTCCACTACAGCTCATTTGGAAGTGTATCAACGAGCGATGATCTTGGACTCATCTTGGATTTAAGTTGGTCTGGGCCCATGTTCACATTTGCTAAAATGAGTTACATCATGCAATGGTTGATTAAAACAGACCACAAGGTGCTAGCGTGACAGACAACTTAAGAATCTTTAGGTGTGGATATGAATAGTGATCCAACTGTGATTGACTGGCGGGCTCTCCAGAGTGACCCTGCGCTAATTACGATAGGTTCCGCCTCATCACCACCTGCAAAGGATAAGAAGAGATGACGGATGGATGTTAGTTCTTTATGCAGTGTTGACAGCACTTTTCACTATGACAAGTGTTGTTTCTCAAGTCAGTCAAATCACACAAACTTCATCATTTTTCAATCTCGTCTTTGTATCCATAGATGAGCAGTCGGATCAAGACGCTGCTACGGTGATTTGCCACTTGTCCTTGCTGCCAAATGATCCATCTGCAGGTATTCTCTTGCTCATTTTTTGCATTCCCCAGATGAGCAAAAGAGCCTCATTTACTCAGGCTTCAAAGACACAGCCGAAATGTTCTCCCATATGACTTTGCTTCTCGGGGGTTTGGGGAGGGGGTGAGATTGTCTGCATTTCCCTTTGAATCCCATCCAAACAGGCTTTGATGATATCTCTGTGTATTACATGAGTCAACTACGTTCAACTGATGAAAATATGCAAGGAAAGACCGACTAGTTCTGATAGAAAATGCAAGAAATCAAACTTATTCAAACTGTCTAATGAAAGAATCATGTAACAAGCGTAAGTAATGATACTTTGCCACATTTGGGTGACTGATCAGATCATTATTATTCACAAACGTCAACAGTGTGACCGTTTTTATGGTGTGGCTACGGTGAAATGCTCAGGCATGGTCGGAAGAGGTTGACTTGGCACTTTGCATTTGACGGCTTTACAATACCATGAAAAACAAAGATGTAACTCGTTTCTACACCCTCATATTTCCACTACGACAGGTGAATCTCTGGCCATAACCTTGGCCCTCAAATGATGATGTATGTTGTTGATTAATTTGGTAATTTGACAGATTGTCTGTAATTAATGCGAACTGAAACAGTAGCCCTTAGCCTCGTAGTGACAACACACTTAACAAAGTGTTAGATTCACTTCAAGCTTTGTCCTGCAATGTCTTTCTTAATCGAGTCATTAGGACGCCGCCGTCCGCGATGTTGTATAGATCTCTCATTCCACATCTGCTGTAATAGTGATTAATATGATGGCGCTGGCTCACCTAAACGAGTTAGGCCCGGCTATTTGTTGCACGACTGACAGCTTCATTATCATGGCGCATCAGTTAATGTAGAAAAGATGGATAAAGATGACTTTGTTGCCTCAGCATATACTGGAGATACGAAGACATTTGAGGGTCATTAAAATAAACATTTGTTAAATATCCCATATGCTTTACACATTTTAAAATGTCTAGTATTGTATTTGGGATGTTATAAAATGTAATATAATAATCATTCATACGCCTCTAATTGGATTGGATTGGAAATCAAACAATGCACAACAATGAGCCAAGAAACAATACAAGCAGTTGATGTTTGCTAAATCCAAGGATGAAGAGTCTTGAACCAGTCATGATGTGCTATATATATCACTATATTGACACGCACTATGGTACCCATTATGGCAATGGATGATCATATCACCCAGTACTTCGCTACGAGGTGCATTATTAAAAAAAAAAAAAAAAAAAAACTGTATTATAGAAAGCAGGAAGTGAACAAATGTAACAGTTAGTGATTGTAAAAGTACCAGATGGAGGGGTAGGATTTAATAAGCTTTGCTTCTTCCTACTCCTTTTGGACATGTGGAACTGGGAACTGATTATGGGATGCACTCAATTGGAATCTGATGCATGTTCAAATGAAATAAAACCATTACCATTACCATTACCATTACCATTACCATTACCATTACCATTACCATATAAAATAACATTGGAAGGCATATTTCCTGTGTCAGATGTGTACTCCATTATTGAACTATTTACCATATTATAAAGATTTGGTGACGTCTTCACCAGACAGTCCTACCATTCTCAACTGTTATGACCCAGTTCTGGAAGATATAGATATTTGTATATTATGCCCACTTGTTGTATTGAAGTCTTTAGCTAGAACACTCCAGGAGGCAGAGTAAGATTGTTGACATTTCGTAAAGACACCATTCACTTCATCAGATCAGCGAATTTCATGGGACGAATGTTTCCATACAGATGGAAATAAAAGTCAAAAATACACATGACTTGGTACCGTGGAAAAGCGTTCCAAGTGGCCTCCCATACGCTCCACAGTAGCCAGCATAGTAGTACTTATGGCTGCTTATGAAGTGTGGAATGCTAACTGATGCACTCGCTATCTGTTGTAGCCATAACTTCCAGTCAAACATGTCACCAAACTGGATTCTATAAGCCAAGTAAAAGCAACTACTTTGTCATTTAATCATGATTGTTTATTTATTGTGCTTGTGTGATGTTAATTTAACCAAACACATCCTGTACAAATAATTCAACATCAGCATACATATTACTGATTCAATATATAATTTCAGTGTGATAACACAATCAGTTGTTTTCTTCTCATCTTATTGAAGAGACAATTTGATTCTTTCGACTATAAGCACAGTCAGTGGAAATTAAGAGCCATGATTACTTTTATAACAAGTCTGCTTTCATGGATGACAAAAGAAATGTAAAAAACATCCACATTTAAAGGGCTGAAATCAGAGGATATTTACATATTTACATAAAAAAGATTGTTCACATCTTTGAGAAGCCATTGTGAAAAAAAACATTATATTGTTTCTAGTAGAAACTGGTCAAAATAAACATGCAAAATTTGGCCTACTTTTCTTGACTTGTGTGTTCTTTGGCCATCGGACCCTGACTTGCATTGACATGTCATTTTGACAAACCAACATAATAAATAAATAAAATAGAGTTTCGGGCCACTTATGGGGAAACCAGGGTCCAATGATGCCACATTTCACCCATTTCACCCTTTCCTGTTCAGATGTAGCAAATAGAACACAGACCTGGACACCAGACTGGTCCTGACCCAACCTACAGTAATTATCATGTCAAATTGACATCAGCATTTAAAGAGTTAAAAAGCAGCCAAGTTTGGAACTGGAAACTAAACTTTCAGTCACAGTTGCCCAGAAAAAAAAAACGTATAAAATGTCTTTCTCATAGAAAATTAACCATCAGAAGCTGAGTGGGCACCATCTGATGCAAGTGTTTTGACAGTTGCCAGCATATTAAAGTGCCTCTGTCAACTCTATTCTACTCAAGAAGAATAAAAAGTAAATGGTAAAATAGAAAGCTATTTTTATTTTGTCTGACCATCTCTTCTACTAAAATTATGGTAATGGTAATGGTAATGGTGATGGTTTTATTTCATTTGAACATGCATCAGATTCCAATTGAGTGCATCCCATAATCAGTTCCCAGTTCCACATGTCCAAAAGGAGTAGGAAGAAGCAAAGCTTATTAAATCCTACCCCTCCATCTGGTACTTTTACAATCACTAACTGTTACATTTGTTCACTTCCTGCTTTCCATAATACAGTTTAAGGTTTTTTTTTTTTGTTTTTTTTTTAAATAATGCACCTCGTACCGAAGTACTGGGTGATATGAGCATCCAATGCCATAATGGGTACCATAGTGCGTGTCAATATAGTGATATATGTATATGTAGTCTACTGTATGTAGACTGTTGCACATACAAGTCACTAACCGTAAATGTTGCACTGGTAGCATTGAACTGTAACACGCAAGACAGTTGCAAGTCTTCAGAGTTGGATTTATTTATTTAACGGGTCATTCCTAGAGATGTGGTGACAACCAATGCCCCGGGGGTGGGGGGCAGTGTCATATTTTTGCTATTCCTGCCAGGGGCCCTGCTTGTTGGTAAAAGCCAGCTACTTTGCCAATGTGAAGCCAATTCAACTGGCCATCGATAAAACATAAATGAAGCCAGAGGGTTGATGACATTGACGCCAATGAAGTATTACTGAGTTGTCAAATTAATTCCCACATTCAATATTGACTCTGTTCATCTTAAAGACAGTTCCTTATATTTGCAATAAAAAGGCCAGATCATATCAATTGGCAAATATGCAAACATCTCTGTTATGCTACGTTCACACCGACGCCGAATGTCGCGCTTTGAATCGGCGACGAATTTGGCGTCATTTTTCAAAAAATCTCACGATCTCCTCAGATATGTTTATGCTCTGTTTTAAAAAATTTTGGCGCTCTTGCCGAATGTCCCGAATTGCTCAAACCTTTCTTACGCTGTATTACGGTCTTTACGCTTTCATTAAGCTTTGTTACTGCCGCTTTGCTCGCCAATTTAATTGGCCATCGATTCGGCGTCGGTGTGAACGTAGCATTATAGTTTTTCTCGATTGTTTAAACACATTTTGTGAAAGGATGCCTCATATTCTCAGAACTCTACACACAAATCCAAAAATCACTCACATTTCTGAAAACCCCTCAATTCTCCTGCAAAATGAAACTTTACATCCAAAACAGTCTTCATTCTTCTCAAAATGGTGTTTTGTCTCCAAATGACGCACACAAACCACAATATGAACAACATTTATATGAACCAGTTGAACACTGATGTGCTCAGTGTAAAACACTGATTACATCATATTCATCATGACTCGGGCCTTTTTGGGTTCAGTGTGACACTTCTTGCAAAATGTTTTAGAATTGTTTTTTGGTTTTTGTGGTATTTTTTTGACTCAGAACACAAAATTACACAGAAATATATATTTTTATTTTTCACAGAAAAACAATCTACGAAGTGTTCATCACAGCCAACACAAAGTTCCACATACAGTGGTCTGCATCTAAATGTATACAGCTTCAGTTCAAGAAATAATAATAATAATAATAAACAAAAAATCAATGAATAACAAAGCAAAAGACTATGCTGCATCACGTCTTCTGTTTGGGTCAGGCCACAGCACCTCATCTACATCACATGCAAGGTTTTCTCCAAGCGGGGAAATATGGCCTAGCATGGCCAATCCAGCCATGGAAAGCATCTGCTGGAATGTCTCCACATGCATCTTCCATAGCTTGGAGAAGGGGATTGTGTGTTTGTGGATTTCTGACCCTTTGCCCAGCCTCCCTCATTATTAGACCGCTAATTGTAAAAATGTGTACCAGGTGTTTACCCATGTGATGAGTCAGTGTGAATAATAGGAATATTCATTTGACTGTTTTGAGTGACATTGTGTTCTTTGTGAAAACAAGAAGTTTACTTCATGAAAATTGTGCCAAAACTCAGAGAATTGTGTGTAGTGTTTAGAAAAAAAGTGTGTTGTAGATCTTCAGTCTGAGTGTTATGCTACGTTCAAACCGACGCCCAATGTCGCGCTTTGAATCGGCGACGAATTCGGCGTCATTTTTCAAAAAATCTCACGATCTCCTCAGATATGTTTTATGCTCTGATAAGCTCTGATACGCAGTGGAAAATTTCGAGATCCCGACTGCATCCCGCCTCTGATCCAGAGCATAATAAAGATGCAGCAGATCCATTGATCCTTTGAACCAAGCTCTGTTAAGCTTTCCTACGCTTTGAGCAAAACTTTGATAAGCTTTAATACGCTCTCCACGCTTTACGCAATTCGTGACAGATCGCCTCAAATTTTTAAACAGTTTCAAAATTTTTGGCGCTCTTGCCGAATGTCCCGAATTGCTCAAACCTTTCTTACGCTGTATTACGGTCTTTACGCTTTCATTAAGCTTTGTTACGCTTTGCCGCCGCTTTGCTCGCCGATTTAATTTGCCATCGATTCGGCGTCGGTGTGAACGTAGCATAAAGCAGGAATTGTGCTTCTAGTTTAGCAGACTTGGTTCATGGAGTTGGTGCATTGGTTCTATGTTGTGGTCATTGCGTCTCAGGCATCACAAATTGTGTGAAAACAATCGAGAAAAACTGTAATTAGGAGACGAGCTCTGTTTCCATGGCTGCATTAAGCTTTCACAGAGAAATATAGACCTTGCCCAGCAAAGCACGTTAAAGTTATGAACACACAGCTTATTATTACTTATCTTCTTTTGTGTCTGTTATTATATGGGAGCCAGGCAACGACATTTCGTTGGCAATTTCACTACTGTGTTTTTGTGCAATGACAATAAAGGGAGTCTATCTATCTATCTATGGAATTGCCTGTTGATTTAAAAGGTGACGCAAGCCCATATATATAACACATACAAAAAATCACATTTACTGCAAGGGGAGTGATGTCATTAATATAGTACATTTAGTACTGCAAGCACATTATTTAGAAGGGCTCTGTGAATACAATATAATGTTATTTAAAGCTGGACGTAAAAAGAAACTGTACTCAATGCTTTTTGGAAATCTATCTTTGCGTGTCATCTTATTGTTGCAAGAAGCCCTATTATTGATGTTAGTGCTTTATACTTGTGCACTACTTACGTATATCTTATATATGGCCAGCAGTTAGGGTTGCCAGCGCTGTGAAAAATACTGTAGATGAGGGACACCTTTTTTGCAGGCCCGGCTAACCTGATTTTTAATTTGTGTAAAATGATTGTTAAACTATTAGATATGAACCTGAATTTAATGACATGCATGGTAATATGAATGCATTGGTAATTGGCCACTCCAAATTGTCCATAAGTATGAATGTGAGTGTGAATGGTTGTTTGTCTATATGTGCCCTGGGATTGGCCGGCCACCAGTCCAGGGTGGACCCCGCCTCTCGCCAGGGATAGGCTCCAGCATACCCCTGTGACCCTAATGAGGGTAAGTGGTATAGAAAATGTATGGATAAATACATTAAAAAATGTATTTTTAGTGCGATATAACAAGAATAAGAGGATAAAATAATAGCCAAAGCTACATCTGATATAACACAGCTGATTGATGTATGCAACGACTGCAAGATACAAGGTGAGTGAGCAGCGATCTCTCTGAAATTTTCGATGAAAACCCATATTATTTTAAGATTTGTAGCATATATCTAGCAGGAAAAAATGTGGACTTATATATTGAATATTTTAGGTATTATTTCCTTTTTAAAAATGAACTGCTACAACTATATATATTTTTTTTATATATGTGTCTTTACAAATCCATTTCATGACATTATATTACGCTCATTACAAAATACAAGTGGTTAGCATGCTGGCCACACAGCTAGGAGACCCGAGTTCGATTCCACGCTCGGGCATCTCTGTGTGGAGTTTGCATGTTCTCCCCGTGCATGCGTGGGTTTTCTCCGGGTACTCCGGTTTCCTCCCACATTCCAAAAACATGCTAGGTTAATTAGCCACTCCAAATTGTCCATAGGTATGAATGTGAGTGTGAATGGTTGTTTGTCTATATGTGCCCTGTGATTGGCTGGCAATGAGTCCGCCTCTCGCCCGAAGACAACTGGGGTAGGCTCCAGCACCCCCGCGACCCTTGTGAGGATAAGCGTTAGAAAAAGAATGAATGAATGAATGATCAAAATAAGACATTGATTTAAATGTGAATGAGTCACGACTAGCATCGCTGCCTGGCTTCTTCTGCCCCGTTCTCAAGACATGAGGAACGTGACCATCTGTTTATTTACATATGTAACATCATGTGTTCCCTTAGGTAGAGCAGAGTTAGTAAAATGCCAATGTGACCAATTCATTTGTTAGATTGGAGCAGTCAGGAAATTCCAACGCCGTGTCCCCTTCTCCCAGTGTGAGATCCCTTTGATGAAAGCGTTCCTGGCACCCGGAGGAGGCGAGAGAGGCTATAACTTATATTTTCAATTACCAGGCTATTCCATTTCACAGTCACACTTTGCATACTGCAACTGTCTGCACCATTTACGTGGACATATCGTTTCATTGGCGAGGCAGAGATGTGTTTGGTTGGGATCTGTGCTTCTTATATTTGATCATTCACAAGCTTCTGATAGATTTTTTTTTTTTAATTGGGAATTTCAGCACGTCAGAGCATCTGGGCCTTGACTGCAAATTATTGACTGACTTTATCTAAGGCAGTATTCTCTGTGTCTATGCTGTACTTTAACAGAGAAAAGCATATAGTAAAAGGTATGCAGCATATGCCTTTATCCATTGTTTTGATGAAAGTGTTGCTGTGGAAGTAATTTGTTGTGAGAGAGGAGATTAGAATCCACTATTTGACAGGGGAATCAATGTGGTGTAAGGACAACCTCCTAACCCTCCTATGCCGTCCTCTGTTCAGCAAAGCATCATCACTTTTAGTATTTACCATTTATCTTCAGTCTGCCTATGGATCCCTGACAAGTCCATTAAGCAAGAGAAGCCTTAATGGCTCTCAGCTGATGATGGAAAATCCCTTGTCTGATGAGAAAGGTGAAAAAGACTAAAAGTGTAACACCGCTTTGACCTCTGGCTCTACATTCAGTGGCGCCCGTGGATGGATGGGGTGGATTAGCAGTATCGCTCTGCCAAAGTCTCAGTCATTGTTACGGAACAGACTGAAGAGCTCTTTGAAGGTCCGATATTATACTATTTTCCAAACAAGCCTCAGAGATTCCACGTGTGTGGAAGTCTGTTGGCCAAATTGTAGCCTTGATACTGGAATGTAGACACTTTAAAAGTGTTTTAAGAACGCGTTTTGTCTGCATGTGTGCAGCTTTAATATGTGCATCCGATGTGCATTAAATACACTTTTTACATCCACGATACAACTAAGTCTGCACTTGCACAATATAATCGATGCCATGTGAAAAGCACAGTGATATCTTTACGGCTTATTGACTGCAAAAGACAAAAATAATAACACTTACAGCACCCACGTCTTTAGCCGACACGTTAACGGCGCTCCAATCTTCTTTTTTTTTTTTTACAAAGCTGACTCTTTTAAGTGGTGGGCATATCCACAGGATCGCCTCATCGAAGTGGAGGCAGGTCGTCTATGGAGGACCAAAACTGCCAAAATAATAAATAAATAAAAGTGGAAATAAAAACAAAAATGAAAAAAAAAATCAAAAAATTAAATACAAAAAAATTAATATAAATGGAAATACAAACAAAAATAAAAAAATATATACATAAATAAATAAAAGCAAAAATAAATACAAAAATAAAAACACAAGATTCAAAAATTAAAAATAAATACAAAAATAAATGTAGAAATAAATACAAAAATAAATATATAAATAGAATTACATATCAATAAATAAATAAAAGCACTCTGCTCTCATATGTATTTATTTCATGCTGCAGACAATGTCAGCTTGAAATGCAGAAGGAAAAACTATTCAAATGAGGGGGCGGTCCTAAGTGTGTCTTGGGTTAAACTGTTCGCCTATTGGTTGATCGACATGTGAGTGCGAAAATCGACTAGGTATGCCTGCAAACAGCCACAGCAAGAGGAAGTATACAGGGAGAAAAGTATACATTTACCGGGACAATAATGGCGGGGTCCACCAGGAAGTCGGTGTCCGAGCTGGAGATTGCAGCCATATTTACCGCCATTGAGAGTGGTGTGGTGACTTCCTCTTGCTGTGGCTGTTTGCAGGCATACCTAGTCGATTTTCGCACTCACATATCAATCAACCAATAGGCGAACAGTTCAACCCAAGACACACTTAGGACCGCCCCCTCAATAGTTTTTCCTTCTGCATTTCAAGCTGACATTGTCTGCAGCATGAAATAAATACATATGAGAGCAGAGTGCTTTTTTTATTTATTGAATTGAATTCTATTTATATATTTATTTTTGTATTTATTTCTACATTTATTTTTGGATTTATTTTTAATTTTTGAATCTTGTTTTTTATTTTTGTATTTATTTTAAATTTTTGAATCTTGTTTTTTATTTTTGTATTTATTTTAAATTTTTGAATCTTGTTTTTTATTTTTGTATTTATTTTTGCTTTTATATTTTATATATTTATTTATTTATTTATTATTTTGGCAGTTTTGGTCCTCCATAGTCGTCATCATATCATCATCATATCATCATCATCCTGTCATATGATATGTCCATAAGGACAGAGGTTTGTTGTTCCTGACATCATAAAAAAAACCTGGAACAATGTTAAAACTGTTACTGTTAAAACCTCACAAAAAAGTCACATCTGAATAATAAAGGAGCTTTAAAGCTATAACATGTCATTTTTTATTTAAATATTATTTGATATCAATTCAGCATACATTGCACAATATGGACAACAGTTGGTTCCATTAAATTGAAGCTAATATGGAATTGCCAGAAACTTATTCTTATTGAAATTCTTTCTGCAAGTTTTGAGAGTATGTCTGTCAGATTTGATGTCCATTCATCCGTAAGAAAATGCATCAGTCGATGATAACACACACAGACACACACATCTAATCAAACGGGGCACCCATGATAAATCCAAACAACATTGTCAGCTTGAAGGTGCTTAGTCCATCTTATGAGGACAACGATGGTCGATGGCGGCCATCAGAGTAACGTGGAGGTTAATGTCCTTTTAAACCTTTGATAAGAATAGTAAAACAAGGCCAAAGTGAACTGTATGGAATGTTTAATATAATATTTGTGTCATGTCATTTTGACATTTCTATTTCTGAACTTGGGTTTTCCCAAGTGGTCCCTCACCACTTTGTGGTTCAAATTTTGCAAATCAGGTTTTTTTTTTTCAAAATACAGGCTGGTCAGCAAAACATGGATAAATCAAAAATAAATCAAAAATAAGTTCAACAACACAAGATGTTGCTTATTGTTAGTATGCTATTGTTTTTACTATACAAGGGTTAACTTATTTTTATACTTTTATGACAAGAGTAATGTCTTGTAACTTAAAGGGGACTTATTATGCTAATTTTTCCACCTGTTGTATTGAGTTATGGACTCCTATAGAGCAGCTACACATAATAACATGGGCAGAAAACCTTTTAGATTTTGAGGAATCTCTATCTATTAATAGTTTTATTGCCGTTTTTGAAACAGAGTGTTTTGAGCCATCCTAAACTTCCTTTAGGTCTCACTTCCAAATGCATAAACCTCATTATCTGAAACTTTGGCATCGTTAAACACGAGAATACTACATTTATAAAACATAATGGGTCCCTTTAAGAGCTAGGACACAGAGAATCATGTTAGTACTCTATTGTTTTTACTATACAGGGGTTAACTTCTTTTTATACTTTTATGACAAGAGTAATGTCTTGTAACTTAAAGGGGACTTATTATGCTAAATTTTCCATCCGTTGTATTGAGTTATGGACTCCTATAGAGCAGCTACACATAATAACATGGACAGAAAACTTTTTAGATTTTGAAGAATCTCTATCTATTTATAGTTTTATTGCAGTTTTTGAAACAAAGTGTTTTGAGCCATCCCAAACTTCTTTTAGGGCTCACTTCCAAATGCATGAACCTCATTATCTGAAACTTTGGCATCGTTAAACACGAGAATACTACATTTATAAAGCATAATGGGTCCCCTTTTAAGAGCTAGGACACAGAGAATCATGTTAGTACTCTATTGTTTTTACTATACAGGGGTTAACTTCTTTTTATACTTGTATGACAAGAGTAATGTCTTGTAACTTAAAGTAGACTTATTATGCAAATTTTTCCACCCGTTGTATTGAGTTATGGACTCCTATAGAGCAGCTACACATAATAACATGGGCAGAAAACTTTTTAGATTTTGAAGAATCTCTGACTATTCATAGTTTTATTGCAGTTTTTGAAACAGAGTGTTTTGAGCCATCCCAAACTTATTTTAAGGCTCACTTCCAAATGCATGAACCTCATTATCTGAAACTTTGGCATCGTTAAACACGAGAATACTACATTTATAAAGCATAATGGGTCCCTTTAAGAGCTAGGACACAGAGAATCATGTTAGTACTCTATTGTTTTTACTATACAGGGGTTAACTTCTTTTTATACTTGTATGACAAGAGTAAGGTCTTGTAACTTAAAGGGGACTTATTATGCTAATTTTTCCACCCGTTGTATTGAGTTATGGACTCCTATAGAGCAGCTACACATAATAACATGGGCAGAAAACTTTTTAGATTTTGAAGCTATAGTGTTTTGAGCCATCCCAAACTTATTTTAGGGTTCACTTCCAAATGCATAAACCTCATTATCTGAAACTTTGGCATCGTTAAACACGAGAATACTACATTTATAAAGCATAACGGGTCCCCTTTAAGAGCGAGGACACAGAGAATCATGATGTGAAAGTTAAGCAAAGGGTTTCACTGGCAGCCACCGAGAGACTCCACTCTCCGGTCGTGGTAATCAGTGGTAACAATTCCTGCAAGCATGTACCCTGCTGGTACAAGCTCCAATGTGCAGCTGTAGGCCAAGGCTTAGATTAACACCGTCATTCAGGCCTTTCTGGGACCTTGTCCCATTGCTAGCACTCACTGAATGAGATCTCTACACGAGGCATTGAAAGAGGCCAGGCGGCCCGTCCAACAATGACTAAATGAGCAGGTAATCTCGTTTACATGATTCAGAAATGGCACAGAGAGGCACGGTTGAAGGCTGCCAGAGTTTAACCATGTTGTGTGCTCAAAGACTATGGAACTGTGAAGATAAATTAAATCAGCTTAGCGCCGACACGGGATAGAATGCAAATATGACACTGTGTGGATGAGATATTCCAGCGCACATGCATGCACATGCGGTATGTACATGCAGTATGCAACATGCGGTATGCACATGCGGTATGCACATGCGGTATGCACATGCAGTATGCACATGCGGTATGCAACATGCAGTATGCACATGCGGTATGCATATGCGGTATGCACATGCGGTATGCACATGCAGTATGCACATGCAGTATGCAACATGCGGTATGCACATGCGGTATGCACATGCAGTATGCAACATGCGGTATGCAACATGCAGTATGCACATGCAGTATGCAACATGCGGTATGCACATGCAGTATGCACATGCGGTTTGCAACATGCGGTATGCACATGCGGTATGCACATGCAGTATGCACATGCGGTATGCAACATGCAGTATGCACATGCGGTATGCATATGCGGTATGCACATGCGGTATGCACATGCAGTATGCACATGCAGTATGCAACATGCGGTATGCACATGCAGTATGCAACATGCGGTATGCACATGCAGTATGCAACATGCGGTATGCAACATGCAGTATGCACATGCAGTATGCAACATGCGGTATGCACATGCAGTATGCACATGCGGTTTGCAACATGCGGTATGCACATGCGGTATGCACATGCGGTATGCACATGCAGTATGCAACATGCGGTATGCACATGCGGTATGCACATGCAGTATGCAACATGCGGTATGCACATGCAGTATGCAACATGCGGTATGCACATGCGGTATGCACATGCAGTATGCAACATGCAGTATGCACATGCGGTATGCAACATGCGGTATGCACATGCGGTATGCAACATGCGGTATGCAACATGCGGTATGCACATGCGGTATGCACATGCGGTATGCACATGCGGGATGCACATGCGGTATGCAACATGCGGTATGCACATGCGGTATGCAACATGCGGTATGCACATGCGGTATGCAACATGCGGTATGCATATGCGGTATGCACATGCGGTATGCAACATGCGGTATGCACATGCGGTATGCACATGCGGTATGCAACATGCGGTATGCACATGCGGTATGCTCATGCGGTATGCAACATGCGGTATGCATATGCGGTATGCACATGCGGTATGCAACATGCGGTATGCACATGCGGTATGCAACATGCGGTATGCACATGCGGTATGCACATGCGGTATGCACATGCGGTACGCACATGCGGTACGCACATGCGGTATGCAACATGCGGTATGCACATGCAGTATGCACATGCAGTACGCACATGCAGTACGCACATGCAGTACGCACATGCACCACTACACCACTATGTACATCTGTGTAATACTTGCTTTTATATATAGTATAGTTACTTTTTTCACTGTGCAATATCTGATCAACCTCCATGTGCAATATTAAGGGCTCTAAATGCAATATACAGTAAACCTCGGATATATCGGACTCGGATATATCGGAAATTCGCTCACAACGGACAGATAAAAAAAGAACCAATTTTTCTGTAATGCATTTCCAATAAAAATTCATTGCATATATCAGATTTTTTATAACGGATTTCACCTATTTCGGACAAAATCTCCAGTCCCGTTCCAATTTCCCTGGCATATATCGGATGGCCGCATCGTGTCTTTCTCCTGGCTCCAGATTTAGGACAAATATAAAAGTGAGTGACGTCAATAATACTAGCACAGCAGTGAATGAGATCTTAACCTCACTATTGGAAATAACGTAGGCCTGACGGGCGTAACAGGGCCTAGCTTAATTAACAATTTGTTATGCTCAGAGTCCAATAAAGTTCAATTCTCATTACCTTACGTCTCTTTTCATTGCCCAGTCCAGGTACATTGGAAACATAGTCAAGGAAGTGCCTTTTTATAACGGATATAAATCCGATATATGCGTAAAACGGCCATTTTCCGGTATACGCATATAACGGATTTCGCTTATATCGGACAAAACCAGTGGGAACAATTGAATCCGATATATCCGAGGTTTACTGTACTAAGTTCTATGTGAAGTATTTCCATAATGCCTTAAATTAACTCTCTAACAGGATCTCAGTGTATAGACTGGTCATATATCTCATCTCGTGTCATATTATCTACATACTGTATTGTATATAACTCTGGGAAAAACTGTTGATTTTGGTTAATACTTGGGTTGTTTATATTGTTTATTTTTCTATATTGTGTATTTTGTACTGCTTAACTGACTCTGTACTCTTGCTGCTGTGCAATACAAATTTCGAAAAATTTTACGAAGTTCAGTTTTCAGAAAATATTCATATATGCCACGTTAAACACTTTGGTTGCACATTATTCTAGTCAATAAAGTATGTTGTTGAATTACATAACAACAATGAGTCCACAAAACAGAAGAGCGAGATGACATTTCGGCATAAAAATGATCCATTTGCAAATGTGAGCCAATATTCCACCTGCGAGGTGGGTTAGCTCAGTGGCGCTGTGAAGGCATCGACCACACCACTCTGACCCGAGATACATTACCCGAGCTGCGGTACTGCAGTAAGTGATGGTTGTGTTTTTGTCACCGGTACACGATGGCCATGAAAGTTTAAATATTGTTGCTGTCAGCCCGAAACCTTGAATCACTGTGGGTCGCTGTAATTTTTCAGTTTTTTGTTTTCATAAATCCCTGCTGCTGGATGCCTCCGAGGCGTTTTAACAACATGTAGGTTAAGAAAAGTACTTATTATTTGATGTTGAGCGTAGATATTATAAATAACTACTATTGGCGGCTGCAAAAACAGGCGATACATCAAACAATTATGCTGAAGGGCAGGTAATTAAAACATTTCATGGTGAAATAAAGTGCCACACATCATAGCAATTAAGCTAGTCACCGATGCAATTATCTTATCTGGATAAATACTTTCATACAGTACATACAGAATGTTTCAATTCCCTGAAGGTAAATGGACTAGGCTAGTACACACAGTTTCACTTGGTTTATGGCCTATAATAAAAAACCTATTAATGTGGCCATGAAATATCATTGAAGTGTGAATGTTAATTACCACAAACTGTGTCTTGGGACAGAATTGAAAATTGTCAGTGGTAGTCTACCACATATCCTGCGTCAAAACACAAACTATTGTTCTTTGTTCAGACAAAAGATGGTTTAACAGTCAGATTAGCAAGCATATTGTCTCTGTCAGATTTGGTTTATGGTAATGATAATGGTTTCATTTTATTTGAACATGCATCAGGTTACAATGGAATACATCACATAAAACAATTCACATTTTCACATGTCCAAAAAGAGTAGGAAGAAGCAAAGCTTTTACAGTAAAGTAATTGGGAAAATCACACCACAAAGAACTATTATTATTGTTGTTGTTGTTGTTGTTTGACAGTTTTATCACTACATAAATAAATTATATTGTATTAAAATCACAGTAATTTATTGTTTAATGGATAATTTTGCGACAAGATTTTGACATAATCAGTGAACCTCAATTGAAATAAAATATCAGCAAGTAAGTATTGCGGTTATTCTTCATCTCCGTTAATTGGTTCCAGAATCAACCGTGAATTCCTGCAAAGTAGGACTTTTATCTAAAAATAGAATATTTTTATAGTGTCACGCCCTGTGTGGGTTCCCACGTGACAGATTGTCTGTGTTTCCTGTCTGGGCTTTGGTTTCCGTTTTGTACGCTCTTATTTTGTATTTGACTTCCTGTTTTGCCTTGTCTGCTTTCATTGCCTTCGTCACCCACACCTGTCCCTGATTTCTGTTGGTATTTAGTTCAGGTGTGTGCTTCTCCCCGCATGGGATCATTGTCGTTTGTCAGTCTGCCTTCCTGAGTTGCTTATCCTGCTGCTGCTATTATTATTACTATTATATATATATTATATATTATAACTTTTATTGCACGCAATAAATATTTTTACCTGCATTTGGTCTTCTGATTCTCTGCATCCTGGGGTCGAACCGTAAAGCTCTCAAGCTGGACCCTGACACATAGATCATTAAAAAAACTGTTTACAGCCTTTTATATATGGTTTTAACATGTTAGAGATCTCTATGCGTGAAACAACACCCCTATAATCACCTTTACACTTTCATTCATTCATTCATTTTCTACCGCTTATCCTCACGAAGGTCGCTGACTTTGGGCGAGAGGCGGGGTCCACCCTGGACTGGTGGCCAGCCAATCCCAGGGCACATATAGACAAACAACCATTCACACTCACATTCATACCTATGGACAATTTGGAGTGGCTAATTAACCTAGCATGTTTTTGGAATGTGGGAGGAAACCGGAGTACCCGGAGAAAACCCACGCATGCACAGGGGTGGAATCGAACTCGAATCGGTCTCCTAGCTGTGTGGGCCGCACGCCAACCACTTGTCCACCGTGCACCTTTCCCAATACAATAGCTAGAAAATAAGCCATTTAAGGCATATACGTATTAGGCTATGCTTCTACAATAAATGTGTTCTCTCGATTGATGATTTCATCCTAGATATTAGGAGGCAGCATCAAAGGAGTAAATGGTTACATATGTTAGTTAATATTGACATTTTATTATGTTTGAATGAAAATATTTCTCTGTTATACACATGAACTTCTTTTTGTCCAAGCAAAAGGAAGTGTTTCACAATTGACTATTATGCAAGACAAACAGCTGAGATGTTCAAGTACTTACGGCAAATGGCATTTCTAGATGCTGGATGAATATTTTTTAATATTTAATGTGTTCCAATTGGTAGCGTGCATGGAAATGAAGTCATGAATATACTTATTTTAAACTGGAAATGGGGTTAACCTTATATCAACAAGCGGAACCCAGTGGGAGCCGAGGAGGGGAATTTCACACTTTTTGTGTGATAGTTTTTCACCCTTTGTGCAGATAACACTTGAGTACTTGCTGTGTGTGACTGTGTGTCATAGTGGTGTGTGTGTGTGCATGCGTGTGTGTGTGTGCATGTATGTGAATAGTCATTGGTCTACTGTTTACTGGCCTCTTTTGCAGCTATCCGCTCATAAAACTACATGACTAAAGCCGTGAATAAACATATTACTTGATATTTGTCAAATCAAGTCATGAGGCGTTACTTGTTAACCGTCTTGAATAATTTACAACTACAACACAATAAAAGGCTACTAAAATTCTAAATCACCTATCAGTGACTGTACAATGTGTATTTTGTGCTCTGTGTGTAGTACAGTATTTACACAGCTGATATTCTCACATAATGTATGTATTGTACATGGCATTAATATTAGTCATAATTCATGCATATTCATTTCTAATGAACTTCGCTCCCAGAATATCATTCCATGTTTCTTTGTGTCTTCCCTCTTCGGAAAAACTGCGCCGGAAACGTCCATTAATATTTAACCTGACACAAATTCATATGCATGTAAAACAATGCTCTCGCACAGGGGTTCCCAAAGTGGGGTACCCGTACCCCGTGGGGTATGTCAATTGCCATATGGGGTACATGAATAAAAGTGAAAAAACAATTAGCGCCGAACATTCAAAGTGCACCTGAACGCCTCACAGTGTGAGGAGACTGGAAGACAGGAAGACAGAGCAGCAAGTCGTATCCTTATGTCACCATGAAAAATATGGAAATACTATAAAATTGAATTATGTTCAATATCTCGAATGTCTGAAGGGGACGTGACTGTAAAAAGTTTCTTAACCCTTTTATTATGTTGCGGGTCAATTTGACCCGTTTCAGTTAAGGTTAACAAGGTTAACTAGCATGATTTGTTAACAAATCATGCTAGCATCATGGTAGTTAACCCTTGCATTATGTTACGGGTCAATTTGACCTGTTTCAGTTTTTGTGTTAATGACCCGAGATGAGGAAAACTCACAAAATTTCATGAAGAAAAAGAAAGGATAACCAGTACTTTGGTCAACACAAAAACTGAAACGGGTCTAATTGACCCGTAACATAATACAAGGGTTAACAAATCATGCTAGTTAACCTTGTATTATGTTACGGATCAATTTGACCCGTTTCAGTTTTTGTGTTCATGACCCTAGATGAGGAAAAGTCACAAAATTTCATGAAGAAAAAGAAAGGATAACCAGTACTTTGGTCAACACAAAAACTGAAACGGGTCAAATTGACCCGTAATATAATACAAGGGTTAAGCACTGCTTTAGCATACATAGTGCTAGCTTTACATGAAGACTTTCTCATTGAGGAATAATGAAAACATCATTTCTCTGAAAAAAAGCCTCGTCATTTGGAAGTGTTGTGTCACGCCCTTTGTGGTTTCCTAGGTGACAGATTGTCTATGTTCCCTGTCTGGGCTTTGGTTTCCGTTTTGGACACTCTTATTATGTATTGGACTTCCTGTTTTCCATTGTCTTCCTCGGTTGTCCTTATGTCCAATCCAATCCAATCCACTTTATTTATATAGCACATTTTATAAACAGAGTTTCCAAAGTGCTGCACAGACTAGTAAAAATAAAAAGTAATAATCCAAAACTAAAAGAGCATTTAAGAAATAAAATAATAAAATAGATATTAAAATATTAAAAACAAGAAACAAAGCAATAAAAGTATAAAAAATAGAACCAATTACAATAAAAACGAAGAACTAAAAGACACAGGACCATACGACTCACTCTGAGTTAAAAGCCAGAGAATAAAAGTGGGTTTTAAGACGAGACTTAAAGCTTTCGATATTGGGGGCCTTTTTTACTTGGGAGGGCAGAGAGTTCCATAGATTGGGGCCGACCACAGAAAAGGCTCGGCCCCCCCTGGTCTTAAGTCTCATCTTGGGCACCACAAGTTGGAGCTGGCCCTCGGACCTCAGTGACCGAGCTGGAGAGTAAACTTGGATGAGGTCCGAGATGTATTTGGGGGCCAGCCCACACCTGTCCCTAATTTGTCCCGTCTATTTAGTTCAGGTGTGTGCTTCTCCCCTTGTAGGATCATTATAGTTTGTCCTTCTGCTTCCTGAGTTGCTTCTTTCCTGCTGCTGCGATTTTTTACAAAAAATCAATATTTTTACCTGAATTTGGTCCTGCTCTCTGAATCCTGGGGTCGCATCGCAACACAGACATGCCGAACCGTGACATGTTGTCTAGTTCTTATAGATATATATATTATATAGATATATTCTATATTATCACATACTACAGTGTTAATTGGCCCTGTACCCTAGAAAGCGCCCATGAATGATACGGGAAAAGGCCGAAATGATACTGTGTCAAAGCCCAGGGCAGTGATACTGATAAACTATAGAGTTTAACCATGTCAGTATCAGCCCCCGTAGCTGTCCAATCAGAGCGCGCTGCTCTGGTATCATGCCCGTGAAACAACCAATCAGAGAACAGCGCACGAGCGTTTTTTTTTTTTTGCTGCCGTCTGTGCTCTGTCAACATGTCAGCGGTTGACACTCCCGGCGAAAGACAAATAGGGAAAATAGCAAACAGAATATTAGAAATGGAACGTTTTATCACCATTAATGAGGAGGACACTCTTGAAATCATCGAAAAAACTAAAAATGCAAATACAAGTCGGAAAACCAAGGGCGACTGCAACTGCAAGAACGAACGAAGACTGGTAGAAAGTATTCCCCCGCCTGAGTTCGACAAATACGTGTCTATGTTTATTGTAACGTCATTGCCGACGCTACGGAAAGGACACGACTGTGATCGCTAACAAGCTTTTATTACACAACAATACTGGCTACTGTCGGCCGTAACCACGCCGTTGTAACCACCGCCAGCAACGCAACAGTGCTTCCTCAACACGATACACCCCCACCCCTGGTGCATTCACAGTCACGCGGAACAGTCAGACACTCAAGAGCACAACATGTCAACATGAACACGTCAGGGTCGCTACATTATTTTATCAATCAGAAAAGAAAATGGGGATGAATACGAGCCTGATTCTCTCAAATCAAAATTCAACTCTCTGGCACGTTACATGATGGAAAAACCAAAGTACGTGATAATAAGCTCATGATTAAATAGTATGTGATAATAAGATCATCACATGGTTTGTCTGGTATCAGGCCCAGTATCATGCCCCCAAGTGTCAGTATCAGCCCGAGACCGAAGGTCTGTTTACAGGAGAACATGTACTCCTCTCAAATATACACCTCCTCCAAATAAACACCTGCTACTCCAGGGGTCGGGAACCTTTTTGGCTAAGAGAGCCATGAAGACCAGATATTTTAAAATGTGTATCTGTGAGAGACATATACATTTTTTTAAACATTGAATGCAATAAAATGTGTGCATTTTTATGTAAGACCAACAGTTTTAGATATAATGGGCTCTAATTACGTAGACCAGGCACACTACCCCACGCCAATGGGGTGTGGCCAGCACACTTTCGTGAGCAGCGCAGTGTCTAATAATAAATCAAATACTTGTTGCCATTAATACAACTTCTGCTGCTGCATAATTTTGCACCATACTCAGTATATTTAATTTTTTTGGCCATCTTTGTCAGAAGGCTTGGTTCTGCAGCTTTAGCTAGGTGACTGTTTGACTAAAGGAGGAAAGTTTACATTTACATGTTGACATCTCAATGACCGAGGTAGACTACCGCATTACCCAGTAATAATCAAGTTTTGGTGTTTGACCTGGAAAATATCATCAGGAAAGATAGATATGGTTGGCCGTATTGCAGTAGAAAATAGATGGACGAATTAAAATGCATAAAAAAGTTGTTGATTTTTAATATTATTTAATTTAATATTATTTCTGTGATGTTTACTTTAAAATGTTAGCAAAAATACATTTTTATTGTGGTAAGAAATGCTTGAGAGCCAGATACAGTCATCAAAAGAGCCCTACCAGGCTCCCGAGCCATAGGTTCCCTACCTCTGTGCTACTCCCTACTCCTCCAGTGAGTATATATACGCCTCCTGCACTATTTGAGGAGGATGTATGGTAGCCAGCATATAATTAATGAAGTAAATATGGCTTGGTTCTGATGTTATCCCATTTGATGTGTGTGTGTTTCAGCGGTGCAGACATATTAAAAAAAAAGGCCATAGGGAGGACAGTTATGTAAAGAGGAGGTGCAGTAATGCTGAAGAGTCTTCCGAGTGCTCCTCTTCACACTGCAGTGATTTCCTGTGCGTTGAGTTGAAGGTGAGTGACAGTCACAGTGTGACAGTGCAGCGTGTTCACAGAACCTTCACTTCCTTTCTGACAGAGGACGCAGACAGCGCTTTTGACAAGACATGACCCCTCTGAGAGCTGGGTACTGTACTTTACTGATTCATCTCCGTCATATAACCTCGGTGGAAATAGTTTAGAAGTCTTCGGAATTGTCATGACTATTTGTAGTTTGAGTCATTGCCTGGACTTCAAATTTTAAAGAAGAGCACCTAAGAAAACAAAGAGCAGTCAGAAAAACCAGAGGTTGGTATAGTCTGTTGTTTTCCTTGTGAGGGCCGTCTGGATGACGATAACATGATTACAGCGGACTTCCAGCTGGTTAACCGCCTGTGTGGCCGTTGAAGTGATATCAAATTATCCAGACAAACGGTATCAGTTGCAACCGAAAATTGAATCAGATCGACTTGAGGGAATCTGTGTTGAAAGAACTGTCACTCTTAATACTCGTGAAATAAAACACAGGCCCAGAATGGACCGTTGGGAACAATTTGTAAAAGCTGTGTTCAGCTAAAAGTCCAACACAAAACTTTAAAGTTATTTCAAAACGTTTTGAAGAAGAAATGATGCAATGGGAATTAATTTGTTCCAGGCTCAAGTTGTCGCCACCACTAAGTAACATTTTTAACCTTCCTCTTGTGTTAGCTTTCTGGTATCATCTCTTATGTTAACGGGTCGGTTTTGACCCGTGTATTAAATCAGCTATAAAATACACTAAAAACAATCAAATTTACCATCAAATTTGATTCTCATGTCTTGGTTACCTTCTTAGGCTTCCTCATCCATGAAAATGTTGCTTTTAATACTTTTGGTGTGGGCATGGAGGCCTTTTTTTGTCACTATACCCCTCCATTTCTATTTCCAAAAATGGTAACCTCAAAAGAATCATATTCATAAATTGAAGGTTCTTTTGTTACCTGGCTATTACTGAGGGCTATAGAACATATCTCTTAAATCAATTTGTTTTATTCATTTTAGTATGAATCACTAAAGAAACATGTATGGTGTTGGGGTGAATTTTGACCCATATATATTCATGTCAAGAAAAGGTAGAAAAAGTGATTGTTTTCAGCAACAGAACTTTAGTATAAAGTGAAATGAAAAAGCAGACCAGGTCCAGATCTTGGTTCACTGTACTTCTTGCCATTCTTTCCATGATCCAAATTGTAAAAGTGAAATCAGCCAATCAAATGAGTGAATTCCCCTCACATGTCTGGACCTTGTTTTTCTGCTGGTATACTGGAAAAGCGGTCAAAATGAGAATCCCCTGAAGCTTCCATGATGAGAAGAGGAGCTGGTTGTCATTGTGTTGGCTAATTGGACACTTATGATTTCAGTTGGGCTCAAAATATTGCTTTATAGTCATATTATTATAACCGGGTCCAAACCGACCCTAACAATACAGTGGTCATAATTTCAACCAGACCATTTTAAAATGTAGTAAAAATATTTTTTTTGGTTTTATTTTGTTGAAATAGAGTTTCCTGACAAAGTCAAAACGCCTTGATGCAATAAACAAATGTTATGTGATTCTTTTCATGCATTAAAATGTAAAACGGGTCAGTGCCGACCCTAACACAAGAGGAGGGTTAACTGAGAAAACAAAAGGGTCGTCACACAGATAGGTGGTGTTTAGTACTGTATGGATGCATGCTGTTGGAAATAGTATTTCTTTAATTATACCAAATTGACTTTTTAATACTGTT
Organism: Doryrhamphus excisus; assembly: GCF_030265055.1. Classification (NCBI taxonomy): domain Eukaryota; kingdom Metazoa; phylum Chordata; class Actinopteri; order Syngnathiformes; family Syngnathidae; genus Doryrhamphus; species Doryrhamphus excisus. The sequence continues at coordinate 1,950,883 of NC_080485.1, forward strand.
AGAACAGTAATATGTGTTTAAGATAGTTTTGGAGTTGCAGGTTTTCATTAATCCTAATGTCCATGATAGTGTCTTTGACCCACCACTATCTAGACGAGCCCACCCTGAATATGCAGGCCACACCTAACTAAGGACAGCTTTTTAAAAAAGCAGGCTTCGCTACACATCTTAAAATAGTACTAGATGAGCCCACCCTGAATATGCAGGCCACACCTCACGAAGGAAAGCTTTGTAAAAAAGCAGGCTTCGCTACACATCTTAAAATAGTGCCTGCCGCTCTGCTAACTATCTGCCAGTCAACTACAGGTGTGGGAGTTGTAAGTTTGATCATTTAGTTTTTCTTAAGCAAATAGGCTCATGTAGAATAATGTTGCTGTTCAAATATTACTGTAATGTTTGCAGTATCGCTAACATAGCTAGGGTAGCTCATTAATGCACGTAATGAGATGTATATGCCTATACCACTTCCAAAGCCTCCTTGTCCTTGTATGTGATACATGGCATCTATTACATCGGACAAATGCAGAGTTAGAGTAAATTCGCCACAACAGAGCCGCAACAGATTCAGTGTGAGCCCAGGGTTAACTAGTCTCCCAAGAAGTGTTTCTTTGGGTAAGAAGGGAAAGCTAAATTTGTTTCGAATTCTCACAAGCTAAACATCAGGCAGAAGTGGTTGGAGTTTCTGATTCCCGACCAACAAAAGAATAATATTTTATTCTCTCAAGGGCATTTCACACTGGACTGTTTTGTGAACATGGGCCACTATGCCGATGAACTAGCCGACAAATGATGCCCGACGTCTGTGTAGCATTATGCTAGAGCAGAGGTAGGGAACCTATGGCTCGGGAGCCAGGTAGGGCTCTTTTGATGACTGTATCTGGCTCTCAAGCATTTCTTACCACAATAAAAATGTATTTTTGCTAACATTTTAAAGTAAACCATCACAGAAATGACTGTTAAAAATATAAAAAATCAACAACTTTCTTATGCATTTTAATCCGTCCATCTATTTTCTCCTGCAATACGGCCAACCATATCTATCTTTCCTGATGATATTTTCCAGGTCAAACACCAAAACTTGATTATTACTGGGTAATGCGGTAGTCTACCTCGGTCATTGAGATGTCAACATGTAAATGTAAACTTTCCTCCTTTAGTCAAATAGTCACCTAGCTAAAGCTGCAGAACCAAGCCTTCTGGCAAAGATGGCCAAAAGAATGAAATATACTGAGTCTGGTGCAAAACCATGCAGCAGCAGAAGTTGTATTAATGGCAGCAAGTATTTGATTTATTATTAGACACTGTGCTGCTCACAAAAGTGTGCTGGCCACACCCCATTGGTGTGGGGTAGTGTGCCTGGTCTACGTAATTAGAGCCCATTATATCTAAAACTGTTGGTCTTACATAAAAATGCACACATTTAATTGCATTCAATGTTTAAAAAAATGTATATGGCTCTCACAGATATACATTTTAAAATATCTGGTCTTCATGGCTCTCTTAGCCAAAAAGGTTCCCGACCCCTGTGCTAGAGTATTCATACAGGGAGCAGGGTGCAATTACAAGCTCACTGAGTGTGGAGTTGCTAATAGCCATTTAGCACCACAATCAGCGGGTT